>NC_142782.1:1075000-1805000 GCF_988280905.1 Pimephales promelas
TCGACATTTTAAAAGGAAAGATCACCCAAAAATTAACCCTGACCCTCAAGTTTATTCTAAACCTGTAGATTGGGCAGCATTTTCATTTTTGGGGGAACTATCCCTTTAAGTAAACAGCAGTAAACATGTTTATTTGTTAATATGCAGTGATTGATGTAGGTAAGGCAGCGCCCTCTGCAGGCCAGGACCGGCCACTGCGCTCATGCGACACATTCAAATATCTGATGCGAAGCGTTCACACACCCAATCCACTCATATTCGCACCGCTGTAATGCTCATGAATTACAGCCGATATGCTTTATTCTATATAAACAATCCAAATATTACAGCTAAAATAACACTAATACAGCATTATTTGTTTTTCTCTTCGCATTCTAAATGTACAGACGCAGCGGGGCAGCCACCCGCGTGACTACCGACGGCTGATTCGTCAGTATAGAGAGAAGCATAAAAATAATCAAGGACATATGGAGAGTTCTGGTCGGATTTTATCAAATATCTGCGTTGACTGACTGTATGTTACGAATTAGAAATACTGTCGCCAAAATACTTTTAAAAACTCCGGTTGCAGTGTGGAGGATCGGTGAATGTGCGGATGCGGATCGCGCGTTAGCCCCTTTGTTCGTTAGCTTCAGTTCCTGGTGTTATTCTGTGTGTGATGATCAGAATTCATAAAGGATCTAGTAATTCTGCTTCAACTCTTCTGTTGTGAATTAAACTCATCTCAGTGTCAATCCTCATTCTCGGAGGGAGCGTAATATCCGCCGTGGACTCTGGAGTAGTAACGTTAAGTGTTTACGACAAAACACTTTCACCTGTTAGAGATCCGATTGTGAGTAAAATGATCATATTAACTCATATTTCACATGCTAGTGTTTGTATATTTGGCACGTTTGCAAAGTAAAGGCGGGTTTGCATACAGTCAGCCACTAAGAAAACTACCGTGGAGATACCATGTGTTTGAACCTGTGTAACGTTACCATGGTAAATTATTTGAGTATTTAAAGTTTTTTTAGAGTATCATGTAAATACATTGTATATGACTATGGTAATAATTTAGTACCACAGTATAATGCCATTTCTCCCCCCATAAAGCTTCATGTTTGAATTCCAGTGCATGTTTTTTTGTAGTAAACAGATTAAACCAGTCACTGTAACATCATTTGTGTTCATGTGTAACGCTGCAGAAATCAACAGATCCATAATGGAGGGAAAAGCATGTTACAGTGATACACCTCAGTCAGTCAAGGCTGGTGTGTCCCTGCAGAAACCATCTTCACTCAGAAATTACTTGTAAATTTAAGGAAGTACACAGAATTGCCAAGGAACACATTGAATTATTGAATGTTCTATAACACTTTATTTTACAGTGACGTGTAACATGTTAATAATATCAGTAAATTATGCATAATTACATACATTTAACCCTTAACCAAATCCTAATCCCACCCTACTTGTACTCAGTATTTGCATATATAATTACACCGTAACAGTGACACCTTAAAATAAGGTGTAACCAAATTAATGTTCTTGTGAGACTCCAAAAATCTTTGTTTTGACTTCAAAAAATCATGTTTCAGTGCATTTAAATAGCCAAGCTGGGATCAAAAGGACAATTTTTTAGGGATGCACGATATATGTTCATTTTTTAATGTTATCAGTCCCATAAGAACATTTGTCTGATATATTAAAGCAGATAAATAATGGATTATTTCCTTCAGATGCGCACTGTTCACCATGATGATTTATCATTCGAAAATGGCCTCGCCATTTTTTAGTCACTTCTCGTGAAATTTGTTCACATATGCGAGTCACGTTTTTGAGGGTTGTTGTGACTGATAACAGAATAGAGTTGCGTGTCGGAGTGTCAGAGGTTACACACACTTGGGGTTCAGTGTGAATGCTGGTAAACACACACCTAAAACGAGAAAGAGCTTCAAGCTGAGTTTCTGCTGAAAGCTGCAGAACAGAGAAAATCAGACAAAAAAATATCATCAAAATGAAATGAAATAAGTTTTCTGGAACAAAAAAAAACAGTATAATTTTAGGGCTTCGAGTTATTTTTAATTTAATTTTTAATTTAAGTTAAAAAAGAATTTGAGGAATGTGCATAAATTACTATCTATTTATTTATTGTTTATTGATCAAATCTAGTAATTTAAAGGTAAATCAAATCATATTAAAAAAGCAATTGCATTAAAAAATTAGAAAAAAATATGATCAAAATAAAATAAAATAAGTTTTCAAGACAAAAAAAAGGTATAATTTTAAGACTTCGGTTCATTTTCGGGTTAAAGATGTGTTACAAAGTGCGAGGGAAGGATGAGGATAATGAAGTAATTGAGCTGTTTTTGTGGTCCTCACAGATGCGAGCCACATAATTAAATTAAGTTGTGACAACATATTAAAAAATCATGTTACTTTAGCTTATTTTAATTAGCCTAATTCAATTGAACAAGAGGCAAAATTAATTTTTTGAGTGCAGATGTAAGTCGGACCAATTCAATTTCAATTTATTTTGAGCTGAACCCTGAAAAAGGTTATGCATGAAACTGAGTTATTTTGAATTTAATTTTGAATTTAAGTTAAAAAAAGAATTTGTGGAATGTGCATACATTACTATTTATTTATTGTTTATAAAAAACAGTTAGTTCGAATCCTTGATTCTGATTGGTCAAGAGCTGTGCTTTATTCACGATAAAACACGGCTATGACCGCTTCACCCAACGGGTCTACTGATCACAGCGCAACACTGCGGTTCTATGTCGTTGTTTTTATTTGAGCTTTCATGCATTTTACACACTGGAACTTAAACGTTTTTGCTGTTCACGCTCAGGGACTATTTTTTCTAGCGGAAGGAAGGCTTTTAGTGACTTTACTTCAAGAAAGTTGCACTAATAAACTTTTTTTTAGTTTAATATTGTGTGGCAGCCGTTTTATAAAAGCAATGAGGTACTCGAGGCTGTGCTGTAGGGGTTACTCAGCTCGCGTCGTGCCTAACAACGCCCTTCAGACGTTATTATTCACCATACAGCACAGCCTCGAGTACCTCATTGCTTACTTATTGATCGATCTAGTAATTTAAAGGTAAATCACATACATTTTTTTTTTTGAAATCTAAAATTTAATTACCTTTATTTTACCAGGAAAGAAGACTCACTGAGATTAAAATCTCTTTTTCGGGAGTGTCCTGGCCAAGATAAGCAGCTTAGTTTACATTTTACATCAAAGTTACAACACACAGACATAAACAAATCCCATCACATAAAAAAAATAAATATATATATATATATAAATGCACCCAGTTACAAACATTTCCACACAATTAGTTTACTCTGATGATTATCTAATAAATATTTAAATTGACCACAAGATACTAATTCTAGTAAAAAGCAATTGCATTAAAAAAAAATGAGAAAAAAATATTCTCAAAATGAAATAAAATAAGTTTTCAAGACAAAAAAAAGTATAATTTAGGGCTTCGGCTCATTTTCGGGTCAAAGATGTGTTAGAAAGTGTGAGGGAAGGATGAAGATAATGAAGTTTGATGTGTGTGTCTCACAGATGTAAGTCGTGACGCTGCGGTGTGCATCGACGGCATGGGACTGGACTTCGACGTCAAGACGTTCTGCCACAACCTGCGTGCGACCAAACCCCCGTACGAGTGCCCGGTGGAAACCTGCCGCAAGGTCTACAAGAGCTACAGCGGCATCGAGTACCACCTGTACCACTATGACCACGAGAACCCGCCTCCGCCGCAGGCCAGCCCTCAGAAGAAGCGCAAGGGTCGCCCGCCGCGCTCCTCCCTGCCCGGCTGTGCCGACGGGCCCGACTCCAGCACCGGCTCCGGGGTCACGGGGCCGACGCCGACACCGGGAAGCCCGACCGATCGCTCCGACTCGCCCGTCCGAGAAACCATGACCTACGCCGAGGCCCAGCGCATGGTGGAGCTGGAGATCCGCGGCCGGGTCCACCGGATCAGCATCTTCGATAACCTGGACGTGGTTTCGGAGGAGGACAGTGGTGCCGAGGAGGCTCCGGTGTCGGGAACGGGCCCGTGTAACGGCGGCGAGGCCGGGGGAATCGGGAAGGACCGGTTAGACGGGGCCAACGGGGAGAAAGGCACGCCGAAGACGGGGAAGCACAAGAGTAAAGAGAAGAAGAAGGACTCGTCCCATCATCATCACGTGAACCCGCCCGTCAAGCTGCCCGAGGTGGTGTTTCGAGAGCTGGACCAGGACCGGCCCGACGCGCCCCTCCGACCCATGTCTTACTACAGGTACAGCTCAAACACTAGAGCCCGACCGATAAAGGATTTTGAGGTGGCTAATCACCTCACCTCAATTATCTTCACTATCAGCCATTGGCCGATTGTTTGAACACAGCCAATCTGTCAGTCAAAAGGGGGCGGGGCAAATGTGTCGAACTCATACTGTGTGTGAAAGTCTTGTTGAATTTAGGGCTGTATAAATGTCTATGTTAAAGCTGCGAGCAGCATTTAGCGGGGTTCAAGGCAAGCATTAAAGGCTTTTAAGCAGACTTTAGCAAGCTTTAACCATTGACATCATGGATAGAAAAGTCAATTTACAGCCAATACAGGCAATTTACCATAGAAGAAAGCCTTTTAACAGTTATAGCGCCACCTATAGTCCGATCTCCATAACATTTCGCATGCTTTTTCAGAATGTTATGACACATATGCTCACCGATTTTTATGAAGTTCTGAATTTTCACTTAGGATTTATAGGCTTTCCACTGTGTTTTGCCACGCCCATTTTCTAAATGACCCCGTTAGCCATCCAAATGCAGTTTTTTTTGGATAATTAATTATTGATCTGGAGTCCGGAGAATTGTCCTAGATTGGTTTGGTTGCGATCGGGCGATGGATGGGATGTTTAGCAGCATGCGGGTGATTTCTAAATCACACGAGGTCCCCAGATAATAATAATCGTGTGCAAATAAGGGTTTGGTCTCAGCTTTCTAATTCTGTCCATTTTACTTTACCCTTTTTTTCTTCCATCTTCTCATATCATTTTATTTTACCTTAAAAATCTCACCATTAAAACAACGTCTCATGCACACAATCAATGATATGTTCTCATTATAATGTTATGTAGCTGATATGACTATATTGGTATTTTCCCTTTTTGAAGTGATGCCAATACTATTTCAGTGAGTAAATCACTCGCATATGCGACCAAATAAAACTAATAAAATGTCCATTTGGCTTTAATATATCTGACAAATGTTATTATCGAACAAATAAACATATATCTGTCGAAACCAATATGATATATCGTGTTGAAAAATAAATAGCAGCTGAAATATATAGTTTAATAGTATTAATTTTAATCTCTAATGTACCAAATATTATCTAGTTTACAGCATTAGTCGGAAAACTATTGGTATCGAGTATCGACAGTCTTTTTAAAATCATATTTGCATCAAAAATATGAAAATGATGCGTCTCAGCAGAACAAAAACACATTATAGAGCAAGTGGCAGGTCTATTAGAGTGCATGATTTTATTCTGACATCAGATTTATTTGTCCCAACCGTTGCTATGGTTACATCACTGTCAATCATCGCATTTTCCGATCCAATCCCGCATTTAATTACGGTTGTCAATCCAGAAACTTTGCAGCGTGTGGCTTGTAGCATGAGATATTCAGCTTTTATTCAAAGTGTGAGTGTTTAATAAGCAAAGCGAGCCGAGAGCGCTGTCGATCACGGCACGGCTTTTGTCATGCCGCTTGATATTTGCATTATTTTATTGTGTTGTCATGATTATAAACACATTGGTTTGTAAATAGTTTTATCATTTACTGCCCTTTGAGATTCTTCTAATTATTTAACAAGATGGATTCACAGCAGCTTTACAGTGATGACAGGAGATTACAGAAACAGAGAGTGTTTAGGATAAAGTTAGTTTTAGCTGGATAAATAGCGTCATATTTCACTCAGTTTGTTGTAAACCCTGACGCTCCTCGTCCTCTAGGTACATTGATAAGTCCGCCGAGGAGCTGGATGAAGAGGTGGAGTACGATATAGACGAGGAAGACTACATCTGGCTGGACATCATGAACGACCGGCGCCGCACTGATGGGGTGCCGCCCATCCTTCAGGAAGTGTTCGAGTATCTGATGGACCGACTGGAGAAGGAGTCTTACTTTGAGAGCCACAACAAGGTGAGATTTACAGCAGCGCTTTACCGGCAAACAGTCCAGATGCCTAAAGGGGTCCTAGAATGAATAAATAAATAAGTCTGATGCACCTAGAGTGTGTTTGTGACGTTTTATGTCACAATACCCCACAGATATTTTTTTATAGCATGTTAAAATGTAGGGGTGGGAATGTTTGGTCACCTCACGATCCGATTCTAGGAGTCACGATTCGATTCCAGAACGATTCTTTATATCCCCTCCCCCTTATTAATTCATTAGTTTATATAATTAAATAATTACACATTTTCTACAAAATAATTAAAACAGTTGTATGTTAAGAATTTTAAACTAATGTAACTTCAAAACATTCAAGCAAGTAGCAAATAATAAGGAGGAGCATAGAAACATGTGCTTTCAGTAGCCTATAGATTATCTAAACGTTTTCCATTCAAGAACTGTGAGTGAATTTTCTTCATCTTTACTCTACGACATACGGCATCTCTTTTGAAATATAAGAAGTAATGTGGTTTGTCCTGTCCGTTTAATCCCTCGAGACATAACTGGCTGTGTTTACGTTAATTTTGCACAAGTACATTAAGCCGCGGAGACGCACAGCTGCATGCGCGAGCAGTCGACACAAACAAAGCGCGCGTGAGGATGTGAAACTGAAAGCAGTCTTCCGTTATTGAGGTTCATATTTTAAATATATAAGGCCACTGCATTTCAGACCACATAAATGATGACTTCGTAGAGCATTCGTAAGGAAAATACTAGAGCCAGACCGATAAAGGATTTTGAAGGGCGATACCGATACAAATATTTGTTGGTTTTAAAATCCGATATTCCGATATATCGGCCGATATTATTATTCTTATTTCAGAAATGCACAACAAAACATTAACAGATTTCCCTAACATTAGTTATTTGTAGTTATTTATGAGTTTTAACTAAAATAGTATGATTTCTATTGTCTCAACAGAACACAAGAACATCAAAATATGTTAAAGTTCTGATAAATAAAATAATAATTAGTCCCTACATTGCCTTATAGTTATAAGCTACCTCATAATTACAATGTCAGCTTGCTTATCCCTTTACCTGCACTTTTTGACAACACTCATGACATGGTTGAAGCGTGATTCGTCCGTTTTTATTTTATTTTTGAAATATTCATTTATCGGCCATTATAACTGCCGATACCGATATTTTAGAAAATGCCTAATATCGGCCGATAATATCGGCCTGCCGATATATCGGTCTGGCTCTAGAAAATACCGACGGGCGAGTCCACACACTTCAAGTGTAACATCAAACAAAGTGCGCGTGCAATGAAGCCTGTGAATGTCCTCGTAATTCGCTCGTAACTTTATGAAAGATTATTTTACGGAAGGTTCGAGTGCTGTTTGTAGGCCTATGTGAGGAATTGGAAGTAAAGCAGAATACAGGTGTTTCTAAAGCAAACGTAGCGTTATTGAAAATCTGGTTAAAAAATAAACTCAGAATCGTTGGAGAGAGATAAATCGATTTTTTTTCTCCCACCCCTATTAAAATGGTCACTCTTTGAGGGTGAGCAAAAACACGCCGTTTTTGTGTGCATCCCTTTAAATGCAAATAAGCTCCCGGCAGAAGGGGTGGAGCTTCAAGAGCTTGCGCGTCTGTGTGAATTTCAAAAACGTTTAGCCTTTTCTTCAAACCGGAGTCGGACAAAGATGGAGAGACTATTTGTGAAGTGATCTCTGATTGGATAGTGGAGTCAACTATCTTCTACTCATTGATTAGCATATTCTGTTATGATAATCTATAAATCGTGTTCCGGGGGCGGGGTTTATGTAAATATTAGGGTTAATGATGACACTAATGAAATTTCGTTCTGCTGTATACATGTATTTTATTTTTTATTTTATTTAACCAGGTAAAAACCCATTGAGATTAAAAATCTCTTTTGCAAGGGAGACCTGGGCAAGACAGGCAGCAAAAATACATCACATTTGTATACAGAACAATGACAATAAAGCTTGGCTTGAATAAGGGCTAGTGCGTTGGCTGCGATATACGGGCAACTACTAGCATCCGTTACCGTTATTATTAGAACGACTTATCGCAAGAGTAAAAAAAAAATGACGTTTTAGGTGCATAACATTCGGTTAATGGCAACGCAATAGTTTTTTATCGACATATATTGCACATCAGTGATGGAAACACAGATACTGAGAGAAAAGAAAGGATTGTAAACCTAATGTAAGAGACTCAAAAACAGAAGTAGGAAGCTTTAACATAGCGTTGGGATGATTCTTCACGTCATGTGTGTTGAGGAGAGCCTTCAGATGAACAATTTTACCACAAAACAGCTGATAAACCCACAAACACACACTGAAAGAGGAACTTGAGCCACACTAACGGACCAGGAGATCAGTGTTTTTAACGTATCAACAATAACAATTAGCATAGTGAAGGCACCAGAAAATGTATAAAGTTAAACCTACTTTAATCGGACAACAACAGGACAGTGTTAATAATGTTTAAATTGGAGGCTGTGTGAAAGAGCTTTGTTTTATGTGTACTATCAAAGCGTTATAATGACAGTATTTTTTCGTGGCATACTAATGGAGCAGATTTTTATGACATTATCGCTTTTCGATTATGGCAAAAATCACAATTGCAGTCGTTTTGGCCAATGTTGAGATCATGATTTCTTAACACACTTGCTTATTGACAAATATCATGTTAGGTTTGGGCGATATAACCATGTAATGTTTTTTTTCTTGATAATGATATACATCATAACTCAGGAATGGTTTTCGGTGGTGGCGGACGAACACGTAAACAAACGCATTTCCGACAATACAACCAAGATCAATGCAAAGAAACTGTTTGTAATAAGTCTCATTCTATTTATGGAAATAATCATAACAAAATTGTGCAGGTCTAAAAGGTTTCCAGTGTCTTTGCTATTTTCCCACGGAAGTTATGACTGATAAAAATGTCTTTGTATTCTTTAACCCCTTAACTGTCACCGTCCCGGTACCAGGACGCCTAACTTTACTTCACTATATTTCTATTAAATCCTAATCTAATTATGACAAATTATATATTGTTGGAAAGGTCTAAGACTTCTAAATAGATATTCTACCCCTGTTTTGTGTTAAAAAATTATGTAGGAAGAGTAATTGATGAATTTATGACAAGAGTGCACCTAAAAAAGTGTGCATCATAACAGGAGTTTTGACCTTTGTCACAAAAAGTTGATGAACCCACTTTTAATCATTGAAACTTCTGTTTTTATGCTAAAAGTTCATAATAAACATATAATATAGTATTTTTCAATAAAAAATTATAGTACAATATTATCCTCTAAAAATGATAATATTTATATTTATTATCCTCTAAAATATAATATTATTTTTTATCGCCTTTTTTTATTATATCACATATTTTAGTAGTTATCATAAATTAGGTATCATTTGAAAGCTTATAAACTCAGAATTCATCGTGTGAAAACTGTTTTATAATTGAAAGTTGCGTTACCATAGAAACGGTACTTATTTTATCAGGCTCCTCCCCTTTTGGGCATCATTATATTTCATAATTTATGATCAAAACCTTTTCTAATCTTGACAAAACTGATATTGTCAGAAAGGTCAGAGTCTCAAGGTTCCAAATTTCGTGACAGAATTGATATTTGGACAGAAATGTATTAATTTGTTAAGGCAGAATGTATACAACTAAATTCAATGGAATTCAATGGCACCCGGTGGCTGTTTTTGGTACTACGCCTAAACAAAATCTCATGGGAACTTCAATTTTTGTGATATCAACTTCAAATTTGGAACATAACTTGTATGGCTTGTATGTATGGCTTTGATTTTATAGAAATTTTAGAGTAAAAAATATTTTATAAAATATATATTTTATATAAAATAAGCCATGACCTTGTGGAACAACTGATTTGTGCAAAACAAATTTAAAGGAAATATTTCTCCCAAAAATTAAATTCACCCAATGCTTTAATCTCCCTCAAGCCATCCTTGACAGTGTTTCCCCTACCATTGGTTTAGGGTGACGGCCCGCCCCCCCTAAAATGCTGACGAAATCAAGTCATAAAAAAGGAATTTGCTGTATATTTTCGAGGAATAAAACGAAAGCGGTTCAGTACACTTGAACTCAAATCACGATGTAGACTAGAGTGTGTGAATATTAAACCACAAAGACTATTTAAATACGAATCCTGCTTGCCTTGTTCCGTGTGAATGAATGGTGCAGCCGACGCACAGTTTCATTTATCACACACACACACACACACACACACACACTGAAGATTGAACTTCCTCTCCAGGCTCTAGATCCACTCTGAAAGTCACTTTGTGATTATTTAACCGCTTCATTTGAGAAACCATCATAAATACACAGAAACTCAAAAGGTCTTTGAGGCAACCCGTCAAAATAAAAGTTCGGTTTAACTTGACGGAAATATATTACTGTGGTTCAGTAGAATTTAGATTTGTCCTAATGTAATAATGCACGAACACTAATCCAAATAAATTATGATTTTTTTTTAAACAAGAGTGAATTTAAAGGAGAACTCCGGCGAACAATGAACCTTTGGTCTAATAAAACATCGGTACCTAGTCAATCGTTCTCTGAGTTTTGTTTTCATGATAATCGAATGTGAATGTGCTATTTTGAGCCTTGTTAGTGGTATAAACTAGCGATTTCTTTTTACTTAGTCAATGCCCCCATTACTAGCATTATACGCTAAACAATTTTTAGAGATACAACTCTTTACATTCGATTATCATGAAAACAAATCTCAGAGAACGATTGACTATGTACCGATGTTTTATTAGACCAAAGGTTCATTGTTCGCCGGAGTTCTCATTTAAAGAATAATCCATGTTTTAATTTTAACAATAAAGCTCATTCTGCAGCGTGTTATTTAGTTAGTTTATGATAAATTAGCAAATTTGTGTTTTTGCAATAACCCGATCAAAACAAAAATGTTAGCAATAACCCGATCAAAACCGTAATATTAGCAATAACCCGATCAAAACCGGAATGTTAGCAATAACCCGATCAAAACCGAAATGTTAGCAATAACCCGATCAAAACCGTAATATTAGCAATAACCCGATCAAAACCAGAATATTAGCAATAACCCGATCAAAACCGTAATATTAGCAATAACCCGATCAAAACCGAAATGTTAGCAATAACCCGATCAAAACCGTAATGTTAGCAATAACCCGATCAAAACCGTAATATTAGCAATAACCCGATCAAAACCGAAATGTTAGCAATAACCCGATCAAAACCGGAATGTTAGCAATAACCCGATCAAAACCGTAATATTAGCAATAACCCGATCAAAAACGAAATGTTAGCAATAACCCGATCAAAACCGTAATATTAGCAATAACCCGATCAAAACCGTAATATTAGCAATAACCCGATCAAAACCGAAATGTTAGCAATAACCCGATCAAAACCGTAATATTAGCAATAACCCGATCAAAACCGTAATATTAGCAATAACCCGATCAAAACCCGATTGTGTTTGTGTTTTGTCTTCATTTTATTACCAGCATTACCACCATTTTTTTTTCCGTATATATAAATATTTTTCTTAAATGTTCATAATACATGATTTCAATTAATTAGACATGCCTTTTGATTGCTAAAAAAATGACATGTCCACTCCACAACACTAGCAGGTCTCTCTGTCTCTCCTGCAGGGCGACCCCAGCTCTCTGATCGACGAGGACGCCGTGTGCTGCATCTGCAACGACGGCGAGTGTCAGAACAGTAACGTGATCCTGTTCTGTGACATGTGTAACCTGGCGGTGCACCAGGAGTGTTACGGCGTGCCCTACATCCCCGAGGGCCAGTGGCTGTGCCGCCGCTGCCTGCAGTCGCCCTCGCGAGCCGTCGACTGCGCGCTCTGCCCTAATAAGGGCGGCGCCTTTAAGCAGACCGACGACGCGCGCTGGGCTCACGTGGTGTGTGCGCTCTGGATCCCGGAGGTGAGACACACACACACACATTCCTGAGATGAGCCTTTCAATGCTAATATCGCCAACCATATCGGTATCGGCACATATGCTATTTGTGACCCTAGATCACAAAACCAGTCACAAGGGTCAATACTTTTTTTAAAATTGAGATTTATACATTATCTGAAAGCTGATTAAATATTTGGCTGAGATACAACTATTTGAAAATATATTGCCTTTCAGTGCAATATCGGTATCGGCCAACATATCGTCGCTGCCCGATGTCCAAAACGGTTACTTTTCAGGAAGTGAAAAAAACATGTAATTTCAAAAGCAGCTGAACGCAGCGTTGTCATGCTTGGCACAACATCTTTAAATGTAACCATATTCTTGCCAGTGTCATGAAATAATCCATATTTGACCCAAAATCGAGTTTAAATGGACATACGTGCATATTGTATTGTAACGGTGGTCGATACGCGTTCTTCCGATCATTAATTACAATGACCAAATCGCGTTTCATATTGACAGATGAATAGGCTACGCTCAGTTTATTAAATGTCTCTCTCTTGCAAACTATGAAGAGACGATGAATCATACACTGACATGGCGATGCTTGACACTTTATTTACACAATCTTACCGTAATTTTGTCGGATATGAGATCCATTTTATTACAGATATGAGCTGCATTTTATCATCAGCTACTTTCAAAATCAAAGACATGCATCAATAAGAGCTCGGCAACAGCCTGCCCTGGTCAGATCACTTTCTTTAGGCTACTTGAAGATGATTGTGTGTGTGAGATGATTGTGAGGATTATTGCGTCTGTGACTTACTTTCAGTTTTGACGCTCAGCTGCTCATCTGCGGTGATGCGTGTCGCAGTAGCGCCGTCATATCTGACTATAACGTGTCATATAGCCTATAACACGCTCTCACTCGTTTATTTATTTTTTTTGTAGCATTTTTTGGAGGAGTAAAATATAGGCCTACATATGTGGTTTCAACAACCAGATTGCGTTTACACCTAGTAAAGATCCGAACACAACGCTCAAAATCGGCAAAATGGACATACGCGGTTTTCATCGGACAGCGACGATATGTTCATTTTTAATGTTATGGTTTTTGTCTGATATCTGATAAATAATGTATAATTTTCTTCAGGTGCGCTCTGTTCACAGTGATGATTTTGAATGACAATAGCCCGCTTATCCTTCCAGGTGTGTTTTGCTAATACAGTGTTCCTGGAGCCCATTGACAGTATCGAGCACATCCCTCCCGCGCGCTGGAAGCTAACATGCTACATCTGCAAACAGCGCGGCTCCGGCGCCTGCATCCAGTGCCACAAAGCGAACTGCTACACCGCCTTCCACGTGACCTGCGCGCAACAGGCCGGCCTCTACATGAAGATGGAGCCCGTGCGCGAGACCGGCGCCAACGGGACGTCCTTTAGCGTGCGCAAAACCGCGTACTGTGACATTCACACACCGCCAGGATCGGCCCGGCCGCTGGCAGGTGTGGGCGGGGCCAGCACGGGTGCGGGCGGGGCCAGCGCAGGCTCCTCCCCCAGCGAGGGGGAGGCCGAGGAAGAGGAGGATGAGGTGGGCGGAGAGGAGGATGGGAAGGGATGGAGCTCGGAGCGAGCGAAGAGAGCTAAAGCTAAATCTCGACTGAAGATGAAGAGGGCCAGAAAGATCCTGGCGGAGAGGAGAGCGGCCGCACCGGTGGTGTCGGTGCCGTGTATTCCTCCACACAAGTACGCAGGAGATTTGCTGTTTTTAAACAAATTATTTATTCATAAATCACTTGTGAGTTGTCGACAGATTTAGTGAAATTTGGAATTTGTAAAGTTTTTCTCTTTGGCTGATAAGTGTCAGAAGGAGGGCTGTCACTTGTTAAAAAAATCCTGTTCGATTTCTGAGATCATTGAATCGAGGGTAAAATCGATTTTCCCTCTAAAGACGTTTCCATTTTCAACACCAAATACAGGCAAATCCACGGACACCTAACAGGCGTTAGGACGAGCGTAAAGAGGCGCTTGAGACGCACAAGTCAGAAATGTTTCTGAGACTTGAGATTAACACACTCGACTCGCCAAATACGGGTAAAATTAACTTTGGCGGGAAACGCTGTCCAATCACGAGCCAATCTGGCGATTCTACGTTTACTCACCTTGCTGGGGAAGTTCGTGTAAGACAAATCTGCGTGGATTTAGCGCAAATACGCAACTCATCCTGATCCTCATGATATATTAAATACAGCGTATCGCAGAATCTGCTAATTTCTGGTTTACTTGAACACACACACACACACACGCACGTCACTACACAACAAATAATGGCGCGCTTGTTCACTTGCATTGACGTAATAGCGAATATTAAATATTAAAAAGCATTTGGTTAACAGAAAAGACGTTGTTATTCTCCAATATCCCACATGTTCTGTGTCCTGTATTGATCTGTCCACCTAAAACACACTTTTGGTAAAAAATAAAATAAATAAAAAAGGCCGTTAAAATCGATTCCATTTCCGTTTTCGAAACTTGTGTTGGTTGGTCCGATCAATTGTGCAATCAATTTTCAAACGTAAAGTGACAGCCCTAGTCAGAAGCGGACTTTTATTTTATTTCGATAGGAAATATTATGGTCCAATGAATTGCGCATTTATGCTACGTTATTTGAGGCCGCGCTGGCCGCTAACTGATTAAATAACTGATAACCGATTGTTCCAGCAATCTGTGCCGATTAATTGTCATGCACCGTTAGTTTTTCCGTGTTGCATTCATAGCTAGAGTGTCTGAGAAGGGTCCCGTCGTCATACAGTACGAGAGCGGCCTCTAGAGGCCAAATAAAACCATCACCGACGCCTCGTGGAGTTTGTTTTGACACAACCGATCTATGGGTCGACCTCTGTTGAAGATCACTGGTATGGAGTTGAGTGTGTGGTGTCTCCTGGTTTAGGCTGAGTAAGATCACCAGTAACCTGTCGGTGCAGAGGAAGAGTCAGTTCATGCAGAGACTGCACAGCTACTGGACGCTGAAGAGACAGAGTCGCAACGGTGTTCCTCTCCTGCGGCGTCTGCAGACACACCTGCAGTCCCAGCGCAACGCCGAGCCGCTCACACCCACGGTCAGTGCACGAGCCTCCAGACACTGTTCAGTTGCATCTACAAGTAACCTGTATCAAGCTACAAGTCTTGAAATGGCTGGTAACTTGAATTTAATGCAAACGTTTAAAAAGCACAGTGGCTTTGTGGTTTACCAGGGTTACCGCCAGTATTGAACAACCGGCACATGCGGTAAAACCAAGTGTGGCGGGTAACGCTGTCAAATCACGAGCTGGTTTGGCGTTACTTACGTTTACTCACTTTGCTGGGGAAGTTCGTGTAAGCCAAATCTGCCCGGATTTAGCGCAAATACTCAACTCGTGATATTAAAAACAGCATATAGCACAAAATCTGCTATTATTTATAATATTCCGGTTTTGAACGGGTTCTTGATAATAATCCGATTTTGATCGGGTTTTTGCTAATATTTCAGTTTTGATCGGGTTATTGCTAATATTCCGGTTTTGATCGGGTTTTTGCTAATATTTCAGTTTTGATCGGGTTATTGCTAATATTCCGGTTTTGAACGGCTTATTGCTAATATTCCAGTTTTGATCGGGTTATTGCTAATATTTCGGTTTTGATCGGGTTATTGCTAATATTCCGGTTTTGATCGGGTTATTGTTAATATTCCGGTTGTGATTAGGTTATTACTAATATTCCCGTTTTGAACAAGTTATTGCTAATATTCCGGTTTTGATCGGGTAATTATTAATATTCCGGTTTTGATCGTGTTATTGCTAATATTTCGGTTTTGATCATGTTATTGCTAATATTCTGGTTTTGAACGCGTTATTGCTAATATTTCGGGTTTGATCATGTTATTGCTAATATTCCGGTTTTGAATGGGTTATTGCTAATATTCCGGTTTTAAACGGGTAATTGCTAAGTTTTTGGCTAGTAGAAGTTCTGAATGACTGGTAACTTGAAAATGTATTAGCCGAATTGTCAGATGAATGAAAGTTAATATCAAACCCCGGTAACCGCTATACTTCAGCGGGTGGATTGAAAAGAAGCTCTTGTGAAACTGAAAAAACCTGTCAACCTGTCATTTGAACTGGAAAGTTGTTTAAATCGCCTTATTATGATTTGGATGTTGCCGTAGACGCTCTTCCACCCAAATGGTATAAGGATTTATTTGTGCAGGTCTTAAAGCTTGGATACCCTGACATGACCATGTTGGTCTGTTGTGGAGAAACACAAGGATGACATTGTGTGTGTGTGTGTGTGTTCTCGCAGAGGGACGGTGAGGAGAAGCACTCGGTGTTGAAGGAGCAGCTGAAAGCGTGGCAGAGGCTCCGGCACGACCTGGAGCGAGCGCGACTGCTGGTGGAGCTCATCCGCAAGAGAGAGAAGCTCAAGAGAGAGACTGTGAGGCTCCACTCCCGCACCTCATAGTGCTCTGGCAGACATGGGTTTAATCGTAGACAGATATGTGCGTAGTGTCCGTGACGTCACCCGTTTCAGGAGAGCATTTTTGAAGCCCAACGTGATAACAGAACATGAGCAGCGAGGCGGATTAGCTGAGGTGACGTGACTCTAACAGACATCAGCGGCAATCCACCTGTCACTCAAGTGGCCACGCCCCTTTATTATGCAGAACTTAAAGGATCCCTCAGTCGTCATGAATCAAAATGATCTATATAGACCAAAAACACTTTTTGCACCAGGCCGTAAACATGTTTTTTCTGCTGTAAAGTTGGGCATTTTAACTTTTTTTTTTTATATATATATATATATATATATATATAATTGTCTATATAGATTTTATTCATTTTTATTTCAGTTTTAGTTGTAGTTATTATTAGTGTTTTCGTTAACTATGATCACCTTGACTTCAAGAACAATTGTCAATTTTGATTTCATAGTGACCAGTGAGGGACGACGTTGAAAAACATATGAAGTGTGTTTAGCCTCAGACAGTATGAAGTGTGTAATGCTGTGTGTGTGTGTGTTCAGCTCAAGGTGCAGGAGTTGGCGTTAGAGATGCAGTTGACCCCGTTCCTGGTGTTGTTGCGCAGCACACTAGAGCAACTGCAGGAGAGAGACTCCAGTAACTTCTTCACTGAGCCTGTGCCTTTGAGTGAGGTAAATATACAAACCCATGCTTTACTCTCCCTCCAGTCATCCTTTCTTCTTTCAGACCAATACAGTCAGAGTTATATTTAAAAAAATCCTTATTCAGCCAAACAAACATACGGATCCGACTTAAGTCTAAGCACAACTTGTGCGAGTAATGCTTCGCACTGCTGATATACAAGCTGACGTACTACGCTACCTCTGACAGCATGAGCTGCGCTTTAGATGCAGTTTTAAATATGAATATTACGCATCACTTTGCTTCAGAAGGCCTTTATTAACCCCCCCAGAGCTGTGTGGATGCACTTTATGATGGACAGATGCACTTTTATCATAGATAGATGCGCTTTTATGATGGATAGATGCACTTTTATGAAGATAGATGAACTTTTATGATGGATAGATGCACTTTTATGATGGATAGATGCACTTTTATGAAGATAGATGAACTTTTATGATGGATAGATGCACTTTTATGATGGATAGATGCACTTTTATGAAGATAGATGCACTTTTATGATGGATAGATGCACTTTTATATTGGATAGATCCACTTTTATGATGGATAGATGCACTTTTATGATGGATAGATCCACATTTATGATGGATAGATGCACTTTTATGATGGATAGATGCACTTTTATGATGGATTGATCCACTTTTATGATGGATAGATGCACTTTTATGATGGATAGATGCACTTTTATGAAGATAGATGCACTTTTATGATGGATAGATCCACTTTTATGATGGATAGATGCACTTTTATGAAGATAGATGCACTTTTATGATGGATAGATGCACTTTTATGATGGATAGATGCACTTTTATGATGGATAGATGCACTTTTATGATGGATAGATGCACTTTTATATTGGATAGATGCACTTTTATGATGGATAGATGCACTTTTATATTGGATAGATCCACTTTTATGAAGATAGATGCACTTTTATCATGGATAGATGCACTTTGATGATGGATAGATCCACTTTTGTGAAGATGTATGCACTTTTATGATTTTAGATGCACTTTGATGATGGATAGATCCACTTTTGTGAAGATGTATGCACTTTTATGATTTTAGATGCACTTTTATCGTAGATAGATGCACTTTTAGAATGGATAGATGGACTTTTATGGACTTGAAAACAAAAATGGCCATTCACTGCCAATATAAAGCTTGGAAGAGCCAGGATATTTTACTCTAATTGTATTTGTCTGAAAGAAGAAATTCACACACACCAAGGATTGCTTGAGGGCAAGTAAATCATGGAGTCATTTTTATTTAAAAGTGAACTACTCTTTTAAGCGTTACCTAATGTGAAGCTGTTTTTGTACTGATAGCAGAATTAGCATCCATTATGTAGTTCCCTGAATGCTTTAAACATGACCTTGTGTGTGCGTGTGTTCTCCAGGTCCCAGATTACCTGGACCACATCGAGCGTCCGATGGATTTCCAGACCATGTGGAAGTGTGTCGAGTCGCACCGCTATCTCAGCTTTGAAGCTTTCGAGTCGGACTTTCTGTTGATCGTCAACAACTGTCTGAAGTATAACGCCAAAGACACGGTCTTCTACCGCGCAGCGCTGCGACTGCGAGAGGCCGGCGGCTCCGTCCTACGGCAAGCGCGCAGACATGCAGAAAGAATCGGCCTGGATTACGAGACGGGCCTTCATCTTCCTCGAGAACCGAGCCCGGATTCACCACACGAGCGAGAGCGGGACCGGGAGAGAGAGCGGGAGAGAGAGAGATCAGCGTCACTCATTGATGACGGTGAGTTGGCTTTCTCTCTTCTACGTTTCATTCGTTTCATATTTCTGACCTGAATACCACTGATAGACATACCTGAAGAACTTAAAGCCGTGTTTATTTCATTTTAGTGCTGGGCAACGATTAATCACATCCAAAATAAAAGTTTATGTTTACTTAATATACGTGTGTGTACTGTGTATAATTATTTTGCATATATAAATACAAACACACATGCATGTATATGTATATTTACATCTGTCTTCACACTGGATATATCATACATGAATGCATATGTGTCAGGGATACACGATATATCTGCCACCATATCAGCATCGGCCGATAACGGCTCTTTTTATTGTTATAAGTTATTGTCATCAGTTATCATTAAAGCCGAGACGCTTCAGATGCGCACTGGTCATCATGATGGTGTTGAATTGCTTGAAATATGATTGGAATCACTTCAGAAAAGGAAAATACAGTTCAAGTCTGTCATATCGGCTACATAACATTATCATCAGAACATCATAATTGTGTGTTTGGGATGTGGGTTTTACTGGTGAGACTTTTGTTTTGTAATCAGACTCTCAAACATTATATAAAAATTTGGATTTAGATTTATCTGCCAATATATCGGTTATCGGCTTTCAAATATAAAGCATTATCGGTATCAGCCAAAATGTTCATATCGGTGCATCCCTTAATTAATTAGCATTATTTGAATGGTAAAATGTGATTTAAATTTTAAACTGCACAATTATCGTGGTCATTTCAAATAATTGTGTTTGGATCAAATAACCATGATCAGACAATCAAACGATAATCACGACAGGCCTTGTATATATTATAATGTAGATATCATAAAATAAATGAAGAACTTGAGGGTTGCAGCTCCTTTTTAAAAAAGTCTCAGTTCTTGTCATCATGAAGAGGCAAAAACACTCTCACACACACACACTCATACACACTCACATACTCACTCACTCACTATCTCACGTACTCACTCACACTCACTCACTGACTCACTCACTCACACACTCACTCTCACACACTGTCTCACATACTCACTCACACACTCACATACTCACTCACTCTCACACACTATCTCACATACTCACTCACTCACTCTCTCACACACTGTCTCACGTACTCACTCACACACTCACTGTCTCACATACTCACTCACTCACTCACTCACTGTCTCACATACTCACTCACTCACATACTCACTCACTGTCTAACGTACTCCCTCACACACTCACTGTCTCACATACTCACTCACTCACTCACTCACACACTCACTGTCTCACATACTCACTCACTCACTCACTCACTCACTCACACACTGTCTCACATACTCACTCACACACTCACATACTCACTCACTCTCACACACTATCTCACATACTCACTCACTCACTCTCTCACACACTGTCTCACGTACTCACTCACACACTCACTGTCTCACATACTCACTCACTCACTCACTCACTCACTCACTGTCTCACATACTCACTCACTCACTGTCTCACGTACTCCCTCACACACACACACACACTCACTCACACACTCACTGTCTCACATACTCACTCACTGACTCACTCACTCACTCACTCACTGTCTCACGTACTCACTCACACACACACACTCACACACACACATACTCACTCACTCACTCACTGTCTCACTTACTCACTCACACACACACATACTCACTGACTCACTCACTGTCTCACATACTCACGTACTCACTCACTGTCTCACATACTCACTCACTCACTGTCTCACATACTCACACACTCACACACTGTCTCACATACTCACTCACTCACTCACTGTCTCACATACTCACTCACTCACTGTCTCACATACTCACTCACTCACTCACTGTCTCACATACTCACTCACACACTGTCTCACGTACTCGCTCACACACACATACTCATTCACTCACACACTCACACTTGCTCACTGACTCACTCACTCACACACACACTGTCTCATGTACTCACTCACTCACTCACTCACTGTCTCACGTACTCACTCACTCACACACACACACTCACACACACACATACTCACTCACTCACTCACTGTCTCACTTACTCACTCACACACACATACTCACTCACAGACTCACTCACAGACTCACTCACAGACTCACAGACTCACTCACTGTCTCACATACTCACTCACTGACTCACTCACTCACTCACACACACACTGTCTCATGTACTCACTCACTCACTCACTGTCTCACTTACTCACTCACACACACACATACTCACTCACACTCACTCACACTCACTCACTCACACTCACTCACAGACTCACTCACTCACTCACTCACACACTCACTGTCTCACATACTCACTCACACACTCACATACTCACTCACTCTCACACACTATCTCACATACTCACTCACACTCACTCACTCACACTCACTCACATACTCACTCACTCACTCACTCACACACTCACTGTCTCACACACTGTCTCACATACTCACTCACACACTCACATACTCACTCACTCTCACACACTATCTCACATACTCACTCACTCACTCTCTCACACACTGTCTCACGTACTCACTCACACACTCACTGTCTCACATACTCACTCACTCACTCACTCACTCACTGTCTCACATACTCACTCACTCACTGTCTCACGTACTCCCTCACACACACACACACACACTCACTCACACACTCACTGTCTCACATACTCACTCACTGACTCACTCACTCACTCACTCACTGTCTCACGTACTCACTCACACACACACACTCACACACACACATACTCACTCACTCACTCACTGTCTCACTTACTCACTCACACACACACATATTCACTGACTCACTCACTGTCTCACATACTCACGTACTCACTCACACACTGTCTCACATACTCACTCACTCACTGTCTCACATACTCACTCACTCACTGTCTCACATACTCACTCACTCACTCACTGTCTCACATACTCACTCACACACTGTCTCACGTACTCGCTCACACACACATACTCATTCACTCACACACTCACACTTGCTCACTGACTCACTCACTCACACACACACTGTCTCATGTACTCACTCACTCACTCACTCACTGTCTCACGTACTCACTCACTCACACACACACACTCACACACACACATACTCACTCACTCACTCACTGTCTCACTTACTCACTCACACACACATACTCACTCACAGACTCACTCACAGACTCACTCACAGACTCACAGACTCACTCACTGTCTCACATACTCACTCACTGACTCACTCACTCACTCACACACACACTGTCTCATGTACTCACTCACTCACTCACTCACTGTCTCACTTACTCACTCACACACACATACTCACTCACACTCACTCACAGACTCACTCACTGTCTCACTCACAGACTCACACACCGTCTCACATACTCACTCACTGACTCACTCACTCACTCACACACACACTGTCTCATGTACTCACTCACTCACTCACTGTCTCACTTACTCACTCACACACACATACTCACTCACACTCACTCACTCACACTCACTCACAGACTCACTCACTGTCTCACTCACAGACTCACTCACCGTCTCACATACTCACTCACTGACTCACTCACTCACTCACTCACACACACACTGTCTCATGTACTCACTCACTCACTCACTGTCTCACTTACTCACTCACACACACATACTCACTCACACTCACTCACTCACACTCACTCACAGACTCACTCACTGTCTCACTCACAGACTCACTCACCGTCTCACATACTCACTCACTGACTCACTCACTCACACACACACACACTGTCTCATGTACTCACTCACTCACTCACTGTCTCACGTACTCACTCACACACACACACTCACACACACACATACTCACTCACTCACTGTCTCACTTACTCACTCACACACACATACTCACTCACACTCACTCACAGACTCACTCACAGACTCACTCACTGTCTCACACACTCACTCACTCACCGTCTCACATACTCACTCACACACTCACATACTCACTCACTCACTGACTCACACACTGTCTCACATACTCACTCACTCACTGTCTCACGTACTCACTCACACACACATACTCACTCACTCACACTTACTCACTCACTCACACACACACACGCATACTCACACACACATACACACTCACTCACTCACTCACTCACAGACTCACTCACTCACTCATACACACTCACTCACTGACTCACACACACACACACACACACTCTCTCTCTCACTCACTCACTCTCTCACACACACCCACACACACACCCAGGCCGTGTGTATATCATGTAAAGGTGGTGTGCGCACACAGATTTCCTGCTGGAGGGCCGTGGGCGTCTGCCTCTGGAGGAGCAGCTGCAGATCCTGCAGGACCGCTACGAGGAGGTGATGTCGGGCAAGCACAGCATCGGCCAGCTGCGGCGAGCCAAAGCGCTGAAGAAGGAGATGACGGTCCTGAAGCGCAAGCTGGCGCACCAGCGCGAGGGCATCTGCGGGCACGAGTCCGGCCTGTCTCTGGAGCGCGGCTCGGTCCTCACGCATCACTCCTCAGGAGGAGCTCGTCACGATGAAGGAGAGAGCAGCCACGACATCGGTGGGAAAGGTCAGAGAAACAAGAACGTTCAAACTGTGAACAAACGAGTGTATTCTTCGACAAAGATTGTCTTAGTGACTCAGTAGCCTGTGTGTTTTTGATGTTTAAATGGTGTAATATTTGTGAATTTGATTATGTATGTACTTGTCAATTTTCTTGCGCGTGCCGTCAGGATTACTCTCTGGTGCCGTGAGACTCCGCCCACACGCTGTTTTGTTTGGCTGTGGGTTTTGATTAATTTTGACGCAGTCGCGTATAGTGGACACTAGGGCTGTGAATCTTCGGGTAGACAGCGAATCGATTCGATTCACGATTCATAGGTTTTCAATTCGATTCAAGAACGATTTGTGCAAATTCAGAACGATTCAATTCGATCCGATTCAAATCCAAATTCGATGCGATTCGATTAAATCGATTCGATTCTTAATTTTTGTAAATGCATTATAGTATTATTTCAATGCTTCACCCAATGGGTCTTTGTCTGGGTTTGAATTAGCCTACACAGCGGCCTTCGGGGGTCAGATAGTGGGGATTTTGTCCATTGTTAATGTTAGTTCATGTTTGTTTTTAATTTTAATTAATATATTATTATAAGGCAAGGCAAATTCATTTATATAGCACTTTTCATACACAGGGGCAATTCAAAGTGCTTTAAATGGGAGAAATTAAAATAATCAAAAGAAATCAGAATAATTAAAACGGTTTAGAAAAAAAATAATCATAATAAGAAAATTAAAATACAGTAAATAATTAAAACAATTTAGAATAAAAAATAAAATGAAGTACAGTAATAGTCGGACGAACAGTGGCACATTTATAAAAAAAAAATTAATGGTTTGGAGCACAACCTCTGTCTCGTATGCACGCTCGCTCTAGATTTCGGGAGATTAAACTAATTTGCGGTAATACAAGCTGATCACGACACGAGTAGCTCAACAGGTAGAAAGATAAACTCATCTTTCAGGCATTTGACCGACCGGGCTTCAGCGTGAGAAATCAGGGGTGTGTGAGCGCCTGAAACCAATCAAATGCGGATGTCTTATGACGGCCAATGCGTGAGGCAGCTTGTACCAGGAACACTTTAAGGTTGTGTTTATATATTTTAAACCACTGAATCGCTATAAAATCGTGATCAATTCGATTCTTAGCCTTTTAAATCGATTATTCGCGTAAATAAACGATTCACGATTCAAAATACATGTATCAGGATCGATGCATATGCATCATCAGGATTTATAATCGATGCATCGAGAAAACGAGTGAATCGTTACACCCCTAGTGGACACAGACACATTATTTGTCGCTGGAACCTAATAATGGGGCGGTGCTTCCTCCTACGTCCAGCGTGACCTTTCCAAAGTGATGACGTAATGCCTGGCTGATTAAAAAGTATATACATTTTTTTTTTTTTTTTTTTTTAATTTGAAAATGGCCGATGGTTTCGCCAAGACCCTGTTCCTTCATCAGACGTATTTTAGATCTTGCGAAAGGGCATTATAGGACCTTTAAATGATGCGATTGTTCTTTATATATGCACAAATGCGTTCTCCTTGTCTCTGTAGATCTGAGCACGTCGTCTTCAGCTCTGGCCCCTGAGGTCGGCCGGCGCACATCTGTCCTCTTCTCCAAGAAGAACCCTAAAGCGTCCGGCCCTCCCAAGCGCCCGGGCCGACCCCCGAAGAACCGCGACCTCCTGCACGGGCCGGGGTTGAGCTCCGGTGCCATCGGCCCCCCGCAGCTGCCCTCGCTGCACCCGTCCCGCAAGAGACCCCACAGTCCCCAGTCCAGCTCCAGCTCGGAGACCGACAGCGAGCACGACCACCTCATCCTGGGTACGTGACGCACATCACACATGAGACTCTACCAGAGAATGTCTAATTGAAGAGGATTGGCACTGGCTGGTTACTTCCGGGTTCTGGACCAGCTGCAGTAACGCGTCTCTGTCCATGCGGGGGCGCTCGCGGTCGAGTGCAGAATGAATGGGAGTCAATGGGGTTTCACCCCCAGAAATCCACTTTTCTCAGGATGTAATTTTTTGTCAAGTAATTTGAAAGTTGCATTCAAAAGGGAGGGCTAAGACAATACACTCAGCTGAAAATTACATTTTTAAGTTCACTTATTGGTTCTAAAAATCTGTTCAAAACTGTGATGACGTCACACAATAGCAGAATGCTATCGCTTCCGGCCAACAACGGCCTAACCTGTAAGACATCAAACGGACATAAGTACTCGTTCATTCGACTTTTGGCCTATAATCTATATTGAACTTGCGGAATCAACAATAAAATCTTTGTTGATTTAACGACAAGCAGGTGAAAGAGACGCATTTAGCCGTTTAGCCCCATAGACTCCCATTCATTCTGCTCTCGCTCATGATCACCTCCAGTGGAATTCTAATGGAACTGCAGCCAGGATGATACACAACGGGGCTAATAGGAAGTGCCAAGGCTCTCTGTTAGACGGGCTCTGACTCTACTAAACATTTTATACACCGAGATCACAATGTCCAAGTTAAATTAGAGCCTTGTGCTTTCTGTGCTTGCTTTCTCTGTTAGGATACGTGCAAATCCGCCTTAGAAAACGGACAACACCAGGTTTCTTAGGCCACGTTTACACTGAAGGGGTTAAAGCACAATTCCGATTGGTTGTTGGGCGGGGCGATATTTCGTTCCAGCACCGATATCGATATCATGATGTGCGAGTCTGCGATAGTGTAGGGATAGTTAATCCGTGATCCATACTGGTCAGCTGATCGTCCTTAAAGGGATAGTTCACCCCAAAATGAAAACTAGTAATGACTCTCGCTCAACCCCGTAAGACTGTCGTTCATCTTCGCGACACAAATGAAGATATTTGTGATTAAATCTGAGAGCCGGATCACTCCTCCATAGGCTTCTAAGTTACTGAAACTTTCCGGGCCAAAAGTTATTAAAGACATCGTTAAAATAGTAGGGCTGGATTAGAGTATTCGAATATTCGTTCGGTGGGTTGGTATTCGATTTGAAAATGTGACATTCGAATAATCGTTTTTTTGTTGTTGTTTTTTTGCACACCTGGCATCCCACTCGAAACTGTTCTCATTCACGCTTGAATATGTTTTACAGAATAAAATCTGGTGAAATATAATACTTAACATATAACTATCGTTTTAGCTATTTAATAAATGTATTTGCTTCTTCTTGGACTACTAAAAGTGCTCCAGTAACGGGAGTATACTCTGACTAGTTTGTATGGACAAGTGTATTTTGTATTTTGGGTTAAGCTGTGTTGCTTTGACATTGCGGAAAATAGAATAATAGAATAACAAAATGTATTATCCTTTTTACCCGTTATTATCAATCTAAATTTATCTAATGCAAGACTTTGAGATTTTACTGCGACGTCACAATTTCTTTTTTCTTAATTTAAATTTGGTTTTTCTATAGTTAAGTTATTCGTTTTTTTAACCCTTATGCTGCATTAGGGACATTTTTGGTCTTTTGCAGTTTAATTTCTTTGACCATTTTGGCTGTTTTAATGCAAATGGTATGAAATTTGGCAAAATTGTGACTTTTTGGATACATGTAAAAAATGGGATCCCATTTTGCAAAATATGTATAACACACACTGTGTAGATCAAATAGTAACACTCAGCACCATAAAGACCAAAAATGGCCCATTGAAACCCATTAAAACGTTGTTTAAATCTGAGGCTGTCAGTAATACATGAAACATGATTTTTGCACAAACATCCTTTCATTTTGAAGCAAAAGCATTATATTTGCATTATATAGTGATGACGTCACTACATATTTATTCCCTATGGGTGGAAATGCACCTTATTTTAGGCAATAGGCAATGTTTAATAGGTGGCCATTTTTGGTCTCTAACGCGCTAAGTGGGATTTTTTGCAAAGTGGGACTGTGATAATCCAAATCTAAAGTTTTCTCTTTGCATTTAGTTTATTGAAAATAATTGAATTTTTGTGTTTTTTCCTCTTATACAAATCGATGGTTTCGCAAACAAAACTGGTAATTAAAGGGTTAAAATCCTGAAATTGAATACATTTTTGGTAGTTATGATGAGGACTGATGCTGGTTAAAAGATTTAACTTGGTAAAAGTGGAAAATAATAATAATATATCATATTTTAGGCAATGTTTAATATGTGGCCATTTTTGGTCCTTAATGCACTCAACGGTGTTAAAAATCTAATGCAGCACAAGGGTTAATTATTATCGGTTTTATTTATTTAAATTTATTTTTTTTGTTTTATTTATTTAAATTTCGTTTTTATTTATTTAAATTTGTTTTTTTTTTAATTTAAATTTTATTTTATTCATTTAAATTTAGTTTTTATTTGTTTAAATCTATCCTACTTTGTCAGTGAGAAGGCTATACCTTATTAAAAATATTGCTTAAGTTAAAAGACCTGTGTGTGTGTGTGTGTGTGTGTTTTGCAGTGTCCATTCTTGGAGCATAAGTTTTGCGCTTCCCGTTCGCGCTGTTCTGTAGCTTATTAAAAGTGTATTAATTCTGAACGTGTCGCGTCTCGCCTGTCTATCTATATTGCACCATATCGAGATTCGAATATTCGATGTTCATTACTACCGAAAAAATGGTATTCGGACCAGCGAGTGACTACAGTGGCTCGATCTTAAGTTTATCAAGCGACGAGAACACTTTCTGTGCGCAAAAAAACAAACAAAAATATATAAAACTAGCTTTTATTTTCCCACATCGTTGGACTGCACCGGCTTGTGTTTGAGACAGGCGTCTATATAAGACGGCCTTTATAATCTAGTGTCGAGATGTTGTTCATTGAGTCTGATCTCCACAAATCTCCAAATGCTCCTCGTGAAACTGCGCTCTTCCCAATGTGACACAGATTTAGAAGCTAATATTGTGTTTTTCTCCAACAAAAGCCCCATACAGCAGTGTTTGGATCCCAAATGTCCACGTTAGCTGACGTTCATTTAGTCACGTTCATCGTTTGATTGGCTACTGAGAGACTCCTGTGGTTTTAACCCTTTCTATCATGACTGAAAACTCCCACACTTCTCTGTGAGTCAGATGTTTTCTGTTTAGAGCTTTGAATGCTGGGAAATCCCCACCACCACGGAAGACACAAGGACTCTGAAAAATCACTGTTCACTGGTTTTGTTTTTCCGAGAAATGTTCTTCACACGGCTCTTTCCCACAAGGCAGTTCCTGAATGTGACGTTCATACTAACACAGTTTTGAACCCTGTCAATCATACGCATCACCGAATAATAATTAGGCTTTACACCACTAAAATCAAGAGAAAGAACTGAATTAAACCTGTTCTACAGAAGCTCAGTGTGAAGATTCCTCGACACTATCTGACTGTGTGTGGTGTCAAACACACGTCAGTGTAACGGTGTGTCCTGTCCTCCTCAGGTCTGCACAGTAATGGCTTCGGTGGAAGCGGCCAGCCCAAGACGGAGAGCTTCCTGGTGTACAGGAACGAGAGGAGTCTCCCGCGCTCCAGCTCCGACTCCGAGTCCACCAGCAGCAGCAGCAGCAGCGCCGCCTCAGACAGGACCAGGTACACACACACACACACACACACACACACAGTTTTAAATGATTCAATAATAATAATAATGTGTTTCTGGTGGCAGCACCACTCCCTCTAAACAGGGTCGGGGGAAGGCCTCGTTCTCGCGCTCCACGTTCCCGGACGACAGCAGCGAGGAGACGTCCGGCACCGAGAACGACTCCTACTCCATGGGCGGATCCCGAGGAGTGTCTCACTGTGAGTGCAGAACACACACACACACACACATCAGACGTGAGTGAGTGAATGTGAACGACTCCTGATCTTTAAAGGGATACTCCACTTTTTTTGGAAACAGTCGAGTTTTAACGTTTTCAAATCCATTCAGACGATTTTCTGATATTTAGAAGAATATCAGTAATCAGACAGTTTCAAAAATATACTATGGAAGTCAATGAGACCAGAAACTGTCTGATTACTGATATTCTTCTAAATATCAGAAAATCGTCTGAATGGATTCGAAAACGGTAAAACTCGACTGTTTAACTCTGGGGGAGTGGTAAAATGAGCCTATTTCCAAAAAAAGTGGAGTATCCCTTTAATTTCTCTTTATTGACGTATTTGACTGTACTGTACAGCAGTGTGTATCCCTCGGGCTGTGTTGAGCGTGTGTGTGTTGTGTGTGTTTCAGTGGTTCGCAGCAGGGGCCGCTCGGGATGCTGGATGAGCTCCGATGACTACAGCTCGCTGGACGCTCTGGTTCTGGTGTGGGCCAAGTGCAGAGGATACCCATCATACCCCGCTCTGGTGAGTGTCTCACCTCACACACACTCTCACACACTCAGCTTTCTCTACGTGTTTCATTTGCGCTGTATGTAGGGCTCGACTAAAGATTTTCTAGTCAACACTTGTTATCTTCCCGGTCAAAAGTGACCGGACACCTAAAAATGAAACTTTTCTCCATCCCAGTAAAACCAGTGCAATTTATTTTTGTTCTATAATATTTATTCTTTTTAATTTAGCATTTTGAGACAATTTAATTTAATTTATCAATATTTATTTGATATATATATATTTTTTTTTTAAATATTAATGCAGTATTTTATTTTAATATAAAAAAATATTTTTTAATTAAAAAAAATTTTTTTGAAGAAAATTAGCCCCATCTGGTTACAGTATAGAGAAAAAGCGTAGAATCATGGTGTAACCACTAGATGGCATGTACAGCTCTCTATGGAGAGGCATGTGAATTCCCCAGATGTTTATCAACACATTTTTTTTGTTGTTGGTGGATTTGAATATATAGTTAAAACAATCTAAAAAAAAAATATTTCTTATAAAAAAAATTGACAAAAAAAATTCACACATTTTTTTTTTTTCTTCATTTTTTCACAATTTCCTATGGGGTCATTTTTGACCAAAGACCACAAGTGTGACTATTTTTTTTTTAAGACCACTTAGCATGCTCAGATCATGACCTCAATTTTTTGTGTGTTCACATACCCAATGCCATAAAAGTCACCAAGTTTCGTAACATTGCGATGAAGCTGTGATTTTTAAAAATTTAAAACATACTTTTTGTAATCAAAATTTATTGGTGTATATGTGTATAAAAGTGTTTGTATGTGTGTGTGTGTTGGTGGGTGTGTCTGTTTTGCACTCTAGATGTTGTAGAGTGTCACCCCTTTCCTGCGGTGAACTTTTTTTTAGAATTGTGGCCGATTTGTAGATTGTACATAGAAAAATTCTTAGAATTTTTTTTGGGTGAATTTCCCATTCATTTCCTATGGGGGTCATTTTTGACAGAAGAGCAAAAGTGTGACTCATTTTTTTACAACCACTTAAATTGCTCGAATCATGACCTCATTTTTTTTGTGTGTTCACATACCCAATGCCATAAACGTCACCAAGTTTCGTAATTTTCTGAAGAAGCTGTGATTTTAAAATATTCAAAACAGATTTCTTTAATCACAATTTATTGGTGTTTTTGTGTATAAAAGTGTGTGTGTGTGTGTGGGTGGGTATGTCTGTTTTGCACTCTAGATGTTTTAGAGTGTCACTGAGCACTTTTTTTCTGCATCGTGGCTGATTTGTAGATTGTACACACAAAAATTCTCTAAGTTTTTGTGTTTTTGTCAATTTCCCATTTATTTACTATGGGGTCATTTTTAACCAAAGACCACAAGTGTGACTATTTTTTTAAGACCACTTAGCATGCTCAGATCATGACCTCAATTTTTTTGTGTGTTCACATACATAATGCCATAAAAGTCACCAAGTTTCGTAACATTCCGATGAAGCTGTGATTTTTAAAAATTCAAAACAGAAAATATTTCGGTCAGAAATGGCCGAAGAGCACCTGAGGGTTAAGTGATCAGTCGACTAATATATTAATAAAAGTGTTCCCATGAGTCCTTGAAATCCTAGAGTGTGTCAATCTGAAAAAATAAGTGGGTGAATATAAGGATACAGGTCCTTGAAAGTGCTTGAATGAATGTTTTCTGTAAACAACTCCATATTATTCCCTCCGGTCCGCTAATGTGTTATTCCGCCTGCTCGACACACATTCGTTTATGATGAGGGAAAAACAATAACTTGCATTTTTATTACTGAAATGTTTCCTCAGTTTCTCAGGAAGTGATGATTTTGTTGTCTTGAACACATGGGATGGAAAGAAACATCATCAACACAAGGTTCATTAGTTAACATGAACTAATATATTAACATGAACTGACCATGAGCAATACGTTTTGTTACTGTATGTTTACGTTAGTTAATAACTTATTTTCTGTCCTTTTATGTTGGCAAATTGTGCCGCATTCACTCACAGAAATAAATGTTGGATATATTTACGGTAGGAGATGGAACATGGTTTTTGGTGATGATTTTGACCTATTGTTGTCCATTGCCACAAACACAGCCGTGGTTCTGTGATCAGGGTCACATGTTCCCAGCTGTGGACTGAACTCCTCAGTGGCGGTGTGTGTCCAGCAGAGGGCGATGCACTCCTCATCCTCATCCTCCTCTGGTGTGTGTCTTCCCCCAGATCATCGACCCGAAGATGCCCCGCGAGGGTGTGTTCCACCGCGGCGTCCCGATCCCCGTCCCGCCGGTGGAGGTGCTGAAGCTGGGGGAGCAGATGACCCAGGAGGCCCGTGAACACCTCTTCCTCGTGCTCTTCTTCGACAACAAGAGGACCTGGTTAGTCACGCTCCTCTTCTTCCTCATGCTCTCTGTGCTGTGATAGGACAGGTGTGTGTGTGTGTGTGTCACAGTTACACTGCTGGACTAAAGATTTCGTTTCTTCTTTAGATGTTGTTCATTTGTCTATTAATCGTATTGAATTGCATTAAAATGATCAAAAGTGACGATTCTATTTAAAATTAATGCTTTCTAATTATCACAAAAATATATCACAGTTTCCATGACAATAAAACTGTTCGACACTGATAATAATCATAAATGTGTCTTGATCATCAGATCCTCATATTAGAGTGATTTCTGAAGGGTCATGTGACACTGAAGACTGGAGTAATGACTGTATATTCACATAGAGAACTGATGATTTAATCTTTAACAATATTTCACAATATTACTGTTTTTAATGTGAGCAGTCATTAAAGATTCGTACCGACCCCACACTTTTCTAAAATGCATTGCACATATCTGCTAGCGTTATGTTGTCGTTGTTTACTTCAGTCCCGGGAGTAAGGTAACTGTATTTTACACTGTTTTATTGAAGTGCCCTGTGGAAGCTGTGATTGGCCCTCGTGTGGTCATGTGAGGAGGAATCTTCCTCCGCATAGAGTTGTGTAGAAACCTGCGCGGGTTATTTCCCACGGTTAGACGCGTGGGTCGTGAACGTGTTTTCTGCTGTCTTTGACGTCACGTACAGGGTCACATGTTTGTTTGGTTACACTTTACAGTTAATGAACTAACCATTTTTTTAACATTTACTAATACATTATTAAAATCAAAAGTGGATTTTGTTTCATGAGCTCACATGAATTCACAAACAGCTGTTTTTATTATTATTAAACAACATTAACAAATATATTTGTTGCTTATTGTAAGTGTTTATTAATGCATTGGGGCTTTATTGTAAAGTGTTTCTGTTTATTCTTACATTTTCCGCACAATTAATATTAATTCATTTTCTTATATTTGACAAATAAGCACATTTTGCCATTATTAGGCTCGAATCAAACTCATTTAAAAAATATATATTTCATGAATATTTTTTCTGAAGAAAACCTGACATAAATCGTGATGAAATAGATATTTAATGTCACAGATGTGTATTGACTGAGTAACACACTCTTTTATTTATGAGGCTCAAAATGACGATGTTCAGCTGAGATTTCATTTATCAAGAATTGTCACATAAGTTTAAACAGCATCTACATTTTTCATTAAAACTGGATAAAATAAATTTAAGTAAAAAAAAAATATATATATATATATATATAATGTTTATTTATTTATATAAAACAGAAGGTATGAGGTTTGAGTAATATTTTCAAAGCTGTGGTGAGTTCATCAATTTATTATTAAATTATCTTTAATACTGGAGTTACAGGCAAGAATAAAAGAGCTTTTTCCTATCTTTGAACAGTCACTGATGGCTTATAATGCAACAAATATTAATAAAGTCAACATATTTCACTAATAGACCCAACAATGATGCTGCCATCTTTCTCTAATTTGACTCCAGATCTATGGTGGAAATTGTCACTTTGACCCTCATAAACGAAATCGTGGATTACTCACTCAATACACACTCACGCATTCATATTTTGGCTTTCATTACCGTTTATTTCTAAATATTTACAAAATCCCGAATCTCCTCCTAATTACTGTAACGATGTGTGTAATGATTGGCCACTGTTCCTAACGGACACACACTCGTTTTCTTACATCATCGTGGTTGATGTAGGCTGGGTTTAATAATAGGTACAAACTCATTAAAGAGGCTGGATAATGATGCAAGTGTGTGTGTGTGTGTGTGTGTGTGTGTGTGTGTGTGTCGACCTTCTCTGAACATCCGCTCGGGAACACACAGAAATAGGCCAGAGGAAACGGACCTTAAAATGCTGTATATGACAAAAGACAGTGTGATGCAAGTCACTAAGTGTGTGTGTGTGTGTGTGTGTGTTTAGGCAATGGCTGCCGCGCTCCAAACTGGTTCCTCTGGGCGTCAATCAGGATCTGGACAAAGAGAAGATGCTGGAAGGCAGGAAGTCGAACATTAGGAAGTCGGTTCAGGTGGCGTATCACCGGGCCATGCAACACCGCAACAAGGTCCAGGGCGACCCGAGCAGCGACACCAGCGACAGCGACTGAACACACACACACACACTCTAATTCTCTACTCTGGTGCTAAAGTGCTTCACGTGTCATCAGGACGAGTGTTTTCATGTTCGATGTGTCTGTTTCCGAGTCATATTTACCTCACACTACAGCCGGTGTTCACTTCTCCTCTGCGAACCGCATCCCCAAACACTGCAGACAAATGTGTGTGTGTCTTTCCACCACGAATATCCAAACATTCTGAAATTAAAAGAAATTTACTGGAGAAGGAAATGTTTTTAGGTTTTGTTTTTAATAAATCAAGTTTATGGTTAAAACGAGAACAAATATCTGCCAGTGGGGTCAGAATAACACACTTAATTCAAAGGGAAAACTATATATATATATATATACATAGACGGTTAGTTCATTTATTTCAGTAATTCATCTTAAAAGGTGAAACTAATATATTATATAGACTCATTACATGCAAAGTGAGATATTTCAAGCCTTTATTTGTGATAATGTTGATGATTATGGATTATAGCTTATGAAAACCTTTTCACAATATTCTAATTTTGAATCCGTAAGCCATAATCATCACAATTATCACAATTATAAAGGCTTGAAATATCTCACTTTGCATCTAATGAGTCTATATAATATATTAGTTTCACCTTTTAAGTTGAATTACTGAAATAAATGAAGTTTTGCACCATATTTTAATTTTTAAAATACATTATATATATATATATATATATATATATATATAATATACACACATATATATTTGTTGTATAAACTCCGTTTATTTTGACACATTTTTCGGGAAACAAGACTTAAAGGATTAGTTTATTCTCCACGTCATCAAGATGTTCATGTGTTTCTTTCTTCAGTGGGAAAGAAATGAAGGTTTTTGAGGAACACACTCCAGGATGTTTCTCCATATAGTGTCTTCAATGGGGTCCAACGGGTCGAAGGTCAGATGTGAGTTTCAGCGACGCTTCAAAGTCTCGACACGATCCAGCCGAGGAATAAGAGTCTGATCTAGACAAACCAGCGACATTTACAACAAAATACACGTTTATATACTTTATAACCACTAATGATCGTGTCGAGACTTTGAAGCGTCGCTGAAACTCACATCTGACCTTCGACCCGTTGGACCCCATTGAAGACACTATATGGAGAAACATCCTGGAGTGTGTTCCTCAAAAACCTTCATTTCTTTCCCACTGAAGAAAGAAACACATGAACATCTTGATGACGTGGAGATTTTCCTTCTGAAGTGAACTAATCCTTTAATATAATATGTCATTTTGCTTCTCAAGTAAATCGTCTTGATTCAAGAATGTTTCGAAATTTGTACTAGAAAAACAAGACACAAATTTTGAGGAGGAAAATCATTTTTGCAGTGAATTTAGCACACCTGAACTGTGATCAGCTGTGGAGGATCCATGTAACTGTTGGTAAATGAGTCTGATGTGAAGAGCATGTTACACATTTATGGAGAGGATGCAGAAAAGTCAAATGTGGTAATAATGTAGGCTATTTATTTGTTCTTCCAAACGCCCCTGATCTTCCCATGAATCCCCGCACACTCTCGGCTCGTGGAAATGGTGAATCTGTCGGTGTTTGTTGTGTAAATCTCTGTGCTTTGTATTTTCATTGAGAATGAATGAATGAATGAAAGATTTAATGACTAACTGTTGTCTGATCACGTGCCAGTTCCGTCACTGTAGATCTTTTATATATATATATATAAATAATACATGCGATAGACTTTAATAAAAAAAAGGTTTGAGTTTTGTACATCTGTTTCTTTTAGTTTTTTTTTTTTTTTGGAAGAATCAACAACGTATGTAGAAATGAGAGCGCTCAAAACTGTTGACTTGAGTAACAGATAACTCAATCATCCAGAATCAGAAGTGTGCGCAAACACTGAAGGATTTGGTAATCGTGACTTTATCTCGCAATTCGGACTTTTTTCTCAGAATTGCGAGATATAAAGTCGCATTTGGGAGTTATACAGTCAGAATTGCGAGTTATAAAGTCAGAATTGCGTGATATAAAGTCACAATTGGGAGTTATAAATTGAGAATTGCGAGATATAAAGTCAGAATTGAGAGATATAAAGTCACAATTGGGAGTTATAAATTGAGAATTGCGAAATATAAAGTCAGAATTGCGAGTTATAAAGTCAGAATTGCGTGATATAAAGTCACAATTGGGAGTTATAAATTGAGAATTGCGAAATATAAAGTCAGAATTGAGAGATATAAAGTCACAATTGGGAGTTATAAATTGAGAATTGCGAAATATAAAGTCAGAATTGAGAGATATAAAGTCACAATTGGGAGTTATAAATTGAGAATTGCGAAATATAAAGTCAGAATTGAGAGATATAAAGTCACAATTGGGAGTTATAAATTGAGAATTGCGAAATATAAAGTCAGAATTGCGAGATATAAAGTCGCAATTGGGAGTTATAAATTGAGAATTGCGAGATATAAAGTCAGAATTGCGAGATATAAAGTCAGAATTGCGATATATAAAGTCAGAATTGCGATATATAAAGTCAGAATTGCTATATATAAAGTCAGAATTGCGAGATATAAAGTCGCAATTGGGAGTTATAAAGTCAGAATTGCGAGATATAAAGTCAGAATTGCGAGATATAAAGTCAGAATTGCTATATATAAAGTCAGAATTGCGAGATATAAAGTCGCAATTGGGAGTTATAAAGTCAGAATTGCGAGATATAAAGTCAGAATTGCGATATATAAAGTCAGAATTGCGATATATAAAGTCAGAATTGCTATATATAAAGTCAGAATTGCGAGATATAAAGTCGCAATTGGGAGTTATAAAGTCAGAATTGCGAGATATAAAGTCAGAATTGCGAGATATAAAGTCAGAATTGCGATATATAAAGTCAGAATTGCTATATATAAAGTCAGAATTGCGAGATATAAAGTCGCAATTGGGAGTTATAAAGTCAGAATTGCGAGATATAAAGTCAGAATTGCGATATATAAAGTCAGAATTGCGATATATAAAGTCAGAATTGCGATATATAAAGTCAGAATTGCGATATATAAAGTCAGAATTGCGATATATAAAGTCAGAATTGCGAGATATAAAGTCAGAATTGCGATATATAAAGTCAGAATTGCGAGATATAAAGTCAGAATTGCGATATATAAAGTCAGAATTGCGAGATATAAAGTCAGAATTGCGATATATAAAGTCAGAATTGCGATATATAAAGTCAGAATTGCGATATATAAAGTCAGAATTGCGAGATATAAAGTCAGAATTGCGATATATAAAGTCAGAATTGCGATATATAAAGTCAGAATTGCGATATATAAAGTCAGAATTGCGATATATAAAGTCAGAATTGCGAGATATAAAGTCAGAATTGCGAGATATAAAGTCAGAATTGCGATATATAAAGTCAGAATTGCGAGATATAAAGTCAGAATTGCGATATATAAAGTCAGAATTGCGAGATATAAAGTCAGAATTGCGATATATAAAGTCAGAATTGCGAGATATAAAGTCAGAATTGCGATATATAAAGTCAGAATTGCGATATATAAAGTCAGAATTGCTATATATAAAGTCAGAATTGCGAGATATAAAGTCGCAATTGGGAGTTATAAAGTCAGAATTGCGAGATATAAAGTCAGAATTGCGATATATAAAGTCAGAATTGCGATATATAAAGTCAGAATTGCGATATATAAAGTCAGAATTGCGAGATATAAAGTCGCAATTGGGAGTTATAAATTGAGAATTGCGATATATAAAGTCAGAATTGCGAGATATAAAGTCGCAATTGGGAGTTATAAATTGAGAATTGCGAGATATAAAGTCAGAATTGCGAGATATAAAGTCGCAATTGGGAGTTATGAAGTCAGAATTGCGAGTGAAATGAAGAGCGAGACGATCACGTCCAGCAGAGGCTGATCTGAGGGATTTTCATCCTGCCGACAAATGTGAACGTACACAAATGGAACTAATTACTAATTACTTACTCGTAAATGTAAGTACACATTGATGGCCTAAGACACGAAACGAGCGGTTTGTGTGAGAAAACCAACAGTATTTATTCTGTTTTACCTCTTGTAATCATAGCCATGACAAAATGATCTGACGGCACGGGCGCTTCGGTCTGGAAGTGATCGCTTGCGCGCCGACGTCACTCTTTGTTTATACAGAGATTTCGGAAGTTTTACCTTTCACTAAACATATTTAGATATACGGGAAACCGCAATGGAAGACGATTTCGGTATATCTAAATATGTTTAGTAAAAGGTAAAACTTCCGAAATCTCCGTGTAAATATTGAATGTGTTATGAAGTGGAAGGATGATGAACCCAAACGCAGACAGTGTACAATGAACTCAGGGTTTATTAGGACAAAAAAGGAAAACAAAGCCCACGAGGGGGCAAAACAAGACTGGGTAACAAACACTAGACTTAAACTGAGGTCAAGACAGGAACAATACTAAAACACGAACAGACTCTGGATTAACAGTTAACTCAAGGGATTACTCACTGCAAACTTCACAAAACAACAAACAGATCTCACAGCAGGTTTCACGGCATGTTTCAAACAATGAACCGACACAGGACAGCAAACACAAGGGGATTATAAAGGGGAACACTAATGACCAGGACAGGTGAAACTGACTAGACAATAATCACAAGACTAGGATAACAAGGGGGCGGGGTAAGTTAACGAGACAACACAAGCACATGGCCCAAACAGGCCATGCGCTTGCACACAAAACATGATTCTGTCATGATCCTGCCTCACGACTAGAGAAAATCAAAGACAAGAAGGCAGAATCATGACAGAACCCCCACCTTAAGGAGCGGCTTCCAGACGCTCCTCAAGGGGACATTAAACACGGGACATGACAGACTGTGACAAAGACACAAACCAACAGTACATAGCAAAAACTAACAAAGGCATACAAAAATACACAACGACAGGATTGGGGTGAAACATCAAAAACAACATACAAGGCAGAGGAGGTGGAGGAAACACAGAGTCTTTGAGCGACTGTCCAGGGTGGGTGGGCGGGACAGGGGTCCTGGGACCACAGGGAGTGGACTTAGGAAGAGAGGACCGAGCGGGCTTGGGAGGAGTGGTGTGGGACAAGGGAAAAACAGTCCGGGGTTGAGCCATGACAGGGGAGACAGGGGAAACAAACGGAAGTCCAGGGACCGTGGGGACAGGGACAAATGGGGAAACAGTCCGGGACCGGGGTTGAGCGCAGACAGGACTGACCGGGGAAACACACGAGGTCTTGGGAACAGTGGAAGTCACAACAGGGATAGCAACTGGGGGTACAGCGAACGATGGACACGAAGCTGGACTCATGACGGGGGGTGTGGTAGGAGATCGCAGAGGGAAAACTGGGACAGAGCTCACAGAAGGTGACTCTGATCCGACGATCATCCTCTCCGACTTGGGAGTGGTGTTCTCCGCTGCAGGTTCAGGGACAGCGCCTACCGACATAGGTTCAGGGACAGCACTTACAGACACAGGTTCAGGAACAGCGCTTACAGACACAGGTTCAGGGACAGCGCTTACAGACACAGGTTCAGGGACAGCGCTTACAGACACAGGTTCAGGGACAGCGCTTACAGCAGCGGGTTCAGGGACAGCGCTTACAGACACAGTGGGCTCGGGACAGGACAGGACAGGCACTTCGAGGATCTTGATCAGACTGGACAAATAGTCAGACAGGGTCTTGGCAGCCAGAGAGATGGGCATCTCCTGACGAGCAGAAACCGACTGCAGAATCTCTCTTGCGGCTAGATCGGCCGCAACTCTCTCCGCAGTGGGCTCTGGGACGGCGCCTGCTGGAGCGGGCTCTGGGACGGCGCCTGCTGGAGCGGGCTCTGGGAGAGACAGAGACAGAGGACCAGAGGCTCCCTTCTTCCTCTTCTTCTTCCTGGGTCGTGGAGCAGAGGACATAGCCAGGCTTGTGACCGGTTGGGGAAGCACGACAGGAAGTGTGGTCTCAGTTGAAGAGGACTCCGAAGTAGACTCCCACGACAGCCGTCTCTCTCGCTTGCCACGGAGACTTGCGGGTGCAGCTGATGCGTCGGGAGCCGAAGTGGAGTGAGCCTGGTTCCCCTGCGTAACCACGGCTAAAATGTGACCCTCCGGGATCACTGGCAGCCTGGCAGGTGGTGACAAGCTTGTGGGTGTCTGTGACTCTCTCCGGGATAAGCTATCCACCACAGCTTGAAATGGGCGACGAGTGAGCTCCTCCCGTTCAGTCAACGGAGGTGGAGAGTTGAGACCGGCGATGAAATAGCGAGAAACCAGGACCTCAGGCAGGAAGAATCTCCTTTCTTCAACGACCTGAGCATACTTCTGCAGGGACAACTCACCCTGGGGAGGAAATGGAAGTCTTCCAGCTCTACTATCTGCGATGGCCGACTGCCACCATAATTCTTGGTCAGCCGGTTGTGGTCTATTGGGGAAAGACAAACAGTCTGCTGGGTTCTTCTCTGGTCGGTTCATTCTGTTATGAAGTGGAAGGATGATGAACCCAAACGCAGACAGTGTACAATGAACTCAGGGTTTATTAGGACAAAAAAGGAAAACAAAGCCCACGAGGGGGCAAAACAAGACTGGGTAACAAACACTAGACTTAAACTGAGGTCAAGACAGGAACAATACTAAACCACGAACAGACTCTGGATTAACAGTTAACTCAAGGGATTACTCACTGCAAACTTCACAAAACAACAAACAGATCTCACAGCAGGTTTCACGGCATGTTTCAAACAATGAACCGACACAGGACAGCAAACACAAGGGGATTATAAAGGGGAACACTAATGACCAGGACAGGTGAAACTGACTAGACAATAATCACAAGACTAGGATAACAAGGGGGCGGGGTAAGTTAACGAGACAACACAAGCACATGGCCCAAACAGGCCATGCGCTTGCACACAAAACATGATTCTGTCATGATCCTGCCTCACGACTAGAGAAAATCAAAGACAAGAAGGCAGAATCATGACAGAATGACGTCACACGCAAGCGATCACTTCCGGCGTAACATTGAGCTGATTCAGTTCGGTTCAGTTGGACATTGAACAACTGATTCAGATCACTGTGATTACACGAGGAAAAACGATATAAATACTGTTGGTTTTCTCACACAAACCGCTCGTTTCGTGTCTTAGGCCATCAGTGTGTACTTACATTTACGAGTCATTAAATCATGTTTAATTTGGACTTCTCTGTGCTGCTCTTTGAGGTGGTGACCATAGACCTCCATTATATGACTGACAGACAACAACGGTTTGACTGAAAAATGTAAAAATTGAAAATACTGTGGAAACAAAGACACCTACATCTTGGATGTCCTTGAGGTAAGATAAAACATATCAAAAATTAATTTCAAAATGAACTATCCCTTTAATGCACAATTTGTCATTTCCATTCAGCATTTTGTATTCATGAGAACTAAAAAGGGCATTAAAATAAGCGGATGTTTTTGCCACACAGAATCTTGGCTAAGTTTACTGTAGCACACACACATCCTCGAGACTTGAGCTTTAACCATTTGCGTTAACATGCGTCAGAACAGCGAGTAAGACATAGGAGACGAAGCAGAACTCGTTTCAGACACACACACACACACACACCTGTAAAACAGGTTATTCAGATCGTCCTTCCCTTCTATTCTTCTCAGAAACCCTCAGGCGTCCTCAGAAACACAATCTCCATCACGTGTTTCTCAACGCTCGTGTGTTTATATACTTCAAGCATTTGGTGAACCGCTAACTAAAAAAAAAAAAAGTTATGAAAACATGTTTACAAGATTCAACTCATATTTTTAAGTTGGTTTTGTGCCATTTAAGTTGAAATGACTTAAAATTCCAAGTTGATTGCACTTGTTTTCTTACAGTGTGAGTATTAAACTGATGTTTCATCAACACTGACTCATTCTGAACTGAGAACGCTCTGCAAATGTTTAACTCTTTGCTAATATTCAATGGCATGTGAGACGGTATGCATTGTGCAAACGGTTTGCTAGACTGACCTCATTTTAATTCAGTGAGTGTGTCCAGAACTTCAAAAAAAAAAAAAAAAAAAGACTTTTCTGTTTAAAAAATAAAAAGTTTTGTATGGTATTCTAATCAATTCATACAAGAATGTAACAGGCTGGGCACAAGATATGAACTAATGCAGTATAGAAGATATGCACAATGCTCTTTGTTCATTATGGATTTTGGGTCACTGGTGTAAACCTTTTTGGTAACACTTCACTTAAAGCCTTTGTACATAATGCATTATTAACATATTTATATGTACGTTATAATGCATTACACTTTTTTCATAAATAATTGAAACCAAAGGAAAAATGCATTCTAATGTTTTCGAACACGAACATGTGTTTTAAAGCATTATACTCTCTAAAGTCATAACAATAAATAATATTATAATATGATATAATTGTGGTTAACTATTAATTTATAATATATAATTTAGTATATAAATAATTAGTAATGAAATGTAAAAAAATATATATATAAATGCTCATAGCCAACACATAACGACAAGTACATGTTTTCTATGACGTGTAAATATATATATATATATCAACAATTCAATAAAACTAGCTCATAGCATGATTTTGCATTTACACACAGGTGTTTCTTTCTATACACCAGCTAATGCCTCAATCCCTCGAAAAGCAGTTATTCCTCTATTCCACATGTAAATATATGAAGGATATTTTATCGAAGTCAGTGATGATATAATCTAATGGTCTGACCAAGATTGTAACTGTAGAAAACTTCACACTGTAGTTGTGGTGAGATCATCGCGACTGATGCCATGTTGGCTGGTCTGTTATCTGTGTGTGTGATCCAGTTCTCATATATATATGTAAGTGAGAAGTGTGTTCACCTCAGAGAGATCTGCAGATAAGCTGCAGGAAACCGTGTGTTTGCAGAACGGCTCTTTTCCTGTCGAACGCTTTGAAGCTCAAACCCTTCACCTGCAAAACTGCTGACGGCCTCGTCTTCAACATCTTTCCGATGAACACACTCCTAACGGCACAAACACACTCCTAACGGCACAAACACACTCCTAACGGCTCAAACACACTCCTAACGGCACAAACACACTCCTAACGGCACAAACACACTCCTAACGGCACAAACACACTCCTAACGGCACAAACACACTCCTAACGGCTCAAACACACTCCTAACGGCACAAACACACTCCTAACGGCTCAAACACACTCCTAACGGCACAAACACACTCCTAACGGCTCAAACACACTCCTAACGGCACAAACACACTCCTAACGGCACAAACACACTCCTAACGGCTCAAACACACTCCTAACGGCACAAACACACTCCTAACGGCTCAAACACACTCCTAACGGCACAAACACACTCCTAACGGCACAAACACACTCCTAACGGCACAAACACACTCCTAACGGCACAAACACAATCCTAACGGCTCAAACACACTCCTAACGGCACAAACACACTCCTAACGGCACAAACACACTCCTAACGGCTCAAACACACTCCTAACGGCACAAACACACTCCTAACGGCACAAACACACTCCTAACGGCTCAAACACACTCCTAACGGCACAAACACACTCCTAACGGCTCAAACACACTCCTAACGGCACAAACACACTCCTAACGCCTCAAACACACTCCTAACGGCACAAACACACTCCTAACGGCTCAAACACACTCCTAACGCCTCAAACACACTCCTAACGGCACAAACACACTCCTAACGGCATAAACACACTCCTAACGCCTCAAACACACTCCTAACGGCACAAACACACTCCTAACGGCTCAAACACACTCCTAACGGCACAAACACACTCCAACGGCTCAAACACACTCCTAACGGCACAAACACACTCCTAACGGCTCAAACACACTCCTAACGGCAAAAACACACTCCTAACGGCACAAACACACTCCTAACGGCTCAAACACACTCCTAACGGCACAAACACACTCCTAACGGCTCAAACACACTCCTAACGGCACAAACACACTCCTAACGCCTCAAACACACTCCTAACGGCACAAACACACTCACAACGGCTCAAACACTCCTAACGGCACAAACACACTCCTAACGGCTCAAACACACTCCTAACGGCACAAACACACTCCTAACGGCTCAAACACACTCCTAACGGCACAAACACACTCCTAACGGCACAAACACACTCCTAACGGCTCAAACACACTCCTAACGGCACAAACACACTCCTAACGGCTCAAACACACTCCTAACGGCACAAACACACTCCTAACGCCTCAAACACACTCCTAACGGCTCAAACACACCGTAGAAATATGCACGAAAATGATGCGTCCCTCGTATTTACAGTCGAAACAAAAATTATTCAGACAGAAGTTTTGATGTTGTTTCACTAGTGTGATCAGGACACTATAGTTCATTTCTGTGAGTGAGGAGAGCATAATAAAGTAAACAGTGAAATATTACACTCAAATATTCTTCATACAGTGACACTGATTCCTCCACTTTGAGCTGATGATGTTCTTCTGAAGTGTTTTAGACGTATTGTTCATTCTTAGATCATGTTAACTAACTAATGTCAACTAATGGACCTTATTGTGAAGTGTTACCAATTAAACAGTTACACTTTTTTCACCTAATTTATTTTAGACATATACTAATGTTACTTTTATTTCGTGTTATTCAAGATATATAAGATTATTCCCATTCAGGACAGTAATTCACTCTCAGAGTTAAAATATCATGACAGAAGTTCCCATGTTGCCTCAGCTCTCAGTCTTCTTCACTGTAGAAGGCAGTGGAGTTCAGCGATATGAATGTGGTAAAGTCATCAGATAAACATGTAAATTATGTTAATTGATGCGGAAGTCTGTGACCTTTTGAACGAGGCGCCGGAATTCCGGATATTTGCGTCACTAAAAACCCGTCCGCCCAACGCGATCACACACACATACACACACACACACACACACACAAGTCTGCTGCTCAACTCTAATCTCTCGCGCTTCGGACTCTGTCTGGACTCTCTGTAATCCACCATGTATTCCTAATAACCGGTTGGTGTTTTAACCTGAAGCATGTGCGGATCGCCGTCCATTACTCGTGTAGTTGTGCTGTGTGTGTTGTTAAACTGCTCGCTGTGTGTAAAGATCCTCCGTCGAGATGTTCTCAGACTCAGAGAGGTGAGCTGATTCCTTCTGAACTCACAGGCAATGATTTATTACACGGTTTTTACTCTGAAAGTGCTCCTCTGAGGTGTTTTAATGGGAAACCATGGAAAACAAACTGTTTAATGTGTTTACTTCATAACTCGTCATGAGAAAATATTAGAACAACTTACTAACGCCTAAACCTGTTTCTATAGAAATCATCTGTCTATTACACTCTATCCAAATTTGACGTAGCATACTCATCTAAAATGCAATTTGGCTACTAATTTTATTAAATCATAGACTATAGTGTTGGGAAATCAGTAAACATGGAAGCTACTTGAGAAAAATGATCAATAAAATCAAAATGTTTGTTTACCAATTAACCCCGTTCGACAGCTGCTATTACAAACTAAAAATATATATATATTTTTTACACATTATGACCGAAATATCCCACTCTGGATTAAGGCACTCGAGTCAGACCTGTTGAAGCCCTTTTCCACATATTAATGTATTTTACCAACGATATAATCTCATATAATTATCAGACATGTGTCTGTTCCAGTCACTCAGTGGAAAATGAAGGGGAGGATTTGGTTTTCTTCAAATTTCCCCTTTACTTTTTTGCTGAATTAGTAGAGGATCGAGCAATTAAACACGTCAAAAATTATTTAAAATATAGACGTTGCTTAAAACAAACTATTTTTTTTCCATAGTTTGAAAGCAGAAAGATCATGTAAATCACTATATTACACATGGGAAACAAAACCACATACTTCACAGTCACTGTGAAAGTGAAGAGTTCAGATGCAAAAGCCTCTAAATGCCATTTGAAATTTTCTTCTTTAATGATGATTTTTATCAAACTTGTATATTTAAGTTCAGTAATTTCACTTAAATAACAATTAATAGGTAAATATCTTTGCCATTTAAGTGAAATTACTGAACTTAAATATACAAGTTTGATAAAAATCATCATTAAAGAAGAAAATTTCAAATGGCACTTAGAGGCTTTTGCATCTGAACTCTTCAAGTATAAACGCATTACTGTAAATGCTAGATACTCTCGCAGTCGCATGCATTGCATACTGTTCTCATTTACATCAATTCAACTCAATAGGTCAAGATTAAAACATTTTTGGATGTTTTCATGCGTTTGTCTTTAAAGTTTCAGAGCGACTCGCTTTTTACAAAAGAACAACACCAACTTAATAATATAATAAATGATAGATGATAAAATTGCCGTAAAAATACTTCTCAAGTGAGTTAAACGACAGAAACATTGTGTACAATACATAATGAAATAGTTATTGATTATTAGCTGTTTATTGCTTTGTGTTATAATATATGACTTGACACATCAAGTCATATATTATAACACAATGCAATAAACAGCACTCCATACAAAAACAACATGTAAATCATCACCGATGTCTCTGTTTTATCATGTTGAATGGCTCCTATATGCTATATTTACTGTATTTACTGTCTGTGTGTGTGTGTTATTTGAACAATGACAAAACATCTTCTTTGGATTTGAATGGCGTTAGCATGATTTATAAGTAGTGTTCATTTGATTTACAATCTGCACATTTCAGATTTCATGGTGAATATTGTCTCTTATTTATTGTGTCGTGACTTTAGGGCGATTATTGCTCGTTTATTTGAATCTTTTATAGTTCTGTGAAGTCAAAGTCAAACCAGAGCAACATTTCAAGATTTATATTCACAACGCATAATGTTTCAGTGCAGCTTTATATTGTTCACATGTCCATCTTCTAGGTTCATGAATGAAAATGTGTGTTTTATATTATATTTTAGTATGGTTTAGGGTGTTTAATGTTGAGCTAATCGATTAACTCGGGTGTAGAAATGCTGTTCGATCTCTCTCTCTCTCTCTCTCTCTCATCAGAAGATCAGTTTGATCCGCTCTGCCAAAACCTGTTAATGTAAAATGATTAATAATTACCGTTTAGAAAAGAACACAGACGTATGTTTGATTACGATTGATCTCTTGATGTCACACACAGGTTGGTATTAATTAGTTAATGCTTAGATTGACACACGTCAACACTCATGTTGTTTAGCGGACAATGATGATTCATCTGAAAGTTTCTTTTGTGAGACTCAACACAAGCTAAATCTCTCTCTCTCTCTCTCTCTCTCTCTCTCTCTCTCTAAAGGAATGGATTGGTGCTGGTGAGTAATTACACAACTCTTCACTTCACAATATCTACTTTGTTTGTTCTATGTAATGTTTTACGCTTTAGTTTAAATGGGGACGTTCAGAGACGTGTTTTGTGTTTCAAAATCTCAAAACATTTACTTTTAACCTGTTAGCTCTCACTCCTTTTTGAGCGTAGATCTGAACTTAAATGCTTGTAACTCAAGATTTTATGCAATATATATATTTTACAAAATAATTTGGCATATGAAATCAAAGCCACGTGTCAGTAACACTTTATATTAGTGTCCTTGTTACGGATGTTACATGTATTACATGCATGTTACATTAAAGGAGTAGTTCACTTTAAAAAAAAACTTTTGCTGATAATTTACTCGCCCCCATGTCATCAAGATATCCATGTCTTTCTTTCTTCAGTCGAAAAGAAATGAAGGTTTTTGACGAAAGCATTCCAGGATTTTCTCCATATAATGGACTTCAATGGGGACCAAACAGTTCAAGGTCCAAATGAGAGTTTCAGTGCAGCTTCAAAGGGCTTTAAACGACTCCAGACGATGAATAAGGGTCTTATCAAGCGCAACGATCACTCATTTAATAAATAAATCACAAAGTTTAAGTTTTATAAGCTCAAATGCTCGCCTTGCTCTGTTCTGTGATGCGCGTTCGTGACTCCTGTTCGAACTCGTTCATCAAAATGAACAAATCTTTTTTCGAGTCATGACTCGAAGGGTCCCTTATTCATCGTCTGGAATCGTTTAAAGCCCTTTGAACAGTTTGCACTGAAACTCTCATTTGGACCTTGAACCGTTTGGACCCCATTGAAGTCCATTATATGGAGAAAATCCTGGAATGTTTTCATCAAAAACCTTAATTTCTTTTCGACTGAAGAAAGAAAGACATGGACATCTCGGATGACATAGGGGCGAGTAAATTATCAGCAAAAGTTTTTTGAAAAGTGAACTACTCCTTTAATGTCACGTGGACATCAAAACATGCAAACTCAGAGCGAGGGTTTAAACTCTACTTTAAATTTCTTAAAATTCTCGTGTGTTTATAAATGATTTATGGAACAAATCTGATGAAATGGCGCATGTTTTGTTCCCAGATGAACATTGTAAGCTGAGTTTGAGACGTGTGTAAATGATAACAGTGCCACACTCGCTGTGAAACACAAAGCGCATCAGTGTGTTCCCAGATGCACGTGATTGAACCCCTAACACACGGTTCATGTGAACGGAGACGCTGGAACAAACGCGTAACCTGCGTGTAAATTAGCACGCAGCGCAGATATTTATTTCATTATCATATAAATATCACTAGAGCGCTTTTCACCTTAACGAGAAATATCAGGTTTTCGTATTGAGGCCCAAGATGTCGCCTCACCTCTGATAGAGATCCCTGTCTGTCACCTGACCTCTCTGTTTCTCGTGTGTGTGTGTGACTGAAGATCGGCTGCTGCCTCGGCTCAGACTCCACACTGTTCTCCATCAGCGGGACGTGTGTGTGCGCGTGAGGCTGCGTGTTCATCCTCTGCGTATGTACAAGACCATCTTCTCAGTGATTATCCCTGCCTGTGTGTAACTTACTCACTTCATGCTTTCTGTCTTTTGTTTGTAGTGGAAAATGAAACGCTGAAGATTGACTTCAGTGACAATGAATCTGGTGACTCCGACACGCTGATCCTGATCCCGCAGACACAGCACAGTGTTCTCTGGGTAAGTCTCAGGCCAACGCTCCTTTATCTGGGTTAGTTTGGGTCGAACTATTGCAAGTCTAGACCAGAGGCAAATCTTGGTTTGATTCAGGGCATTTATTGTGAACATCAAGACTCAACTCATCAAGTCGTGTGTAGGCGCAGGTCCACCATCTGGTCTGGATACGGCACGGATCCGGCTGACTACATCATGCGTTGTGGCCGTGTGTAGGCTCAGGTCCACCATCTGGTCTGGATACGGCACGGATCCGGCTGACTACATCATGCGTTGTGGCCGTGTGTAGGCGCAGGTCCACCATCTGGTCTGGATACGGCCCGGATCCGGCTGACTACATCATGCGTTGTGGCCGTGTGTAGGCTCAGGTCCTCCATCTGGTCTGGATACGGCCCAGATCCGGCTGACTACATCATGCGTTGTGGCCGTGTGTAGGCTCAGGTCCACCATCTGGTTTGAATACGGCCCAGATCCGGCTGACTACATCATGCGTTGTGGCCATGTGTAGGCTCAGGTCCACCATCTGGTCTGGATACGGCACGGATCCGGCTGACTACATCATGCGTTGTGGCCGTGTGTAGGCTCAGGTCCACCATCTGGTCTGGATACGGCACGGATCCGGCTGACTACATCATGCGTTGTGGCCGTGTGTAGGCTCAGGTCCACCATCTGGTCTGGATACGGCACGGATCCGGCTGACTACATCATGCGTTGTGGCCGTGTGTAGGCTCAGGTCCACCATCTGGTCTGGATACGGCACGGATCCGGCTGACTACATCATGCGTTGTGGCCGTGTGTAGGCTCAGGTCCACCATCTGGTCTGGATACGGCACGGATCCGGCTGACTACATCATGCGTTGTGGCCGTGTGTAGGCTCAGGTCCACCATCTGGTCTGGATACGGCACGGATCCGGCTGACTACATCATGCGTTGTGGCCGTGTGTAGGCTCAGGTCCACCATCTGGTCTGGATACGGCACGGATCCGGCTGACTACATCATGCGTTGTGGCCGTGTGTAGGCTCAGGTCCACCATCTGGTCTGGATACGGCATGGATCCGGCTGACTACATCATGCGTTGTGGCCGTGTATAGGCTCAGGTCCACCATCTGGTCTGGATACGGCATGGATCCGGCTGACTACTTATGATGTAACGAGTACTCTGGATGTTATTGGAAGTGTTCCCAGTTCTGGATGACCTAAACTATGCAGCCTAACAATCACTTAACTGATTTGAATGACAGAAAATGATAATGTTATATGTGTATGGCTGGTTAAAGAGATGTTTTAGTCTAGATTTACACCTCTCGAACAATGTTAGGAAGGCTGTTCCAGAGTTTAGATGCTGTTAACATTTGGTTGTAAGTGACTTTGTGTAGTTTTGTTTACGAGTTTCAAGGCTGAATGAACGTCAAACTCCACCGAGTGCAGATTTGCATCAAATACGGTTGAGAAAACACACGGAGCGTTATCCTGTTGCTTTGTTGATGAACCTATTTATTTAGCTTTGAAGGAAAATGGTTAGTTGCATTCTGTTATTTGTGTTTTTTCGCAAGATTAGACTTATTTGTGAATCACAACCCTGAGGTTGAGAAACACTGGTCGAGTAAATGCAGCAGATCACTTTAAATGAATGTTATTTGGTTTATAGCAGGGCTTTTGAGGTCCAGGGAACGTCTCGAGCTAAAACTGTAAAACCACACTGATCAAGCTCAAAGTATACTTCCATTTGTACGTGTGTGGCAGTGAATGAGTATGTTTCATCATTCATGTTTGATTAAGCGCCTGTGTTTGCACATGGTTCAAACAAAGTCCACTTTGACGGGTTTCATTGTTCAGATGTACACATACATCATTGCCACATAGGCCCCATCACACACACACACACACACACACCGGTGCACTGCAGCTCCAGGCGCGACGCAAGTGTTTTGTGCTAGTTTCAGCCCGACGCAGTTATCATTTTCACGTGCTGTTCAGGCGTATTGTTGGCGAGTTGCTATTTTGAGGAACTGAAATAGACTGAGCCGTTGACCAGCTGCACCTGCTCTTAAAGGGTACATATCATGCTTTTAAATCATTCATTTTTACTTATAAAGCATACATTTGTGGTCTATATAAAGCATAACTGCAATGCTTGGGTGTGAATTCCTCATTATTATAGCTCCACAAGCCCCTTTTCTGATGTGCGACCCGTTTCAAAGCGGCCCCTTTAAATAAAAAGGAGATGCGTCACACCCCGCCCGCTCTCCAGGTCGATGAGTTCACGGTTCAACTCCCCACGTTCGGCCATTATTGTAGTTTGATTAGAGATATACGATTATATACGATACCTTCAAAGAACATTTTTATTCACACGTTAATAAAATGTCAACAACAGAAGACTTGTCCATCAAGCCTTACATATTCCAGCCACAGCGAGCGAGTCGATAAAGACGACGACGAACCTGCAGAACAAGCTCTTCATGTATTGGTATGTGAGTTAACTGTTTTGTGTTATTAGTGAAAGTCAACTATTTCTCTTGTTAAAACAAGCACACTGACAAGATAAATGACTGCGGTCTGATCTTACCACAAACAATCTGTGCTGATAATATGATGCGTTTAGAAAAGCAGCTAAATGAGCATTGATGAAACTCAAGAACAATAATACTGCAGACGTGTAACGTTACTTCAAAAGAAAAACAAAGGTACTGCTAAACCATGACCACCATGTGTTTTAAGAAAGTAAAGTACTTTATTTTTATTAACGATATTTACAGCTTATCGAAACGCTCTGTTCGTCGTCTCCAAAGATAGAAGGAATTTAACGTTACCTCTCATTCAGACGAAGTCGATCGGCAAACCCTTCTGTATAACGAATCCTTGAAGTGCTTCAGGTCACTAACGTACATCCAACAACCGAACATTTTGACTTGCCCTCTCGTAACTTCCGCATCATTGAGCTCGGACTACAAAATCGGAGCGAGAAATAATAATGGCGGATTGCTCGAAGTGTTGGGCCGGTAGTCGATGTCCTTATTTGTCAGTTCCGCTGCAAATACGGTGACGTGATAGTTCAAAAAACTATAGAAAAATCTGAACAGGTTGAAAAATATGACCAAAACAGAATATAAAGATAAAAACAAAGCACCTGAAGAGAATAATTTCATCTTTTCTGTACTTATAAACACTCCAAATATACAACAAAATGCATTTAAGGGGTAAAAAAGTGGATTTTGCATGATATAGGCCATCGCGCAGTATTTTTTTGTTATTTAAAGAGCGTGTTAGCAATGTGAGGCTATGGGGGGTCAACGCGCGGATGATGAATCCAGCTTATCCCGTAGATGGTCTCGCTTTAACCACACACACACACACACACACACAGCTTTAACCTCGAGCACGAGCAGATCTATTTGTGCTCTAGAATAGCGTTCAGTTTTTCTGCTTGTAAATTCCTGCATGTAAACGTTGAATCCGCCGCGGTGCAACTGCAACTGCTTTACAGGGAATGGGAGATGAGACTCTGATTGGTTTATTGTACGTTACGCCCAAAACACACTCATTACTCGTTAAGAGAATAGGGACGACCCTTTTAGACCAGCGCCGGGAGCGCAGACCATTTGTCCCGTCATTAAACTAGTAGTGTGATTTTATGTGATCATAACAGTCGTGTGTTGTTCTTCCCCAGTGGATAACCGGTGATGATCAGCCTCACGAAGCAAGAATTCAGACACACGAAACGAACAGGACGTCCCATCAGACCGCTGTGAGTGAATTCATGTGTTCCTTTATCTCTGGTTAATGACATTCATCCTTTATTTCTTAGTCTTAGCGAGGGCAACTTTAGTGAAGCGGATTTTTTATTTTATTCATGGGGATGTTCTCTTTTTTTTTTTAAATATGTAGTAACCGGTTTTGATTTAAAACTTTATCTTTTCCTTCTGATCATTTTTTTTTTTTTTTGTGTGGTCGTTTTAATTTCCCGCATAACCCTTATGTATAATGCATTAAAAATGCAGTCGATATGCCTGCTAATGCACCTTATAATGCATTATATTATTGTAACTACAGTTCTAATATATGATAATACTCATCTAGTCATTGACACACCTTTAATGCATTCAAACACACGGGACACAACCGTATTATAACGTACGCTGTAAATACTTTGCTAATGCACTGACGCGTAAGGCTAATTCAGGAGTTATGAATGCCCTGTTGGTCATCTGTGAACGCTTCACACTTTTAAATACTCTTTTACCGTCAGATGGCTGAAGGGTGAGACGAATAATGTCACTGAACACAGTTTTTGAAAATGCATTTATTACACAAATGCAGATTCACACACACACACCCCAGATTTAAGAACAAATAAATCAACATTTAACCCTCAGGTGCTCTTCGTTTCGGAGTCACACTTGTGATCTTCCCGGTCAAAAGTGACCGGACACCTAAAAATGAAACTTTTCTCCATCCCAGTAAAACCAATGCAATTTATTTTTGTTCTATAATATTTATTCTTTTTTAATTTAGTATTTTGAGACGATTTAAATGAATTTATTAATATTTATGCAATATTTATGGTTTATTTTTGCCATGGAAAAATATATATATATTATTTTTTTCAAAAAAATATTAATGCAGTATTTTATGTTAATATAGAGTCTAGGCCTTCAGAAAAAAAATATTTTTGGAAGAAAATTAGCACCATCTGGTTACAGTATAGAGAAAAAGCGTAGAATCATGGTGTAACCACTAGATGGCATGTACAGCTCTCTATGGAGAGGCATGTGAATTCCCCAGCTGTTTATCAACACATTTTTTTGTGGATTTGTATATATAGTTGAAACAATCTCAAAAACTATTTCTTATAAAAAAAATTGACAAACAAAAATTCACAATTTTTTTTCTTTTTTTTCTATGGGGGTCATTTTTGACCAAAGACCACAAGTGTGACTATTTTTTTAAGACCACTTAGCATGCTCAGATCATGACCTCAATTTTTTTATGTGTTCACATACATAATGCCATAAACGTCACCAAGTTTCGTAACATTGCGCTGAAGCTGTGATTTTTAAATATTCAAAACAAAAAATATTTCGGCCAGAAATGAGCGAAGAGCACCAGAGGGTTAAATGCTTATTTGACAGATTTTTCTTGTATTAAGTATTTTTGAGGGATGTTTTGAATTCCACTGAAGCTGTTTGTAAGTGTGTGTGTGTGTGTGTGTGTGTGTGTCTCCCTCCAGTGGATCCTGAAGTACGGCTGTTTCCCGGTGCGGCGCGGCTCCACGGTCACAGTGTCCGTTCACAAAGACGGAGAGATGCTGATTCGTCAATCTCACACCGTCACAGGTCTCTCACACACACACACACACACACACACACACACACTCTCTCTCTCTCTAAAAATGTCCCAAATCTGCACCACAATACCAAGATTCAGCATTTCTATGTGCTGTTTTTAACCAGATGATCTTCCAGTTCCTGAAGTCTCTGTGGACGACCGTGATAAACACTCAGGTCTCTCTCTCTCTCTCTCTCTCTCTCTCTCTATATATATATATATATATTTCTAAAGTTTATTGAAGTTTCTGGCATATTCACTGCCTTGACGTGTGTGTTCCCAGATGATGCAGTGCCTGACGCCCGTGTGACTGTGGACGAGCGTCATAAGCGCTTCACTGTCCGTCTGGAAACGAATCGACTGGTGAAGATCAGCCTGTGCTACAAACACTCGTTCCGGGAGTGTGTGGGCTTTCATTTCCAGAAGGTGTGTGAAAGATTATAAAGAAATGAACCAAACCAAGGAGTAACTGCAACATTTTAAAGATTGCAATCCCTGTTTTGGAGCAAACCACCTCTGCCTCATCTTACATCATCAAGGAGTCGTGTGTGTTTGTGTGTGTGTGTGTGTGTGTGTGTGTGTTGCAGATCGATCCAGCTGTCCATCAAACCGTCAATCTGAGCTTCCCGTTCCTGGTTCCGTGTGTGTGTGTGCAGGTGTGCTGCTCTAACACACTCTTTTCATTTCACATTTAATTTAATTTTTTTGTCATGTGTACTTCTGCATTAACTGTGTTCACAGCTGTGGTTCACCAGCCCTGATGCCAGACGAGTCACACACTGCCCTCTAAAGGAGGGAACACTGCCACGTGAGTGTGTGTGAGTGTGTGTGTGATTGTTCTAAGTCTCCACTGTAAAGGTCTACCAGTATGCATGTATTAGCAGTATTTACATTTAAAATGTTATTATTTTCCTTTGACTTTGACATTTTTATTCATTTTATTTGTTTCTCATTTTAAAAATGTCTAAAGTTTTTATTAACATTTTTCACTTTTTTGTTTTTGTTTTAGTATATCAAGTATAAACTAAATGAAAATGAGAAATGTTGCATTGGCAACTATCTGAAATCCGAAAAAGTTATTTCAGTTCATGTTTATTTTATATTTTTAGTTTTAAATAACAAAAACAACCATCTATGGGTTTGTTTATTTAGTTTTAGTTAACTTTAATAACCCAGTAAAAAGGTGACGGATGAAGAGACCCATCATGAAATATTATAAGGGATGTTTGTGTGCGTTTGATGCATTGATGCAATCAGTCCAGGAGTAAAAGACCAGATGTGATGATGTGTTTCTGATCATGTGACCTCAGTGTGTGTGTGTGTGTGTGTGTGCCTGCAGATGGCGCTGATATCTTGTCCTCCAGCTCAGCAAGAGTCCTCGGCTCTGTTCTGCATTGGGAGCCTCTCTGTCCTGACGACCAATCAGATGTCTCGGTCTCTCTGTGCTGGCGAATCGGCATGCAGAACTCTGACTGTGTCCCCGCCCCCAACGCCACCCTCTACGGGACTAAACTGGTACTGACTCGAGCGGGGCCGTCACATTTACACACTTACTCGCTTCCCAGCTTGTGTTCGCTGCAGCAGTCGGTGTTTAAAGAGCGGTGTGGTGTATGGTTGTCACATGACCTCATCATATTACATGTTCTGTGTAAAAATGACTTAACAGTTCAGTCAAATGAGTCCGTAAAGAGATGCAATTAATTCCTCACACACACTTAAAATTCTATGTGAACTTTGGTGCCCTGCATATACTGTAGGTTTAGTCAAAATAAGTATTTCATGCCCAGTATAATAATAATATTTTAAAATATTTTTAGAGCTTTGAAATGTTTAATCGTGATTTATAGCATCCAAAAAAAGTTGTTGTTTTTTTTTTACATAATATATGTGTGTAATGTATATAATTATTTTGTATATAAACACACACACACACACACACACACATGCATGTATATATTTAAGAAAAATGTGTTATTTATATATAAAATATTTCTATTTATATATGGTATATACATGCAAATATTATATATATATATATACAAAATAATTATACACCGTACACACACATATATTATGTAAACACAAACTTATTTTGGACTGCGATTAATCGTTGCACAAGTCATGACGTCAAGAGACATAATACGTCATAATCCAAGCGGAACAAACAATACCTACATAAACGTGAAACGCTAAATCTGACATAATAATAAAAAATAAATAAATACAAAAAGAAATGTAAAAAAGGTAAAACACGCCCCTTCATTAGCATACAGAGGAAGAAATGTGTGAAAAAGGGAACAAATACATAAATAAATGTGAAAATAAATAAAAGTGGGGAAAATATAATTATACATGAATAAGGAAATAAAGGTATAAATAATAAGTTATTTTTTCCCATTTTTTGGATATTTATTTATGTATTTTACTAATGTTTTTTTTTTTACATTTCTTCTTATATATTTATTTTTGTATTTATTATGATGTCAGGTTTGGCATTCTGTAAACAGAGACAAATGGAAGTGCATATATCACACAACAGATGCATGTATATATGAAGAGTTCAGATGCAAAAGCCTCTAAATGCCATTTGAAATTTTCTTCTTTAATGATGATTTTTATCAAACTTGTATATTTAAGTTCAGTAATTTCACTTAAATAACAATTAATAGGTAATTATCATTGCCATTTAAGTGAAATGACTGAACTTAAATATACAAGCTTGATAAAAATGATCATTCTAGAAGAAAATTTCAAATGGCACTTAGAGGCTTTTGCATCTGAACTCTTCATATATATATATATTCTGAAAGCGTTTTGCTTTTTCTACAGAAGTATAACGTGTCTGCTGTCGATGAACATCCTCAGATGTGTGTGAAGGTAACGCACGCTCCACCACACATCAGTGCATGATTAAAAGTGTGTGTGTTTCTCAAGTGTGCATACTTTGTTTGTGTTGTAGTTTTCTCTGAACGGCAGCCGGCGAGTGTTCTGTCCCTTCGAGTCGGGTGAGCAGCGCTCGTGTGTGTGTTAGCATGTCTCGTCTGTCCTCGTGTCTGACCGTGTGTGTGATGTTCCTCAGAGAGCCGATCTCAGTGGAGTGTGAGGGTCGTCCCCGGGTCTCTGCGTCTGCGTGTGTATCTGACGTCTGACACCGCCGCTGCTTTCGCCGCGCAGCTCTGCGTCCGAGATGGAGACGTGTGTGTATCGCAAGGACTCGTCACCTCGCGGCAGCTGGTTAGTGAGAGTCTTCCATCAGGGACATCGACTACTAACATGTGATGGGAAAATCATTTGATACAAGTGATACAAGGCAAAATTAAACGCTTTTTACTTCGTCATGCCTTAAAAATCTTGAATGTAACTCGACACCCTCGCCTCATTTAGTATGCGTGGGTCTATGAATATGCAAATGAGCCCCCCGTCCAACAGTTTGGGTTCAGTAAGCATTTTTATTTTATTTTCTGGGAGAAATAAATAAAATAAATAATTTTTTTTTATTAATCAATGATGAATTAAATTCATCGAAAGTGACAGAAAAGACATAATTATAATGTTACAAAAGATTATATTTCAGACAAATGCTGTTCTTTTGACGAAGAATCCTGAAAAAAAAAAATGTTTTACACATTGATGATGATAATAATCATAAATGTTTCTTGATCATAGAGTGATTTGTGACACTGAAGACTGGAGTAATGATACTGAAAATACACAGGAATAAATTAAACTTTAAACTATATTAAAATAGAAAGTAGTTATTTTAAATTGTCATAATATTTGACAATAATAAATGCAGCTTTGGTGAGCAGAAAAGACTTATAATCCTCTATACATGTATTGTGTGTAACCCTCCCTCCTGTAATGCTGGTGTCCACAGGACGGGGGCGCCGCCGAGATGAGCCTGGGCTTCCCCTTCCTCTCATCAGGACTGTGTGTGCAGGTAACATCATCACTTCATTACACACATTATATAGAAACGGATCGAAACCTTTCGTCAAAGTTATACATGTATTTTGAGCATGTACCCGTTCTTGACAGCTTTCAACTTGATCCACTTCAAATGTTGACTACTGTAGTTTAATGTAAAACTGACACTAAAACTCTCTTTCTCACGCAGTAATTTTTATTTTAGGTGAATTATCCACGATACAGATTGTAACTATCATCGATATATATTGTTGGATTTTTGTATTGCGTTATATTGTTACACCCCTAGTCTAAACGAACCAGATGTGAAAATATAAATGCAAAATAACAGTAGTGCAAATTGTGTTGTATGTGGTAAATAATATTCTAGTATTTCGTCGTGTGTGTGTGTGTGTGTGTGTGTGTGTGTGTGTGTGTAGGTGTGGCGCTTGGATCTCCTTGGAAGAAGAATAATCTGCCCTGATTGTAAGCACAAACTGCACAATAGTTATCTTCAATATGCAAAACAATAATGTATAATAAGCTTAAATTATCTTTAAAGTATATTTCAAGTTATATAATCTACATGCATGTTTCTCATTCTTTTTGTGACTAGAAAACACCCCTATATATGGAGTTAATAATGTGCCATAATTAACCCTTTACCGTTTTGATAATTGACATTAAAATGCACTATACAAACTTAAATGGTTGTAATTCAAGAATGCTTTGGAATATACACACAAGTGTGATCTTGTTTTAAAGAAAACAATCAGCAGATTATTACTGAAGTGAAAGCACTTCAAAAAATTAAAGTATGGAAAAGTTATGAAAGTTATAATTTACAGTAAATAAAATAAATTTTAATAATATATATATTTTTAATATAAAATAAATATTTTACAAAATATTTTTTACTAAATAATTACTATAAAATGAAAGATATATATCTAACCAAGTTGTGTTCCAAATTTAAAGTTGATATCACAAAAAATGAAGTTCCCATGAGATTTTGTTTTGGCGTTATACCAAAAATAGCCACCGGGTGCCATTGATTGAATTCCATTGAATTTAATTGTATGCATTCTGCCATAAAAATTTAATAAATTTATATCCAAATATCACTTCTGTCACTAAATATGGAACCTTGAGACTCAGACCTTTCTGACAATATGAGTTTTGTCAAGATTAGAAAAGGTTTTGATATTAAATTATGAAAGATGATGCCCAAAAGGGGAGGGGCCTACTAAAAAAAAAATACTGTTTCTATGGTAACGCAACGTCTATTTTCAAAACAGTTTTCACGGGATGAATTCCGAGTTTGTAAGCTTTCAAATGATACATAATTTATGATAATTACTAAAATATGTGATATAATAAAAAAAATATTTGTATATATATAATATATTATACTTTTTAGAGAACTTCTTACTTTACTTTCTTAAAAACATAATTTTATCTTTTTTTATTGACAAATACTAGATTATGTTTTATTATGAACTTTTAGCACTAAAACCAAAGTTTCAATTATTAAAAGTGTGTGCGTCCACTTTTTGTGACAAAGGTCAGAAACTCCTGTAATGAGTTTTTTTTTTTTTTTTTTTGAGGTGCACTCTTGTCATAAATTCCTATATTACTGTTCATTCATAATTTGTAAGAAAAAAACAGCGCTAAAATATCTATTTAGGAGTCTTAGACCTTTCCAACAAAATATAGTTTGTCATAGATTAGGATTTAATAGTGAATTTAGGTTGCCCGTATACAGGCAAGTGACCGTTACAAACAAATCCAGCATTTTGCAAAAAAAAAACTTGATCTGCTTTGCAAAGGAAAACTGGACTCGCAAACAAACAGAACGATTTGTTGGATGGTTTGCATTTATTTGTGAAATATTACCTAGGCTCACTTATTTATATTTGCAAAACACAATGCATGTGTGTTACTCCTCTGCAGTTTCGCTCAAATTGACCTGTGTACTTGCACATCGCTTTCTGTTTGTATTGCAAGTCGAGTTTTGCTTTGCAAAATGCTGGATTTGTGTGATTAATTATGGCACAAAATTAACTCCATATGCAGTGAGGATGCAGTATTTTGCAAGTTCTCCCACTAAGAAATCATGACGGGGTCTGAAATTGTCATCGTAGGTATCATACAAATAAATAGTTAAAAAATCGTACATTGTGATTTCTGGATTTTTTTTATTTAGATTATGTCTCTCACAGTGGACATGCACCTTTGATGACCATTTCAGACCCCTCCATGATTTCTAAGTGGGAGAACTTGCAAAATAGCAGGGTGTTCAAATACTAACTTTCCTCACTGTATACATTTGCGATATTTCGATATATCGTGCAGCCCTAGCACAAACACTCGTCATGACATTAATATTCACGCTCACCCTGACCGCTCTCAGTCACACACAGGCGATGGGGTCTCGTGATCGGCACGTCTCTGACTCTCCTGGCTCTCCTGTGTCTCCTGGTGTTCGTCACACGCTGGTTGATCAGAAGAATCACATCAGGTCAGTCCACACACACTCGTTATTCAGATAGGTATCCATGAATCTGTCCACAGCTTAAAGGGTTAGTTCACCCCAAAATTAAAACAAAATTAATATCTATCACCACTTGGCTATCTCTTGAGATCATTCGGCCTCCGTTATCATTTGTATGCCGACGACACACTATATCTATATACATTCAAAACCAGATGAGCGCTCCGACATTGATTTTCATTCTGGTTGAAAATAAACCTGGATGAGTAATAATTTCCTGTTTAAACAGTGATAAAACTGAAGTTATGCTCATTGGTTCTCGTCATCAATCTTCAACATTTGATTTCTTTGACTCTTGATGGCTCTTTTTTGGGTATCCAGAGTAAAATGAGGAGCCTTGGAGTGATTTTTGATGCTAATCTTTCATTCAGAGTACTGTTAACATCTTTTTTCCATCTTCGAAACATCGCTAGATTGCGGCCTATGTTAACTTAGCCCAGTCCTATGCCATTTTTAAAGGTCAGCTTAAAGGGTGAGTTCACCCAAAAATGAAAATTCTGTCAGTATTTACTCACCCTCATGTTGTTCCAACCCCGTAAGACCTTCGTTTATCTTCGCAACACAAATTAAGATATTTTCCTCCATAGGCTTCTAAGGGATTGAAACTTGCCGGCCCAGAAAAGTTATTAAAGACATCGTTAAAATAGTCCGAGTGACTCAACCTTGCATTTAACAAACGACGAAAATACATTTTGTGTTCAAAAAACAAACAATAATAATGATTTTTTTCTTCATAATTCGAATATTTAAAAAATCAATACTATTCGAGTATTGCTTTTATTTAAAAATAAATATATACTTCCGAAGTGACCAGGTGTAAACGGCCCCTTATCGCTTTTTTTATTAACAATAGGAGAGCGCGGGACTAGCTTTCGCGTGGCACATTCGCAAGGTCTCGTTCACTCCCTCTCTGCCATGCACGCGCCGTGCGCGATGTATGTTTTGCGCGGATTCTGGGAGATTTTAACTAATTTAATTTTAAAAACTAATTTTAACTAAGACGCTATCAATATGCGGGAGACTCCCGGAGCTTCCGACGCGATATGACGATCACATCACCTCCGATCTGAGCCCTTATTCGTCAAGCCAACGCGCCGCAATCTATCGCAAATCAAAGTGAAAGTAAGTCGCAGACGCTTAACACGACCATCTTCATTAAAAGTAAAGGAATGAACTGATATTACCAGGGCTGTTGCCGCTCTCTCTTAATGCTGTCTTTGCTGATTCTGAAATTAGCCGATGATCAATAAAATGCAGCTCAAATCAGTTGCTTTCGGTGACGTGCACTTCATTACATCTGTATATATTATATATATATTGCAAAAAACACATTTATGTGAGCAGGTGTAAATGGAATCGTTTTGATAAATCAGAGCTATCCGATCTGAGAAAACGCATGAAGTGGCCAGACGTAAACAACGTTAGATGTCCCTCTAGTGGGCCGAACGTGTAACAACAACCACAGGCTGTAGTGGCATTGACCATCCATAAGAATGTGTAATGTTGTAAATATTAATAATAGGACAAATTTGAGCATTTAATATTCGAATATTATTTGAATATTACATAAAATAAGGAATGGAATTCGAATAGTATTATAGAGGATGATTGACAGCCCTAATGACCAGCGTCGGCCAATAGTGAGCCTACGTGTGACGTACAACAGAAGTGCTGCCCAGTTACACTACGTGAACTATCTCGAGGCCCACAGAGACGGAAATGTCGTTAGTTTTCTTGCTTTTTGTATTCTCATCGCATGATATACTCATGGTTCAATTTTCAAATGGAAAATTTGGCAAATTATGAGCAAATTTGACAAGCTATAATAAGTGATCGAGGGGTATTTTGAGCTGAAATTTGCTGGCTCAAAATGTGTCTGGGGAAACTGGAGAATAATATTACATCTCGTGATCTTCTGAAAAGGGGCGTAATATGTCGCCTATAAAATGCTTTAATGCGGTGTTAGAAAGGATAATTATATGTCTTTCTTTTCTCAGTGTGGCGTAGCGCTGACCGACGCCCCGTGCTGCTTGTGTGCTCGTCTAACGGCTCAACACACATCTCTGCAGTGTGCAGTTTGGCCTCTGGCCTGCAGGGGGTGCTGTGTATGGACGTCAGGCTGGCGCAGTGGATGCAGTGCCACCCACAATCCTCTCTGGCTCAGCTGGGACCCGTGCCGTGGCTGTACGGTCAGTGTCGGGCCGTTCAGAAGGCCGGCGGGCTCGTCCTGATCGTCTGGAGCCCTGACGCACATCGGGCTTATCGAAGATGGAGGAACAGCGAAGGAAAGGTTAAGTTCAGTGCTGTTGAAGAAGAAGAAGAAGAGGAGGAAGAAGCAGAAGAGGAAGAATGCATGGAGAAACCAGTCGAGCTGTCGTGTGTCACGGCTCCTGTGTTTAACGCTGCGCTGTCCTGTCTGTGGATGGGAATACGCAGCGATGGCTACGCTCGGGGATTCAGGCTAGTTAGCTTCCAGAACAACAACAATAACACTTTCATCCCTAAACGGCTCCGGTGTGTCCGGAAGTACTGCCTCCCGAAGGACCTTTCGTCTTTAATACACGACCTGACCGACTCAACCACTAGATGGCGATGTTGGCCACGTCTTCTGTCCAAAGCGCTGTCGTTCTTCGTGTCTCGGCAGCTCGCGCCGACGCTAGCGGCGAAGCTTCCCACGCCGACCGACAGCCCTAAACTCGTTCCTGGCTTCTCACGGAAAGTAGCGAAACGAAAGACGTGGAGGCAAAAGAAGCGCAGAAGTAAAGTCGTAACATCGTGCTTGTCCAGAAAAGGGAGTTGGAAGAAAAAGACTGCGCCAGAGCCAATGAATTCGTAGCATGCGATGGTGCAAAAAAAATATGGACGTGACGTCACCCGTTGGTTTCTGAAGAGCATTTTTAAAGTGGGCGGAGCCGGCCGTCCTCATTTTGGCTGCACGTCACTCCCGGGCAGCGAGGTGGATTAGCATGATGCTAACAGACAGCAGACGAGCGCTAGTAGTGACATCAGCGGCAATCCAGCTGTCACTCAAGTGGCCACGCCTTTAATTATGCGGAACTTTAAGGCTTAATGTAATTTTAACGGATGCGTTATAAAACAATTCAGCCCCTTCACAGTCGTCATGAAGGGAAAAATTAGCTATATAGACCAAAACCACTTTTTGCACCAGGCCGTAAACATTTTTTTCTGCTGTAAAGTTGGGCATTTTAACTATGGAATTGACTCTCTTTTGGAGCCTGTCTCTAGTGGCCAGTCGATGAATTGCAGTTTAAGTCGCTTCAGTGTTGAAGCGAAAACATCCCAGTCCATCCAGCAAAGGGAAACTAAACATTCTTACAGCAAAGTACGGCTTTCGTTCTTCGCTTAGGAGTGAAAAGAAGTTTGTTATACCTTTGCGTATGATCATAGTGATGTGGGTATGTTTGCAACAGCTCTGCAATCACGTTTATTCATACATCACTTTATACAATAGATTGCTTTAAAGCAGCAGGTTAACAGTATTAAACATGAATTAGACATGCTTCCAATTAGAATTACAACTTCAGTTTCTTCTATAAAGCAGCTTTCAGTGTGTTCATGTTTTCACTCACATCTGACCTCAATGGACTGAACAGAAGAAATTAATCTCAGACAATTTACACCTCAAAGAAGGTGGGGCCTCAGAGCCACACCCATCTATTACATCATCGTCACTGACCAATAGGAGTTCAAAGGTGTTTAGCAGCCGGAGTGAATTTTAGCTGTAGCCAGAGCAAGTCGCAGCAGATCAAGCATCAATCATCACATCCATATAGATTGATCCATTAAAACAATACAGTAAAAAACAGTCATGCTAAGATTGGCATCTGAACCATTTATTTAGTGCTTGCTTAAAACTTCTGATCATCTTTAGATTTCCTGGCAACCTGTTCTACAAACAAAATGAATCTTTACCTAGATTACTCTTAAAGGAGTAGTTCACTTTAAAAAAAAAAAAACTTTTGCTGATAATTTACTCGCCCCCATGTCATCCAAGATGTCCATGTCTTTCTTCAGTTGAAAAGAAATTAAGGTTTTTGATGAAAACATTCCAGGATTTTCTCCATATAATGGACTTCAATGGGAACCAAACGGTTCAAGGGCCAAATGAGAGTTTCAGTGCAAACTGTTCAAAGGGCTTTAAACGACTCCAGATGATGAATAAGGGTCTTACCAAGCGAAACGATCGCTCATTTAATAAATAAATCACAAAGTTTAAGTTTTAAAAGCTCAAATGCTCGCCTTGCTCTGTTCTGATGCGCGTTCGTGACTCTCCTGTTCGAACTCGTTCATCAAAATGAACAAATCTTTTCCAGAGTCAACTCATTCATTTTGTTCGTTGAATGAACCAAATGACACTAAAAAAGATTTGTTTATTTTTATGAATCAAAATTCGTTTATTTTGATCAATCGAACGAGTTCCAACAGGAGAGTCACGAACGCGCATCATAGAACAGAGCAAGGCGAGCATTTGAGCTTATAAAACTTAAACTTTTTCATTTATTTTTTAAATGAGCGCTCGTTTCGCTTGGTAAGACCCTTATTCATCATCTGGTGTCGTTTAAAGCCCTTTGAACAGTTTGCACTGAAACGCTCATTTGGACCTTGAACCGTTTGGACCCCATTGAAGTCCATTATAACCTGGAATGTTTTCATCAAAAACCTTAATTTCTTTTCGACTGAAGAAAGAAAGACGTGGACATCTTGGATGACATGGGGGCGAGTAAATTTTTAGCAAAGTTTTTTTTAAAAGTGAACTAATCCTTTAAGGTCACTTAAGACCCAAGACACTCCCTTGAGGGACCCATTCTCATTGGTTCTTTGATCAGCTGATGTAAACTAAAGCCACAAAAATTCATTGCCAGTCGTTCGAGTATCAGTATTAAAATCTTCTATCCGATTTGACAAAATTCATACACTTTAAAGACTTCTTCCAGAATTTCAAAAAGCATTGTCAAGTGGCCATCGCATGCTCCAAATATAGGCTTGCTCTTCGGCAACAGAATGCTTAACCAGACCACTTTAATTTGGTCATTAATCAAGTCCGTTCTCTTGATTAAAACCAATGTCTGATCTCACATAGTCACACACACCTCCACCTTTACGGTTTCAGTCTCACCTGATTAAAATACAGTTCTCTATTTCAATTGTCATCCAGCCTCGACTCGGTACAACAAAACAAAAAATAGAGAATTGTATTGTATTGTATTGTTTCTCCTTCTCATGTTATTAAGATGAACCGCATGTTGAATTTCCTCATTTGTAAGCAATGCATGTGAAGAATGAAGTTAACTCCCTATAAAGACTGGTACAGACTCAAAGAGAAATGAAGAGTATGTAAAGTATTTATCTTCTGATGTAATTTTTTAAAATAAATGACTAGCCAAGTCTGGTCTCAAAGAAAATCTAGAGATTCCTGTTGGTAATTATAGGCTATCATTGATGCTGTCATGCACTCAGTATGTGTTCAGTATAAGCGCTCTCTCAAGGAAAAACAGTGACCTCATCCTGTACAAATAAATGTGAAATTCTATATTTTTGTATAAAACCTGCATCTGTATACTTTTATTTGTTTATCAATGTAAATAAACGCAGCAAACATCCATACTCCGCTTTATCTGATTATTATTTCACCACAACCCAGCCTAATGATCTCTCTGTCTGCAAAACAAACAAATCAACCAGAAGAAGATGTAAAGCAGTTCTCGAGTGGTCACACTCACAATGATGTTATCTTTATTTTGACAGAATCGGGAACCATCTTGAACCCATTTGACCAACAGTGAAACCTATGCAAATGTGTCTGTCTTATGTTTCATAAAATGCATAGAAATCATTACATGGACCTGATACCACAGGATCTAACTTATTTATCCTGGATCCTGAGAAGATATTTCCCTCGAGCTGTTAGCTATATGTTTTATGTGCAGCATGTTATGAAATGCTACCGAACAGGTTTTCTCAACGGTCCGATGCTTCAGGCGAGTGTGTCGGACCGTAAGAGACATCATGATCACACCAATTATGGAAAGCTTATGCAAAATATCCCAAACTCTAGTTTAACTCGCGTTAGGTTTGGACAACTGCTGAAGAGTTTCGACCAAAGCCAACACTGGAACAAAACACTGGGAGAGACGGAGAGTTGTGCGCTTCATTCGGCTCTCAGGCATCGATTTGCTCCCGCTATTTTGAATATGTTTTCCTCAGTTAATGCAACAAACTATTGACTGACTCTATTTGTAAAATTTGCAAACATAACGTTAGACGATATAAACGTAAACACATAAGCGCCTTTATAAACATTCAACATAACAAATAATAATAGATCTAAAAAGTAAAAAAAAAATACAATAATCCAATTTGCTGCCAAAAAAAAAAAAAAAACTGGGGTAATTCCCTTAATTCAGCCAAGAGGTCAATGTTTCTTATTGATCTCCTGATGTTTAGTAAGATTATGCCGTTTTATGGCAGTTCGCAAATGTTGAGGGAAGAAAATACTAGTTCACTTTTAAATTAATTTTTTATATATTTTAGCTTACCTCAAGGGCATCCAGGTGTCTTTGTTGACACACTATTTTCAATTTTGACATATTTCGGTCAAACCGTTGTTGTCTGTCAGTAATATAATGGAGGTCTATGGTCACCACCTCAAAGAGCATGCAGATTAAACATGATTGAATGACTCGTAAATGTAAGTACACATTGATGGCCTAAGACACGAAACGAGCGGTTTGTGTGAGAAAACAAACAGTATTTATATCGTTTTTACCTCGTGTAATCACAGCCACGTCCAACTGATCTGAATCAGATGTCCAACTGAATCATGTCCAACGATCCGCCGGAAGTGATCTCTTGCGCGTGTACGTCACTCATTGTTTACACGGAGATTTCGGAAGTTTTACCTTTCACTGTGAAGATCTAAACATATTTAGATATACAAGAAATCGCAATAGAAGACGATTTCGATATATCTAATCTAAATATGTTTAGTGAAATGTAATTTCCGCAAAGACACATTTATATGCAAACACAAATAAAACTGCAATGAACCAAACTAGACAGTCTCAAAAACACGCTTTGAAATCGCTGGTGTTTCTGACGTCACAAACCACCTTGTAACCAATCAGATCAACGTGTGATCGTCAACCAGTGGATCTCTGAGGCCCTGTTTACACGAGAACGCTCGCGGGTGAAAACGTAAAAATATTTGATTGGATGTGCCTTTCGTTACACGGCGACGGCGTTTTGGCAGTGAAGGTTGTACGCAGACGCGCCGACTTGGTGGTGTTGTGTGGCTGTGCTTCACATCGCCACCTAGCCGTCTGGAGTGCATACTACATTGAATTTCATGCACTTTTGCGTCACCATACGCACGCGGATTTCCCACTCAAAACGCTTGTCTAAACGCAGAATAAAAATTGATAATGCAACGCCACTTTTGCGTTTTCTCTTCAGAATCGTTTCCGTGTAAACATAGCCTGAGTGAGTGAGTGGAGGCGGGGCTCATTTGCATATTCATAGAACCGCACATACTAAATGAGGCAAGGGTGTCGAGTTACATTCAATCTATTTTAAGGCATGAAGACTTTTTAAATATGATTAAAGATGAGTTTTAAGTGATAATTTTATTGACTACAGAGGGATTTTAATCGAATTCTTCAATGAAAGCTTAATAACACCTGTCTCTCATTTTTAATCACTTTATTAAAACAAGCTCAACTGTCTCAAGACGATCTTAACATCCAGATTGATGCTGCAACCAGATTCAGTGAGTGACTCTATTCTGTCTTCTCTTCTATTCCCGAAACTGTGATGTAACAACCCTTTTATGCATTATGGTCCTGTCCCATATGAGTCTGACACACTTCATGTGCAGCAAGCCCACAAGACTGATCTGGTTTCAGGCTTCAGAAGGTCTCCGTTTGCCCACTTCAACACTGTCCCTTTTCGTCACAGAATTATTTATCATGCATGAAAATCATACATGAGATGACGTTTGCAACCCATTTTAGTTCTCTAAACAATATTGAATGTGAAAAAAAATCAGGGATTGTTTCTGGTGAAAAGTGTTGATAAATCAGCTGAAAGTTTTTACAACTGGATGAAAGATTAATCGATTTTTTTTGGTTTACTTTCTTTTAATGTGTCATTGTTACCAGTACTGAGTAAAGTTAATTAACTACAGCATGTAGGCCTACTTATACAGGTTTAGGATTATGTGTGCTAGGGTTAGTTTCATGTAGAAATACTTTATAGTTATACTAAACTGTACAGGGACACAAAATAAGATGTCGCCGACTTGTTTTAATCAGACGATGCACTGATGAATCGCTCACCAGGGAGGAAAGTTGAAACAGACGCATTTGATGTCTATCTCAAGATCTCAACATACCATTTCCAATCCATTGCACTTCTACAGGCTGCGTGAGTTAAACAAGCTATTCATCTGGAAGAAATGTGTCCGGGTAAAGGAGAATCGCAAACACTGAACTAGCAAATATTGTTGTGCTCGAGCGCTGGAGTTCAGTTGGCGTAAACAAATGTTCCTTCACGCAGACGCGAGTCCTGGAACAAAACAAACACTCAAGACAAGTTCGTTTTCAGATCATTTGAGCTCAAATATGTCACGCCAGCTTCTGATGTAATATGAGGGCTTCGGCTTTAGTTGCTATATTTGCATAAGACCCAAACTCTGTGCGTGACAAACAAACGCACATGCAAAGCACAGGACACGCGATAAACAACATGTCTTCCTCCACATGTGTTTAAAACAGACGAAGGACAGGAATAGTGTGTGTGTGTTTCTATTCGTTTTAAAGGTCACTCTGAGGAAAGGCTGGTCAGGGAGAGACGGGGAATCCCAAATACACAAACGATCCTTTAAATAACCTATGACCTATGGTTTTGAACATCGACATTGTAAGGCATTTGACCAGTGGTTTAATTTTACTGCTGTTATATAGAGTCGGGAATCGTTTGACTTTGAGCGATTCCGATTCTTATGAATTCCTAGTTTTTAAGTAAAAAGAAAAGAAAAGAAAAAAAAGCCTATCATTCACCTCAAAGTCTTCTTGCAAATCATTTCATCACAGCTGAATGCCATGAACAAAAATATACAGGCTAAAGAACGCTTAAGTAAACACTCAATAAGACAAATACAATGTAAGATTTTCAGGAAGAGAAACTAAATCAAATGTTAAATAACACTGCACCTTATAAATAACATATACATTACAAATGCAAAAGTTATTTTGTATGATGATAATATGAAATTAAAAACATTTTAGATGTCTTGTACAGCACACTGGTCAGTCTCGTCGTGGCTGTATTAAATGTGCTCTAAATGAATTAAACTTGAACTTTTCAATTCCCAATCTTAGTTATAACAGTTCGACATAAAAAAAAATGAAAGGTTCTTTATTTTTTTAACTTTTAACATCTAGAGGTTGATATAATCAATTACATTTATTTTTTATTTTATTTTATTTCCTTTATTTTTCCAGGAAGGTCCCATTGAGATTAAAAGAAATCTCTTCCTCCAGGGAGTCCTGGCCACAAATATGGCCACATTTATTCTGAGATGGTTAAAATGGTTCTTTTAAACTGTTCACTGAAAAGGTTCTTTGGGGAACCTAAATAGTTTATCGCTGAGAAATAACCTTTTATTGTTTAAGAGTGTTAGAAACAATCTGTACTTTCTAATAAATGTCTGGCAACCCCGCTACAAGAAATTAACTGTGATTAAACTGCCTGAATTTAATTTAAAAAAGTGAATGATAGGAGCTTTTACTGTTAAAATGTTCATCAGCATCTATTACAGTGTGTGTCATTTTAAATGAAAGTGTTTAGGTTAAAGGAGAAGGCTAGTTCACTTTAAAAAAAAAAAAAAAAAACTTTTGCTGATAATTTACTCACCCCCATGTCATCCAAGATGTCCATGTCATTCTTTCTTCAGTCGAAAAGAAATTAAGGATTTTTCTCCATATAATGGACTTCAATGGGAACCAAACGGTTCAAGGTCCAAAAGACCAAAAGACAGTTTCAGTGCAAACTGTTCAAAGGGCTTTAAACGATTCCAGACGATGAATAAGGGTCTTATCAAGCGAAACGATCGCTCATTTAATAAATAAACAAATAACAAAGTTTAAGTTTTATAAGCTCAAATGGTCGCCTTGCTTTGTTAGGGTTAGGGTGTGATGTGCATTCGTGACTCCCCTATTCGAACTCATTCATCAAAATAAACAAATCTTTTCCCGAGTCAACTCATTCATTTCGTTCGTTGAATGAACCAAATGACACGAAAAAAGATTCGTTCATTTTGATGAACGAGTTCAAACAGGAGAGTCACGAATGCGCATCACAGAACAGAACAAGTTGACCATTTGAGCGTATAAAACTTAAACTTTGTTATTATTATTATTTTATTTTTTTTAAATGAGGGATCATTTCGCTTGATAAGACCCTTATTCATCGTCAGGAATCGTATAAAGCTCTTGAACAGTTTGCATTGAAACTGTCTCTTGGACCTTGAACCGTTTGGTTCCCATTGAAGTCCATTATATGGAGAAAATCCTGGAATGTTTTCATCAAAAACCTTAATTTCTTTTCGACTGAAGAAAGAAAGACCTGGACATCTTTGATGACATGGGGGTGAGTAAATTATCAGCAAAGTTTTTTTTTAAAGTGAACTACTCCTTTAATGAGCGAGTGTTTTAAATGACATTTCCTGGTCATTATATCACTCGCTATAATGAAGATGAAAGAGTGTGAGGTGTGTCCGTGATGATCTGATGAGCAGGTTTTGGGTGGAGTGTGTGTGTGTGTGTGGTGAGGATATTTGTTATTCTAGTAGTTCCCAGAAGGCTATAACATCTGTTCTGTGCCGTTCCTGCCCACTCACTCCTGAACCGCGGGAACTCAGGTAAACCTCGATATTCACTCTCTCACAACTCGTGTAAATCATGATGTATTACGTGTTTCATCCAACTATACAGAGGATTTATCTCTCTTTTCAAGAAACGTATTCATGACTTAAATGGGATTTTCTGTCAGGAAACATTACGCTGACAGGAAATAGTTATAAAATTTAATAATGTGTATTTAAAACATTATTTTTACATCGTTGAAAGTTTTATTTTCCTCAAACGTTTCAGTTGGACATTCGTCTAACATGTTTTAAATGTAACTGCTTGTTTCAGAACGTTCAGAGAATATTCAAAAGTAACATGTTTGAAGAATGGTCAAATGGAACGTTCATGGTCCTTTAACGTTCTCAGAACCGGGAAAAAAGAAACATTCTTTAAAAAGCTGGACAATTCGAAAGCTCAGAGAACATCCAAGTAACGTTTTAATAACTAGATTATAACCTTCTCAGGACATATGTTGGTTTATTTTCAATATCAGGTTTGTATAATTCTTAATATAGTTTCAGTTTATAGTTAAATATCCTGTATTGTATTCATCCTCTAAATCCCAGTATTCTGATGCTAAATTAATGATACAAATTCATATTTAACAGCCATAGATCTAAAGGTTTAGATGATTAGAACCATAAATTCTCTCTCTCTCTCTCTCTCTCTCTCTCTCTCTCTCTCTCTCTCTCTCTCTCTCTCTCTCTCTCTCTCTCTCTCTCAGTATGAATGAACTCAACACTCTTGTGAATCGATGAGTGTCAGTTATTGAGGGGGTCCAGAGTGTGTGTGTGATGGGTGTGTGGGCTCTGCTGCTGGTCTCTCTCCTGCAGTGGATCTTCACACAGGCGCTGGAGAGGATCGAGCTCCAGGAGGATCATCTGCTCACCTGTGGACAGGTACAGTACTCCAGCTGTGTGTGTGTTTACCGCGGTCACCGTTTAAAGACACTGATGAACTAATATCATGTGGACAAACACACCGTTTTAAACCTGGTTCAGACTTTCAGACTCGTTTTCTAGCTGTTAGTTTAGTGCACTTGATTCGCTGAAGCTCAGAGTCAGACATGTTTCTACATGGATCCAGTTACTAGGAATTTGACTGTTTGCAGAGGCGCAGTGTGTGTGTAGTGTATGTGTGTTTGTGTGTGTGTGTTTGCGTTAGAAAAAGTCACACTTTTTGTTGTTTGCTGTGTAGAGTTGCGTGTGTTTGTTGTTTTTCTGCTCAGCCTGTGTTTTCATGCAAACCCAGCACAGACGAGCTGCTGTAATCTATGCATATCATCACTTAGAAACCACTACATTTGCATAGATAACTCTAATACAGTGTTGTTTTTGATTTTAATCAGTAGAAATGAAAGCCATCAGCTGTAATAAGTGCTTCTGTGATATATAATATTAGTACCTCAGGTGATCTTCGCTTAAAAAAAATGTAAAAAAAAAACATTTTTTTCCCCATAGCTTTAGAGTAAAAAAATAATAATAACAATAAACGTAAAATTCTGTCACTTTTTAAAACTTTTTTCACTTCATCAATAATATTAATCCACCAAGTGTCGTCTCTGAAAAGAGATCAAACTGAAGTCTTTAAAGCATTCACGCTTTCCTCACAAGATTTACCAGTTTAAATTGTTAATTAAATTTTCAAGTCTATGCTCAAATAAATGTATTATAAATACATCGTAAATATAATTTAGTACCATAAAATCGCCTAAAAATACTAAATAAAAAACATTATCAAACTAAAATATAGTACATTAATTTAATTGGAATTTTTAAAAGAGCACCTTAAATAATAAAATGTAAATAATTTTGGATTATAAGGATTTCTTTGTATTATAAATGTTGTTTTCTCTTAATTTCTTGTGTTATGTGAATGTTCTAAATTATAATTATGATATAAATGTTATGAATATTATGTGTGTTTGATGGTTTTGTCTCTGTAGGGGATACTTCACTGTGACGTCCGCTCAGGTAAGAACACTTGGACAGATATTTGTGGTGGTCAGCTGAGCTGCAGTGTGTTCACCTGTGTGTGTGTGTCTGGTGTCAGGCGGCCCGGCGTGCCTCAGAGATGACGAGCGTGTCCATGTGACCCGTCTGGACGCCGCGGTGGCCGAGTGCCAGAAGCCGGAGAGCCGGAGCCTGTGCCTGCGGACGCTGCTGCGCGTCTCCCTCAGAGGTACGGCACTCGCCGCGGGGGGTTGTGGGCGTCTCCGGGCGTCTCACAGGACTGTTTCTGGCCTCTCAGACGCAGGTGGAGCCGTGTCGGGCGATGGCAGTGCAGAGGAGGAGGAGGAGGAGGAAGAGCATGGAGGCGTTGATGGAGAAGATCCCGAGAACACGACGACTGCTGCCTCTGTCCGCTTGTGTTACAGCTTTCCTTCACACTCGTTCTCCAGAACCATTCGCTTCACAGTCCCGAACTCAGCTTTAGAGGACAGCACCACACCACAGGTCATCTATCTATCTATCTATCTATCTATCTATCTATCTATCTATCTATCTATCTATCTATCTATCTATCTATCTATCTATCTATCTATCTATCTATCTATCTATAATACAGCACTTTTAGTCATTTACCTGATCCGTGTGAATGGGGATAGTTTTGACAATGGTGTCGTCTGTACGAGTAAAACTCAAAGGAAATCTTTTAAGCATAACGTTTTACGTGTAAACATACCCGTGGTCATCGTCATGATGATCAGTGTTTGCTTTAGTTGGGCTCTTGACCCTACTCTTTATAATATTAAATTGTGTTGGCTGCTTTAACCAACTTACAGTTTTTCTCAGTCGCTTTGGTGCATTTCTCACATCACTATTTACATTTGCACAACAGTTAGTTCAACCTCCATAACTTTTAGTAATTTGTGCACATCATAGTTGCAGTTTCTCATTCCTTCCAACAAATTGCAAATGCTTTTGGACATGCATCAATTGCTTTCATACAACTCTCCGCTGTTTTATAACATTATCATTTGCTTATGTCATATTAGTCCAAATTAACTATACTTGTGAATGCTGAATAGTCATTCCATATAAAACTAAACTAACTATTAATCTTAAAAAAAAAAAAAAATTTTATTCTAAATTGAGCAATTTCTCACAGGTGAACCTCAGCTTTCACTGATGAGAAGATGAATGATTTACAGTATATGTATGTTGTATGTTCAGCTCCAATATGTACTGTGATATTGTTTACAGTTGTGCACCGATCTACCCAAAGGGAGTTTATGTTTGTTGTACGTAAATAAGGGTGTATTTTTTCTTTTGCACAATGCTCTGAACAAATTAGAATTGCAAAGAGCATGCAGTAAAAATGCTACATAAACATACGTGTCTTGTACTCAATTACTGTACCTCACTACATAAATACAGTAATGTGAAACTTTACTATAGTTTTCAAATGGCTGTGCAAATAGTTTATAGGACTGTCTTGAGCATTTTCATGTAATGTCACCAAGATCTGATTTTTTTTTTTTGCATTGGCAAACACTTACATAGTAAACTGTCATAATGAAAACATGACAAAGCCATTTGACTATCTTGTTCATAAACACTGGCGTTAGGACTTTTCATCTTGACGACACTGACACTTTCAATGACATGAATACTTGCTTTTGAGGAATGAGTTATCCATTTTGAGCAAGTGACACACTTTTGCAGGTTATCAACTAAGTTTTGCAGTTTGTACTAATTGTTTTGAGAACTGCATTAACTGTTGTGCAAATGTGAGAAATGCACCAAAGCGACGGAGAAAAACTGTATACAGGAATTGTGATCAGGTGTTGTTGGTTATGTTTTGCCTTACAGTTTTTCTCAGTCGCTTTTCTCCGAATTGAATTTCTCAAAACTACCTTTTCAATCTGCACATCATCAGTCACTTGTGCATCAAAAAAGCAGTTTCTCATTTCTTTGAACACATTGCAAATGCTTTGGTACATCCATGCAAATGATCACGTGCAATTCTCTGCTCTTTCCTACATCAATTGCTTATGTCTTGTTGATCAGAATATATTATAATGGGTCTCGGTTCAATAGTCTCACGCCCCACAACATTAGTCATTAGTTCATAAAATAAGTCTTTACATGCAAAATGCTGAGTTGTCATAAAATGTAAAGCATATTTATATACATTAAATTAGCCTTTTTCCCTAAATCTGTCCTGTTCACGTTTTATTTCTTTTCCTTTCTGTATCGCAATGACATGGTCTGTCAACAAATGTATTATCCGTACACAACGACACAAGGACTGGTCGTTCTGATGCACTGACACGGTGTTCATTGACACAGATATTGACTTCTGAGCGATGAACCGAGGATTGAGAGCAAGAGACGCTTTTGCAGGATATCTGGTGTTTTGCTACTTGTACAAATTGTTTTGAGGAATGCAAATGTCGAGGATGATTCGAGAAATGTACCAAAGCGACTGAGAAAAACTGTAATCATCATGTTGCGATCTGAATCACTAAAGTCAATTAATCCCTTAATTATCTCATTAACTTTAACACTGCTTCAGTGTTACATTTAACACAGCTGATTGTTCAGGTGTGTGTGTGTCTGTAGGTGTGGATGTCTTTAGTGGTGGAGATACCGGCGGCAAAGCTCGGCAGTGTTGTTGTAGTCCATTCTTCATACACAAACTCCACTAAACATGTCCGCATCCCTTCAAAAGAGGAAGGTAAATGTGCTGCAAAACACTCACACTTGTTTCTCTTTCACTGATAAACATTAATTGATGGATGGCACCAACACATTTTTCTCTTTCAGTGTGTAAGGGTTTAGATGCCATGTACTGCAAAGGTAAGTTAACCGTTATCCGGTTTACACAACTAGTTTAGTTTACTGGTAGCGTGTGACCGTAGAAAGCTGCAGATCACGTGTATCCTGATGAAGTCCACACTTTCAGTCCGATTATCTGTGAATCAATCCGACTGGAATCTGATCTAAAGTTAATGACTTCCACATTGTGTATCGCAACTGTAGCGCCCTACGATTTACGCGATCACGGAATTACAGATGGCATTGCGGAATTGGCCAATTAATGCAGGATCAAGTGTTAACGCGGAATACGCGGGATCTAGTGTTAACGCGGAATCTAGTGTTAACGTGGAATACGCGGGATCTAGTGTTAACGCGGAATCTAGTGTTAACGCGGAATACGCGGAATCTAGTGTTAACGCGGAATCTAGTGTTAACGTGGAATATGCGGAATCTAGTGTTAACGCGGAATCTAGTGTTAACGCGGAATACGCGGAATCTAGTGTTAACGCGGAATCTAGTGTTAACGCGGAATACGCGGAATCTAGTGTTAACGCGGAATCTAGTGTTAACGCGGAATACGCGGAATCTAGTGTTAACACGGAATCTAGTGTTAACACGGAATCTAGTGTTAACGCGGAATACGCGGAATCTAGTGTTAACACGGAATCTAGTGTTAACGCGGAATCTAGTGTTAATGCGGAATACGCGGAATCTAGTGTTAACACGGAATCTAGTGTTAACACGGAATCTAGTGTTAACGTGGAATACGCGGAATCTAGTGTTAACGCGGAATCTAGTGTTAACGCGGAATACGTGGAATCTAGTGTTAACGCGGAATACGCGGAATCTAGTGTTAACACGGAATCTAGTGTTAACGCGGAATACGCGGAATCTAGTGTTAACGCGGAATCTAGTGTTAACGCGGAATACGCGGAATCTAGTGTTAACGCGGAATCTAGTGTTAACGCGGAATACGCGGAATCTAGTGTTAACGCGGAATCTAGTGTTAACGCGGAATACGCGGAATCTAGTGTTAACACGGAATCTAGTGTTAACGCGGAATCTAGTGTTAACGCGGAATACGCGGAATCTAGTGTTAACGCGGAATACGCGGAATCTAGTGTTAACACGGAATCTAGTGTTAACGCGGAATCTAGTGTTAACGCGGAATACGCGGAATCTATTGTTAACGCGGAATCTAGTGTTAACGCGGAATACGCGGAATCTAGTGTTAACGCGGAATCTAGTGTTAACGCGGAATACGCGGAATCTAGTGTTAACGCGGAATCTAGTGTTAACGCGGAATCTAGTGTTAACGCGGAATACGCGGAATCTAGTGTTAACACGGAATCTAGTGTTAACGTGGAATCTAGTGTTAACGCGGAATACGCGGAATCTAGTGTTAACGCGGAATCTAGTGTTAACGCGGAATACGCGGAATCTAGTGTTAACGCGGAATCTAATGTTAACGCGGAATACGCGGAATCTAGTGTTAACGCGGAATATGCAGAATCTAGTGTTAACGCGGAATACACGGAATCTAGTGTTAACGCAGAATACGCGGAATCTAGTGTTAACGCGGAATCTAGTGTTAACGTGGAATACGCGGAATCTAGTGTTAAAAAATGCAGACCAGGGGAACGGGGAAGCAAATCTGGGCGACACAAACCCCCAACCCGTCATTTCAGCTACAATGACGAAATCAAAACTATGAATGCATGGCGAAGCGGCTCTCCACGGCTCAGCTTTCGTCGGCAAAAGTTAAGAAACTCAACTCTATAAGTCAGTGCCGAGCCGAGAAGTTCGCATGTGACTTATGCAGTGTTTCCCACACATAGACTAATTCGCCGCCACATGCGTTTCGTTTTTTAACACTATGTAAAACACGCAGCGTATTCTGTCAGTTGCATTTCCCTCCGTCTCTCTCTCTCACACACACACACAACGTGCACACCGCGTCTGTCTTTGAGGCGCCGGACTAGACAAAAGCGAAGCGAACTCCGTGAGCGACAGAGTGTGACTTTATTTGAACTTATATAAAGTAATATAATTTATATTACAGTTTAAAGCTCATAACCATATTTTGTTGTTAATTGAAGAGTGCAGTGTTATGTTGCATCAGGCTGTATTTGTGCTGAAAAGGCTACTGAGTAAATGTCTGTTACCTGAGTAAAGGTCATTCCTAATTTATTTGTATTTTTTAATACATTTTAATCATTAACTTTAAAAGCACACTCTTTTTGCGACTAAAATAACATTTTAAGAAGTAGTTTGCTGATAATTTACTCACCCCCATGTCATCCAAGATGTCCATGTCTTTCTTGCTTCAGTCAGAAAGAAATTAAGGTTTTTGATGAAAACATTCCAGGATTTTCTCCATATAATGGACTTCAATGGGAACCAAACGGTTCAAGGTCCAAAAGACAGTTTCAGTGCAAACTGTTCAAAGGGCTTTAAACGATTCCAGACGATGAATAATTGTCTTATCAAGCGAAACGATCGCTCATTTAATAAATGACTCGAAAAAAGATTTGTTCGTTTTGATGGAGATTCACAAACGTGCATCACAGAACAGAGCAAGGCGAGCATTTGAGCTTATAAAACTTAAACTTTGTTATTTTTTTTTTTTAAAAATGAGCGATCGTTTCGCTTGATAAGACCCTTATTCATCGTCTGGAATCGTTTAAAGCCCTTTGAACAGTTTGCACTGAAACTGTCTTTTGGACCTTGAACCGTTTGGTCCCCATTGAAGTCCATTATATGGAGAAAATCCAGGAATGTTTTCATCAAAAACCTTAATTTCTTTTCGACTGAAGCAAGAAAGACATGGACATCTTGGATGACATAGGGGTGAGTAAATTATCAGCAAAAGTTTTTTCAAAAGTGAACTACTCCTTTAAGGGTAAAAAAAAAAAACATATTCCCAAAAATTAAAACGGAAAAAAAACGGAATTTGGGAAAAAATAAAACGGATTTCATAGGGCCCTACAACTGTTCAGATCTGATGTGTGTGTCCATGCAGCTCTCAGATTCTGCAATATCTGCATTGGTTATCTCCATAGAGGCAATGACGTTGCATTGGGAGGGGTACGCCAAAAACAACAACAACAACAACAACATGGAGATTTTGCATACAGATGTTGTCTTATTTTAATTTTACAACATCCGCCGTGCTGGAGTAAATTGTGTCTCCTGAGGCAGAGCCGGCGGGGGCTGGTACGGGATAATGGCTTTTTCTGCGCTTTCATTATACGCCTCGTTATAATAGTGTTATATATTCCTATAACAACGTCTGACATTCATATGGATGTAGATTAGAAAAAATTACATTTCTGGTGATTTTTTGCTGCTCACATTAGATAATTCTGATCGGATTTCAATGCACAAAAATCAGATTTGAACTGACAATCTGAACGCAGTTGAAGTGTATAGACTGAAGACTAGTTCACAACTTCACACTGCCCTAATGCCACCAAACAGCCCTGAATCTGAATAAAATAAGTTACCAGTGATCCATTATGGAAAAGTTTCCCATATATCTGTGACGTCTTCTCATTGGCTGCTGTGGTTTCCAGTCGCACCCAGACTACACAGAAGAACTGACCATGTGACGGGAGCAGTGACACTGTATGTGGCGGATGCAGAGAAATGGAGATCGCAGGAGTTCAGCGCATGCCAGAGGCGGGACAGGGACGGACTCTGTCTTAAGGTGGAATGGGTACGTCACACCGATCGATGATGACACACTTAATTGGTTCATTTAATACGTTTTAACTTCCCTTTCTGTCTCTTCCTTAATGTATAGAATAACACCAGCCATGAGTTTGAGATTTCCCAGGGATCTGTCGCCCCCTGTCTGTGCTTTGAGGTAATGGCAACAGTGTCGGGTGTAACTAATTACTAAGTAATTAGTTACTGTAATTTAAGTAAGGGATTACTCTTCATTTATCTGTAATTTAATTACAGTTACTTCTGATGTAATTGAGGTAAATACTGTGTATAGATCAATCCGATCTCACTGCGATTCGTATGCATTTTATGAGGTGTCTAAATCGTACGACAGCACTCGTACAAATTCGTATGAATTATTGTAAAATATGTATGGAAAAAGTGTGAAATGTCATGAGATCAGACACAAAAAAATGGTGGGTTTAACATCAAAATATATTGTCTGATGTTAAAAAGTATGTTTTTATAATCGAATCTTCACTTTGGTCAGTTTAAGGATAATTCATGTAATTTTATAGTGTTTATTTGAAAGAATTTAAACAGATTCATGTCTATCCTTGTATTATTCAGCTGGTTGAGATTGATATGGGATTTTTAAAGTAATTAGTAATTAAAGGTAATTAAATACTGTTTAGAGAGCGTAATTAGTACAGTAATCTAATTACACTGTTGAAGAGGTCATTAGTAACTAGTAATTAATTACTTTTTTAGAGTAACTTACCCAACACTGAACGGCCACGAATGTTTATTTCTCTCGTTGAATTATTATACAAATAAATGAAAAGCATCATGTACGAAAGTCATGCATACAAACATGCAGAATAAAGAGGTTATATTAGTAACACTGATCAAAAGTTATATAAACTTTTGAAAACTTTATTATTCTTGTATTTTTCCTTGATGTTTATCTTCTTTCTCCATTTGCATAGATTTGGGGGAACTTTACTCGGACAGAGTATTGTCCGTTTTTGAACGAAACAGGTATGGCGTTCACTTCCTACTTTAAATACTGACTCACCATGTTTTATTCAGCTGGATCTTAATATAGTCGAAGAGTTTTCAGGCTTTCCCACTTTTGCACCCGGGAACAATACAAGTCGACACCAAATTTTGCTTAGAAGTATTTATACTTCTATTTATATTTCTACATTGCGTATCCGTAGCCATGGCCTTGGACGGCATCATGCAGTGCATTATGGGTGTTGAAGTTTGCCTGCCTATTTGGTAAAATGGAAGAAAACAGCCCTTTCTCTGATCGATTTCAAAAAGGTTTTCGCCTTTCTACTGCTCAGTTTTATTAAAGCCCATTTTGCCAGTGGTGAAGTATTAACGTTTTGACTTTAACATTATTAAAGCGCAGATAACTTTGAATAAACGGTCTGTTAAGTTATTGGGAGAATGTTTGTTTATAACTTTAAGAGAACCTTGCCAGAACGTTCGCTGTCCGCTGGTTCATAATATATAATATTTTCTATATTTTCTATATATCATATATCATTTTTTTCTATACATACATATTTTCTTATAATATATATATATTTTCTATGGAATTGGACTCACAATTGCTTAACAAGTTTTTATCTCAGAATTGCGCGATTGCGAGACCCAAATTGCATTTTAAGTCAGAATTGTGGATGTCAACTCGCAATTGCGAGAGGTTTAGAAAGGTTAGAATTGAGAGTTTAAATCCCCCAATTCTGACTTTATAACACACAATTGAGCAATATTTATATTATAATTGTAATTATATATATATAGAGAAATTTTATAATTGTATTATAAACTCTCAATTGCGAGATGAAAAGTCACAATTGCGAGTTATGAGAATAATAGTTATGAGTCGTGTTTCCGTTAACCTTTAAATTGCTCAAACTGAAATTGGGAATTGAAAATACAGCCAATGGAAACACCAACATTCAGATAATATCGCAGGAGTTTTGTTGTACACGTCTGATCTGCACTGTATGTCTGTCACACTCCGCAGTCTCCGTGTCCAGTGTGTCGGTGTCTGTGTCCGAGGCTGAAGGTCGTGACCTGCGTCCCGCTCTGCTGTGGATCCTCACGGGCTCCTGCCGGCTCGAGGCTCAGCTGTGGCCGTGTCGGAGGAGCTCAGGCCTGGACACCGGATGCCATGTGCTGGACACCAGATCTCACGTGCACATCCACCCGAACCACAGCTGGACCCAGACCTCCGACCACGGGCGCTGGGTGGGGAACTGCACCGCACATGGCACATATGGAGTGGGACAAGTTAGACGGTGGAGTGTAATATATGGGGTTGGGTTTCCGACGCGGGATAAAAAATAAAAACTTTCGACTTTTCATCTCACAATTCCGACTGTTTATCTCATGACTGCGCAATATTTATATTATAATTGTAATTATATATATATTGAAATCTTATAATTGTGTTATAAAGTCAGAATTGCGAGTTATGAGAAATCTCGCAATTCTGACGAAAAAAGTCTTTTTTTGCTTAGAATTGGACTTTATAACTCTATATTTCCTATGGAATTGGACTCACAATTGCTTAACGAGTTTTTATCTCACAATTCTGAGAAAAGATGTCAAAATTGCAAGATTGCGAGACCCAAATTGCATTTTAAGTCAGAATTGTGGATGTCAACTCGCAATTGCGAGAGGTTTAGAAAGGTTAGAATTGCGAGTTTAAATTCTGACTTTATAACACACAATTGCGCAATATTTATATTATAATTGTAATTTTATATATATATTGAAATTTTATAATTGTATTTTAAAGTCTCAATTGCGAGATGAAAAGTCACAATTGCGAGTTATGAGAATAAGTAAAATAAAGTTAAAGTCGGTCTTTTTTTCCTTAGAATTGGACTTTATAACTTTATATTTCCTATAGAATTGGACTCTTAATTGCTTAACGAGTTTATATCTCACAATTCTGAGAAAAGATGTCAAAATTACGAGATAGAAAATAAACCCAAATTGCATTTTAAATCTGAATTGTGGATGTCAACTCGCAATTGCGAGAAAAGTTAGAATTGCGAGTTTAAATCCCCCAATTCTGACTTTTTAACACACACTTGAGCAATATTTATATTATAATTGTAATTAAATATATATTAAAATTTTATAATTGTATTATAAAGTCAGAATTGCGAGATGAAAAGTCTCAATTGCGAGTTATGAGAAATCTCGCAATTCTGAGGAAAAAAGTCGGTCTTTTTTTCCTTACAATTGGACTTTATAACTCTATATTTCCTATAGAATTGGACTCGCAATTGCTTAACGAGTTTATATCTCACAATTCTGAGAAAAGATGTCAAAATTACGAGATATAAAATAACCCCAAATTGCATTTTAAATCAGAATTGTGGATGTCAACTCACAATTGCGAGAAAAAGTTAGAATTGCGAGTTTAAATCTCCCAATTTCTCCCAACACACAATTTCGTGTTATAAAGTCTGAAATTGTGAGATACAAACTTGCAATTCTGAGTTTATTTCTCGCAATTGCGACTTTAAATTTCACAAGTCTTCCTTTATATCTCACAATTGTGAGAATTAAAGTCAGAATTACGAGTTTTGTGAGATAAAAAGTCGCAATTATCTTTTAAAATGTTTTATTATGTGGCGGAAACAAGCATCCATACTATCCAAACAGTAACTGTAACTTTTATTTTAAGGTGACTGTTACAGTAATTACACACATATGTACTGATGAATATTAATAAAATGATATATTAATAAAATGTACTGTAGTTTTACATTAAAGCACTGAGTAATAAACATTAATTTATAGTTTAGTAAGTACATGTAACCTGTAACGGACACTGTAAATAAAGTGCCTTATTAAATAAATATTATTTATATAAATAAATTTTAGGATTTGGATTATGGTTAGTTGGTTGTATTTATGCATAATTTAATGTAATTTCTTATGTAACTATGTGACCGCAGAATACAGTGTTACTTTATATTTACTTCTCTAACACGCATCTCTTCTTCCATCCACTGCAGACGTTACAAGGAGAGTTTCTACAAGTGGAACGTCATCCTCTGTTGTGTGTTCAGGTACCCCATAAACGTCTTCATCATGTTTATAGTTCACTTCGGATGTGTGTTTTGGGAAACTGGCAGTGTTTTGTCTCCTGTCCAGGTTAAAGTGGTGGGAATGGACGGTTTCGTGGGACCAGTGTGTCCTTTTGAAGGCAAGCACTCGCATCCCTCCGTTCAGACGAGCAGAGTTAATGTGCCACAATACTTCAGTACTACAACATAACGCATTGCAGATATAATGCAGATTGTGATGTAATAACGGCTGTGTGTGTGTGTGTGTGTGTGTGTGTGTGCAGTGAAGAGGGCTCACTGGATCTTCCCGCTGGTGTTGTGTGTTCTGCTGGTGTGCCTGTCAGTTCTGGGAGCCTATGCAGTGCAGGGAACACTGAAGAGTGAGCATTACACACACACACACACACACACACACACACACACACACACACACAGACCTGAGCTCATTTCATTGAAATATCAGCTCTTTTACATTACCGTAAAGCAAACAAGGTGGGGAAATGTATTTCATTGCACTGGAAATAATGTCAAATTGCAAAAATATTTTTGTTGTGCACTATATAATTCTTTTTGTTATTGTTTTGATTTGTGTGTAAATGCTGAAGTGTGTATCCCCCTTCTCAGGCTGGGTGTTCAGATGGCTGAAGCTGGATGATGTGAACAGTGAGTTTTTCCTTCATGATCACGACTCACGAAAATTCACAAACGCAAATCAGTTCTGAATGGATCTCTTCTCCCTGACATTTTCGTCTAGTTTTTATTCGTTGACGGAAACGTCAATAAATCTTCGTCATAGTTGTCATCATTTAAAACCGTTGTTTCTTTAGTTACCGTCTCATTTTCGTCTGTGAAAAACTGTCATTGACGAATAATTTTCGTCGTTATATTCGTCTTTATACGAACATAACTGCATCTTTATACGCCACACCTGTGAGGGATGAACTCGGCGAAAGGAGAAGTGCTCACTAACACAGATTTAGACAGATCTGGGAACAATATTTAATAGAAATAGGCCTTTTGTGTTCATAGAAAAAGTCTTAGATCTTAGAGTTGAAGAGTGGGAGCAAAAACAAAAGTGTTGTGTTTATAATTTTGTTCAGTGTATATATATATCTGTACGGAGATGATATCTGCACACGGGCGAATATGCTAATATATGATGCAACAGGTGGAATAATATTTACGTGTTGTTGCGTTCGAACTCAATTCGGCTATTTCAACTATTTGACTATTTCAACTCAATTCTGTGCATTTGACTCGTGCTTATTTGTGTTCGCTCTGTCTGAAGACCGCTAAAGTCTACTAATTACAGCAGGAGTTGCAGCGCTGAGCGTTGTAGCCAATCGCGCTTAATTTTCGCGCCTATTTTTCGTGCTGCTACAAACAAAAGTGTTTCAGAAGAGACAAACGCATTTAAATGCCGAGTAAATCTGCTTAAATATTTACTAGCGTTAAAGGAGTAGTTCACTTTTTAAAAAAAACTTTTGCTGATAATTTACTCACCCCCATGTCGTCCAAGATGTCCAAGATGTTGAAAAGAAATTAAGGTTTTTGATGAAAACATTCCAGGATTTTTCTCCATATAATGGACTTCAATGGGGACCAAACGGTTCATGGTCCAAATGAGAGTTTCAGTGCAAACTGTTCAAAGGGCTTTAAACGACTCCAGACGATGAATAAGGGTCTTATCAAGCGAAACGATCACTCATTTAATAAATAAATAACAAAGTTTAAGTTTTATAAGCTGAAATGCTCGCCTTGCTCTGTTCTGTGATGCGCGTTCGTGACTCTCCTGTTCGAACTCGAACATTTCGTTCGTTGAATCAACCAAATGACACGAAAAAAGGACTAAAATGAGTGTTTCTGGATATGGGATTTATGAAACAGGAGTGCAGGTTTGGGGACATTTCAGGTTTCAAAAGCATATACAGTAATTATTAATCCTGCAAGAAAATTTATGTTAGTTATGATTCATTTTAAATTTAATTTAGATTAATTTTAAGATTAATTTTGTCTCAGCTGCGGTGTCGGCAGGTGTGGAGCTGCTTCTGGCGTGTCCTCCGGACTCAGACGCCGCCGTGATCCAGCTAATGTGCCGTCTGGGCTCGAGTCTCTCGGCTCTCGGCTTCACCGTGTCTCTGGACTTGTGGAACCGCTCCGAGATCAACGCTCTGGGTCCGGTTCCCTGGCTGCACTCCTGTCTGGAGCGGGTGCGGCGGAGCGGAGGGAAAGCCGTGATGGTTCTGACTCCGGAAGCCTGCGAGCGGGCCGAGCAATGGGGCTGTCGAGGAGGCAAACCGGAAGAAGGACCAGGGGTCCGGTCGTCAACGTGCTCCGAAGTCTTCGACGCATTGCTGAGCCGTGTTCTGGGAGACTATCTGCTGGGTCGTGCGGGAGAGCGGTTCGTGCTGGCGCAGTTCGACGGGCGATGCTCTGCCACGGCCCTGCCCGCGTTTCTCCGCGGACTGCCGTTGTTCAGCTTGCCTTCCCAGAGTCTGGACTTCATAACGGAGCTCACGTTGGGGGCTCGTACGGGAGCAAGAGTGTGTGAGCGGTGGGAACGAGCGGGGGCGTTGAGGACTGCGTCACGGGCGTTATCAGGAGCACTCAGAGAGGTCACGGGGGTCACTGGACTCACCTGTCCAAGGCACTCTGAGGAGAACAGATGGGAATCCGTCCCACTGCGAGCAGAACATTCAAGCACTGCTTGACCCCAAAATAAGCACTGGAGGTTGGGTCTAAACGAATCTCAGGTGCACGCCGAGCCTCGTAAAGTACGGTCCATTTCCCAGACAGCAACGTAGTGTCGGTCCGAGATCTGGGCCACATCTGATACATGTAGAACCCATTACCCCTTTTCCACCAGTTCTGTGTGTTTCTACAGCCAAAGAACCGGTTCTCGGCCAGGAAAATTGGTTCCAAAGTGGCACCAACTAGAGGTCTTCATGGGTCCACTTGGATCCGAAAACCCGAGGTCCGACCCGAGACCCGACCAAAAGTCCGACGAGAGTCTCGGACACGGGTCGGGTTCGGTTTTAGTGGCCTCGGGTCTCGGGTAACTTAAAATAAATATGCCTTTTCCAAATGGACCCGAGATGACCCGAATTATTTTAAACAATGTTGGACATTTAACAAAATTGCGGCATTTAAAACAACCGTTCGGACTTTTTTTTAAGTGAGAGAGCGAATCCGCGCTTTTATGTGTAATGGGATATAAGCATACCCAGATAGCAAACTGACATTGAATCAACGTGGAAATATGACATCGAAACAACGTTGATCTGACATTGTTTTGGTCATCGAATTAACGTTGAACCAACGTCAGACGCGTCATTCTTTCAAAACTAACAGAAAATCAACTTGAAATCAACGCGTTGTTTCAACGTTATGAAAGCAAACCAATTTTCGATTTTCATTTAGCTTTGAAGAATGCCGCGTCCGACGTTGGTTCAACGTTAATTCGATGAGCAAAATCAACGTTGTTTCAATGTCATGAGAGACGTCGTTTCCACGTTGATTCAATGTCAGTTTGCTGTCTGGGTAAGCACGGTAGCCTCCGCATTTATTTACTCAGTTGCTCGCGCCTCAAAAACCAACCCCCCCGTTTGCAAAGAAGAACTAGTGCGCCATCATGTGGAGGGATGTTTGACTACATGCAAGTATTTGAATTGTCGTTTAGCCAGGCCTGTCAATCAATTTTGAAAATACGCGACACAGTCAGACAAGCACGGAGACGATAAAACAGATATTGCGAAAAAGGTGAGGGAAAACGAATATGTAGAACAGAAGCATCCAGGGTCATCCAGGAAGGAAAAAAGACGTGCAGTTAAATGCGTTGATGCGATAACGTTACCATATTAAGATTTGATTCAGAACGTCCAATTTGACTGCTATTGCGGTTCTAATGCCCTGTTTTAATCGCATTTTATCTAAACAACTTTGCAACAACGGGATTGTAGGCTAAATAACACAATTTTAGTAAAAGTCAATGACTGGTAGAATTTGAATGAAAATCTGTAGGCTATTTTAAAAACAGCCATCGGTAAATTTTACCCTGAGGTGGTTCTAATCATCGGGGTCCGGTAAATAACATTATGCCAAATAATAATAACAATAATAACATTATGGGGTCATTATGGGGTTACTGTGACCAACAACACAGCGGGAATGGGAAAGCTAAGACGTGTGGCGACGTACACAGTGAGTGATTAGTGTAAAAACAAAACGGTTCTGAGAAGGTTCGCAATTGAGCCAACTTTGAACCAGCACCAGTTCAAACTAGTTCTTTTTTGGTGGAAACGAGGTAAGTTACACGACGTGTACCAGGTGTGGACGGATCTGGGCCGACGCTACGTTGCTGTCTGGGTTACCGCTGCTTGGTGAAATCGTTTCAATAGGAATCTGCGTTTGGTTATTTTGCACAAGGTTGAAAGAGTTCCCAGTTCTGCTCATGTTCAGATTGTTCACACGGATTCGCCAACATGAAGCTTGGTTTGAAAGTCACTTGTAACGCTATTAATAATTCACCGCCCTGCATCGTAAATTCTGAATGAAATCCAATACTTCAGGGGTTCGACATTAGTGCTTGTCCACTTGGGACAAATGGATTTTTTACTTGCCGAACTGGTCAATAAGCCTGATTAAAACTTAAGAGGTAAAAAAACAATTAGTGAAACACCAAAATGCGAGATTGTTTCTGATTTTATTGACTGTTTTTGTTTCAGCAGCGAAAATAGTTCCAAACAAAGATCAGTTAGCGTTTTGAACGAATCGGTTCAGTCAAAGATTCAATGACTCATTCGAACGAATCAGACGTTTTAACGAACCGAATGAATGTCAACTGCCGCCATCTACTGGTTTAAGTTCACGTTTCTTATTTTATTTTCAAAAAATATTGAAAAAAATCTTATAACATTATTTAATACAGTTGTAATTTTTCATACATTTAGCCAGAAATCTCCACTTTACAGTTTTATTCTTATCTGTATTCTAAAGGTTTTTACAGAAGGGCTTGTTCATATATAATTTTCCTGATTTTATACAACATTTTGTTCCTAAAATAATGGCAAGAATTTATTGATTTTTGGCTGTTGACATTATTTTCTGATTTGTGGAGTGATCAATAGAGATATCCAAAATCCCCTCTGCCCTAATATAGAAAGAATTATTACAGAATACAAGAATTTTGAAGCTGACTTAATTCAATGTTCAGATTTTTGACAGATTTAGAAATATATGCAAATTAGTGCTTATTTAATTAGATGGCTCCTCATTTGCATATTTAAATATAACATTTCAGAAAACATATAATACAAAAAAATGTGCAAATATTTTACTCAGACAATGAATGACCAATGAACTCGTCTGAAGGACAAGCACGTGACTAGTGTCGAGCCCTGTACTCGTTTTTCACTCATGTTGGGTGCTGATTCCAGAAAGAGTGTTGGGTTTGCTTTTGCACGTCTCACTTTCTCACAAAACATGTGCATTTTGTACCATTTTTGCTTTCAATAGTTTGTAAGATGAAGAAGGCTTCTATTGTCCCGTAATCACCAGAAGAAAAAGACCCGATTCCCATCTTTCTCCGAGCCATTTCGTTTCAATTCTCACATGTATATGACATTATTTTTGTATGTGAACATTATTTTCCACTCTTTTGCAGACTGCAAGTTTGATATAATACGTCCTGATACAGACATGCATATATATATATATTAGTAATGGAAGGTTTTTACTGATATTTTTGAACTCCGCATTATTGATTATGAAATATTAGGCCTTTTCATGATGCCCTCTGTTAGAGGTGTTCATGTGAAATATATTGTGCAAAATATTCACTGATCGGAAGTGTGGTCAGAATTACAGATACAGCCGGCCCAATGAACTCTGACATTGATGTGTAATAATGTATATTGTACTGTATATGATATGTAAATATGCGTTGTCTCACGCTCAGTCTGCCGGATGGACCAGAGCTTGTTTTACACAAGGAAAACCACAACAGACTTTTGCACACCTATACACACCTGAACTCAAGGGCAAGATTGTGAGAGAAGCCACTTTCTTCTTTTGACTATTAATTATATTTCCATACCATATACTGTAAAACCACAAACACTGCATATAATAAGTCAGAAGGTAATAAGCTATAAATATATCTAATATAAGCTGTAACTGTAAGGTTTTCAGTCAGATGTCCGGTTGCATGAATGATTTGCCTTTTCTTGAGTGCCTATACAGTAAAAGAGTGTGACAACTTGCCCCTGTTGTTTTTTGTAGCCTACACTAATGTTTAACTTATTGTGAATTATAATTTTTTGAATGATCAGTTTTAAAATTGCACTGAGGCGCACAATGTCATGAAAAGAAGCAATACAAATTAATCTAAAATATACATACATATATATATATATATATATATATATATATATATATAGACTTGTATCACTCCTTTTCATGACATTGTGCGCCTCAGTGCATTTTTAATATATATATATATATATATATATATATATATATATATAAAAGAAAAATCAAATATCTTAAAAAAAAGACAAAACGATCCTTACCTTGGTAGCCTTGGTATTATATAGATATAATAAATATATAAATATATAATAAAAATAATATAATAAATATATAATAAAATATAAATATATAATAAAATATATAAATATATAATATATATATAATTAAAAAAAGAAAGAAAATGTTAGATGTGCTTTGTATTGTAACATGATTAAGGCGGGGCTATGACGACACGCGATCCACACCTTTCATCTTGGCACACGGCGGTGTGTGATTGGCGCACAGAATCCTTCTTTAATGCTGATTGGCTGTTCACAAGAGGAGGCGGGACTTAAGCGCTCAGCTGCAGCATCGCTCACAGAATGAACTAGAAGAGCGAGCGGTGCCGGAGGTGTTTAATACAGCGATATAACGACTCTTAAATATAACGTGTTTCTGTGGGAAAGATTTGGAGGCTGTTTACCACCCAAGCGCAACCTTGCGAAGTGAGTATACAAACATAAAGCATCTTGCGTCAGTATTCAAATGAGAGCGCTGGTGAACGGCTGGTGAACGGCTGGTCGCGTCGCCGGAGAAACATTTCTGCGATTAGATTAATCTAGTGATTTAATATAGTGATTTAAGAGTCGAGCTGTTATGTTGCATGAACATCTGAACTCTCAGTCAGTCAGTGGCCTATCCGTGCAGCATCAGCATCACTCTCCTGAAGAGCTCGGGTCACACCGGAAGTGGAACTGATGATGCTGAGATTCAGTCGATCTCATAAATGTGTTTAGAAAAGCTGTTCTTAAATCGAGACTGCCTTGCACATATGATTATATGGTTTTGTCATGTTAGAAATATTATCCTCATGTTGAAATTATTCCAAGCTCAAGTTATAATTGCTGCCCATCCCTGTTTAACTGAATACATGACATTAACTGCTTTATTATATCTGCATATCATCGTCATGTGGACGTACTTTGTATTTTTTGGAAAGTTGCTTTGAAATGAAATGAATTGTGAATAGGGCTGTGAAACGATCATTCATCGCGATTAATCACACCCAAAATAAAAGTTTGTGTTTATGTGTGTGTACTTTGTATAATCATTTTGTATATATAAATACACACACATGCATGTATATTTAAAGGAGTAGTTCACTTTAAAAAAAAAAAAACTTTTGCTGCTGATAATTTTCTATAATTTTAGTAGGCTAAATAATTTTAATTTTAGATAATTTTATAATCCAAGATGTCCACGTCTTTCTTTCTTCAGTCGAAAAGAAACGAAGGTTTTTGATGAAAACATTCCAGGATTTTCTCCATATAATGGACTTCAATGGGGTCCAAACGGTTCAAGGTCCAAATGAGAGTTTCAGTGCAAACTGTTCAAAGGGCTTTAAACGATTCCAGACGATGAATAAGGGTCTTATCAAGCGAAACTATTCAACGAATAGTCTTATTCAACGAACGAAACGAACGAATTGACTCGGAAAAAGATTAGTTCATTTTGATGAACGAGTTTGAACAGGAGAGTAACTCACTTAGCGCCTTTTCAAACTCGTTTATCAAAATGAACGGATCTTTTTTCGTGTCATTTGGTTCATTCAACGAACGAAATAAACGAATTGATGAATGAAAAAGATTCGTTCATTTTGATAAATAACAATAATGGTAATTAACAATACGATCAAAATCGCATTAAAAAACTCAAGAAGATTAATGTGAATGTGATTAAAAAAAAATCTGATTCACCATTACATCCTATAACAACATATATAACAATTACAAATGATCCATGAGTTTTATAACGTTAACATTACACCTCAGAATACTGTCATCTTTTGATTATATAGTAGTTATTTTGTCCATTTATTTTTTGAATTATTATTTAGTATTGGATCGGTACTCTGTATCGGAGGCAAAAAAGGCAGATCGTGTGACATAACTATAGCGAGGAGATAAGCTAGGTATCGTTTGATAAAACACTTTTCAAATCTTTCGAAAATATTTGAAATATATATTTGTATAAAACACATTTGTACATTCTCTTGCTGATAAAATTTGTATTATGATTTTGCATATCTTTCTTGTTTGACATGAAATAACTCGACAGTATCGGCCGTCTGATATATCGAGCATCTCTGTTTAAAACACATGATGCAGATAATAAACGTTTGATGATTATTAACAAATGCAATATCACGTGAGCATGAGTTTATAATCAAAACCAAATCGATGTTTTGGTTTTCGGCAGATTATCCTGTAAAGGCTCCGCCCTCTTCTTGATAGGGGGCGGAGCAGAAGCTCATTTGCATGTAAAGAGACATGCACAGAAACTGCATGTTTTTGCTTCCACTCAAAAATGGGCATTTACATGGTGTTACACATGAACTGTGAGGGAATTTGAGCTGACACATTCTGGAGAATTATTACGTCTGATGAAAAGGGGCATAATAATAAAAGTCCTTATCCAGTAAACACACACACTACTGGAAACGTCATGGAGGTGCGGGAACATTAACCCTTGTGCTGCATTAGATTTTTAACACCGTTGAGTGCATTAAGGACCAAAAATGGCCACATATTAAACATTGCCTAAAATATTATATATTATTATTATTTTCCACTTTTACCAAGTTAAATCTTTTAACCAGCATCAGTCCTCATCATAACTACCAAAAATGTATTCAATTTCAGGATTTTAACCCTTTAATTACCAGTTTTGTTTGCGAAACCATCGATTTGTATAAGAGGAAAAAACACAAAAATTCAATTATTTTCAATAAACTAAATGCAAAGAGAAAACTTTAGATTTGGATTATCACAGTCCCACTTTGCAAAAAATCCCACTTAGCGCGTTAGAGACCAAAAATGGCCACCTATTAAACATTGCCTATTGCCTAAAATAAGGTGCATTTCCACCCATAGGGAATAAATATGTAGTGACGTCATCACTATATAATGCAAATATAATGCTTTTGCTTCAAAATGAAAGGATGTTTGTGCAAAAATCATGTTTCATGTATTATTGACAGCCTCAGATTTAAACAACGTTTTAATGGGTTTCAATGGGCCATTTTTGGTCTTTATGGTGCTGAGTGTTACTATTTGATCTACACAGTGTGTGTTATACATATTTTGCAAAATGGGATCACATTTTTTACATGTATCCAAAAAGTCACAATTTTGCCAAATTTCATACCATTTGCATTAAAACAGCCAAAATGGTCAAAGAAATTAAACTGCAAAAGACCAAAAATGTCCCTAATGCAGCATAAGGGTTAAAACAAAGTATCACGACAAACTCTTTCCAGAATGATTCTGAAGCCCTTGGAGATGTGCTTTTCCCCATGTAGTGTGTGTGTGTGTGTGTGCAGGTCGGGATGTGGTGGTCGTGGCCCCTGGTGTCGGTGCTGGTGCTCTGCTCTCTGCTGTCGGTGGGGACCGTGAGAACCGCTCCCTGTCAGACCTGCCGCAAACTCACTGAGCGCTTCATCCAGGTGTGTGTGACACACTGCACTCACTGCATCTGAGCACCTCATCCAGGTGTGTGCGACGTATAAAGTGTCCGACTGTTGTTTCAGGGTTTGGAGCGAACAGCCAATAAGAATTTTGGAGGGGGGAATACGGCCTGGGAAGAGGAGAAACTGGCCAAATATACACGCAGGTGAAGATGTTTCTCATCCTGCTGTAAGAGTAACGGGTGCTTGTTTCAGAACAGACGTTGACTTCAACTTTGTGTGTGTGTGTGTGTGTGCAGTGAGACGCGTCTGTTGGAGATCGTAGAGGCGGCGTGTGACAAATCTGACTTTGAATGCAACCGGCTGCTGGAGCAGATCGAGGACCAGGTGGAGACGTGGTGGTTTCACAGGTGTGTGTGTGTGTACAAAACAGGGTTAACTTACCGTCACATTAAACCCAAACTCTCGGCGGATTAACTCAAACCTATTAAACTACATTAATAATAATAATTCATTACATTTATATAGCACTTTTCTCTGCACTCAAAGCGCTTTATATAGGGGGAAGGGGACTCTCCTCAACCACCACTAATGTGCTGCATCCTGTAAGCATAACCTGTTAACAACATTAGTAAACATTCAATTAATATTAGTTTCTATGCGGATTTACTCCATGACAAAAACCACCCCAGTCATTCTAGAATGATTCATTCTTTCCAAATAGAGCTACTGAAGTCATCTGGGGAAATTGTTCTAATATCGCAATATATATCGCGGAAATATAAAATATCGCAATGCCATTTTTTAGCAATATCGTGCAGCCCTAGCTTATATATATATATGAAGAGTTCAGATGCAAAAGCCTCTAAATGCCATTTGAAATTTTCTTCTTTAATGATGATTTTTATCAAACTTATATATTTAAGTTCAGTAATTTCACTTAAATGACAATTAATAGGTAATTATCATTGCAATTTAAGTGAAATCACTGAACTTGAATATACAAGCTTGATAAAAATGGTCATTTTAGAAGAAAATTTCAAATGGCATTTAGAGACTTTTGCATCTGAACTCTTCATATATATATATGCATATATTAGGGATGCACCGATATGAACATTTTGGCCGATACGATAATCGATAATTCTTTATATTTGAAAGCCGATAACCGATATATCGGCCGATAAACTTAAATCCAAATTTGTATCTAATTTTGAGAGCCTGATTACAAAAACAAAAGTCTCACAATTAAATCCATGTCCCAAGCGCACAATGATGTTCTCATTATAGTGTTGTATAGCCGATATGACAGATTTGCGTTGCACATGTTGTCCCGAACCAGATTTTCTTTTTTTGAAGAGATTTCAATCGTATTTCAAGAAATTCAAAATTATAAACAGTGCTCAACAAGTGTCTCAGCTGAAGGGAATAATACATTATCGGTTTTAATATATCGGTCACATTTACTTACCAGGCCAAAAACGATAACATTAAAAATGAACATATATCGGCCGATACCGATATGCTGGCCGATATATCGTGCATCCCTAGCATATATATATATGCATTATCATATTATTTTAGTTAAAACTCATAAATAACTACAAATAACTAATGTTAGGGAAATCTGTTAATGTTTTGTTGCGCGTTTCTGAAATAAAAAATAAATAAAAAAATATCGGCCGATATATCGGAATATCGGATTTTAAAACCAAAAAATATTTGTATCGGTATCGGCCTTCAAAACTCTTTATCGGTCGGGCTCTATACTCAATGAGACAAACCTTTTCCCTGTCATTATAACGGAAGGCATTAAGTAAATGATCTGCTTTAAAAAAAAGTGTCTATGAGAAAGGGTGTGTGTGTGTGTGTGTGAGGTTACAGACAGCAAGAGTCTCCAGACCTGTTTGAATGGCTGTGCATCGAGGAGCTCCGACTGTGCTGCCCGCCTGGACACTACGGGCCTGAATGTACAGGTGAACACACACACACACAAAATATTTTAGGAAAAAAGTGTCCCATAAACAATGTATAAATAACTTTGAATTCTGTAGAGCTTATCAGTAAACCTGAATTTGTTTCATAATCAATGCATTTTACAACATTTCAATTTTTGTTTTATTATTAATATTTTTTAAATACATAGATATATGAAAATTCTATCTAATTCTGTGTTTTTGCTGGTAATAAAATTAAGCCATAAAACACTAATTTTATCATAAACTTTTTGTCAAATAATGTGCTGCACAATGAGCTTTACTGTTAAAATCAAAACATGGAATATTCCTTAAATTCAGTTTTGTTAAAAAAAATTCATAATTTATTCGTATTAGTGTCAATGTATTATTACATCTGGACATTTCCTATTTCTACTGTACAACAGTAATATATTTCTGTCAAGTTAAACCGAACTGCCCCCCTAAAACCATGGTAGGGGAAACACTGAACATTAACCCTTATTTTCCCTGTTTATAACTGTAAAGAGTCTCTGAAATCCTCTGTATTGTACGCGTTATAGAAATAAATGTGATTGGCCCCAGGGAATGTAATGTGAGTATCTCTGCCTATAATATTTGCTCAGATGCTCCGACCCGGTTGATCAGCGTTCCCATATCTTCCACAGAAACAGTGTGTGTGTTTATATTGACTCGTAAAGATACAGTTACGCTTCATGCTTGTGCCTGTATTTGATTTGTTACATATCAGCAGACAAGCCGATTCTTATACTAACTGCTCTGTGTGCGTTCTTGTGTGTGTGTGTGTGTGTGTGTGTGTAGAGTGCCCCTCCAGCCCTGCAGGAGTGTGTGGAGGTCTGGGCCGCTGTGAGGGTGAAGGCACTCGTCTGGGAGACGGAGAGTGTGTGTGTGACCCGGGATACTCCGGCGCTCTGTGTCAGGACTGTGCCGATGGATATTACCGGGAGAAGAGCTCCAATCACACACAGCCGCCCTGCTCAGGTGACCAGGCTCTCGGGGGACGGGAGGAAACACAACTCGTATATGAGGAGATTAATTGTATGATCTGTCTTTGTTGTGGCAGCTTGCCATTACTCCTGTAAGAAGTGCAGAGGTCCTCAAGAAAACAGGTGTCAGGAGTGTAAGCCTGGGTGGATCCTTCACAGCAACAAGTGTGTGGGTGAGTTACAGACATCTGAGGCCTCTTGAACGTCTTCAGACGAGATGGGGAAACTCCTTTTTAGAGCCAGACCGATATTATCGGCCGATATTAGGCATTTTACAGTTATCGGCAGTTATAATGGCCGATTAAATTAATATTTCAAAAATAAAATAAAAAACGGACGAAACACGCTTGAACCATGTCATGAGTGTTGGAGTTGTATAGTTTGTCCACCAGAGGGCGCTCTACACTGGTTGAGTTGGTCACGAGACATACATTGCTTGAATAACAATTAAAAGAACATCCCCATCAGTTCTCTAAACTCAAATAAGCATGACAAAATTTGTGACTATCATGTCCAGTTTTGCAGTTAAATAAGCCGAGAGTGAAGCGGAATTAGCTAGTAATAATTACGTTACGTTGTTACAGTGTAGTTGACCGACTGTCCTTTTAACTTTAGACAATGTGACTGAAGTATTTCTTTAATAGCGCGTGACAGTTACAGCAATGAGACGTATCATCAGTTATATTGAAAATGTATGTTTTACAATTTGCAGAATGACGTAATATATTGCTAAATTATGGCTCATCATAGACTAGCTAACTATAAAGCTAGCTAACGCCACTATCGTCAGTCTGTTCTGTTGTGACAATAAAAGAAACAAGTTTCTTTTTAAAATGCATTATCATATTATTTTAGTTAAAACTCATAAATAACTACAAATAACTAATGTTAGGGAAATCTGTTAATGTTTTGTTGCTCGTTTCTGAAATAAATAAAAAATATCGGCCGATATATCACAACAAGCAACAAATATTTGTATCGGTATCGGCCTTCATAATCCTTTATCGGTCGGGCTCTACTCGTTTTAGCCTTTTATAAAGTCACAACCATAACAGTGCAGAGACTCCGCGTACGCTATTGGCTGGTCAGTGGGAACTGGACGAACCAACGGTGGAGCGGCGAGACCAATCGGTGCACAGCCCTCCGATCTGAGCGCAGAGCCCACCAGAAGGGGCGGGGCATCTTCCTACTGTATAAAAGCAGCTCATTTCACCATAAGATTCAGATTTAAATGAGTAGTTCACTTTTGAAAAAACTTTTGCTGATAATTTCCTCACCCCCATGTCATCCAAGATGTCCGTGTCTTTCTTTCTTCAGTCGAAAAGAAATTAAGGTTTTTGATGAAAACGTTCCAGGATTTTCTCCATATAATGGACTTCAATGGGGTCCAAACGGTTCAAGGTCCAAAAGAAACTTTCAGTACAAACTGCAAACTTGTTCAACAGGCTTTAAACGATTCCAGACGATGAATAAGGGTCTTATCATGCGAAAAGATCACTCTTGTTTTTTTTTTAAAAATAACAAAGTTTAAGTTTTATAAGATCAAACGCTCGCCCTGTTCTGTAATGCGCGTTTCGTGACTCTCCTGTTCGAACTCGTTCAACAAAATTAGCAAATCTTTTTCCGAATCAATTCGTTCGTTTCTTTCGCGAATGAACCAAATGACTCGGAAAAAGATTCGTTCATTTTGATGAACGAGTTCGAACAGGAGAGCGTCACAGAACAGAGCAAGGCGAGCGTTTGATCTTATAAAACTTAAACTTTGTTATTTATTTATAAAACGAGTGATCGTTTCGATGTGTTTTGTCATTGTGAACATTGTGTACCACTTGTTGATGGCCAAGCAAACACACACACACGCACACACACACACAGATGATGCGAATTCTCCACCCCCTCGTCAATATCAGGACCTCGTCAGTATTTCTTTCACCCTTTTATTGATACTGTTGCATTGTGTGAGAGATTATTTATATATGTTAGTGTGAAATTGAACACTATTCCAATGTTATTTTCAATAATAATAATAAAAAAAAACATTTGCACTAAACAAGCCGATCCACTTTTCCATGTTGATAGGAGCATTAAAATGCGAAAAAATAATGTAACAAAAAGAAATCAAAAGACATTTAGAATAGATAAAAATGTGCGATTAATCGCGAGTTAACTGACATTAATGCGATTAATCGCGATTAAAAATTTTAATCGTTTGATAGCACTAATATATATATATACAGTTGCAATAAATACAAAAGTCCCTGACAGCTCTTCAGTAAATACACCACACAACCGCGCATCATCTATGGTTCAGAGACGTTAATATAAATTAAAACTATTTCCTTCCAGCAAATGTTTCATTATATTAGATATTATAAAATATATTTTTTGTCACACCACTAACACGAGGGTCAGTATTAGAAAATAATGATCTTATTATCATTTTCAGCTAAACAAGATGTTTCCATATGAGCTGCATTCTGCCTTCTGTCACCAGTTTACCACATCAGTGTGTGTGTGTGTGTGTGTGTGTGTGTGTGTGTGTTTCCTCAGATGTGGACGAGTGTGGCACTGAGTTGGCTCGCTGTGCTTCGAACACGTACTGCTTCAACACAGACGGCTCTTATGAATGCAGAGGTCAGTCTCACACTAACACTCAGTGATACGGGGTGTGTTTGCGTGTGCACTGACGCGAGTGTGTGTAGGTTGTGATCAGGCGTGTGTGGGCTGCATGGGGAGCGGACCGGCTCGCTGTAAGAAATGCTCTCGAGGCTTCAGAATCACTGGGGCGAAGTGTCTAGGTAAGACTCTTACCACGCGTGTTTAGATTGGACACTTCTGCTGACGTGATGTTTGATCACATGATGAAAATCTGTCGTCAGACATCGATGAGTGTGCGGAGAGAGCCATCGCCTGCCCTGGACTCAATGAAGCGTGTGTTAATGAGGAGGGTTCGTTTCGCTGCGAGTGTGCCGAGGGATTCATCCGGCGGGAAAGCATTTGTGTGGAGAATCTGCCGCCTAGTGAGTGCAACACACACTCAATCCCAGAGTCCTTATACTGCACAGTAATAAAACACCCCGAGGGTGTGGCACCGGACGATCCTTTTCATAACTCACAGATTTCACAGATTTTGCCTATATATATTTACTCCAGAAACTAAGTCTACTCTAAAGGTGTTGATACACAGGCAATGTTTGAGCAATGTTAACTTACTGGGCAATAACAGCAACCAGATGAGACACAGGGCCCACGACACATCTAAATGACCCTGATTAGATTGTACTGCCCATTTTCAACATGCTCTTGTTTAGGGCTGGTTATTGAGACAAATTCGATTCGATTTCGATTCACAAGCTTGCAATTCGATTCGATTTCGATTCGATTCAATATCGATTATTTTGGATATCAGTTACAATCGATTCGATTACGATTCGATTCAATATTGATTATTTTGGATATCAGTTACAATCGATTCGCTTTCGATTACGATTCACTTATTGATTATTTTGGATATCAGTTACAATCGATTCGATTTCGATTACATTCGATTCAATATCGATTATTTTGGATATCAGTTACAATCGATTCGATTTCAATTACGATTCGATTCAATATCGATTATTTTGGATATCAGTTACAATCGATTCGATTTCGATTACGATTCGATTCAATATTGATTATTTTGGATATCAGTTACAATCGATTCGATTACGATTCGATTCAATATTGATTATTTTGGATATCAGTTACAATCGATTCGCTTTCGATTACGATTCACTTATTGATTATTTTGGATATCAGTTACAATCGATTCGATTTCAATTACGATTCGATTCAATATTGATTATTTTGGATATCAGTTACAATCGATTCGATTTCAATTACGATTCGATTCAATATCGATTATTTTGGATATCAGTTACAATCGATTCGATTACGATTCGATTCAATATTGATTATTTTGGATATCAGTTACAATCGATTCGCTTTCGATTACGATTCACTTATTGATTATTTTGGATATCAGTTACAATCGATTCGATTTCAATTACGATTCGATTCAATATTGATTATTTTGGATATCAGTTACAATCGATTCGATTACGATTCGATTCAATATTGATTATTTTGGATATCAGTTACAATCGATTCGCTTTCGATTACGATTCACTTATTGATTATTTTGGATATCAGTTACAATCGATTCGATTTCAATTACGATTCGATTCAATATCGATTATTTTGGATATCAGTTACAATCGATTCGATTTCGATTACGATTCGATTCAATATCGATTATTTTGGATATCAGTTACAATCGATTCGATTACGATTCGATTCAATATTGATTATTTTGGATATCAGTTACAATCGATTCGCTTTCGATTACGATTCACTTATTGATTATTTTGGATATCAGTTACAATCGATTCGATTTCAATTACGATTCGATTCAATATCGATTATTTTGGATATCAGTTACAATCGATTCGATTACGATTCGATTCAATATTGATTATTTTGGATATCAGTTACAATCGATTCGCTTTCGATTACGATTCACTTATTGATTATTTTGGATATCAGTTACAATCGATTCAATTTCGATTACGATTCGATTCAATATCGATTATTTTGGATATCAGTTACAATCGATTCGATTTCAATTACGATTCGATTCAATATCGATTATTTTGGATATCAGTTACAATCGATTCGATTACGATTCGAATCAATATTGATTATTTTGGATATCAGTTACAATCGATTCGATTTCAATTACGATTCGATTCAATATCGATTATTTTGGATATCAGTTACAATCGATTCGATTACGATTCGATTCAATATTGATTATTTTGGATATCAGTTACAATCGATTCGCTTTCGATTACGATTCGATTCAATATCGATTATTTTGGATATCAGTTACAATAAATGGCAAATTTCCTCAAGGGAATCAAATCTCTGAACTGATGCTGTAAACTATGGGAGTCTAGTTGGGCTTCATTAGCCTAATATGAAGGTAATAATGAACTGTTTTGTAGCTATACAAACACTTAAATTACACTTTTATTTATTTTTATAATAAGAAGATTATATGAAATATAAACATTTAAATGGTGGCTGACATAAAAACTTGCCAGATTTATTCAAATATGCATTAAATATTGAAGAACATTAAGATTATAATGTAATATTTATCAAAATGCTCCTCTCTAGAGTTATTTTTTCTAGCTGACTAATGAGTTTATGTGGGTTTTCTGAGGTAAATATGACGATACATTGATTACAAGCTGTTTAACTGACGTCTTTCCACGGTTGAAACGCAGATTGAGCGAATCAATGTGACATAATACAGATTTCGATAAGTTGTACTCTATCTTTAACACACTTTCATGTTTATTTGGCGCTGTAACTGGTATTATTAAGCCGGAAGAGAGATCAGCGCTGCTGCTTCTCCAGAGCGATCTCACTCTTATGTTTTTGAATTTCTAAAGAAAATGGACGTAATTTGAAAATTCAGACTTTGTTTCATATTAATAGTAACAAAGGACAAAGATTATTGTGATTTTTTAGATGCGCGCAGCCGCGATACAATGTCTCATTCATTCAAATGAAACAGGATGACTAATCGATTCTTGAGATTTAAGAATCGATATCGGTTCGTAAAAATGAGAATCGATTAATATCGAGAAATCGATACTTATTACCCAGCCCTACTCTCGCTTTATAACCTGCTGTGTGTGTGTCTCTCAGCGGGTCCAGAGAAGGGTTTGTTCGATGACATGACGGATGACGAGGTGCTCGTCCTCCAGCAGATGTTCTTCGGTGTGGTGATCTGTGCGCTCGCTACTCTCGCCGCTAAAGGAGACATGGTGTTCACCGCCATCTTCATCGGTGGCGTGGCAGCGATGGCGGGATACTGGCTCTCGGAGAAGGGGGACCGCGTGCTCGACGGGATCCTGAAGGGACGCTGATGATCGAGGGACTCCACAAGGAACGTGAAGCTCCGGGATTAGTCACGGCTCGAGGAACGCATGTCAGGACGTGCTTCTGGGTAATGATGATGACGACGCTGCTGCTGAAAAGCTCTTTTACAACACTGTGTTTCAACAGCTCTATGAGACGCCACACGGTCAGCGAAGGGATATGGAGACGTGCGCAACCCGTTCAGGGAGAAAGACTGTACATATGTTGGCATGGACGTATTGGCACTCTCACAACATTAAAGGAATAGTTCAGGTTATAATAAACATTTCCTGATTATTTACTCCCCTAAAGGCCATCCCGGATGTTCATGACTTTCTTTACTCAGCCAAAGAGAGATGAAGGTTTTGGAGGAAAACGATCTGATGTGAGTGAATGGGGCTCAACGTCCACCATTACGGCTCTTGCACACTGAGACCGAAATTCCTGTCCGACATTTTTGCACGTTAAAAAATAAATACGACCTTACGTTATGTCAATCACGCTTGCACACTGCCCTTCAAATGGTGTTTTGGCAATTCAGAGCCACAAAATTTCGGACTCGGTGTGTAAGGACCTTTAGGCTTCGAAGCGTGACCCCAGGGTCTTTCTCTAGCAAAACCATCAGTCATTTACAGAAAAAAATAAATATATATATATATATGAAGAGTTCAGATGCAAAAGCCTCTAAATGCCATTTGAAATTTTCTTCTTTAATGATGATTTTTATCAAACTTGTATATTTAAGTTCAGTAATTTCACTTAAATGGCAATGATAATTACCTATTAATTGTTATTTAAGTGAAATTACTGAACTTAAATATACACGTTTGATAAAAATCATCATTAAAGAAGAAAATTTCAAATGGCGTTTAGAGGCCTTTGCATCTGAACTCTTCATATATATTTAAATTACACATATACATATATGACTACAAATGTTGGCCTTAGTCCAGCTCTGCGAAGCGCGTCCACGAGTCGCTGGAGTTCATGACCTTTTGCATGACATATGTATGTTGGGAAAGTCACACGTTAAAAAAAGCAGATTGTTAGCATTTGTTTCAGTTTATTGCCAAAATAGTTTTGGTGTGTGGAACCTGGATGTAAACTCCTTTTGTAAACAATGGGGTGGTTCTTGACACAATCGTCACGCGTAGGGTCGGGAATTGAAAATACTTGAAGTTCAGGAATCGGATACTTGTTATAAAATTGTAATTTCCATTCCTCTCAACGATTTCTTTGTGAATATTTTAATACGACGATTCGCTCGCTGTGATTTTAAACCGTATGTGTATCAGTATATTGGATCGGTGCGGCTCTTAAAGTGACAGCGCTGATATTCCTGCTGCCGTCACTATAACGCTAATCTAACAAAAGACAAAGAGAACATTCCCTGACAATCTAAAACACTGTTTCAATCGTATCTTTGTTCGCTTGTATTTATTTGTTACGATTGCTCATTTTTTATTCTTCTTTTTAATTTATATTTATATTAGTCAGGCTAGTTTTTTCTATGGTGTATTTAAACCACAGGCAAACGCTCCTTGTTTAAGTGTTCTTTAGCCTGTTGATTTCTGTTTGTTTTTTTTGTTTTGTTTTTTTACCTTATTGGAATCAAAATTACGAATCAATATGAATCGGAATTGATAAGCAATCGACACACACACACACACAAAGCACCATCTCGTGGATGTGCTTCACAAAACTAGACAAAGATTCACCCCATTCACTCGCATTAGATGGAGAAACATCATTTCTCTTTGGCTGAGGAAAGAAAGTCATGCTCTTGGATGGCCCACGGGTGGCTAAATAATCAGGACATTTATTTTTGGATGAACTATTCCTTATTTACATCCCATTTATACATGAATACTAATTAATTTATAACAATTGCGCCATTCATTTATAAAAAGGTTTCAGAGGAGAAGCAACATTCCCAAATGCATGAATGCAACACTGTCACGGAAGATGTCAGTGTGTTTTATCTCTAATGAGGTGTGTGTGTGTGTGTGTGTGTGTGTGTGTTTTATGGCAAATCGATTGATTTATTTCAGCAGGGTTCCCACATTCTTTGATCTCTAGATGTAGATTTCTTTAATGATTCTTTTTGATTCCAGACCAATTTAAACTGGTTCAAAAAATCTATTGATTTCTACTCATTTCTAAAACTTGTAGATTGCGTTAGTATAGCTGGAAATCCCCATTTGAACTCTGTGTGGTGTCATGGGAACCCTGTTTTAAATATGCAACGGGCAGAAAGCAGTAATGAATGTGATTGAGTTCTTCACCTTCAGTGTGTTCAGCACACGTGGCCTTCAGTCATGTCTTCAGTCTCAGGACAGACGATTCAGTGTGTGTGTGTGTGTGTGTGTGTGTGTGTGCATGCTTTAAATATTTCATCACAGCTTCTATTTATCTTGTTTGTCATATTTATTTTCTCCCGGTGTGAATCTGCCCTGTAATGATTGACAGCTGAGACTGCGGCCAGCCTTAATGTGAATTATGTTTTAGTGAGTCTGTTGTTAGGGTGGAGGACACTGATTTCATTAAAAACCTGTTTAATTGACTGGCTCTACTCATTTTTTTTTAACTGGTGACACCCAGACAGCAAACTGACATTGAATCAACGTGGAAACAACGTCTCATGACATCGAAACAACGTTGATCTGGCATTGTTTTGTACGGAGGCGTATTGCATTCACTTGAAGAAAAAAAATCTACTCTGTTTTTCTGAATTAATGAGTTAATTTTTCATGAGAAAAAAAGTTTTTGCTCTGTTTTTCTGAATTAACGAGTTAATTTTTCATGGATTTTTTTTGCTCTGTAAAAACTTTTTTCTCACAAAAAAATAACTTATTAATTCGGAAAAACAGCAAAAAAAAAAAATTCTCATGAAAAATTAACTCATTAATTCAGAAAAACAGAGCAAAAAAAATTCTCATGAAAAATTAACTCGTTAATTCAGAAAAACAGAGCAAAAACTTTTTTTCTCATGAAAAATTAACTCATTAATTCAGAAAAACAGAGCAAAAAAAAAAATTTCTCATGAAAAATGATCTCATTAATTCAGAAAAACAGAGCAATTTTTTTTTCTCATGAAAAATTAACTTGTTAATTCAGAAAAACAGAGTAGATTATTTTTCTTCAAGTGAATGCAATGCGCCTCCGTAAATATGAACTCCAAGCAACAGAACAATACGTTCGCATCTCTTCTTTTAAAGATTATGATGAAATCAGAATCACACACAATTGCAGATAATGTTTTTATATCAAAAATGAAATAAGTTTCTTTTGGTTTAGTCCTGTTTGATTGGTCATTCAGCGTGTTGTTCAACCCCTCACCTCCCTGTAAACACTTTCGGTAAGTTTGAATATTAACTTGATGGATGTATAATTTTGCTTTTGTGTTTGATTAAACTCTATTCTTCGCCTAATTGGACTGGCGATAATATATCCCAACCCGGTATCACGACAAGACGTGAAATAATCACGTTGGTCCACTTTGGAAAACGTGTAGATGTCACGGTTTAACCCCTTCAAACGTGAAACCTTCACGTTTGCATTAACACATTCCAGTGGAGAGATACCCGGATGTTAACCTATGCAGCGAACACACTAATGTCTCCTAATCTGTAGCACTAAGGTGCTAACGGCACTGAAGTTACAGGAGTTTCTTCCACGGTAGGTCGAGTATTTAAAAGGTTGTGGTTAACACGGTTAACGTGGTTTAACGTCGATGTAATGCGTTGTTTTAGCGAACCTTTTGCTTAAACGAGGAGCTGGGGGACGCCGGAAAAATAGACGTTTTACTCATTTGGCTAATTACTTCATTAAAACGTGACATTTTTGTTTTTTTCGGCGTGGATCAAGGCAAATGAATCCTTTTCACCTTGAAAATAATACTTTTTTGCATTTTAATTAGGCTAATAGAACATTTCTCAGTGATCGTCAATAAAACAAAATTAAATTTTTTCTCGGTTTAATGAAAACCAAATAGGTCGTTATGGCAGCGGCGATTGCGTGTGTGACACCCTGTATGTATTGTCACAGGAATAATTACATTTTTCTGTATGTATTTTATTTTATTGTGTTTATGGTATTGTTTCAATTACTGTTATTGTGTTGAATTGGTGAGGAGTGAGACTCACGGTGGACAGTAGGTGGAGACAGTGTGCTGATCGGGGACTATGCGAGTAACTGAGTCGCGGAGAAGAAGCCGCCATTACAGAGCGAGACTGCATTCAACAGCACATCTTTGTCTGTCTCCTTGTTTTATTAAACAGCAATAATTAACTGCAGCAACACACGTGTAGAATAGGTCAAACGTGTAAGTTTCACGTTTGAGGGTGACATCTACACGTTTTCCAAAGTGGACCAACGTGATCATTTCACGTCTTGTCGTGATACCGGGTTGCAACCGTGAAGTATATCATAGATGGATAAAATGACTCGTATAATAATATAACATTAAGCTCATGTAGTTGGTGACCTAAAGTAGTGGGGGTGGGGGGGGGGGGGGGGGGGCAGTGAGCTCTTAATGGCCCTGCACGTAACAGTTGCTATATTTAGACTTTTTGGAATAAAATGTGTAAATGAGAACAGCTTTCCTGGACATTTGGCTATACATCATATTAAGTGTGTGCTTGGATTAAAAGAGTAACCCGATGTAAACTGCCATTAGGCAGAAGTACGTTACAGGCTACAGTCAAATCAAACATCATTCAGAAACCCGATATAATATTTGTATGTTTTGATCGTTCGTTTCTGTAAGTGAGGAGAGCAAAATAAAGTGACGTATTATAGACAAATATTCTTCATACAGAGATTCAATTTGGCATCTCGAAATTTTTCGACTTTAATCTCGAAATGCGAGTTGTTGTTTTTTTTTGGGGTTGCGGTTCAGGGCTTCCGTCATATTTAGTTCTGTCATATTCATAAACTATACTGATCATGTGAGAAAAGTTGAAGGAGTCTGAATACATTTTGTTTTAACTGTATGATGTGATTGTGATGCCACCCCTAGATAGCAAACTGACATCGAAACAACGTTGATCTGACATTGTTTTGCTCATCGAATTAACGTTGAACCAACGTCAGACGCGTCATTCTTTCAAAACTAACGGAAAATCAACTTGAAATCAACGCGTTGTTTCAACGTTATGAAAGCAAACCAATTTTCGATTTTCATTTAGCTTTGAAGAATGCCGCGTCTGACGTTGGTTCAACGTTAATTCGATGAGCAAAATCAACGTTGTTTCAATGTCATTTCCACGTTGATTCAATGTCAGTTTGCTATCTGGGACAAATATGCAAACCGGTGCATGACGTCATCTGGCGACACTTTTCAAGCAGACTTATGCAACTCTCCATTGAAAACAGTTGGCAACACGTTTAACCGAAACCCCGTCATCTTGTCCAGCATCCAGTCAGCTCCCTATGGAAGAGGAGTGCGAGCTTTGCCCGTCATCAACTGTAGTTTCTTTCAGGAAATATATTACATATATTTATAACTGGGTTCTGGATACCGTTTAACACTGGCGTCATTAAATCCAAAGCATGTACAAAAGATAAGAAGCTCCTTTATTTTGTATACATCTTTCATCTTGAACTGATGAACAAACATGATGAAACACTTAAAACAGTAAATCCCTGATTCGCTCATGCTACTTCTGGGTTATTAAAATAAGTAAAATCAGATTCCTAAGCGCTCCTGGTTTCTCCACAGCCAGGCGTGATAGTCGTTGAGCTTATGGTCGTCTGGCGTCACCTGCAGGACACACACACACACACACACTCGTGATGATGTCCTACAGCTGAGTGTTGTTGTATGATGTCATGATAATGCCGGTGGGGTTCCAGCAGTTCGTACCTCTCTCCACTCCTCCACACAGAAGATCCGGAACGAGTCGTTGCCGTATTTCCCGATGCCGTGGAGCTCGATGGGATACCGCCAGGATTTACTCAGATACTCGTCTGACAAACGAGAGAAACCTCACACACTCACTACGCCAATCAACACAGCCCAATAAAACCAATCGCAATACACTTCATTTTATATGGAAGTTTGTTTCCAGAAGGAAATAAGCAAAGAAGCGAATTGGTAATTTATTAATCTCACAATTCTGACTTTTTCTTAACAATGACAATATAAAAAAGGTCAAATTTGATCTCGCAATTCTGACTTTTCTTGCAAGTCACATATTTGAACTTTTGAGTACCGGTATATGACTAGCAATTTTGAGTTTACATCGCAAATCTGTATTTATTTCTCGCAATTACACGTTTATAACTCATGTTTAATTGGACAATTTTGTCTATTTCTAGGATTTCTGCAATTTTTATGACAAACAAGCGGCATTTTGTCTCACACTTCTGTCAAGATTATATCTCACAATTTTGACAATTTTTTTTTTACTCATCAACAGAAACAAGCTTCCATAGATATATATTCTGAATATAGATAAATCACTACAGTCTAACCCTGAATGAACCTCTGTTTATGTGTCTGTATGTATGTACGTGTAATGAACATGTTTTATGTATTAGAGCCCGACCGATAAAGGATTTTGAAGGTTCATACCGTATTACCGATACAAATATTTGTTGGTTTTAAAATCCGATAATCCGATATATCGGACGATATTTTTTTTTATTTCAGAAACGCGCAACAAAACATTAACAGATTTCCCTAACATTAGTTATTTGTAGTTATTTATGAGTTTTAACTAAAATAATATGATAATACATTTTATTAAAAAAACTTGTTTATTTTATTGTCACAACAGAACAGACTGATGATAGTGGCGTTAGCTAGCTTTATGGTTAGCTAGTCTATGATGAGCCATAATTTAGCAACGGATTACGTCAAACTGCAAATTGTAAAACATACATTTTCAATATAACAGGCCGAGGAGAGATGATGCGTCTCATTGCTATAATTGTCACGAGCTATTAAAGAAATACTTCAGTCACATTGTCTAAAGTTAAAAGGATAGTCGGTCAACTACACTGTAACAACGTAACGTTATTATTACTAGCTAATCCCGCTTCAGTCTCGGCTTATTTAACAGCAAAACTGGACATGATAGTCAAATCTTGTCATGCTTATTTGAGTTTAGAGAACTGATGGGGATGTTCTTTTAATTGTTATTCAAGCAATGTATGTCTCGTGCCCAACTCAACCAGTGTTGCCAACAGGAACGGTGTAGAGTGCCCTCTAGTGGACAAATTATACAACTCCAACACTCATGACATGGTTCAAGCGTGTTTCGTCCATTTTTATTTTATTTTTAAAATATTACTTTATCGGCCATTATAATACCGATAGTTTGGAAAATGCCTAATATCGGCCGATATATCGGTCTGGCTCTATTATGTATGCATGTATGTATATGTGATTTTATAGAGCGGACGCACCAGAGAAGCGGACGAGTGTTTTGGCGCGGATGGTACTGAGACCCAGTGGCTTCAGTAAACGGGACACAGGCCTCCAGTCGCTCGCGCGGGTCACTTCTGCGCTCGGGTAACGCTGGAAAAACTCCCACAGCATCGGGATCGCCATCTTACCTGGAAGAGGAACACAGAACATCACATGCGCATCCATCATATATTACAACTGATCTCAACACAGGTTGGTCGGTGTCATTGCTTGCAACACCGAGGTCATGGGTTCGATTCCCAGGGAAACGTGAATCGATCAAAGTCAACGTGTACCTTGATTGCAGTTAAAAGCTGCCAAATGCACAAATATACACTGGCGTTTAAAAGTTTTGAAACAGTAATATTGTTAAATATTATTATGATTTAAAATAACTGTTGTCTATTTGAATATTATATTTTAAAATGTAATTTATTCCTGTGATTTCGCTGTATTTATCATCATTACTCCAGTCTCAGTGTCACATGATCCTTCAGAAATCACTCTAATGTGAGGATCTGATGCTCAAGACACATTCATAATTATTATCAATGTGTAAAACAGTCATGTACATTTTTTTCTCTGAATTGTTCGATGAATAGAAAGTTCAAAAGAACAGCATTTATCTGAAATAGAAGCTTTTGTAACATTATAAATGTCTTTACTGTCACGTTTGATCCATTTAAATCATCTTTGATTAATAAAAGTATTGATTTTTTGTACTAGTGTTACAAAACCTTTATATTCCAGATAAATGTTGTTCTTATCTGTAAGTGTTTTGAATATTAATAATAAACATGATCATAAATGTTTCAGATCTCCACATTAGAATGAGTCGACGTGACGTCAGGTCAGGTGATACACACAGGTGTCATGAGTGTGTTGCTGTACCGCTGGTCTTGTTGAGGAAGATGGAGGCCACCAGGAACTTCCAGGGGTCGTGGAAGAGCGTCTCCTGCACCAGATTGAAGGGTGAGCGAGGCGGAGTCCACTTCCTCAAGGCCTTGCGTTTCGGCCGGCTCAGAGCTGACAGAGAAATATTTATAGAAATATTTATAACTCATCAGGATTCAACAAGTGTCCAGCAACAATTAGTGTTCAAAAATGAATTAGAAGAGATTTTGTTAATGGTTACATAGTGTGTGATTTTGAGTCGATGCACTGAGAGAGAGAGATTTTCGGACTATAAGTTGCCCTTTTTTCATAGTTTGGCTGGTCCAGTCAGGTGCGACTTATTAAAAGCATTTAAAAATCACAATTGTGAAATCACAAACACTGCTATTCAGTGAAATAAATATATGCGCTGTGTGTTTAAGAGTGAAGCACTGCGCTTATTAACATGACATTACAGTGGCTGTAAAAGCCAATTATTATTGCCTAATTTTATTCTATATGCATTTTAATTCACTTTAAAGGCAATTGTTCACTTAGGTCTATTTTGATTAACACAAAAAAATAATTAATCGTCAAAATAATCAATCGATTACTCAATTACCAAAATAATCGTTAGTCAAACCCCTAGATTAGGTGAAACATTTCAAAAATTATATTTAGTGACTTTCAGACGAATAAAAGACTATTTTTCCATTCTTATATTTCATCTTAGAAAATTTCTCAAAAATAGTGTTAAAACATCTTCTCGTGAGTGAAGTGTATCGTCTCACCTCCTCGAAAGACAGCTTGGCCTAAATTATTTCGCACAATTTATCATGTTTCATTGCGTTATCACAAATAAAACTATTAAACATGCTTACACAATCTTCAATATTATTTGAATAACTGGTGAGGATGTCAGTTTTCCCATGGACCGCAGTTTTGGCCACTACTAACCCAAACAGCAGCATAGAGTCGGCTCAGATCCGGCCCACATGCGGCACGCGTTGAGTCCAGATGTGGGCTGGATCTGGATCAAAACATCACAGTTTCACTCAGTCGAGACCTACCATTATTCCCTCTACTGAAGTACGGACTGGTTTTCCGCTTCTCTGCAAATAACTTCAACCCTAAAAAGATAAAGATTACAGAGTTATTAAAAATGACCATGTTTTTACACGATTACACCCTTCCTTCTGGTACTTAAAAAAATAAATTACAGAAATTATGTTCGTCAGAGGAGTCTAAGACCACAAGACTTTTGTCGCACTTGAACCACGAATACACAAAAGAAAATTGAATGGATTCGAGGAGTTTTGGGGTTGAAATTTTAAAAAGTACCAAATCCTTCCCTCAAGGGTCAATGTGACTCCCATAGGAATGAGTGGAATAGAAAAAGCTAAAAATGCTCAAAATTCAAACTAAAAATGCTAAAACTTTACCAAAAAATGTACATGTGTGTCTGAATGCACACTGAAGAGAGACTGTCTTTAGGACCCAGCAGAACAGCTCATATAGAGATATCAGCCCATCATGTGTTATTATTATTTTTCAACAAGAAGTCAGCAAACACACACAAAGTAAGATATTTCGAGCTGAATTAAAAGGGTTATGCATGTTATTTTTTAATTAAATTCAAAGAATGTGTGGAATGTGCTTAAATGAATATTTGTTTATTATTTTATTGATCAAATCTAGTAATCTAAAGGTAAATAAAATTTTAAAAATAACAAAAAATGTGCATAAAAAATTGAAAAAAAAAAAATATTAAAAAAACATAATTTTCTTGTCATTTTGACACGCGAGGCAAAGATTTGTTACAAAGATGAAGGTTAAATGTGTCCTGATAAACAGGAGTGGTGTTCTTCATATTCATCAGGGAAACTCACCGTTCTCTGAGTTTCTGGAAGGCGACACACAGTCCGTGTGTTCCCGGCTCTGGTTTTCCTCCTCACCTCCTCCAATCGTCTCCAACCCATCGTGTTCTTGGCTCTCTGGAGCAGAAATGTCTGAATGTTCGTCTAGAGTCGGGTTCAATCGATTCACTCGTTCGTCTCCGCTCTCTCTCTTCTCGTCTCGGCGCTCGCACACGTCTTCATCTGCCGTCACTTCAGCGCGGCCTTCCTCTTTCAGGGTCCTTCTCGTTCGTTGAGTCGCAGACACGGAGAAGTCGAAGTCGCTGATCTGCAGCTCCACGTTTGTCTGTGAGAGCAGGAATCTGTGCAGCTGAGTCTTGGATCGGAAGATCTTGCCCTGAGGACTGAGAGAGTCACTGAGTCACATCCGATTCACAATCACAGTGTACGTTCACACCCAATGTAAAAATAAATGCAACTAAACAGGTCAAACTACGCTTCAATGACACACCTAAAGTGGATCAGACCAATCAGACCGAGCACCACAACACTCTTGTAGCCAATCAGCAACAGGGGGCGGAGACATGAAGGGAGGGGTGTGTTTGTTTGAGTGTCGACTTCAAATATCAACAGCATTTCTCAGAAATCGATTACTGCCCCTTTAAATAATCCGATTGTGAAAGAGACACTGCCTTGTGAAATCATGTAGAGCTGGGCTTTTCAATCTTTTAGAGGGAAAATGTGATCATCTTCATGAGACAGACCCTTCCTAAAATTTAAAAAGCAACTATTTATTTATATGCAAAAGACTGGATTGAATTTATCCAGTGAAAACTATTGTTATAAAAATATTATTTAGAAAATATTTTGTTTCTATTGCATTACATTATTTTTTCAACTCACTATAGTAATGTTCAATGTATTTATTTATTTCTACTTTTTTTTTTGTTATTGATAAATCAGTTTTTATTTTAATAACACTTGTTTATTTTTCTCCCTTATAAACCGTAACCTTTACGAATCTTTTGTTTCGAATCAGTTTTCCGGAGCCCGTCATCATATGATTCACTCGCTTCTCAGCGGCGAACCATTGAAGTGTCATCCATCCATGGGTTTACACTAGTCTATGGTTTACCTGATCGCTGATCAATTTTATACATACGTTTAAATGAGACAGTATTATAATTTAAAAAAAAAGTAGTTTTTGTTGAATTTACACGGCTTTGGCCAGCAGGAATCAGCGTTCGAGCACTTCGAAACAGTGAATCAACTGATTCGATTCTTTGAAAAGCTTCGTTTCTCGCATGACAACAAAACACACACCTGATGATGTAGACATCGACTTTCCCCGCTGTTTTACCGCTTTGTCTCACTCTTATCTCTCTCCTCCAGCCCGATGCTCTCTGCGCCTCAGATATCGACATTCTCAAGCACACAATGCAAACAAACAGTAAATACTTCGGTTATTACGATACTGTGGCGCGTCCTCCGTGTTTAGAACATGATTCTCTCAAGAGCGCTGAACTGATTCACTTTAGCTGACTTCCATGACCGCGGGATAAACCGCCAAACAAATAAAAACTACATTTTCAGAATCAGATCAACCTAAATGATTCACATTATAGTGTAAACACTGGTATGGTATTACTCATGGTATTACTACAGAAGCTCAGAGACAGAGTTATGTTCTTTCGACACCTAGTGCTTCGGAGGAAAATAACGCCAGTTTAAAAGTTTCTTTCTTGTCAAGAATTTTGTATATATAATTATCTCGATAAATTCGGCGGATGTTGACGTATGCTCAAAAGACGTCCCAAGACGTCAGCTATAGACCATTTTGCAAGATGTAAACAACACTGGCCCAGAAGCACTTTCATTTTTTTAACACTACATAAATATGGATAAAATACAACCAACAGAACATATAAAACTGAATCATCTTTAAGATGTTTTCTTTACATGTGAAATAAAGAAAACAGTTACAAACTAAACTAGTGTTTCTGGACCAGTGTTGTTTATATCTTGCAAAATGGTCTATGACGTGTTGGGATGAGACTGCGTTACAAGGGATACACACTCTCTGTCAGGATATTAAACTGTCTGGTTATGGACATTCTTCAAAACATGTTCAGCAGAAGAGAGAAACTCATTCAGGTTTGAAACGACTCGATGGCGAGTAAATGATGACAGAATGATCATTTTGAAGTGAACTATTCCTTTAAGATCCGCAGCATTAGAATAAATGCTTCATCTTCAAGTTCAATAAACAAACATGATTTAGGCTACACATTCCAAGGTAAAGTAATTTGCTTTACCGTTCAAATATTTTTAGCATGTAGGCTAATTTAAAATATATAGAGCATGATATGGATTTTTTTTTAAAAATAAAATAGTATTTGTTGGAGCCATTATTTTGAATTGTATTTTTTGTTTGTGACACTAGAGGGCGTATTAGTATTTTGAGCATGGGGTGATAACGAGTAACAGGTGCGCTGATGGAAGGTCAAACAAACTTTTTGAACGTGCTGTGCTATGTGGAGAGTAGAATTGTGCTCATGCCTGTATGTTTGAATCACAATTTTTGGTTTAGTGTTTTATTTTAATCTTATTTTGTTGTTTGCAAAGCCAAATGGACAATAAAAGGATTTGGCTTATCAGAAATTGAATCTGAAGGTATGGACATTTATTTATTTGAGTCAAAAAATAAGCAAGCGTCAGAAACAGACAATGAAACCATCTGCCTCAGTACATTAAGTCAAAAAGTTTGACCGAAGGAGACGGAATGAGGATATATCGACATCGACTGGAGCAGATCGAATTGGACGACTACAGGAAAAGTCAGCTGATCTGAAGTCGGAGGAGGCTCATTCATTCGTGACCGTTTGTTGGATTATTTTGTGGATTCCTTTGTTGATTATTGCATGGGATTGATCGCCGCGGATTTCGAAGGACTACAAGCCTGCACGACACCTGCAAAACGAGGAAAACGGAGCACAAGGACAACAAAGGCTTCAGCGTTGGAACTGAGGTATGAAAGCGCTTTTACTTGAACTTGAGTCAAATGACTATATATATATTTAAGGTGCACACACATACAAACAAAGACAAATCCAATGCGCATTGGTGGTAAAAAAAAAAAAAAAAAAAAAAGGGGGGGGGGGGTGTGAAACGAAGTACTGAACTGTTTGTGAAATGCTTAATTGTGTTTGTTAATGATTACACTTTAAGCTGATGGTTATGATGTAAAATATGCAGTTAATAAAGGTTTAAAAATGGCGGATGATGAAAGTGAGTTTCCTGAAATCGAGCAAGATGGGGCTCCGATTCAGAAAGCAGAGGTTGAAAATGTTGAATTGTCCGTACGAAAACGCGAGGTTACGCTTACTGCAAAAGGGTTAATGGCAAAACTCGAAAAAAGAAAGTCAAAATTTGACAAAGCATCCCAACTAAAAAAGACAATCCAAGAGTTAATGAGTAATAGAGAAAATGAAGATGAGGTCAAAGGTTTTATGTTTGAAAAGTTTGAAACACAATGAAAAGAAGCACACGAGTCTTTGATTGCATTATTGCCTGATGAAGAGAAAGACCGGCATGAAACATGGTTCAAAGCAAAAATGATATGGGTTGTGGAATTCAGCACTGTGGTGTGCAAATGGTGTGAGAAACTGCAGGAAGAATTTGATTGTGCTGCAAGTGAAATCGAACCCAAGGATAGCATTTCAAATGTTGAAACCAGTGGCGCCTCCAGAAATTTTTCGTAGGGGTGGCCAGATGGGGCCAGTTAAAACTACAGTTACCAAAACTACAGTATAAACCATAATTTCAGAATTGTTTTCTACTGTTGTAATAAACCAGCCTGTAGAAAACTATCAGAAAGACTTAAGGAAACTCCTACTGATATACTTTGGTTTATTGTGTAATATTTAATGTTACTAATGATCTTAGTTAGGGCCCAACTAATATATATTACATTGTATATAATGATATATATTATATGATATATAAGGGTCCTTGCCCCACAGCAAATTTCCAGATACTTACATAATTGTGATGAATTTAATCCGTTTTAAGTTATTAGTTAGCAGTGTAAGATTACAGTTAACACCGTTAAATATTACATAAATCTATTATGAATTTTTAATACACTTAATGAGTGTATACATCAGCAGCAAAAAGTAATTCTTGAAAAAATCTGCACAGTAATTTTATAAAATCTAAATATGTTAATAAAAACAAATTACTATTAGTTCACTTTTAAAATTCAATCAGGCAATCATGTCACAATTTTATATTTATATATTAATGTCAAGAATTCAGAAGTGCATAGCCTAAACTACAAATAAATTATATAGAATTAAATTATGCTTATTTAAAATGTATTGAGCAGGCTAGGTATAACAAAATATATTGGCTTTTAATAATATTTCAGTGCGCAAACCTATGATTACATGAAAAACAGAGAGCACACAGCTTGTATGCGCATCGCGGGTGCAGAATGATGTGCTCTAAGCAACATGGAGTCACAGTGTGCAGCAGCACTGCGCTTTATAAGTGCGCATTTAAAAGCTCATGTCACAAATCGAAGAAATGTTGAGCGCACAAATCCAAGTGCGATTTGTTTCACAGTTATTGTGCGTTTGATGCCGATTCATAATCCTTGTGATATGTATGTGTGATCTAACAGAACACGGTAGTGAGTCGTTTAAAAACAGCAACAAACTCCAAGAAAATAAAGTAATTTTATGCGAATATACAGACTTTTATCTACAGATCATGCATTTATAATGTCAATTAAAATTAAAATGGCAAATTCTTTAGTTTTTGAGTGGCTTCAAACACACACAGTTTGGCTACAGCAGGTCTCATGAGCGTTATACACTCATTTATTCTTCTTAGCTAAAAGTTTAACTTAGGAGACGCAATAAGTTCAAAATATAGTCTGATGATAATTGTGTGACATGTTTATTGTGCCTTTTGATGGAGGCTTGATCTGAAAGCTGGAGCAGCGGATCCATCCTCCCACGTCTCTCAATCTCCCCGTGAAGTAAAGGCTGATTAACACACACCCCATGGACACATCACATAACACACACACACACACACACACACACACACACACACACACACACACACACACACATAACACACACACATAACACACACCCCATGGACTCCAGCTCCCTTGAAGCCAGAGCTTCTGAAGTTCTGATGTCTGCGGCACATTCATACACTGATGATGCTTTCACACACACACACACACACACACACACGCACACAGAAATGATATTCAATATTCAAAAGAATATTTCTTGTGAATTCTGTCCTCCGATCTCAGCTTCCTTGGTAACACTTTACAATAATGTATTTACTAACATGAGCAATACAGTTATGCTGGAATGTTACAGTTTTTATCAATCTTTATCAGTTAATAAAAATACAGCTGGTCATTATTTGTTCAAGTTAGTTCACATGCATTAACTAATGTTAACAAATACAACCTTTGATTTTGATAATCTATTAATAAATGTGGAAATTAATATTAGATTGATAAATGCTGTTCATTCTTCATTCATGTTAACTTCACTAATGAACCTTATTGTAAAGCGTCTCCGCTTCCTTTAGTGAAATCTGTTGGTTAAAGAAGTGAACACAATTAAACAAGACTTAATTCGCTATGAACGGTAGATTTTATCTGCAAATATGTTCTCATGAGGTTCTGTGCTTCATGGTTTTATGAATGTATTATTTGCATTGATAACCCATGAAAGGATCCAAAAGGGGCGATGATGCCGTAGAAGAAGCGTTTGAGGAACCTGTTATTAAAATATCCACTAATCTAAAAAACCTTCTGTGCGACTCGTATAGCCTTAAAAGACACTGCCTTATATTGTTTTCAAGGCATTTTGTCTCATAAATATTCAGGCAATATAAGTGACCAAAAAAAGCCATTTTACAGTAGTTTTAAAAAAACTGAATGCGACAACGATTCCTCGTGATTGTTTTTACGTTCAAACCCAATAAACAGACATTCGCAATTCGAAAGCATTTTATTGTACAACATCATTGTCATTTATATGCTCTTTATCAATATAGAACAAAAATAGGCTAAATCATGAAAATGTACAGGTCAGGTCATGCAAGAACTAAGCTATAGCCTATACGGTAGAAAAATATTTCGGTAACCCGTTTCATTGTTTTGCGACCCAAAGTAAATGAGATTTACACTGAAATGTCTTTGGAGGAGTTTTCTGATCACATGCATTACGGAAATAATTCTCAAAATAGACCTAGTGCAAGAACAAATGGGGATCTAGCTCGGCCAAAAACAAAGTGTAACTGAAGGTGTCGCGCGCACACCGGGGAAGAAACGAACAACGAGGCACCAGGACGCAGTTAAAGGAGATTTTGTATTTTGTTTTCCTTCGAAAACACCCTTTACTTCAACAAAATGAGAAACGCGGTAAAACATGATGCATTTTCCATGAATCGGATGCGATGGAAAGCAACGCACACACACTTAGGCTATTCATCCGTTTAACAGTCCGATCTCATGAAAGTGTGTATCTATAGCACGGATTGTATTTATCGTGCAGTTTATACGCAAAAAAAAAAAAAAAAAAAACAGTTTTTACGTGCATATGATACGAAGTTTTCGCGTGTAGGCTATCTATGATGCACCCAACAGTGCGTATCATATGCACGGAAAAACTCTTTTTGCACACATACAAGTCGTGCTTCAGATTCGCACATTCATGATCGGGCTGAATGAGAAACGCAATAAAACACATGGCGCGTTTCCATAATTCGGATGCTGTGGAAAGCAACGCACACACACACTTATTCATCCGTTTTCAGCATGTCTTCTTCACACTACTCTTGTTCCGTCAGATCGGCCTCTAACTCGAGGCGTTTCCCGGGATGCTGTCGCTTCTCCTCGGCGCGACTTTTGTTGGCGTTATCCAGAAGCTCGAGTAGGATACTAGCGTGCCCGCATCCCGGCTCATCCCAGTCCTCACACAGTCTCTTCCCGGGATGCTGACGCTTCTCCAGCTCCGGTAAGTCTCCGTCGGGCTGCAGCTCGCGCCGGCCGGGATGCTGGCGCTTGTGGAGCAGCATCAGGTACCGTTTCCCGGGATGCTGTCGCTTGGAGAGCTCGGTCTGCACGCTCGGTTCCTCCAGGATCATCGGCTCGTTTAGGGATAGTCTTTTCCCGGGATGCTGTCGTCTCAGCCTCGCGCTGTCCTCGTCCTCGCGCTTGCCGGGGTGCTGTCTCTTCTGGAACACCGGAGCGTCGTCTTCGTAGTCCGCGTAGTCCTCGCGCTTGCCGGGATGCTGCCGCTTTCCCGGGTGTTGCCTCTTCTCCATCCAGTCTGTCGGGGACTCGAGCTGCTCTGCTGGAGAGGGACAGGGATTTACGCGCGTGTGTAAAACTTTAGAAAAGTTTTGATCGTCTTTCGAGCGACCATGATAGTAAATATGGAGAAAATATACAGTCAGGTCAGGACGCTACAAATGTGCAACTTCAAGTTTATGTTCTGTTTCAGAAATAAATGTGATTCCCGCTTTTATTTTTCATTTTACTTGTGATTATAAACGCATTAAAAAGTGTTACACTTTATTTGGTAGCGCTTCATTATAGAGTGTTCTTGTTACACGTTACATGATAATAACTAGGCCTATAATTTATACATAACTATACCTGCAATTTACCCTAACCCTGTAGTTGTAATTATACATGCAATATACACTGTAAAAATGAATACGACTGAATATGTTAAATCTAATCAATAAAATTGAGGCAGATTACAATCAATTACAATCAATATTATTATTTCAATTTAACAAATTAGAATCGAGTAATCTCTGTTGGAGAGGGACAGGGATTTACGCACGTGTGTAAAACTTTAGAAAAAAAGTTTTGATCATAGTCTTTCGAGCGACCATAGTAAATATACACTGAAAATATACACTCTAAAAAATGCTGGGTTGTTTTAACCCAACTTTGGGTCAAATATGGACTAACCCAGCCGTTGGGTTAAATTTTTACATTACATTTTTAACCCAACATTTCGGGTTTGTCCATATTTGACCCAAAATTGAGTTAAATCAACCCAGCATTTTTTAGAGTGTACAGTGTAAAAATGTAAGGTCAGGACGCTACAAATGTGCAACTTCATGCTTATTTGGTAACGCGTTATTTCAGTGTTCTTGTTAAACGTTACACGTAGCCTACTTTGAAACGTTAGCTATAAACAGTGATCGTCTTTCCCGAGGATGAAACATAAATATGGCGAAAATTACACTTTAAAAATGACCTACTAATGTGCTTGAGTTGTGATTCCCGCTTTTATTTTTCATTTTACTTGTGATTATAAACGCATTAAAAAGTGTTACACTTTATTTGGTAATGCTAGAGTGTTCTAATAATAACTAGGCCTATAATTTATGCATAACTACCTGCAATTTACCCTAACCCTAGTTGTAAATATACATGCAATATACACTGTAAAAATGAATACGACTGAATATGTTAAATCTAATCAATAAAATTGAGGCAGATTATAATCAATAGGCTATTATTAATGCAATTTAACAAATTAGAATTGAGTAATAAGTAACCAAATGAATTACTTAAAAGTTAACCATTTGAAGCAAAATTTAGACATTTTTCTAAACAAAAATATCGGAATAACAGACTGACGTCAAAGATGAATTAAGGCCTCTTTTTTTATTGCCATCATTGAAGACACCTGATGATAACAAGCACAAACACCGAAGGAGAAAACCGTAATTTTTATGTCACCATTATGGAGATCAGTGTGTGTTTTAGCTCGGCTCTTGACCCTTAAATCCTTAACATTTGATGTTTGTTTGCCTGTTATATGTGAATTATAAACGCCAGATGAACAAATAGAAAAGGTGATTTGATTGTGTAGGTTGTGTTTTAACATAATCATTAATTCACAATCATTTGACCTGAATCACTGAACTCTATTTGTTTTTCCGATATTTAAAAAATAATGTGTTTTAAATTCTACTCATTTTAAATGGTTAACTTTTAGGTAATTCATTTGGTAAATTGTTACTCAATTCTAATTTGTTAAATTCAATTAATAATATTGATTGTAATCTGTTGCCTCAATTTTATTGAGATTTAACATATTCAGTCATATTCATTTTTACAACAAAAACACCTTAAAATAAAGTGTAACCTGAGTTTGTGCATTTCTTGGTAATGCTTTAATTTACTTTCCTTGTAACATGTTACACTTACTTAACGGTAAATGGTGTAAAATTACATGCAACATACCATAAACCAAACCATATTCTTAACCCTATAAGTACATGTTGTTAATTGTTTTGCATTTAAATAATACAAGGTAACTATATGATAAGTTTTGAATAAGTGTTTGGCATGTAATTATGCATCATTTACTGTTATTACCAAGTACATGTACGTGTGTTACAAGGACACGGATAAAGTGATAGAAAAAATGCACAGACTGTATTGCCGATTTACATGTAATAAACAGACGAATCACTGTTTGCTTTATGGGTTTTACTTTAATTTTGGGTTTAACAATAAACACCATTTGGTGTGTTCTTTAGAGAATATAGTTTATAAATAAAAAAATGTAATAATAATCAGCATTATAATTATTACTCTGTCAAAATCAGAAGTTATTACACAACTGCTTTTACTCATCAAAATAAGTTTCACTTTTGTTATGAATTACTCAAGATTCAACTCACTTTAATGTAATTTAAGTTGAGATTACTTAAAAATCCAAGTTGATTGAACTTAAAAATTTAAGGTACACTCTAAAAAATGCTGGGTTGTTTTAACCCAACTTTGGGTCAAATATGGACTAACCCAGCCGTTGGGTTAAATTTTTACATTACGTTTTTAACCCAACATTTCGGGTTTGTCAATATTTGACCCAAAATTCGGTTAAAACAACCCAGCATTTTTTAGAGTGTAGCAATTTTTATATACAGTGAATAATAAATGTAAAAAAATATAAATATTCTTGGAAAAGTGGTCTAGTGAAGTTATTACTGTGGCAAAAAGCAGAACAAAACAATAATTAAATATAATCCGACATTCAAACATAGAAAAGCAATCTAGGCTGATTAAAAGGATACATCTTCGGTCGATCTCTATCATACATCGCAGCCGCTTTATTACCTGGTTTATTCGTTTATCTGCTATTTTCACTCTCAGAAAAAAGGTACAAAAGCTGTCACTGCTGGTACCCTTTCAAATGGTCCGTCTTTGTACCTAAAGTGTGCATATTAGTATCTCAAAGGTACACATTGGTACCAATAGTGCACATAAATGGTACATATTAGAATCTCTTGAAAGGATACAGTCGCAGTGACAGCTTTTGTACCTTTTTTCAATTGAAAGTAGCTATATGTGTATTGTTGTTGTGACAGTGAGCGTGAATGTAAGCCGGCACCGTTGTCGTTGTTCTCGTCCTCCATCTGAGTGAGGATGGAGCGGATGAGGAGAGTCTCGGCGCGCTGGAAGAGTTCATCCAGAGACGGGTCGCTCTCGCCCGGCAGATCCTTACACTGGAGGACCGTCAGAGAGGCCAAGATGATCACACACACCGCCCTCATGACAACCTCTGTCCTGCGCACACACATATAACACACTCATAACAACACTGGGATACGTGATCAGCGGACTGAACTTAGAACGATTAAAGAAACCCGTTGCCTTAATATTATCAAGTAAATACACTTCATGCTTAGCCCACAAGAGCATCGGCAACTTGGCTGATTCAGATACGATTTTCATGAAAAAAAAGAAGAAATAAATGCAGAACATGTTCCCTATATGAACACTAACACAAATATTTGAGCACAAATGGGTTAATCAAAAAATGTAAGTATTATGTAATTGTCAAGTTCACATAACTGAATTTTTTTCGCTTACACTGACTGATACACTATATTTTCATGATTTGTGATAACATTTTTTTCTTTTGTCAAATCAACTCTGAATTTATGTAGTTCAGATAACATAATATTTTGAGTTTCTGATGATTAAATCAATCTCCTTCATTGTATCAACTCAATTTTTCCATTTCACTGAACTTAAAATTTTAAGGCAACCAGGTTACTTATTTTTTTAAGTTAAACCAAAAATATTTTTTTCAGTGTAATAATTTTAAGGCAACAAGTTTACAACAACATTTTAAGTAAGTGAACTGAACATGTTTTACAGTAGAGTGCTGGAATACCACACTGTTAGACCTTACCAGGTTTTTTACAGTAAAATACTGGCAACACTGTTGCCAGTAATTTACTGTAAAAATGCACTAAAACTCAAGTTAACTAAAAAATACAACTTATTAGTTTTAGTGCATTTTTACAACACTGTTGCCAGTAATTTACTGTAAAAATGCACTAAAACTCAAGTTAACTAAAAAATACGACTTATTAGTTTTAGTGCATGTTAATGCAACCTGGTAAGGTCTAACATTGCATGTCGATACTCATCCTTTACTGGTTCCATGAGCTTCACCGGGATCTTTCCATTACAGACGGTTGTAATGGCATCACTTCAAAACCTCTCCTTGCTCCGGTAACTTGATTTTTGTTTGTATGAATATGATCATGCATCTGTTACACTCGCACAGAAAAAAGGTAGAAAATCTGTCACTGGTACAGTACCCTTCAGATACTGCTAAGTACACTATTGGTACCAATATGTACCTAATACGCACACTTTAGATACAAAGATCCACCTTTTGAAAGGGTTCCAGCAGTGACAGCTTTTGTATTCTTTGAGAGTGTAGATAAGAGAAAAGTTCTTGGTCTTACCTGCAGCCGATGGTTAATGCGCCTGTTGCAGAATACCCGTGGATGCTGGAACCTGAAGATGCTCCTCTGGTGTGTGTGTGTGTGTGTGTGTCAGTGTGACCCATTCAGGCCGAGGTCAGCGAGTGAAGCGTGAGACTCGCGCGCGTGTGTTTTATAGGCGCTCGAGAGTGTAACGTCATGCGCGCAGTGCGGGTTTGCCCCTGAGGGGGGCAGTGTGACGCTATCGAGACTCGGTTCATTCATAAAACTGCTTTTTTTAGTTCTATTCTACTCTTTATCGCAGCATAATGTTTACATAATATAAAAATAAAATATAAAACACAATAAGTAAAGGTAGGTGACAAGAGTAGGTCTATAGCAGGGCACTTTGATGTGTAATAGATAATCGCCATGTTCATACTTTCCGAGCTAATTTTTTTTTTTTAAATGTTTTATTGAATATTGCTGTGTAATATATCGATGCACAACATTGTTTTTAAATTAATGTTGAATCAGAATGAGTTCCTCTTGCAGCATCTCTTCTCTTCTCTGATGACGAGGGCGGGGCTTTAGCCTGTCACTTACGTGAGATCAGCCAATAGCAAACCACAACTATCCAATCAATTCCATACAGACACAATCAAGCCCCGCCCATATTTGTTGTTGTTCGGAAACGTTAATAGAGAAGAAAAGACGAACACATCTTCTGGAAACCTAAAGTAAGTCTGACTTTTTCAGAATGTTATTGATAATAAAATCAATCTAAATGTCTTGTGCACACAAATCTTCTGTTTCTTCATATTACAGTAACTATAAACATAATCCACAGTTTCACAACCACATCCCTTGTAAAATGTATTTGAAATACATTTTATGCTAAGTAGGCTACTACAAATACATTTACATATTTATAGACCTTATGCACCAGAAAAACAAGGGCGCCGCCATCTTTAGAATATTGTCTTTGAACTTCCGGTTTTGCGGTCTCATCAGGAGTAATTCACTTTCAAGTGGATTTAATTAATGTGAAGTTAACGAAAGTTATCATGCAGGTTGTAATGGTAGGTAGCCTACACCGGGAAGATTTTAAAACGAGCCGTTCATTCATAAAACACAGACAGGAAGACAAAAGACAACGAGCGCAGCGCTGAAAAGGGGCGGGGCTACATAAGGTCTATACTTAATATACAAACCCTGAATATTCTGCATTATTGGATTTTTTTTTTATATAAACACTGACCAAAAAAACTTAAAAGTTTTAGGACTGGACGATATGATGATATATAGGCTATATATAACACTGATATAAGTGATCACCCGGATTTAGACCTATATTATATTTATATAAAGCGTTCACAGTTTAGGTTTAGGTCTATATTGCTTTTATTTCCCCGGTGTCGAAATCAGGCAAACATAAATGTCAGGCAACACGATTCCTGGCTGCATGTCAATATCCATGGATCACTGGATCTTTAGTAAGTTGTAAGGAACACTATATCGACTCCAACATTTAGTTTAAATTGATAAAATTGTTCGATTTAGTCGCATTTCCGCAGTTTCCCCTATTAAATCCAGTCACGCAGCAGATCTGTTGCCACGTCACGTGTCAATGCATTCCCTCTATACAGTGATCATAGCCACTATTAGGCTACTACTACTAAACACTTTTTGGCCAAATAAAGTTGAACTATAATATTTCTATCAGTAAGTCTCAAGCAAAGTCTGTAAATATGTATTTATATATTTGTAGTATACAAATAAATGTACTTTAAATACATTTCACTATGGGTATGCTTTTACAGAATGGGATTTTTACAGCATATTTAATAAATGATACATCATGGTAAGAAATAGACATACTTTTGGTACTCGTGTGTGTGTGTGTGTGTGAGTAGCCTACGTCAGTAACACTCGAGCTTTGACTTGTTTGCTCTCCTCCACCAACTAACATGACGTTCATGGAGTGTTGCGTCACTTTTTCTCTTGTGAAGAATTTCCTTTCAGCATTACAGCGAGCGATATAACGTCTTATTCTTTAAAGCAAGCATCATTCCTCCAAGCCTAGCACTGAAACCATTATCTACAGCTCACATCATCTCAGCATCTCTCGTACAGTCGCACAGCTGACGGCTTGAGGGAATCACCGTGTAATGCAATAAATCAGCCGTCTTTATGCGCTGTCACGTCCAATACTTCATCTGTCAATACCAATCACTTCCTATGGATAGTGGGAAAATGAAGTGGAATTAATTGGTTTATATTTCAGGAGGACTTCCTGCGCAGGAGATGACATCACCCTCACTGAAGTAAACATGCAATAACCATAAAACATATAGTTACAATCAAAAGCATCTGCCGATACACACTTTTAAGATTTGTCAAGCCAACATTCAAAGTTTGTCTTAAACTTTCTCTGAGTGTTTTAGCGGCGGATTGTGGCTTTCTACACCTACTCATGATGTAGTCATTGTTCTGTGGCACACACACACACTTACACACACACACTGACCCAAAAGGTCATGCTGTCAGCCTATAATTACTGCTTGAACGTGAACACACACAGACACACTCACAAATTCACAATAAAATACAGTCAGCCTGTTTATTTGTGCAAAACTCAAAGGGAAACCAAGAAATACCAGAGGGAGGAGAAAAGTCTTGTTCATAATGATCAGTGTGTGTGTTTTGTTCTGTTCTTTGGGCGTTTAATCGTTTAGTCTTAGTTGACACCATAACGTGCAAATGCAACTCTGTTTTGCCTCTGATCATTTGGTGTGTGTGTGTGTGTGCGTGCGTACTGTATCCTTTAGCAACAAGATACGAGTATCTAATAAATATGGAACATTTTTACTCAGATCTTTTGCTTTTGCGGTGTCCGATGTTCTCCATGACCCTGAAGCTTTCTTCTTTCAATGCATCGATTAAAGATTAACCATAGATTAACCTGAATTAATCTTCTCTGTTCAGTGGAGCATCAAACAGAAATCTGCTCAAATTCTTTAACAAGTCCTCATTTTTGTACATTAACAGTCTTACTTGTATAGTTAATATCTTAAACGATTTCATTCTTATAAATTTGAATTTGCTTATTTGAATAATATTACCACAATTTCATTACTATTACTTACTACAGTATCGTACTATACTACAGTATAATAATATTACTACTATTCACTAACACAAGTCAAAGTGTTAGTTTCACCCGCAGAAATCCACTTTTCTCAGGATGTAATTTTTTGTCAAGTAATTTGAAAGTTGCATTCAAAAGGGAGGGCTAAGATAATACACTCAGCTGAAAATTGGATTTTTAAGTTCACTTATCTGTTCTAAAAATCCGTTCAAAACTGTGATGATGTCACACAATAGCAGAATGCTAGCGTGTTCGGGCGAACAACGGCGTAAGAAATCAAAAGTACTCGTTCATTCGACGTTTGGCCTATAATCTATATTGAACTTGTGGAATCAATAATAAAATCGATGTTGATTTAACGACAAGCAGGTGAAAGAGACACATTTAGCCGTTTAGCCCCATAGACTCCCATTCATTCTGCTCTCGCTCATCATCACCCCCAATGGAATTCTAATGGAACTGCAACCAAGATGATACACAACGGGGCTAATCAGACTGATCTCATGAAGTAGCGTGTGTATGCCACGGCAATTCGTATTTCCATTTTTCCAGACGCATAATCGCTTTTCAGCGTGTTTACGAACGCCGTTGACTTTGTTATATAAAGATATGACTTACCTCAACCCCGTCCCTAAACTTAACCGTCACTGGGGTTAATGGCATTTATGACTGGAGATTTGACTGCGTGTACAGACACGCGGAATGACGCGGACGTTAATGGCGTAGACATACACGCATACACGCAGATACACGCGGATAGCTCAAAATGCGTAGAGATAACACGCCACCTGACTCGAAAGTGGCGTGTATGTTTACGCAAAAGTCATGATATAATAGGAAGTGCCAAGGCTCTCCGTTAGACGGGCTCTATTTGTCCTAGTACTTTGGTTTTGGACTCTTTAGCGACTCCTGTTGGCCTGGCTGTATGAAGTTTGTTGAAGCTGCATGTTTATTCCGTTATTTCTCTCTGTTTCAACACTACTCACATCTATTATGGACATCCTTTAGTGCATAGCTGGTTTGTTTGTTGCTTTATTGCACTGTGAGTTTCTCCCTGCAGCGCCAGCTGTGACGGGTGTGTGTTCACGCTCGATCCTCTGTGTGATCTGTGTGTGGGAGATGGATGGACGCTGAGGTCATTGCAGGTAGTTTCATCCAGCAGGAGCCGCGTGTCTGGACATTGTGTTTTTCCACTTACGTCTGAGTGAACACCATTTTAAAGATTTTTCTCAAGCGTGTTTATTCGTTCGTGTAAAACGTTCAATCAGCAAAAAATGGATGAAAGCACATTTAACTGCTTGCAAAAAAACACTGCATGTAGTAGATATTTTATTTCGTCTTGTAATTAATAGGATATTGGGGCCTATAATATCCCTTTCTGATAATCCCAGGTTGCTATGGTCACAACGGTTTGTTTATGCATTAAATGGACATGTGAAAAATATAAAAAAATATATGTTTCCCTCAACATAAGATCACGAGACTTCACTTTGCGTAAAAAAAAATTTCTAATGTTGACTGTTTCCAATGTACGTATCTAGAAGAGTCAAACGGGAAAGATGATTTGGAAAGTGTGACTCCTTTATGGTAACACTTTACAATACGGGTGCACTAATATGCATTAATTCATGCTTAACTAATGCACAGATAATACTGAGTTAATGTATAACACATGAAGAACTAAACCATTAGGCTAATTAACGATTACTGCATCAGCAACTAATAAAGAGTCAATATGATTAATAGATTAAGAAATACATGGATTGCTATTAATTCAATGTGTCATTGTGTATTAATTCCTTAATAACATATTTTATTAACTAATAGTTACAATTAACGTGTTAATTAGCACAATTAGTCAAAGCTACGCACTTCAACTTCCAGTTGTCTGCTTTAATTAATCATTAGCTAATGATTTGCAAAGGTATCATTATGTTATGACTTTACTTGTTGGGGCACGTCATTATTAACTAGTCATTTAGTAATTGTAGTAATTTGCACATGAATTTGCACTAACAATGTAGTAATTAATCATGTATTAATGCATATTAGTGTACCCGTCATATTATCTGGAAGTTGAAATACAAGGCTTTGGCTCATTCTGGTAATTAACATATTAATTAACACTATTAGTTAAAAAAATGAGTTATTATGGAATTAATCCACAATTACATATTTAATTAATAACAATTCATGTATGAACTAATACTTTAACCTTACAGGCTCTTAATTAGTTCATATTGTGGTAATAATTAATTAATAGCTTAAATAATCATTAGTTACACATTAATTCAGTATTATCTGTGCATGCTTATTAGTGCACTCGTATTGTAAAGTCTTACCCTTTATTTCTTCAGTAAGTTGCCTGAAAGTTTCAAGGCGTCACCAGATCCAAAGATACAAGGACAAGAGAAGACAGCTCGGACAAAAACAGCCTCGCCTGACTGACAGACCATGCGGACTGACACACACTCTTAGCCTAAACTGCTTGTTACCCAAGAGATATCTGTCCAGGTGAGAAGCACACACACACACACACACACAAATAAAGCCACTGCTTGTGTTAACATATCTATGCCGCTGACTGACACAAACCGCCGTCCTCTTCCATCATGAGCATAAGTCACTTTCCTGACACTTCACTGACGGGGTCACCATGGCGATGTGTGATTGACACCTGCGAGGCGGGTCCGGCTGCAGAGGTCAGGGGGTGAAGCATCGTGACACAAAGCCAGCCTTCACCACACACATGCCAACACGAGTCGTGACCCGACCACAGATGCACTGCCACAGTCAAAGAGAACAGTTTGCGGTTAAAAGAGAGACGAGGAAAATGAAGAAAATGTGCTTTTATGGCAGATATGGAAAATTAATTCCACAAAACCGATTAATGCTAGATTTCAAAGATTTTGACTATTGCTTTTGATTTCATTCTGCATGCTGTTTCGATTTCATTAACGATACTTTGACCATCATTTTGATCTTATTGATAGCCTGATGCATGTTAGTCTGTATTATGCGCTGGTGTAGAACGTAAAGTAAACTGTGCATGCGTTTTAGTCGATTACGTTGTAACTTTTTACTTTTTATTGACAGGAAGGGCTAGTGGTATGTGTTTAGTTCAATAAAACACATGTAAGGGATGATAGTGTTGATGATTGACCTTGGATAAGAGCGAGAGTGAGCCTGCTGTGTATTCAGTGAGTCGGGGCAGCAAATTTACGGAAATCCACCATCTCCTCAAATTTGTTTGCAATTAGCAAAAAACTGATGAAAGCACATTTACTTGAAAGCAAAAAAACACTGCATGTAGAAGATGTTTTATTTTGTCTTGCACTTAAAGTAGTTCACTTTAAAACAAACTTTTGCTGATAATTTACTCACCCCCATGTCATCCGAGATGTCCATGTCTTTCTTTCTTCAGTCGAAAAGAAATTAAGGTTTTTGATGAAAACATTCCAGGATTTTCTCCATATAATGGACTTCAATGGGGTCCAAACGGCTCAAGGTCCAAAAGACAGTTTCGGTGCAAACTGTTCGAAGGGCTTTAAACGATTCCAGATGATGAATAAGGGTCTTATCAAGCGAAACGATCGCTCATTTAATAAATAAATAACAAAGTTTAAGTTTTATGAGCTCAAATGCTCGCCTTGCTCTGTTCTGTGAGGAGCTCTCCTGTTCGAACTCGTTCATCAAAATGAACAAATCTTTTTTCAAGTCAATTCGTTCGTTTCGTTCGTTGAATCAACCAAATGACTCTAAAAAAGATTTGTTCATTTTGATGAACGAGTTCGAACAGGAGAGTCGAACGCGCATCACAGAACAGAGCAAGGCGAGCATTTGAGAATTATAAATTAGCTGTAGCTAGTCTTGTAGGCAGCGACACACAGTATGGCCCGAGTCGATTCCCATTCCTCTCTCGTCAACCCCTTTTCTTTCTGATCTCTACACTGTCCTATCCAATAAGGCCATAAAAATGCCCCAAATAAAAAATAATAGTGTGCATTGAAGGTATGTATTGCAGAGCTCTCAAGTTTTGAGGACGGGCAAGAGTGACATCAAAGGGCGGGCGGGTTGGACGGGTCGCGGGAATGGGGGTGTATCATTAATAATGTTTATTAGTGTTTTTGTTGTTGTTATTAATAATTGCTCAGACTTGCAGAAGAAAATATTTTTCTGCCGTTGACCCTATTTGGTTGCTGCGTTAAATTTTACCCAGATACAATAGTGCTCTTTTCTGTTTTTTTTTCTTTTTTTACTTTTTTCACAAAATAATCACAAAATAATTCCTACATCTTGATATATAATATCACACTCACATTATACATAATCCATTTTTCCCAAAGCGTGTTGCATTTGTCAAATTTGAGTCTTAAAGGGTTAGTTCACCCAAAAATGAAAATTCTGTCAGTATTTACTCACCCCCATGTTGTTCCAACCCCGTAAGACCTTCGTTCATCTTCGCAATACAAATTAAGATATTTAAGATATTAAGATCGCTCCTGCATACTAGTCCATAGGCTTCTTGAGGGACTGGCTCTTGCTGTCCTCGAAAAGTCATCAAAGACATCGTTAAAATAGTCCAAGTGACTACAGGGGCTCAATCTAAAGTTTATCAAACGACGAGAACACTTTTGTGCGCAAAAAAACAACAAAAATAACGACTTTATTTCAACTATTCGTTTATTTCTCCCTCTGCGCGAGTCAGGATACTAGTTTAATAGCGTAAGCTTCTGTTATTGTACGTCACACGCATCACACACACATGACCAGCGTCGGCCAATAGTGAGCCTACGTGTGACGTAGCTTTACACAATCACACTACGTTAACTGACTACAGGCCCATGGAGAAGGAAGTGAATAGTTGAAATAAAGTCGTTATTTTTGTTGTTTTTTTGCGCACAAAAGTGTTCTCGTCGTTTGATAAACTTTAGATTGAGCCCCTGTAGTCACTTGGACTATTTTAACGATGTCTTTGATGACTTTTCGAGGACAGCAAGAGCCAGTCCCTCAAGAAGCCTATGGACTGTATGCAGGAGCGATCTTAATATCTTAAATATCTTAATTTGTGTTCCGAAGATGAACGAAGGTCTTACGGGGTTGGAACAACATGAGGGTGAGGAAATACTGACAGAATTTTCATTATTGGGTGAACTAACCCTTTAATATAAATGTAAGCCTCTCCATACTGTATATTTCGTTTACAATAATAGTGCTCTTTTCTGATTGGCTATTGTGTAGCCCCTTTCTTTTTTTTGATTGACGGCTTGACTAAGAACTCGCTTGATTCCTGCCGGTTTCAATAGTGAGAGCGGCGCGGCCAGAGTAATTTTGGGCTCTGCACATATTAAATATATTTAAAATAGTTTTTCCGTGTGAAATGCAATGTGTGGCGGGAGGGTGTGACCAAAGACCGAAATGAGTGACTGCCACGCTCAATGTGTTAGGACTCCTCTTGTCCATCACAAGAGATCTATCCTGAAGACTTAGCTAGAGATGTACTGTATGTAGTCACGAGATCTCCCCGAATCACAATCCCAGTCTGTTGACATTTCAGGAGTGGTCTTAAAAGAGATGCATTTCACTACTACCAGGTGTAAAGCGCCATCAGTGTGGCATGACTGCTTGTGAACGCCTGAGACTGATTGTAATACCAGGCGTAAAAACAGAGATATATTTCTACAAAAGGGAGAAAACCTCTCACCTCACAGTCTTCCAATCTAAACGAACCTCTGCACAGAGATCATCAAGTTATCTCTCAGAACTAGATGCCTAAATACTCACCATGGTAGAGACATAAACGCATAACCCTCCCACATAAACTCAGAGTCCCTGCTCTCTAGCCCTGCAGAGAACACACACACACAGCCTCGAAAGAGTTAGTCCGTGTGCGTAAGCATCTCGCCCATCAGCGCTTCTACTCTGGGGTTGTCTCCATGACAACAGGATGGACACAGGGGTACTGGTTGCTATGAAGTTGCTAATACTTGTTTCTTTAGGGATGGCAGTTCCAAATCTTCGAGAAGGGCCCTGTCGTCCTACCCTAGGGTAATGTTCACGTAGCCGCGTCATCTCTTAATCATGCGATGTGTGAGTATGCTAACCACTTGACACACATGAGTTTTGCTTCAAGATCTCTCTTTTGTGAAAAAGAGCCATTAATGTAAAATTGTACGTTCAAAAATGGATAGTTGAGCTTTTAAACCCTTTATAAAATTCATAAAAGTTGCACATTTTTGGTCCTAACCAGGCATGAGAAGTGTTAAAAACACCTCCATGTTGTAAATTTGAACATTTCTGTTTTCTAGCCAGCCGCTTCCACGACACACGGACACAGCGTTTCGCTAATTGCTTGTTTTCTTCATTCCCGTGGCCTCGACTAGTGGAATCTCGTTGATCTGTGCATTAAACATCAGATATTTTCTCATTGAAGAAGTGCATGCTTGCTTTCAGTGTGATTTGGCAAGCTGCATGTTGCTTCAGAACACTTGGTTAGTAATCATTAATGCTAATAATGAAATGTTTGAACATTCTTTAATGATATTGCATTTTAAAGTCGGCATGAAAATGAAGCCGTGCTCGTCTTATGTCTTATATCTGAGTGAAACGCTTCTGGAACAGGAACACATGTGGGCGGGGCTTGATTGTGTCTGTGTGGAATTGATTGGATGGTGGTTTGCTATTGGCTGACAGGTTATAGCCCCGCCCACATCATCTTAGAAGAGAAGAGATGCTGCAAGAGGAAGATTAATAAAACAATAATGAAGTGCATGATAAATAGCCTAATTTAGAATAAAAATTGCAATATTCCATATATTTATGATGTGTAGCATAATAAGATTGGTTAAATTTTATACATAATAGACCAAAACAAACCTCATTCATGTTAACTCTATACTTCTAAAGTTCTTTTCTGGTTTTAGCTGGACACAAGTTAGTATTTGTATTAAATAATGGTATGTACTCGTGTGATATGCAGTATGAATAATATATAACTTTCAGCATAGGGCAGACACGACGTATTTTTAGCTCTAGTTGGATTTGCAAATATATTTTTTTCTGGTGAGGAAATTGCTGTTGTTTGCACATGCATGTATTGTGTGTGTGAAAAACAAAACAAAAACTAAACATGTTTCCAGAAACCATCCAGTGTAGTCCATGTCTGTCATCTATTGGTCCATAGTCGAGAGAGTAAAGAGTCATTTTATAAGAATTTAAGAATTTTATTTAATCAAAAGTGAAAATGAAAAACACCAGATGAAACAAAAAGCTTTGCAGGATTACACAGACGCGATAAGACAACAATGAACTGAACAAGCGGAGGAGGATAAATACAGTGGGATAATGAGAACTGAACAAGTACATTTACATTTATTCATTTAGCTGACACTTTTATCCAAAGTGACTTCCAATTGCTATATATGTCAGAGGTCGCACGCCTCTGGGTCAACTAGGGGTCAAGTGTCTTGCTCAGGGACACATTGGTGTCTCACAGTGGATTCGAACCTGGGTCTCTCACACCAAAGGCATGTGTCTTATCCACTGCGCCATCTGTAACAATCAGAAACCATGTAAAATGAAAATGAGTTGCTACGGAAACTCAGGAAGAAAACACAGAAAGTCTTTGACTTAATCAATGGCACAAATTCACATCAAAACAGAGTCCCAAAGAAACAATATAAGACAGGAGAACATGACATGCCCTGTTCCCGTGTCACACACTAAAAATTTAGATTGCTCAATTTTTGATTAATATATGAACCATTTTACATATTACACTCTTAGAAGAAAAGATTCCATATAGAACCTTAAAAGGTTCTATCAGTGCTACATATTTGGAACCCCTAAAAGGTTCTATACACCCTTAAAAAAAGGGTTCCTCTGGGTTCTATATAGAACCCTGGGGTTCCATACTTGGCCAATAGAACCATTTTGGAGTTCCATATATGAAGCGGGGGATGGAACCATTTCTGGTTCTAAATAGAACCATTTCTTCTAAGAGTGTAATACCTTTCTTTTACTTTTCTTCAATATCTTCGAATAAATCTAAAATAAAGATTTTACAGCAGCAACCATTTAAAAAGAAACGAATTGGAGAAGAAACATTATAATGTAATTACAAAGTTATTATTATAACTTTATTATTTTAAAACCTAGTTTATTTCAAGTGTTTATATGCAAACTAATTCTATCCTTCAGTATTGTAGTAATGTAGCAGCCTACATCCTGTATAATTAACAACATGTAGTTCCTTGAGAACATTTGCCTACAGTACTTGATATACACTGAACAAAATTATAAACGCAACACTTTTGTTTTAGCCCCCATTTTTAATGAGCTGATCTCAAAGATCTAAGACTTTATAGGCCTATTTCTGTCAAATGTTGCGTTTATAATTTTGTTCAGTGTGTGTATATCCAAAATAATCAATATTGAATCAGAATCGCTAGTTGTGAATCGAAATTGAATCAAATCGTGAAGCCTATAGTCTGCATTTAAATTGTGTTTTTTTAAACACTGTGTCTGACTGTCATCTGCCATAAGTGGTATACTTAAACATATGTGATATAAAGAAGTAGGGAGAGTCTCTTATTTTCCTCTGCTGAAGTTGGAAAACCTAACTGTGATCAAATTTTAGTATCGATTTATCAAAGAATGAGCTGAATCTCAGAGCTCTGCCAGCTCACTCGAGTGTGTGGACTTTAATGGAGATGGCAGTAATGGTTTAGCCCAGCCGTTGAGACCAGAAGATCAGATCAATCTGCCTATCACACACACACACACACACACACACACACTGAGAGAAACAGAGCATTAAGCTGTGGCAGAAACAGAGGGATAGTTAAGAAAAAGAAATAAAAGGTGAGAATTCAAAAGCAGCACGGGCAAATGTGTTTGGGTTTTATGCTGTGTGTGTGTGTGTGCAGATAAGTGGGAGTAAGCAGAAATGAAGTGTGTGCAGATGTTATTGTGGGTGTTGTAATGTGTGCCACAAATGTTGAGGTATAAGGTCGTACTCTGTAATCATTTCCTCCTGCAGCGTCAGTCTTGTGAGGATATTGAGAGATAATAGTGTCATGAAAAGGGCGACTAAATAAGGACCAGAACTGAGGGGTTATCTGACATTAGAGCTCCTGAGACACTTGGACACAATAAGAGAGAAGGAAATACAAATGCATGAATTTACAAGGAAGAGGCAATGAGAAGAAAACCCCATAACATTGGCAGGATTATAGGTCATCTGGACTCGATGAAGCATTTGCATTTCGTTGTCCGCAATGTCATGAACCCTTAAAGTCAACTCCCAGCAAGCAATTTTGCGTTTAAAAGACATCTAATAGCCGTCCAAACACAGCTCAGACGTCTAGGCAAAATTTGGGCTGTCAGTGACATCTAAAGGCCAATTTGTACTTCTGCGTCGAGGGTACGTACGTAGGCGACGCCGTCGTGAGCATTTATACTTCTGCGTTCAGGTCTTGGTTGCTCTGCAGTACTGCTCCGAAACGCTAGCTGGCGGCGGAGGGTTTTAATGTTCCACTGTGTTTAGATTCCTCGCGGCTAGGTTACTGCAAGCAATAGTGACTGAAAGAGAGCGGATCATGTAGGAGTTGGAGCTTATTGAGGTGGAAAAACAATTAATTTTATTGAAATTACTAAAACTGAAAGGCAGAAATGAGAGAAGACGTCGGAGGAGATGGTACGTGCGGAAATGCGTAGGAGGAAATACGATGCTACCAAGCCGACCAATCACCAATCTTGCGGTCCGCGTCGTCGTGACGTGTAGTTGTATTTATGACTGTACAAGTACTCCACAGCGACTCTAGGGGTCACAGTTTGACAAAAACGGAAATCCTGCAAAGCGCTGCTTTAATCTAGACGGTGGAATGACGGCTGTGAGGCTGCGGCGCGACTTCTGTGCTTTTGTTTGGGGAGGAGCTTTTCTAAAAATACTCTAATGGACACGAGTCTGTTCTCGCTGTCTTCATCCGGCCGGTCCTGTCCTGGTTGAATCTTGTTTGTTTGCTGTTATATCCTGATCATTCATTTCTGGAATGAGTTGGAGTGGAGCTTTAGATTTCTTGGACTGATTTTTATATATAGTTTATGACTTAGTAGAGTAGTTAAAGTATTTTGTGTGACTGATTTGATGTGCATGTTTGCATTAGAATTTCAGTCATAGTGACTTCATTTAGTCTCTCTTTAGATGATATTTTTTCATTTTTGATTGAATGTTTCAGCAACTACATTTTTTGAAAAGACTCAAGTTCTTTCATATTTGTTATTTGGCAAAACAATATTTTGGCTTATTATATTTCCAAAGAAACCTGAAACGAATGTTTAATTCAACAGAACAATCAGCGTTCAGATTGACGTGTCTCATCAGACTTGGTGACCTGGTGTATGGAAATCCTGGCATTGATGGATGTGTGTGTGATTGCTGTTGTCGTCTGTCTCCTGTCCAATACTCGTCTGTAATGTAACTCAGGCCAGTGGCATTTTCCAAGACCCAGAGAGAACCTGTCTAACTTTATTTTGCATACCTTTTGGATGCAAGATTTCAGTTGGACATGATTGTGGATTAACATCCTGGTACTAAAGTCCCATCAACTTGGAGACTGATACTGGGATTAGAACAACATTCTTGTCAAACTATCATTCCTTTGTGGTTTTGTTAATGGTTAGGGTTAGCAAAACCCCCTTTTCCACTCAGCGAGAGCCAGGGCTGACAGCACGCCGGGCGGGGCCAATAGCCTCGAACCTGGAGCCGCGAGGCTAAAATCAATGTGTTTCCACTGTCGGGCCTGTAACTCTGCAGTGCAACAATGTGCAAATTATTCCAAATGTAAATTTTACAATTCAGATATGCATCATAACTCTCAAACGTTCTTCCAGTAACATTACTGTAATATAGTTTGTTTTAAAGCTATCTGTCTGCAAAACATTAGCACAAAAAATTTATGTCAGTGTTATGTCGTCATCTGTGTGTGTCTGCTCTTTAGGTTGATTCATGCTGGCCACCGATCGTTCCTTAATTAACTCATTAGTTCCCTTTGTTTGCTCCATTAGCCTTAGATCTTTTGTCCGGTATTGTTTGTGTTGACCGTGACTCATATTCTCCTGTGTGTTCTCCTTTGTGAGTAACGTTTGAATAATGACACAAGGGAATGTTCCCTTAAAACATTAAAAAAACTGCATGTTTTGAACATTCAATGTTAGTAAAACGTTCTTAGAACATATTTCTGTTAGCTGGGATGACACAATATATGATTAATAATCTAAATGTCATAATTATTTGTCTGCATTAATTATTACATTACTGTAACATAGGTTTATCGGAAACAAAGCAAAAATATATAATAGGCTACATCCATGGATATTGTAGTCGAATTGGTTCATGCTCCACGCTAATTGGTGACATAGAATCTCGTTGTCTTGAAACTTTCATGATTTACTGTAAACATGGAAGATTGTGTCTGTTTCCATACAACTGCATTAAGAGGACTGTAACAGTTACTTATCATTTTGAGCAGTTGTATCAATTGATAGTTAGATCATTGTAAGGAAATGAATAGACACTCATTTGAAATGTAATGTGTGAATTGCATTTTTAAATAGCAGTGGTGGAATGTAACGAAGTACAAATACTTCGTTACTTTACTTAAGTACATTTTTCACGTATCTTTACTTTACTTAAGTACAATAAATAGTGCCTACTTTTTACTTTTACTTCGTTACATTTTGCAGCAATTATTCTACTTTCTACTCCACTACATTTCTACAACTTCTGTTACATTTTCGTTACATTTTCTGATCAGTTTTTCCCCTGCCAAAACGTAATCTGACCGTCCGTTCGTTGCACGTTTGTCTCACCAGTGACGTTTGGTTGCCATAGATACAGTATATCAACCCGGTCACACTAAACGCGTCTCACACGCAGTGTGTTTATCGTGCAACTCATACGCGAAAAATTGTTTTTACGTGCATAGGAAACACACCGTGTGTAATATATGTTTGGTTTGGTTAGGATTATGGCAAGCCAAGAGGTTCAGAATTACACCATAAATGAATCGCGTTTACTGCCAAACATATTAACATATAGTAAGGATAAGCATGATATTGCCTAATTGCAAGCTTGTTTCAGAAATGGTGACATTTTTTTCCATCATTATTGAACCATCATTATAGGAGTAGGCTATTAGGTTGAATGAGTTAGAATTAAATGTTTTATTAATCATTAGAAAATAGACATTAAGATAATAAATTGTTATGCAAGTACTTTTACTTTTAATACTTAAAGTACATTTAAAATAAAGTACTTTTTACTTTTTACTTAAGTATGGTTGTCATTGTGTTACTTCTACTTTTACTAAAGTAAATATTTATCTGGGTATTTGTACTTTTACTTAAGTACTGAGATTCAGTACTTCCTCCACCACTGTTAAATAGTAGTACTTTGATGTTAAGTTGTGTCATATTGAACAGGTGATTTTTGTTGAATGAACAAATGATCTAAGTTTTATCTATATCGTATCCAAGCAATTGAGAAAAGGGTTATAGTTTTGAAAAATGTGCATTTTGATCATTGGTTGTGAGTTTTGTGTCTAGAGTTTTGAAAAATGACATCAAGGTTCTGAAAATAGTAACAAAGTGATTGTAAAAAACTGTAAATTAATACCTTTTCAGCTTACTGTGATTTTGGAAATACACAACTTTTCACTCTAAATTGTACTGTGGACTGTAAAGCTGCTTTATAATGATGTGTTTTGTGGAAAATGCTACAAATAAATGTGAACTGAATTCATAAAATATATGATTTATATGTAAATTCTCCCTCAGCCTTTCAAAAACAAAAAACACAAGTGTGTGTCGATGAGCTTCTGTGTGTCGTTGTTGGGCATGTCTTTGCCAGCTTAAGCAATCAGACGTCTGACGGGCACCACTGTGCTAAACGCTCTCAGACCGGGGTGTGTGTGTGTGTGTTCGAAGCGCAAGCGGCTAGTTAAACCTGAACGGTGATCGATGGAGGACTCAGCCGGAGCGGAGGCCTGGAGAGATGAACACACACACACACACACACACACACTGCAGAAAGGACTGTTGAAAGGAACAACACATGGTAAGCTCAGTAGTAAACAAGCATGGTATTGATCAGAAACGCTCACAAGACTATATTTATATACGTACACAACAAACACAAACACTTATCCACGGCACGACCATCACAGGCTCCTTAAATAGACACGGCTCTCGGCCCCTGCCTGACTGGACACATTTCATTCTGATCAGGAGATCACAGCTGGATCTGCACCCGAGCCCCACGAATACATTCATCTGTGCATATATGCAACATACAGAGGAGGATGAGACTTTATGCAGCGCTATATTTAAAGAGTTCAGATGCAAAAGCCTCTAAACGACATTTGAAATTTTCTTCTAAAATGACCATTTTTATCAAGCTTGTACATTTAAGTTCAGTAATTTCACTTAAATGACAATTCATTGCCATTTAAGTGAAATTACTGAACTTAAATATATACAAGCTTGATAAAAATGGTCATTTTAGAAGAAAATTTCAAATGGCATTTAGAGGCTTTTGCATCTGAACTCTTCATTTGTTCTTTTAAAGCTGCAGTCCGGAGATTTTTTTATAAATGTTCGAAAATACATTTCAACTCAAATTTGGGTCATATATGGACAAACCCAAATGTTTGGTTAAAAATGTAATTAAAAAATGTACAGCTGAAAAGTGAAAGTTGAAGTTGAAAGTTTATATTTTTAACCCAAGATTTGGGTTTGTCCATATTTGACCCAAATTTGGGTTAAAATAATAACCCATTATTTTAGAGTGTGCAGACATCATCAGAGATTTGATTTTTTACAAAAATGAAACATGCACAGATGAATCGTTCACACTGAGATCTATAACATGCATTTGAAAATAGATGAATTTCCGTTTCAGTCCGTCTGAATAAACGAGGCTTGTGTTTGTGGCCTGTTTTCTTCCACACATTCAGAGGCTCTTTGTTACGATCTCACATTGGTGGTTTTAGTTTGGGTTATTTGTATTTGTGGTGTGTATGTTTGACCTGTAAGTGTGTTGAGAACAGCATTAAGAGCTCTTCTCTGTGAGCACTGCTTGAAGAGTGTCACGAGGGCTTCATCTGAGCTCTCCTCTGAACATTAAATATCCGCCGCTGTCGGCCTAATGCAGAAGATTCATTCACACTATTGCTTCAACACACACACACGCTGATCAAATGTGGACCCTGGATGCGGAGTAAGGTGGAGAAAGTGCTCTTACGAGGAGCTCATATACTTGAATCCAACAAGTACATTGTTTACAATGTAAAAAAGTTGTTTACAGTAAAACACACCTTACAGTATAATACTCATGTTTTTACTGTAATCTAAGTTTAAAGAAATATTTATTTTATATACTTACATTTTTTTGAAGTTTTAAAAGCTTGAAGATTTTCTCTTCAAAGTAGTTTTATAGACAGATGGATGGATGGACGGACAGAAAGAAAGAAAGAAAGAAAGAAAGAAAGAAAGAAAGAAAGAAAGAAAGAAAGAAAGAAAGAAAGAAAGAAAGAAAGAAAGAAAGAAAGAAAGAAAGAAAGAAAGAAAGAAGGAAGGATAGATAGATGGATAGACAGATAGATAGATAGATAGATAGATAGATAGATAGATAGATAGATAGATGGATGGATAGATGGATAGATAGATAGATAGATAGATAGATAGATAGATAGATAGATAGATAGATAGATAGATAGATAGATAGATAGATAGATAGATAGATAGATAGATAGAAGGATAGATAGATAGATAGATAGAAGGATAGATAGATAGATAGATAGATAGATAGATAGATAGATAGATAGATAGATAGATAGATAGATAGATAGATAGATAGATAGATAGATAGATAGAAGGATAGAAGGATAAATAGATAGATAGATAGAAGGATAAATAGATAGATAGATAGATAGATAGATAGATAGATAGATAGATAGATAGATAGATAGATAGATAGATAGATAGAAGGATAAATAGATAGATAGATAGATAGATAGATAGATATGGACAGGCAGACTCACTCAATCTCTCTCTCTCTCTCTCTTTCTTTCCTTTTCTTTCTGTTTGTGTAATTTCATGATCCATCCACGGCTCTATTTCTTTGTAAGAATCATTCGACAGCTTGTTATTTTGCAATGACTTGTAAATGGTTGATGAATGCTCCACAAATATGAACGTCAGAGATGGGAAAGGTTAATAGACAGTTGAAGTTTTCATGTTTTTTGATAATGAAATTCAATTCACTTCCAATGTATGTTTGTAGTGCTTTACAAATTGCAGAATAGTGTCGTGAGCAAAGCTATGATGACAAAGGAAAACTCCTGATTCCTGCTGAAGAAAATAACATGCAGTATAACACGCCAACATACAGGATTATAGGAACAGCTGTTCAATTTCTCATTAATGCTATTATCTAATCAACCAATCACATGGCAGTTGCTTCAATGCATTTAGGGGTCAAGACAATCTCCTGAACTCCAAACTGAATGTCAGAATGGGAAAGAAAGGGGATTTAAGCAGTTTTGAGCGTGGCATGGTCAGAGTATTTCACAATCTGCTCAGTTACTGGGGTTTACACACACAACCATTTCTAGGGTTTACAAAGAATGGAGTGAAAAGGGAAACACATCCAGTATGCGGCAGTCCTGTGGGCCAAAATGCCTTGTTGATGCTAGAGGTCAGAGGTCGACTGATTCAAGCTGATAGAAGAGCGACTTTGACTGAAATAACCACTCGTTACAACCGAGGTATGCAGACAACACACACAACCTTGAGGCGGATGGGCTACAACAGCACCGGGTACCACTCATCTCCACTACGAATAGGAAAAAGAGGCGACAATTTGCAAGAGTCACCAAAATTGGACAGTTGAAGACTGGAAAAATGTCGCCTGGTCTGATGAGTCTCGTTTTCTGTTGAGACATTCAGATGGTAGAGTCAGAATTTGGTGTAAACAGAATGAGAACATGATCCATCATGCCTTGTTCACTGGTCAGGCTGCTGGTGGTGTAATGGTGTGGGGGATGTTTTCTTGGCACACTTTAGGCCCCTTAGTGCCAATTGGGCATCGTTTAAATGCCACGGCCTACCTGAGCATTGTTTCTGACCATGTCCATCCCTTTATGGCCACCATGTCCCCATCCTCTGATGGCTACTTCCAGCAGGATAATGCACCATGTCACAAAGCTGGAATCCTTTCAAATTGGTTTCTTGAACATGTCAATGAGTTGACTGTACTAAAATGGCCGCCACAGATCACCAGATCTCAACCCAATAGAGCATCTTTGGGATGTGGTGGAACGGGAGCTTCATCCCACAAATCTCCATCAACTGCAAGATGCTATCCTATCAATATGGACCGACATCTCTAAAGAATGCTTTCAGCACCTTGTTGAATCAATGCCACGGAGAATTAAGTGTAAATGTGATGTGAGTAAATGATTATTACAGTATTCACACAGCAATAAATATGTGTGTGTTGTCTATGTACCGCTCAGTGGTATAGTCTAGGTCAAGCTGATCTTGTGAAAAGACGCCCAGAACTTTAACTACTGTGTGTTTACGAGATGCAAATTGATCCTCCTATGTTACGTGATTGCTCTACGTAAACACCGTAGAGTTTGAGTGTGAATATGGAGTTAATATTGTGCCATAATTAAACAAATAAATCCAGCATTTTGCCAAAAAACAGGAAAACTCGACTCGCAAACAAACAGAAAGCGATGTGCAAGCACACAGGTCAATTTGAGCGAAACTGCAGCGGAGTAACACACATGCATTGTGCTTCGCAAACACAAATAAGTGAGCCTAGATATTATTTCACAAATAAATACAAACCATCCATGTAATCTTAGTACAAATACCAGATCTAGTGCAAATACACATCTTTGTCTGTTAGGATTGTGAGACACTTGGCTTTTTATGAGATCTTGACAACAAAGTTAAGGGACGAGCCATTATTTAAAACTGGAATTTCTCTGGATTTACAAATCCTTGGGAAGTTTTGGGATAACAACTGCGAAATATATCACACTGGACAAGTGGTTTTGAATATTCTATTGCAAAAATCATACATATTTTACCTATAATGGGACTTGCCACCTGTTCATGCACTGTCATACACACACACACACACACACACATTGTTCAAAAACAACAGCTCATCTATCATGAATGCATATGATTTTGTGAAAGTGCAATGATTGGTTGATTGTTTCTCTTGGTGAACATCGATCCAGTGTCTTCAGAAAGAACGAGCGTCTTCAGTGTGTGCGCGCGTCAGTAAAGACAGGCTCAGTTGTGTGACAGATGGCTGCACATCTGTGTGTGTTTGTATGTTTCTGAATAGAGCTGAAGGGTTTTGTCACTGTATTGAGCTTTACTGAAGGTAAGCTGATTTAACAGTGACGGCTCCAGCACAGAAGCTTTAATGGCAGGATGAGAGGAATCTGAGAGAACGGATAGCTTTTGTTGAGCATTCGCCCGCCCACAGACTGCAAGAAAGAAAGCCAAAGAAACACACTTACAGTATCTTCATTCATGCGCTCGTCAAATGAGAGAAACAATTAGATTTGCTTGAAAATTCTTTGCATGTTAAAAACTCAATGCTGGTTATGTGAACGTTGAGGGAAATCTACATTGTCTCATTCTTCAAACATTATGGAATATTACTTGAAACAAATAAAAATGTTACACTCTAAAATTGCTGGGTTGTTTTAACCCAATTTTGGGTCAAATATGGACAAACCCAGCCATTGGGTTACATTTTTAAATTAAATTTTATACCCAATGTTTGGGTTTGTCTATATTTGACCCAAAGTTGGGTTAAAACAGCCCAGCATTTTTAGAGTGTAGACGAATGAGTGTAGACGAATGTCCAACTTAAACATTTCATAAAATAAAACTCTCCATGAATAGAGCTGGGAATCGTTTGAATCAGCGATTCCAATTCTTATCGATTGATTCCAATAAGTTTTTAAAAAGTTCGATTTTAGTCACAAAGTCTTTTTGCAAAGCATTTCAATTGCAAATCTACAGGCTAAAGAATGCCTAAGTAAACACTCTATAAGACTTAATAAAATAAATACAAAAATAAAAAAAAAATCTATACAAGAAAATTACAAAAAATATCTATACAAGAAAATTACAAAAATGTATATACAAAAAATGACAATATATATATATATATATATATATATATATATATATATATAAAAGAAAATTACAAAAATATCTATGCAAGAAATTTACAAAAATATCTATACAGTATAGAAAATTACAAAAAATATATCTATACAAGAAAATGACAAAAATATCTATACAAGAAAATTACAAAAAAATCTACACAAGAAAATTACAAAAAACATATATACAAGAAAATTACTAAAAATATCTATAAAAGAAAAGTACAAAAATTATATATACAAAAACATTACAAAAAAATCTATACAAGAAAATTACAAAAAAATATCTATACAGGAAAATTACAAAAAATGTATATACAAAAAAATTACTATATATATATATATATATATATATATATACAAGAAAATTACAAAAAATATCTATACAAGAAATTTACAAAAAATATCTATATAAGAAAATTACAAAAAATATCTATACAAAAAACTTACAAAAATGTATATACAAAAAATTACAATATATATATAAGAAAATTACAAAAAATATCTATACAAGAAATTTACAAAAAACTATCTATATAAGAAAATTACAAAAAATATATCTATACAAGAAAATTACAAAAATATCTATACAAGAAAATTACAAAAAATATCTATAGAAGAAAATTACAAAAAACATATATACAAGAAAGTTACAAAGAAATATCTATACAAAAAGATACAAGAGTTTTAAGATTTTCAGGTATTCAGGTCAAATGCTATATAAATAAAATATACATTACAAATGCAAAAGTTATTCAGTCAAGAAAATGCAAAGAAAGGAATTGAAAATAGGAATGAAAATTAAAATTTTATAACAAGTATATATAATTCCTGACCTTGTGGATATTGATTTGCGATCCCCAATCCTATTCATGGATGTATAAATAATGTTTTTAATGTTAAATTATTGTGTATAAAACATTTTTGGAAGAACATTTTTTATTAACTTTTATCATCATCCATGCTTTTTGTCGAATTCAGTTTAAGTGAGAGGGTAAGCCTGACATTTCAGAGTCAGATATGAATCATACTTAAAACCAATCAGTTTGAAAAGTCCGAGTTCAAGTCTAAATGGGTGAAATAAATGTGGAATCACGATGATTCAATCAGGTGCGATTGATTTATCAGACAGAAGACTCGATCCCGCATGAATGAGGTTTCAGTGAGAGATGTGAAGTGGAGGCATGCTGATATAGTTAAAGGTTAGAGGCTTCTAACGTTATTTCTGTGTCTCTGACATCCGTCAAGCCGTCATTCAGATGAGATTTAATCTGGCTCTAGATCGGAGACATCCAAAACAGCTTTGGATTTGTGTTCATTTTAGGATAAAGGGACATTTTTTTGTGAATTAAAAGTTTAAAAGAGTGAAAGAAAGTCATACACTCTAAAAATCGTTGGGTTGTTTTAACCCAACTTTGGGTCAAATATGGACAAACCCAGCCATTGGGTTACATTTTTTAATTACATTTCTAACCCAACATTCGGGTTTGTCCATATTTGACCCAAAGTTGGGTTAAAACAACCCAGCATTTTTAGAGTGTAATGTTTTCATACAAACTTGCAAACATGCAAATTTGTGTTTTTAAGATCAACCCAACTCTTATGGGTTAGGAACGACATGAGTCAGTAAATGATTTTTGGGTGACCTATACCTTTCAGACTGCATGTCTTATGATCTCATCTAGGGCGTCATATAGTGACGCTTTTGACAATGTGTATACATCCAGCACACATAGCACCCTTTAGTCAATAAAACACGCTTCGGTTATGGGTAGGTTTAGGTCTGGGGTAGTGTTAGGGTTAGACCACTAGGAGGCGCCTTCTGGCCCATATATATCTGCGTCTCATATTGACGCTAAGGGTGCTGTGTTGGATGTCTACGGATTGGCAGAAGAGCGTCACTATATGACGCCTTGGGATGAGAACGGGCTGGATCTTCATGGCTGATTATTATTTATATTCACCCAAACGTCGCTCTCATCGGCGTGGACGGCGTCAGATGTTCATAGCAGCTGCACACACTCGAAAAAAGGCTGGGTTGTTTTAACCCAACTTTGGGTCAAATATGGACAAACCCAGCCATTGGGTTACATTTTTTAATTACATTTTTAACCCAACGTTTGGGTTTGTCCATATTTGACCTAAAGTTGGATTGAAACAACCCAACATTTTTTGGAGTGCAGGTATTTCAAACTTTTTTATCCCCAAGCGAAGAAGAAAAATGAACTTCACTGTAACCATTGACAAATAAAAATTCACATTTGCCCATAGTTACGTATTGAACCCTCTGCCGTCAGAGTGAATGTCTGTTGGTTCACACACTTCTTACACACTGAAGAGGAATAAGAAGGTTTGCCTCTCAGATCAGATCCAGTTCTGCGGCTTTAACCATTACAGTATTGATCTCATATACTCGAGTGAACACACTCTGCGGCTTTAATATCCCTCAGGGTAAGTGAAACACAAGGCAGTCTATGAACCGTTCTGACCCAAAGGGACCAGCGCCGTCTGTGTTTCTCTGAATATCGGCTGATCAGTCCCAAACACAAGAGTCAGCCGATGCGAAACCAAATTTAGGCTCCTTGTGGACATATTCAGTGTATTCATGACTGCATTACACAAAAAAGCTATACACTGACATCAGCATTACACTTTCACATCACACTTTATTTACTTTGAACATCAGTGCGAAACATTAGCCTAATAATAGTGAAAGGCAAGCATGTGGCCACAGGTTGCTTTTCCTCAGCTCAGGAGACTAAGATTCGATCTCTCATTGTTGTATCAATAGCATTTCTTCTTTCTTCTAAAATGTCTTGGGAGTAATAAAAATAAACAGTCAAAACTGAGAAAAGTGGTGGAAGAAACAGACCATCTCTTTATCTTTCAAGATGTTTTATTGCTCAGAGGTTGCTCTTTCTGAGCTCATGAGATTCTCATATATCCCTCACTTTAGCATCAGATTTGTTAGGCGAAATAAAAGTCGATTTAACTGGGACTGGAACTGTGTCTCGACGTCGAAGTGCGGCTCACACGACTCTGAATCTGACAGAGGTTTCTTTAAACTCAGGATACGGTGATTTTCTTATACGTCTCATCTTTGTCTTCAGATGTCTTCAATTTTATTTTATAATAAAAAAAATTCTTGATATATCATTTAAATACCATACTGTTATGTCCGTTCAAGACAAACCAATCTGTGCTCGTTTGGTTACGCCTTGATGCATGTATGCAGCTGTTTTGGTCTGAAAAGTTAAAAAATTAAGTGAGTTGGGTGCATTAACCTCTTGTCCAGTGTCCTTTTTATATACAACACATACATTTCAGGATGTTAAGGGTTACTGGTTTAACCGTGTCTTTGAAGGCCAGCATTGAAAATGCAGTACATTTCCAAACCCAAACAAGCATTAGATGTAAGATGTTTACTATAAGAGATAAATAATTTCTTTTTTATCAAAAGTCACAGTACTTCATTGTTGTTAATTTTTTTCAATTAGCATTGGAAATTTTGTCTTGTACAAACCATTTTGCATGCATGTAAATATAGGTCATGGTATAAATACTATAAGCTAATTAGAAACTTAGTAGTATACTTTAAATGCAGAAACTAAAGTAGTACAACCTGTTTGTGGGTAGTTATGTATGTGTTCGTACTGTGTTGTCCTTTGTTTGAACTGGGCATCCAAAACAATATTTGTTTAAAAACTTTGATTTATAAAGTAAATGACTTTTTGATTTTGACTCCTGAGTTTGTCTTGTGAATATTTATATTTGTAGTCCACTGGTAGAGTGAGTTAACATCAAGTGTACATAAAGTACAGTAAAAGGTATATTTCAAGTATAATATGTTAGTAAGTAACCTATGGAAAAGGTTTGCTAAAAACACCTGTGATTCTTATATGTTCCAACTAGTGTTGTCAAAAAACTCGGTACTTCGGTACCAAGTCGGTACTAAAAAAAAAAAATGTTACGGTACCAGCTTTTCTAGGTACCGAGTACCAGGTTAATCCAGTTCTGTTCTAGACGCGATGTCTGAAACGTGCACAGTTGCGTCCTCTTCATAACGCTGATATGGCTCTCTCTCTCTGAATCCACTTGTTGAAACGAAAGGAGGAAAGAGCCACATATGGAAATATTTTGGATTAGGCTAATGTCACGTTGCCATAAGAGGCCAGGCCGATTACATGCAAATTCGCAATTTCAAATATAGGCGCGATTCAAGCGCGCTCCTAATAAAAACTCGTTGGCGTTGCATAGCAACGACAGACGCCGCGTGAGAGCAAGCGCTTTGGAAAGAATAAGCACGCGCAAAAATATAATAAAAAAACACGCGCGACATGTGAACGGCCTCTAAAGTGCTTTCGGGGTAGTTTTACGAGTACATGAGCACAGTAGTATCTACCCGACACCAGAGTACTATGGTATTAGTATTATCATTTAATGTCAATGCCAGTTCTAGGCGTAGGCTATTCTTGCCTTTATAACTCAGCAGGTTTAAAAAGCCTTTTTAAAATTAAATATGAATGCAGTTTTAGATTAATAAAAGGACAGTCAGGTCAAATAAAACATGTTTTATGGTAATGCTACAAAGATACCATTCATAAACATTACTTAGTTATCAACACATTGAGTGAACAATATATTTTTACAACATTAATTAATGTTTGAAAATGTTATTTATTACAAACACCTGATTGTTCATGTTTGTTCACTTAATTCATTGTGCATTAAATAAATAATGGATTAAAACTTTACAAACAACTTTAAAAATGTGTTAGTGTATACTATTGTTTATTTTAGGTCATTTTATCTAATCTTTTTCTAAAGTGTTTATAATACGAATGTACAGTTTCCATACTTGTAACCGTGATAAACACTTAAATATATGTAAATTTAAACTAAGCTTTGGTACCGAAATTGGTACCGAGAACCGTGAATTTTAACTGGTATCGGTACCGAATACTGAAATTTTGGTACCGTGACAACACTAGTTCCAACAGAATATTGTAAGGGACATATATGCTAAAAAATCCATATAAATTGCATAATATTAATATATATATTTTAATCATACATGTCACTGCATGTCCTACACAAAAGCCATATAGATTTTCTTTATGTAAAAACATAGGAAAATAATGCTAATTTAATATTCATGTCCAGCATATATCATTAAGTTGACTTTCAAACTCACCCTGATGTCATCCAAGATATCCATGTATCACTTAATTTTTTTATACACAGAATGGACTTCAATGGCAACCAACTATTCAAATGTTCAAAGAAGTTTCAAAAGTATAATATTATTATTATTTAGTATTTTTTAAATTATTATTATTATTATTATTTTTAATGATCGATCGTTTCGCTAGACTAGACCCTTACTTCTTGACTGGGATCATGTGGAGACTTTGAAGCTACATTGAGATGGACATTTGAACCTTCTTAGAAAATTTGAATTTTTGGTTACCATTGAAGTCTGTGTAGAAAAATCCTAGAATTTGTTTCCTCAAAAACCTTAATTTATTTTTAGACTGAAGAAAGAAAGACATGTATATCTTCATCAGAGTAAATTATCAGAATTGGGGTTTTCAAATGTCTTTGTATTTCCCTTTAACGTTTTCTGAATAAAAAAAAAAAATAAAATAGCCTGTACAAACATAAAACTTTCCTTAAGGTATTCTTATGCATATCACCACCAGAGTTTGTCACATATACAAAAATATATTCTCGCCAATTTTTAACATTTTATTCACTGTTCTAGAAACATGTTTGACGCAACTTTGTTAAATCGCTGCACCCCATGATTTAAATAAAACTCGGTGATGAATTACATCCGGGACTTTTACTTGTTGAGCGCGACGAAACATGCAGAGACATTTAAACACAGACGCCATTTTCTTTACTTCGCGATGCAAGGCATTCGATAGAGGAAAGCGCATGGATTAAGTGTTTTATCGCATTTATTTATGCATTGTATAACGTCTTAATGTTCGCTGTGCGTGGCTATAACCGCTCTCAAGGGGGCACTTCCGTCGACGCCCGAATCCGATGCAGAGCTGACCAGGATTTGTTTGTTTTTTAACAGGGAAATGGCGAAGGTAAGTGTTTTATCTAACTTACAATATGTATTTTATAATATATTGATTTATAGCGATATTTAAATGCTTTGTGCGCTTAAACGAGCTGAATATTTTCTCTAAGGCGACTATCTTCTTTGACTCAAAACTGAGCTGACGACGAGGGAGGTTTGCTTGTAACGTTAACAGGAAAAACACAGAAAGTAAGTGTTTTTAATCTAATCTACAATATGTATTTCATGGCATTATATAGTTTTTTTAAACAATATTTATGTGATGTGCGCGCTTAAACCTTTCTCACAGACTAGTTAAGTTAGGCCTGCATCTTTGACTCGTGACGCAGTGCAGACATGTGCTTTTAACAGTAAAAACAAATAGTAGGTATGTGACAAAAAAAATAAATTCTGTAAAATTCATATAGAATCATTACCATATGATAGATAGTAGAAATACCTTTAAAATGGTTTTTAAATGATTAAAATCGGATAATATTTAAGAAAGTTATGGAATTTTTAAATTCGGAAATTAGGGGTCATTTTTGTACCTAATTAAAACAATAAAACAATGAAAAACTGTGACCTCTTCCGCTTGAACAAACACTTCAAAATGTCATAACTTCCTCATTTCTTGGTCTATTTGTATAATTCAAACACCACCGTGTAGGTAATTAAAGGCCCAACAAGATTAAGATGACCTCTTTTTAAAAGGAATAGAAACAATTTTATTATTTCTAATTAACCACTTCCTCTGATGAAACGGAGAGCATCAATCCACACATATCTTTCCATATGAAATCAAAATCCTCTCAAATAAAATCTGTATTCACATATTTATTGTATTAAACAGACAATTGGCATTGACACATTAATTTCATTGTTTCATTAGTAGGCCATTTCTTGACTAAATGCTGGCAAACAATTTAAATAGTAAAATATTATTAATACATGAAGAGTTCAGATGCAAAAGCCTCTAAATGCCATTTGAAATTTTCTTCTAAAATGATCATTTTTATCAAGCTTGTATATTTAAGTTCAGTAATTTCACTTAAATAACAATGAAGATTACCTATTAATTGTCATTTAAGTGAAATTACTGAACTTAAATATACACATTATATCTAAATATACAATATATTAGAGGCTTTTGCATCTGAACTCTTCACATCTTAATCTACAACTACAAAGTAATTTTACTTCTTACATATTATGTTAGATATAGATTATTTTACATCACAAAATCTAAAAAGACATGGTTTTCATAAAAAATACTGCACGGATTGATGAAAACAGGGAGAAGTTTTGGAAGCCATTATCATAGAGCGAATGGCCGATTCTGCGTTTGACGACAACGTCACTTGCGGATCGTAAAAAAACACATGCGAATGTTACAATCAATCCCAAACTTCACCTAATTCAAGTTAAATGTATAATCTATCAAAAGTATTGGGTTTGAAACAAAAAAATACTCAAATTCATAGAGGATTTTGATGCCAAACACGAGAGAAAAGTTGCGTCGCTTCTAACTTTCTTCTTACTACAGCCATCTTAGAAATTTGAACGTCAGAATCAACGTGATGACGTAATTTAGGTCACTAGTATACGGGCTTTAGAGGTATTCACAAAGCAAAGATACGACAGATTTCCTAAGTCACCAACGCGTCTGGCGCTGAATACCTGCTGGGAACACAGCTGCGGGAACAAAGCGCTCGCGCGTATATGGTCAGTTTGTCACATACCTACAAATAGTAACGTTAAGTGTGTTAGCTCATTACATTACGTGTGTTCTGACAATTCATGCTACCCATCGAGATTTCCTACTTACCGGTTATGCGCATGTGCAGACTCACAGTTTTTTATTTATTTATTTTTTTACATTTTTTACAAAAGGTACATTTTCCTGTTATAATGTATAATTTCCCTTTAAAAAATGCTTACTACCATATGAATATTTGTACGGTCAGCCAGCTGAAAAGGAATAACTGAAAGTTTCAGTTACTATAAGAAAAGGTGTACTTTGACAAGTCAAAGATGAATATTTTATGATAATTTTTACTTTTCACACCGTTTTAAAAATAAAAACAGTAGTCTACAGTATACAGTATAGCTACTCATAACTTAAAATTGTATTAGAATTGTATTTCATACGACTTTAATCGGCATTCTGTGATCAATTCGCTCTACGGTAGCATTTTTCGACAAGGCAGCAAAAATCGACAGAACAACGTGTTTTATATTGTTTATGACAATATTTGTGACGTGCAAATACTAAAAGTATTTATCCTCAAACTATCTTTTACTCTCGAACAACTCACAGACTGCAGACCAACAATGCACGTGAAATTGTCACTTTATTTCCTTTTTTGGAGGGCCAATTTTCTTAGAATGTGTAACTAAGTTAATTCTTTCAGATTAAATATTTATGCAAAATGTACTTATCAGAATAACTTTTGATGTTGGGTGGTTATGCTTTCATAAATGTAAGTTATTGATTTAGCTATTTGTGTTTTCTAGGAGCATTTCTATGTGGCTAAGGCTAACCAGGCTTGGTGTTTAAAGACTGTACAGACTAGAACTTGGTGATGGTAAGATTTAACAGATAACATTAGAGAATCATGGGCACAAACATACAAAATAATCATAGCTTTGTTGCTATTTGGTATAACTACGATATTCTGTGTTTCAGAACACTCATTTTGATTTTGTCCATTTTGCTCATTTTTTTAGCGTTGCGCAAATTGACGGCAAAGTTAAACATTTTCAACAGGATTTTTTTCTGCGCGTAACATGTCTTTGCATTGATTGACGGTAGAGATCCACTTTTGTGGACACGACTGTCGCGACGCCATATCCCCACATTTGTACTTTGATGGCCGTTCCTCAAGTTTACCACTAAAGGACATGGTTTTGACTTTTGATTTCCTTTCCGGGGCTTTGGAAATAGTAGTTGTATAGGCTGTCAATGGAGGGACAGAAATGTCTTAGATTTCATTAAACATAACTTCGTTAAGTGTTCCGAAGATGAACAAAACTCTGGTTTGGAACAACACGTGGGTTAATAATTAATGACAGAATTAACATTTTTGGACGAATGAAGTCTATAATTTACTTGGAAATCAGTAAATTCTATTCTTAAAGGAGTAGTTCACTTTTGAAAAAACTTTTGCTGATAATTTACTCGCCCCCATGTCATCCAAGATGTCCATGTCTTTCTTTCTTCAGTCGAAAAGAAATTTAGGTTTTTGATGAAAACATTCCAGGATTTTTCTCCATATAATGGACTTCAATGGGAACCGGATGGTTCAAGGTCCAAAAGACAGTTAATAACAGTTTCAGATGCAGCTTCAAATGTCTTTAAACGACACCAGACGATGAATAAGGGTCTTATCAAGCGAAACGAGCGCTTATTTCAAAACTTATTCCAAAAATGTAACTTTTCTAAGGACAAATGCTAGCCTTGCTATATTCTCTGAGGCGCGTTTGTAACGTCACGTAATACGTAATTACGTTTAAAAGGTCACGGGCGACGTAGCCGGAAGTACAGAATCAAAATCGTCCGACATCGTTGTTTTTACTTTTAATTCCTTTTTTTGTAAACGCTGTTTGAGTTAGTTTGCACGTTTAACCTATGCGTTCAACTTGTAAACACTGACTCTGTACTTTCGGCTACGTCGCCCGTGACCTTTTGAACGTAATTACGTAATACGTGACGTTGCAAACGCGCCTCACAAAATAGAGAAAGGCTAGCATTTGTCCTTAGAAAAGTTACATTTTTGGAATAAGTTTTGAAATAAGCGATCGTTTCGCTTGATAAGACCCTTATTCATCGTCTGGTGTCGTTTAAAGACATTTGAAGCTGCATCTGAAACTGTTATTAACTGTCGTTTGGACCATGAACCATCCGGTTCCCATTGAAGTCCATTATATGGAGAAAAATCCTGGAATGTTTTCATCAAAAACCTAAATTTCTTTTCGACTGAGGAAAGAAAGACATGGACATCTTGGATGACATGGGGGTGAGTAAATTATCAGCAAAAGTTTTTTCAAAAGTGAACTAATCCTTTAATCTAACCAAAATAGTTTCTTGTGTGACACAAATTAATTGATCTGGTTTTGTGTTGTGTTATTCAGAGAACCAGCACTCCAGGATTTTTCGAGAAAGTTGGATCTGCACAGCCGTTCCTGCTCTATGAAACACTACTGTTAGCAACTGGACACAACTGATCCACTCATACCCTGCGACTGATCCGCTCGTACCCTTGAACTGTTCTTCATCTGCTGAATGTTGTTGACTGGAGCACTGCTGTACTGTTGCAGAGTCGAAGGTACTGAATCAACTTCACTGACACAGGACTTACATTCACTGACATGTTCAGGATTTGAAGCAGACCATTTGACAGAAATGCCTATATTGTGCATTTATTGTTTATTTTAAAGGTTAACCTATGATGTAAAGGGGCTTGTTCGTTAATAAAATAAATAGTTTGTTAAAACCACAGTTTGAATTTTGTTTTTTACTTCACAATGAACAGAATTCTGCACTGTACAATTTGCGAACTTCATATAAGTCATGTTGGTCATCTAAACATGAAATCTGTATGACACACTTTTTTATAACAAGTAGAAGAAAATTACACAAAATGTGTATAAATCCTATATGACTTTAATTTGACTAGCATATGATTCAATATAAGAACTTTAAATGATTTGTATATGAATTTAAGTTGTTTTCTAATAAAACCATATACCATGTTTGTCATGTAAAACTCATTTGATTCGATATAAGAATTTTAAATGATTTGTATATGAATATTGTGTGTTTTCTACAAGTACCATACACCATTCCATACTTTTGTCATGTACAACTCATATAAGACTTTTACAGTATTCATATATGACACAAAAATCCCCTATAAGTTGTATGTGTGCTATTTAGTATGAAAGGGGCCATAATCGGTCTGATTTTGTATAAGACATTTATTGGTCTTGCATGAAACACATAAGGTAATTCTGGCCAATTTAAGTAAGAAAGATATATGGTTGCTCTATATGAACCATGCTGTTTTTTTTTCATATGAGTAGTACACAGCGCAAAAAATAATATATAAATAGTAAACTAAGTATGATGTTAAGTTCACTGAAAGAAAACTTACAAGTACACTTATAGTATAAAAACTATTAAACTAGTAGTTTACTGAGTAGTATACTTAAAAGTGTACTTTCATAAACTAAAAATCCAGGCTAGAAGTATATAACTAGTAAACTAGAAGTATATCTATAAGTTCACTTGTAGTATAACTGCAGTACAAAATAAAACTTTGAAGTAAACTAGTTGTGAACCACTCTTACACTTTAAGTATACTTAAAAGTATACTTTTATATACTAAAAAGTGGGCCAATTTAGTCCCAAGAAGTATTAAATTAGTACACTTTCAAGTATGCTACTAGTACTATGATCTTAGTACACTTGGTATGTACAGTATACTTGGGAAAAATACTTGAACGTTACTTAAGTTTACTTAATATAATAAACTTGAAGTATACTTTATTTTGGTAAGGGTGGCAGGTCCATAATAAGAAGAGTAGAGTGAATGAGGAGAGTATCCACCATGGGGCATTGACTGAAGCGGTTGAATTGACCCTTATACTGACCTCTATCCCAGTACAGGAGGAACAGAGAGAGAGAGAGAGAGACTGTAAGTGGAGCCTGGAGGAAGAGACAGAAAATCTCCGTAACAGTGAAGACGTAGACATCTTGGATGACTCAAAGATTGGGTGATGAGGTGCAGTGATGGAAAAGCATCCTTAAAGCATCAAATAAACTGAGTGCATAAGTGTGCACACCCTTTCGGTATGTTCAATTTAATTCATTTATATAACACTTTTCACTGTAGTTTCTAAGCAGCTTTACAGAAAATGCACAAAGAATGCAAAATGCAAAAGAGTCCACATTACAATTCAGAGTGATCTGTTATCAGAGGACACTGTCTAAGTTATGTCTTTCAGAAATGTACATATGCAAAATCACAGTTCGCTAAAAATGTGGTAATTTAAAAAAAAAAATATTAATTTAAGGCAGAAACAATGAGCCCATTGAAGAAATGCATACTTGAAAGTAATGAATGAAGAGGCTGGATCCAAACCCGGAGCTGATATACTCTTTAGTCACCTCAAGATGGACATCCCATGATAAAACAACGCGTTCTCATCCCAAAGTGCCATATAGGACGCTTTTGCAAAAGCGTAAATATCCAACACCCTTTAACGTCTAATGAGACGCTTCGGTTATGGTTAAGTTTAGGTATGGTGTAGGGTAAGGGTTAGACCACTAGGGGGCGCCTTCTGCCCAAATATATCTGCGTCTCATTTCACGTTAAAGGGTGCCATGTGCGTTGGATATTTACGCTTTTGCAAAAGCGTCCTATATGGCGCTTTGGGATGAGAACGGGCTCGATAAAACAGAGAAGCAGATAGAATATAATTAGCGTAGCAGCTCGTCAAGGATAATCATATGCATTTGATCAGATAAGAGTAAAGGTGACGATACACAGGGCAACTTTTTGAGCAATGTTGCCATCAACCAAATTCAATTCAATTCAATTCACCATTCAATTCAAATGTATTTGTATAGCGCTTTTCACTATTAACATTGTTCTCATATTTTCGAACTGCATTTTGCACTAACTGTAGCTTGTTTATTGAGGATGCAAGACAACTAATGATTTACAGTAATAGTCTATAGGTCATGAATGCATAACTTTCCTGCTTCGGAAACAGACAGCATGTTCCGATACTTAGCAATGTTTCTGAGGTGGAAAAAGGCTGTTTTTTTAACATACAAAATATGATTATGGAAAGACAAGTTGTTGTCTACTGTAGTGTTGTCTTCATCTGTAGAGGATGAAGTTACAGTACATCCTTCCAAATCTGGGTTCAGAATGAACTATTCGTTAAGCAACGTAAAAATAGTACACACCTGTGTTGCTGTGACCAATTTGATATGTTGTGGTCAAAGTGAGGTGACAATGACACACAAAGTTTGGTGTGAACAAAGTTGGCATCATGCCTCATATTTGTTGATGCAGTATACGAAAACAGTTTTGTCTATCGACACAAGATGCATATCTTTTTGATGGCACAGTCTGAAGATGATATGCTTATATTTTGGTGAAAATCAGACAAACTGTCTAGGAGGAGTTCAGAAAAGTAGGTTTTCAAGATGGCAGACAGAAAGTTTAGCTGACTGTGGGAAAATTGGTATGTTCCCGGCATGACCCAAGGAATCTATGAAGACAAGTTATAATAGCTAATTTATTAAAAAGTTGTAATCATTTTTGGAAAATTTCGTATAACTTTTGACCACAAGGTGGCACTACATGGTGGAGAAACATTTTGAGTACTGCGTTTAGAAGTTATAAGCAAAAAGAGCCATTTTTCATATCTCCAGTCCACTAGGTGGCACTCCACCGAAACTATGCAGGTAGCCTCAGGTCACGTATGCAAGTTATCACTATTCTCAAAAGTTATTGGAGAACGGTATGACAAATCGACTTCCATAAACTTTTTGTTGGGATAGTCTGAAGATTTCCATTTTTGTGAAAAATCGGATCAAGGGCCCAGGAGGACTTCGAAAAAGTATTTTTGGGGGAAAATTGTAAATGGCGGGAAAATTTTCATGACCTAAAATTGGATTGACTTGAGCCAAGGATTCAGAGGAAAAAAAATTATTTAGTTTCTAGCCCTTACCATTCAAAAGCTATTAGCATGAACGGGAGTGCAACTTTGGACAGTTGGTGGCGCTAGAGGGACTGAGGTAAAGACTCCAATTTTGGTGTGTTGACAACTCAGACTGTCCTCTTTCTGTGTGCCAAATTTCATAACTTTCCCACAAGCGGTTCTATGGGCTGCCATAGACTCCCAGAGCGGAAGAGTAACGATAATTCGGTGCTTGGCTCCGAATTACTCAAGATTTTAGTCATGCCATCAACAATTCTACCAACCCCTGTTATTTTGTTAGTTAGCAAGATGACATGAACTGTATGCATTCGAGTAAAAACATTTAAAGTGCAATATAAAAGCTTTTTATTTTATATATTCAATGCAGTTTGTCTTTGACGTCTTACTACAATAGTATCATCCACTAATTAATTCAGGAATGTTTTAGTGTGGAGACAGGTAATCCATTCATCATTTAATTCGTCAACAGAACGATAGATCGGGCACACAGCTCGCTATGTTTATAGATTAGTGTTGGTAAGTGCAACTCAAGATGAAGAGTGTTTTAATTGGCTGAGACTGATTGAGGACTTGCCTAAACGACTGAGAGATGATTGGAATTACACTGGGGATTCGGCAAATGTTGCCGTCTTGAAGGTCAGCATCTCTCATTCTTCCTATTAGTGCATCTCACGCCTCACCGTTGATCACGATAAAACAGTCAATTACCGTACTACAGCAGTCGCTTCAGCCTGGGGAACATATTTCATTAAAACTGTACGAACAAAGCCGTCATACAGCCATTTTAGTCTCTTTGGAGTAATTCATTCCAGCATTTTTATTTAGAGAAAAATTTTACGGATGATGGACGGATTAACCGTTCTGCGTCAATTTAAAGAAGTTACATGGCCCTTAGTGGACAAAAATGCCTGTCGTAAAAATCTGAAGCTTGGAAAGCATGGACTTAAGTTTGGTCTCACTTTAAAGAAGACACGTGGCAGATTACTGTTGAAGTAAAAATTAAGTAAAAATCTAGCTTTCAGTAAGATCTAGCTCCACTAGAACACACGGTGCTTGGGTTTGGGATTTACAGTACAGTTTCTCTCTCAAATATTACAAGCAAACACACTCATTTTTAAAATTACCCACCACACCCAGAGATTCATAATAACACAGCCACACAATTATAGCTGAATAATTTATCCAATTGGCTCTATAATATGCAGAAGCAGAAAACATGAATAAAGCGTGCATTTGCTTATAGGCCAAACCTTAGAAAACGACTCCATCTCGTCAAAAAAAAAAAAAAGTTTTTTTTTTTTTTTTTTAATTTTGAAAGTCTGTTAACAAAGATTGCATATTTTGTAATTAAACTGCCCTAGGATTAAAACTTGCGATTTTAATGGGGACATTTTTGCTCAAAAGGTCCCGAGAGGAACTATTTTGTGTACATATACTGTAGGGCAAAACACATTTTTTTTTAAAGGAAATGGGGGTTAAATAGTAAAATTTCAATAAAAATATACAGCTGTGCCAAAATGTATGCACTTGGCTTTAACACAGGCAACATAATAAGGGTTAAATTGGATTTGTGCTCAAAACAACTCATAGAGGAGCTCCTGTGTGATGAGAAGCCTATGAAACAAAGATAGCTGTGATTGTAGAGTTGTTTGACAAATATTGTGCATAGAAGAAAAATGCTTGTGTGGGATTTGCAGACCATAGCTAAGAAGAGTTTAATCCACTCAAATGTCATTTTAGTGTCACTGGCAGTATAAACCTCGGTGAGGAACTGTTTATTTACGACAATCTTTTAGAGACCAGTAACTTTAGTGACAGAAATGGTGACAAGGTCAGTTACGCCTTTCAATATACGCCATGTAGAAAGTTAAAACTGTTCAACAAACCTGTTGCATTTCAAAGATTAATATGACAAATGACTGTCAGTTTTGTCCTAATTAGATCAGGCACTATGCGATGCCAAACGACGCCGTCACAGACAGATCTTACTTTCTCTTTGTCTGACTTTGAAATTGATTATGAATGTGAGATTGAGGTCTGAAAACTTTCTTATTTTCAGAAGAAAAGAAAGAGCAAGTGTGTTTACTAGTGTCGTCCCCTGCCCGGCACGACAAACACATCAAATTTCAGCTCGATTTATTAATTAACAAAATATATTTATAATTGACAAAAAAAAAAATCATCAGGAAGCAAAGCAAACTTCAGGAGGGTAAAGCCAAAATAACAAACATAAGTACATCTGACTAGTTAGGGAGTAAAACTACTTAAAAACAAATGAACAACAGAAAAGTACACTAACTCCCTATAACCAACCAAAAACAGGAAGCTGTCATCACCGGGGCCAAGCACAAAATAAGACGACAAGACAACATGGCTGGGAGTGGCAGACCATCTGCAGAAAGCAGCAATTAAAGACATTTTAAGAGAAATGGCTGAAAAATCATGTACATTAATTAAAAATATGCTTGAATGGATTATCACTTTTGACCAATAGGTGGCGCAGTAACAAAATTGATATGTTGTGGTCAGAGAGAGACTGTGACAACGGCCAACCCGATCTCACGGGAATTCATACGAATTTTATGAGGTGGCTAATTCGTAACAATTCGTATGACCTCACTCGTACGATTTTGCTAAATCGTACATATTTTACGAATTAGCCAATTCGTATGAATTCGTACGAATGACCTACCCCTGACCCCGCCCCTAGACATAACCGTCACGTGGGTTTAGACAAATCGTACGAGTGAGATCATATGAATTAGTACGAATCAGCCACTTTTGAATCACTTGTACGAATTCGTACGAATTGGTCGTGAGATAGCGTAGCAACGGCACATACAAAGTTTGGTGTCAAATTGTGAAGGCATTGCAGATATAAAAGCCTGAATAGTCATTTTGGCAGCATACCTCAAATTTGTTGCTACGGTATACGAAAATGGTTTCATCGATCAACACGAAATCACAACTTTTAGTCAGCACGGTCTGGAGATTTTGGTGAAAATCGGACAAACGGTCTAGGAGGAGCTGGAAAAAGTAGGCATTGAATGATAGTCAAGATGGCGGACAGAGAGTTTGGGCAAATATGGCAAATTTGGTATCAAGAGTGACCCAAGGAATATATGAAGACCAGTCTCATTACAATTCAAAAGTAATTAGCATTTTTGGGAATTAAATTTTAACTTTGGACTACAAGGTGGCGCTGCCTCAAAATCTTTTGAGTACCTTCTAGGCATGGTGCTGAACTGATGGCACATGCAGAGTTTTGTAATGTTACACCAATGCATTCGTTAAGTATAGTATTTTAATCACAAAACTGTATTGAATTCCATGGCAATTTCACATTTCGTTCTACGATAACACCAACAAGTTGTACAATTTTTTCCAAGTGTTCTCAGAGTGAGCCCATACATGCGTCTCAAATTTGGTGAAAATCTCTCATTTTTGGAGTTACAGACATTGAAGTGTTAAAATACGAATGACTGACACCTGACTTTGATTGGATTTTACACCCCCTTACTATCAACATCTTGACATTTGGGTATGAACATATAACCAGCGACCCATCTTTCCAAACTTCTGACGGTGGTTTCGTGCATTGTGACTATACACTCACTGGCCATTTTATTACTCCACCTGTTCAACTGCTTGTTAATGCAAATATCTAATCAGCCAATCACGACAACTCAATGCCTTTAGTCATGGTCAAGACGAACTGCCGAAGTTGACACTGAACATCAGAATGGGTAAAGCTGATTTAAGTGTGTGTTTAGGTGCCAGACGGGCTGGTCCGAGTATTTCAGAAACTGCTGATCTACTGGGATTTTTAACAATCTACTTGATCTACTGATCTACTTTGTTAAATAAAGTAATAGCCCCAGTTAAATGGCTATAAGTTTCTCATGAACATTTTCTCATGTCCACTACGCTTAGTCGCAGTACTCTCACTTAAAAGGCTTGCTGCTTATTTCTTTATCCATAAAACTGCTGCTTTTTGCTGATATTTTACTCCTGCATCAAATGCAAGACTGTAAAACAGCTTTCTTAAATAATACACATTGATTTTTTTGTAGATTGGTCAAAGTTTAAGATTTACACATAAATGCCCATCCCGGTTCTGGAAACCAAAAGTCCTCAAGTTCTTAAGATGCTGTGTAGCAGTGTTTCCACAAAGATAATAAAAATCGTATCTACCGTCAAAGTTTCATTACTAATGTTTGACTACTTTGCATTCCATATCTGTCCCATGCAATGGTTTTCAACACAATTTTAGAGAGAATCCCACATATGCACTTATCTTTGCTGTTGGATTTCTAAAACCGTGCTTCACTTCCAAGACAAACGCCGACTAAGTATTTGAAGGTTAAACAGCGAGCTGATAGGCTACTGAATGTGCACGAACCAATCAGCTGCACCCATAGATAACCAATTATGAACCAGCGAGTTAAAGACCTACTCTGCACAGTCTAGACTAGTTTAATGCCAGACATTTGCATATAGCTGAGAAGTTTAGTATAACATAGATTGAGGAGGAGATTTCAGGTATTGTTCAAGTCACATTTTAAAAGCTTACAAAAACCAGTTAGGGATGCGTTTTGAATTTAAATGCACTCCATTTAAATAAAAGCTACTTTCAAAAAAGGCTTGTAATTGGTGAAAATGTATTATGTGGTAACAATAATACATTTTACAACAATACTTTTAAATAATCCAAAAGTGATTGAAAAGTCCAAGTTTAGAACCTAAACAGTTCCTTACTGAACCGCAGATTACTAGAAGTCACACAGGACAAATAAAAAGTGCAAAAGTGTTCCAATTTGACCAGTAATTCTGCCTGAATCATGACCATACACTGGAGAACTGGCCCTCAACTGAGCCTGGTTTCTCCCACAGTTCCCTATTCAGTCTCCTGATGGAGTTTAAGTTATCACCGCCACCTTTGGTTTGCCTAGTTTAATATTCAACATTATCTGCCTGCATCGACACCATTATATGAGAACTGAACAATGACGTTTCCTCCAGAGCAGCGATTATAAATTAAATGAACTTTTCCATAAATCATTTGTCACATTTCTATCACTGTAGAGCAATTTCTAGACTCAAACCTAAGTCAACAGAAACCAGCAACAAAACTTATTTAAAAAAAGGGTTTATTTGATTCATGTTTATAGCCAGTTTTGCTCTGCACAATCATGGACAGGGGGACGTGTATGTGGTCTCAAACTGATCACCTGAGAAAAAAAAAAAAAAGACAGGAAATTAGACCACGCATAAGCAATTCAGCCAAACGCACGAGTCAATGAAGGCCTACTTGTCTGATAGTAGTCATAAACGTTGATGACTGCTGGCTTGAGATTTTTGACTGCAAGAACCCGTTTTAGCCGAAGTGTGTAAGTTATGGGGAAGCCTTTGAGAACCTGCAATACAGAAGAGATGAAGAGCACAGAAGCACACAGACATGAAGGAGATCGCTAGTAATGTACCCAGTGTAGTCTCACCTCTTTCAGATACACTAGGACACGATCATCTTCAGCATCAACACGCTCCACTAGCGGAGCGAATGACTTGGGTGGAAAACCAAGCTGAGAATAAAACATTTACAGAGAATTACATCAAGGAGCTTCAAGCATCTTACAAGTCATCTAAAATCCATACAAACCGGTGACGTATCTGCTGTAAAGCCCGACAGCAGCTTAATGTCCACGATAACCATGTTAGTACTTGCTCGAGCACCATTGTATCTGAATGAAGGGGAATAAAGAGGTTTAGACAACAGGAACACGCAGCTTGAATGAGTTAAATCTGCTCATGCTTGTAGCTTTAAGTCCAAAGATGTCCTTACTTCACTGTGAAGTTCAACATAAGATTCGCCCCAAGCGGTCTGCAGTCTCCGGTCACCTTCGCTTCAACACTCAGCGTCTTGGAGACTTTAATAGGTGTCGGGATGTTGTAGAAACACGCAATCTATGATAAAACCAAATTAGTATGTGCACAATAGAAACAGAAATGGAGAGGGTGAAGATACAAACCTGCACAGACACACAAGCGGATCCTGACGCTTTAACGCTATATTTGCCTGGAACATTCTTCAGCGGCTTCTCCTGATACAGCAGCCGGTTGTCCTTATTCACACTGAAGCTATAAGAGTCTCCTCCTTCTACTGAGGACTGTACGGTAACGGTGCTGGAGCCAGTCAAACTGAACACTTGAGCAGCGTACACAGACAGGGCATGAAGAGCCACCACAGTGTCCTAAAACAAGCAAATGATTAAACTCCACTCACATATGGTTGATTGTGCTTATGTTTGGTAGTCAGAGGCACCTGGGTGGAGGAAAAGCCTCCATAGGGATTCTGCTGGGTCACCAGCCAGTTGACGATGCGGTTAGCATAGCTCAGAGAAGCCGTTGTGAGGGGCTTAACTGTGAGAACCGCTAGCAGCACGTACGAGCTGATCTCCACCGCCACAGTATCACCAGATTTAGTCTGAGACCAATGGAGTTTATTGCCTTAGGATGAGATGGAGGGGTTAAAGTTCATGCCAAAGAACCTGATAAATATCAGTGGCTTGTAAATTTCACCTTCAGAAATGGCAAGATTCTGCAAGGTGGTTAGAAGCTGTGATCGAGTGGCGGTCTCTTTAGCCAGACTGAAGGTGTAGGCCAGAAGAGCCGTAGTGTAAGTGTTTCCTACGTTCCCAACAACAGGCCTCAAGCAAGACAGAGCATTGGAAATGACGGGATCCTGAAAAATCAAAGCAAGCGTCAGACTAAAGCCAAAACAGGATGGTCATCTGTAATGCTACGTTCACACCGGACGCGAATAGCGCATAAAATTCACGTCTAGTTTGACCACTTTGTGTTAATTCAGGCATCAAGGAAAAAAAAAGAAAAAAAGGCTGCCAACAGATTGAGTCGGACGCGCGTAAATTTCTCTTCAAACTTTTGTTTTTACACGTCAGAATCAAAATTCGTTGGCGCCCATTTTTTTATGTCGATTGAGAGTGTCACCGCTCTGCATTTGCTATAGAGAGCAGAACTGCGGTGTGGGGATCATCGTCACCATATTTGTGTCCACCGGACCCTTTGGAGGCAAACCGTTTGGCGAGTTTCACCATTTGCTCGCTCCAGGAGCTGTGCTGGATGACGGCCGCTGTCACCGGTACTTCCGCCTGTCCTGCGCCCAGTTTGATGACCTGTTGTCCCACATTAAGCGAGAATCACCCTCACCCACTAATCGGTCATTTGTTATGAGATCAATTGAGTCCGGTGTGAATGTAGCATAAGGAGCTCATACAACGACTGAAGTTTACCGTGGACGGGACGCCCATCTCAAGTAGTGATGCAGTAATGTAGGCGGTCATGGTAATGTTATCGTCAACTCCACCCTAAAACACAAGGAAATGGGTTAAGAAGAGTATAATCACTTGAATACATTATGGTGCATTTGAAGAAACCCATGACCACCTTCAGTTCATAGTGGTACAGAGTTCCCTGCTGCATGAAACAGCCGTCTGAAACCTGCTGGCTGACCAACCAATCCTGTGCACTCTGAAGGACATTCGGATCGATGAAGACGAAGCTCCTCGCCAGGCCAAAAGATCTCATGACAAAGGCGGTCAACCTAACCATGGAGGAAGTTTCATGAGAAGCTAAGAAAACAAATGGATGACTTAAGTCTAGAACCAGCATGAAACTCACCATGTATTCGATTCATCATAACCAAATGTGCTGTATGATCCATCACTGTGCCTGTAGTTTAGTTGTGCTTGGCATCCTGTTCAAGTCAAAATCCACATGAAATTAAGAGTCACGCTCCAATGGGAAAAGAACTGAACGTTCTTTGGAGGGAGTTTAGAAAGTAAAGTTAAGAGATTGTCGTCCAAACCTCTTTGAATGTAGCCTGTGGCCGTCTCTCGGACGGCTGCAGTGAGTTGCTTCGTGCCTTCCAGGTACTGCAGTATGTAAATATTTGGAGCAAGAACCCCCATATTCTGTTCTCCACAGCCATATGGCATCTGCAACAACCCATCTAGATTATTCAGTGAACGACCCATTATGTCTCCTACGAGGGGAATAGAAACAAGGGGGTCAAGCCATGTTATTCTGCTGAATGTCACTGTTGGTTCCTCCAAAATTGACCTGCTTTACCTAGGACTGAAACGGAGCATTTGGCTGATCCCTGGATCACATTTGTAGGAAACGTCAGAGTCGCATCTTCAGAAAGGACATTTCCTGCGGTCCAAGAGGAACAGGTCAGCACAGAGCTAATGTTTGGCTGTAGGCTAAGGGGGATATGTTTGAGAATAATTGAGTGCAAACAAACCCTTTGGACACAGTAACCAACTCTGGGTGTTTGTCCTTTCAACTCCTTCAGGCTATAAAAGCAATAAAAACACCACATCAGTAAAGCAGCATGAGCTCCATGATCAAACTCCAGACGGCTGGTTAAAACTTACCAGGACAAGTAGACTTCGAGTGACTACGTCCACGCGTCCTCTCGTTGGCACAGTCACGATCTCAGTGCCACATCGATTCTGGGACGACTCAGCTGAAGCACTGACAGTCACATTAACAGCTCCTGCAGTGACAGACAAGTGGTGCTTAAATTAAAGTGCTTTAATTCAGATTAAAGTTACTATTGTGCATCCCTATGGTGAGTAACACCACAATTGAGACAAAGTCCAAAACTGACCAAGGAGAGACGCTGTGAAACCCCATTTAAGGGTTATTCTCCCTTTGGCACAAAGACAGGACGAAGACAGATCATTCAGGGGTTTCAGAGTGAAAGCCGAGGACTGAGCTGGAGTTACTCGAACCTGCCAATGAAAGAACATATGAAGCAAAGTCACAACGGCTTCTCTATACAGATCTATTTTATAAAGAAACCATGACAGACCATGATGCACTCGGACAGATAGCTGAAGACTGTGGCCTTGAGCTCAAAAGACTCGCCCCGGACGATGGAGTACGGCAGCGAGAGCTCCAGGAAGAAGGGCTGGAAGACCGTCAGCAGAGCAGGGGCAGCAACACCGAAACCATTGGAAGACAGGCAGAACGCCTCCGTCTCCCATGTGGTGATTGTGTCAGGAACCTTGAGGGGAACTTTTGTGGATCCAGTGTCTCTGAGGAACGGATAGCAGAAAATAGAAGCAAGTGGGCAGGAGTTAAAAACTAGGCAAGTAGCTTTAGATACGTTTTACATACCCCACTTGAGCAAGCTGCCAGATCCAGGTTTCTGGAAAGTAAACCCTGATGGTCACATCATTAGTGGAGCTGCTCTCACGCAGACGTGGTTCTGATACAGAAACGGATTCCAACGCAGATGCCGCATAGGACCGCGAATCAAATACTGAAATGAGACAACATTAAGACTAGAAGTGCCTGCTTTTTGAATACAAATTCTGAAGGTATAAAAGATCAAACCCTCTTATTGGAGTTAAAGGTGAAGTGAGTGATTTTTAGTGGGATCTAGTTGGAAAATTGCCATCAACAGAAGTTACATTGCCGTCAGACGATGACATGTCTGACAGAGAGTAGCCAGTTAAGCAATGAGATTTCTTTACAGAGATAAATTAGGTTTAATTCAGTAAAACAATGTCACTGCGAATAATTCTGTTACTAGCTCAGTGTAAGTTTTATACAGTTTAGCTTGCTTTGTGACAATGCATTTGTCCGTTTAGGGCCACTGTAGAAACATGTCGGCACAAAATAACCATTTCAATGTAAGGGGAACCTGTTGAGCATGTAAATGAAATGGCTCATTCTAAGGCCCTATTTATACGAGACCGCTCGCAGGTGAAAAGGTAAAAATATTTGACCGGATGTGCCTTTCATTTACATGGCGACGGTGTTTTTGGGGCTTAAAAACAAAGTGAAAGCACCCTCCAGAGTGGACATCTTAAAAATGTTCCACCGCCGTGTTCCCGTGTAAGCAGAAGAAAAAAAAAAAAAAGTCTGCTTGTCAGTGAAGGTTGTACGCAGGCACACGGACTTGGCGTTGTTGTGTGGCAGTGCACCACCTAGCCGCCTGAAGCACATTCTACATTGAATTCACACTTTTGCGTCAATATGCACGCGGATTTCCCACCGAAAAACGCAGAATAAGTAGTGATAACGCAACGGCACTTTTGCGTTTTCTCTTCAGAATCGTTTCAGTGTAAACAGCCTTAGATAATAAAAATTTAACGGCTTATTATTTAAGGTCTTTAAACTGAACAGTTATGTATGCAACATTGCATTTGTCGACAGATCCTCCCAAATATTACACAATACACCTTTAAAAAAAAAGATTGGGATCAAATGCAACACTTTAGGCTCAATAAGTCAGTTTACATGAAAAGAACTTAATGACTGCATAGACCTACTTCTGGGGTAATTACGATAATAAACCAGGTCTTTGTACTTCAGACAATCAGGTTCTCGTACATCCAGATTTGTTGCGAGCTTCAACCCCATACTCTGCCAGAGAAACAAGACAAAACTGAAATCAAGGATCCTGTAATATTCGGTGACTACATGGTCATGAAGGACTTACCTTGAAACTTGTATAGGCATGATCTGTAGGAACAGCTCGACGGGGTCGAAGTGTAAGACACTCCTGTTGATCCTCAACGTTGAATGGATAATCTGATTGCGACCGCACCGGGAGCAAGTTAAACACCTGCGTTCATGTAAAAGCACTATAGTTACTTGTTTCAAGATTGTTTCAAAAGCAGCTTTACAGTGATGAAATGCAACAAAGTTTATTTCTAGAAGAGCTTAGTGTCTGAGTCCAGCCTAAGTTCAGTGATGGACTTTAGTGATGGTTAAGCTGCTCTGGAGAAAAGTGTTCTTATCGTCCAGTTCTGTTCTCATATGGTGTCAATGCAAGCAGATAGTTGAATGTTGAGTGATACAGGTGTTACAATGCCACGCACTTCTAGGAAATTGAACTAAAAGCACTACCATTTGGTCTGTTGGTCATAAGCGTTAAAAATGAGGGTTTTTAAAAATAACAGCCACGTCGTAATAGTAAGGATTTGTCTAACTGATCCAGAAGGACACTCAAATCCTAAAGTTGAACCTGGATGTCAAATAAAGTCCAACAGGAAAACTAAACCGCACATGGGTACCATTTCAGGACTCAGGCGTTGAGTCCCTGGCTTTAAGATCTGGACGCTCTGATCTACAGCACTGAGGCCACACAGGGATCCCGCTTGAGCAGAGACTGTCAGAACATTTTCCTCACCAGGAACCGCCTTAGCAGGAGAGAACTGTAGAGACACCTGGAACAAGGACCAACACACTGGAAGACATGTCATCGTTCCCCACTTAAAGCCAAAAGGTGCTAGTGCACATCATACCTTGTTTTGAAAACACATTTCAGTGTCAAACGACGCTGTACCAACAACTACACTCTGACTGGGCAGAACACAGTAGACCAGAATCTGCACTACTGGAGCCATATCAACATTGACAGACAGTTGGAACGACACAGAGCCAGTCGTGACGGCATTAGAAGCCCTCGCAGTGACCGGCTGAGATCCATGGAGGACGATCACTCCTCTGGACAAGACCTGACAAAAGAGACCGGTGCATAAAATGTGCCCAATGAAAACAGAAAACAATAAAATTAATATTTTTTAGTCACCATATAGATGATGTCGGTGTTGTAGTTGCCAGTTTCTCCAACAAAAGAATACTTGACGGTCACTGGAAACGCAGCACCACATTTGAGCGGCTGCTCAAGCTTCACTATAGTCAGTTCACTGAACTTTTGGCTGTCAGGAGCAGAAGGTTGGAGGAGCCGAACAACCCTCCTATCTGTGCTGAAGTACGGGGATTTATAACCATCAAAACTTGCTGGAGTTGCGCTTGCCTAGAGAACAAATGCAATTTTAGTCTTGCGAGAGAAGTCGTAACTTATAATGAGAAAGGAGAAAAATCGTACCACCAGATTTAGATCGGCCTTGGGAAGTTTTGCAGTTTTGAGGGAAAACGTGGCCAGTCCGTTCTGGTTAGTGGTTAGATCCAGCAGGAGCTCATCAGGCCAATTGTTCCCATTCAGGAGATACACTGCTTTGTTTGCAATTGGAGTCCCATTGAAAAAAGACACCAAGACCTTTTGAAAAAGACAAGGCTAGGAAAGCGAACCAATATGGAGTCTTCTGTAACGTCATGAACTTTTACTTGCCTTTCCAACAATCGGTGATCCAGATCTAAAAGTCTCTGGGAGCTCCACAAATGTGATATTCCCAACTTCAAACGTAATGGTCACAGTTGTGGATTTTGATACAACTTCGTCTGGGACGAAAAAGCACAAGAATAAACCAAACAAACAAGTAGACATGCGTCACTAGTTTAAATCAGCCTATAACTCACCCGTTCCCTCCTCCGTGATATTCACGTTAACTTGAAACATATCTTCCATGTTTCTCTCAAATTTGGTGTTGAAAAACATAGAGGTCCTGAAGGTAACGGAGACACAGCCTGTGGCATTCATCTGCTTTCAGAACAGAGATAGTCAGTGAAATGTCAAGCAGAAGCAGAAGAAAAGCCTTGCTCTGAACGGCAGGAGTCACACCTTAACGGTTTTATTCTGGCACAGACGAGTCAGGCCAGGAACCTCAGAGAACTGATATGGCTCACGGCATACTTCCACCAACGCTTGACCAGGTACAGGTTGGCCATATGTATATCTGGGGAAGATATGTTACAAGGAATGAGATAAAGACCCATCCACCCACAATACAGGAATGGAAGAATCACTCACTTGGCACAAGCCTCAACTTTCAGTCCCACAACTCCAACGCTGTACGTCTGTGGTGTTTTTACGGTCACGTCAAACTTGGGTAAAACTAAACCAGAAACAAACTGCTTAATGAGGACCTCAGCTCTGCTGTTATAATTCGCTCTCAAACATTGACTTACCGTATTTTCTCACTTCAAATTCCTGGGAGATCTCTCGGCCATCAATAAAAGCCTTTAGTGTGTACATGCCTATCGGAGCCTCTGGGTTCAACTCATGAGAAAGCTGCAAGATCCAACCCGTTGAGGCAACGTTTGTCCACTGACCGATCCGGTAATTTTGATTATCCTATCAAAAAAATAACTCGGTAAAAGAAACTTTATTTCTGCAAGTCTTTAGGTTCAGACATAAAACGACTAGCACCAGAGCAAACTCACCTCCACCACCACAAGACTGTACTGTAAAGACAAATAGAAGACATTAAAGTTACATGAATGAGGTTAACAACCTGCATTTAACTTGTTTACCAGTAAAATAAATGGATGGGACAGATGCAGACATACCATTTGATCAAGGGGCACAAATTTGGCATTCATGGTCACAACTCTGAAATTCACTGCAAAAGGGAAAACCGATAAGAACTTGCATCCATTACATGATGAACTTGAACATGAAGTCAGTCCATTACACTACAAGTTCTGATCACTTCTAAGACTCAAACAAGGGTCCTTCACAGCTCACCCGTTTGTCCTGGATTGTAGATGGGTTTGTCCGTCTGGATGAAGGTCAAAGGTAGATAAGATCTGAACATGACTTTCCTCTCCTCGGTCATTTTGAAGGTCCTCCCTTGGACTTCCACCTTAAGCGTCTGCACAGATTCCACATCACCTAGTGGAGCCTGTAGAGAAGTGTTGTTAAATAAATAAAAAGCAGAAAAAAATACTGCATGTGCTGCACAATGACAGACCTTAAAATTAAAGCAACGGTGAAACTCGGTCAAAGAAGTGTGCTGCACAAGTGGAGTCGTCTTATTTTGATCATCAAGCAGAGAAACAGTCATCTTGAGACTCTCATTGGGCTTTAACAGACTCGCACACAGTTTGGCATCCGAGCCGAACTCAATCACAGCAGGGAACGACACCAAGAAGGCTCTGTGGAAACATCAGTAAGACGTTTAGTACAGGAAATCAGAACTGAACATAATCATGCAAGTGTATAAAATCAGAGTTGCCATGATGTTGTACTAGGGACTACAAACACAACAGTAATTGCTGAGAAATGCCAATGCCAGCTCACGACCAATCGTACAACAAGTGATTAAGGTGGCTTCATACGATTTGTCTAAACCCAAGTGATTAGGTTCAGGAGTAGGTAATCCATACTATTGAATACAAGTTTGGCAATTCATAAAAAAAAAACGTACAAATTAGCAAGAATCATGCAAATTCGAGTGGGAATTAACGAATTAACGTGGGATCAGGTTAGAAATGCATTAACTTTGAATCAGGTTAAAAGAGATGGTATACTTTCATTCACTTCAAAGCACATTTACTTACGGTCCTGATCCCTGTCCCTCAAAAGCAAAGAGGAAAAGGGCTAAAATGAGCCCTTTCCATACACAAATCTCCCTCACAGCCATGAAGAGCGATCATCCAACACTAAACGTGAAACAAGCGTCTCTTTCAGAAACCCCACAGAACCCAACAGCTCCTGTCAATCTTCTTCATGATTGCAGCTATATTTAAATGCTTAATTGTCGCGAGGTATTCATTAAGCTCGTTAATTTCAATGATTAACCTAACCTGGAATTAATTTAGTTTGTTTATTTTTCCATCCTTTTAAATACATGATCCTAAATACAGCTGATATAACGTACAGATAATTAAAAAAAAAGTTACATGGGTCCAGAGTAAAATAATGTTCACGTGTAAAAAATTCACATCAAATAAATTTGGCCTCCTTTTACGAAGAAACTTGGCAGATAATTGTGGCAGTGAAAAAGTTTAAAAATGGAAAAAAAAATATATATGTTATAGAGGTTTAAGTTTATAAAATGGTTTATGAATGTTATTTTATATAAAATATGAAACTGCTAGAAATCTTAATAAGTTGCTCCAAATTTGAGGTTGACCTCTATGTAAAAAAAAAAGGTTTTCAGTAAGATTTTTTGGGGCGCAGCACCAGATTTCCCCCATGGATTTACTAAAGATGCAAAGAAAACTACAGTGAGTTAAGTGTGTCACAAAAAAGAGCATAGCAACCTACAGCCAACTACAGGACATTTTTTTTTGTTATTCTGTTAATTATTTAAGTGAAATATATTTAATTTAGTCCTATTTAATTAATTCATTTTACTGATTTATTTCTGTTTTTCTCGGTTCACAGAAGCGTTGCAGGTGCGTGATGTGTAGGAATCCTAACACAAAAGTATTTCCAACTAAAAACACAAGAAGGACATTGTCTTTCACTTAGAAGCTTAGCTTTCGTTTTGACTCTGAGTTTCTACAGACTGCTGCTATATTGAAGACTGTGTTGAAAACAGGAAGAAGAACTCTGTTCCAGTGCTGGTGTGACAGCGCAGTCAGCGATAGCCCAGCCGCAAGCATTTACAACTTACAACTGCTGTTTTCACAACATTGCTTGTGTGTGTGTCAGTCTCGGTGAGTGTGTACCCCAATCACACCGCGGGGGTGCTTATGTACTGAAGAGTTTTTTATTTTCTATTTTTTTTGTTTTCATTAAAAGAGCAACACAAGGACCCTGCGTCCTTTTCAGGATGTCATTCCGCTTGTGCGTTTCTGGATATGGTCATTCCCTGGCACCAGCAGACGGCCACAATAGTTGAGCATTCGGCATGCTGAGGCAGTCTTTGTGAATTGCTCATGTTCCCATTGCGGATCGATCTGAATCTCAGAATAGACCTATTTCAGTACATGACCAGGGTGATCTGAGGATTACCCTGAGGGCTTCCTCGCTGAGGCAATGTCCTTGGGTCCCTCATGCCTCACAAGCGCTGCCGCCGTTGGAGCCTCCAAAGTAACGCACTGGCCCTTTTCTCCATCTGACAACCAGATGTCAATCGCAGCATCAGAGGGGGAGCTTCAGTCCTCTGCAGATGAGGATTCAGCTGCGTTGCCCCCTTTGGGGTGTGTAGTGTTGCCTGAGTCCGATCCAGAATGGGCGGCTATGCTTTCCCAGGCTGCCAAGTAGGTCGGGCATGCGTGGAACCCTCCACCACGTCTCGAACCTTCCCAGTTGTCCGATTGGTTTCTGAATTTTTTCTGCCCCAGGTACCATTATTTCAGGAAGTGGGCTTTTCCTCACTATGACATGGACGGTACCATATAGTGCCAGAAGCCGTCCTAGTGGCTCCTCCCTCCTCACCACCCTTGACAGCGGGGCAACTAAGGCGTATGTGGATATCCAGCCAGTGGAGCGTGGTTGCGATGTAGCTGTGTCCAGTATTCGTTTCCTCTTGGCAGGGTAATCCACGCCTCCTGTCCAAGGACTTTAATTTTTTGTCCGATGTCTCGGCATAGACTTTTAAGGCCGGCTTTTGGAGGCTGCTTCCGCCCTCCATGCCATGTCCAGCAGTCCCAGGCGCTCATGGACATGAACGAGGGTGGTTCTGACCCAGAGCTCCACCCGTGTTCTGGCGGACAGTGCACCTACTGGCGAAGGACGCAATAGAGCCGGTCCCTCCAGCCGATATGAAGACCGGCTTCTACAGCCCGTACTTATTGTACCCAAGAAAGGTGGTGGATTATGACCAATCTTGGACCAGCATGTACTGAACCGGTCCCATCACAGGCTGCCATTCAAGATGCTTAAGCTGAAACGTATGATTGGTTTGCAGCGATCAACCTGAAGGACGCGTTCTTTCATGATTCTCCCTCGACACAGACCGTTTCTTCGCTTTGGGTTCAAGGGATGGGCACATCTTACACTTCGGACTGGCCTTGTTGCCCGCTGTCTTCACGAAAGTTGCGGAGGTGGCCATTGCTCCCATGTGCGAGCGTGCTGTTCTCATACTCATTCATTCTTGACGACTGGCTTATTCTCGCCCAGTCGAAAGAGCAGTTGTGCGAAAGAGCAATTGGGAAAAGCGACCTGATTGTCAGATTCCTGAGGTGGGCGAGGAGACTAAATCCTCCTCGCCCACCATCTATACCCTCTTGGGATTTGTCTCTGGTCCTTTTGGCTTTTCATCAAGAGGGTAGGCGACCTACATTCATTTCCGGTCGATGAATCGTGCCTAGAATTCGGCCTGATCTTGAGACCCTGGCCTGGATATGTGCCCAAGGTTCCTACCACTCCCTTCTGGGACCAGTCAGTGAACCTGCAAGTGCTGCCTTCAGAGGACGAAGACCCTGCCCTGGCTTTTCTCTGTCCCGTCCGCGCTCTGAGCCTGTACGTGGACAGAACACAAAGCCTCAGGACCTTAGATCAGCTCAGTCTGTTATAGAGGCCAGCAGAAGGGATAGGCTGTCTCCAAGCAGAGGATGGCCCACTGGATAGTGGATGCCATCGCCTTGGCTTATGGAGCCCAAGGCGTGCCTTGCCCACCCGGGTTGAGAGCCTACTTCACTAGGGGTGTCTCTTATTCCTGGGCGCTGGCACACGCGCCCCGGTGACAGACATCTGTAGAGCTGCGGCCTGGGCAACACCTAACACGTTGGCTAGGTTTTATAACCTACGTGTTGAGCCGGTTTCTTCCTGTGTGCTCGCTTTAACTAGCCGGTAACACATGAAGTTCCCGCTCTAGTATCGGCTTGCTGCTCCATTTCCCTCCACATGGAGTAAATACGTGCAACTCTGCTCCAGTTGAGTTCCCCACTTAGGCGAACCCTGTGAGTTCCTCCGCACCTCTTCGGCAGTCAGACATTGTGGAGCGTCTGACACCAGGCCTAGTGCTCGTATGCTTGTGTAACTTGTGCTTGGCCAGGTTCCATATGTGGTGATCCCATATGTGTATTCTTGCACGACCATTTCCCTGCGGTGAGTCCGCTCTGCCGTCACTGTCCTGTGCAGCCTCCCCCTTCTCAGGCTGGAGCCACCCCAGTCACATTGTATATGTTGCACTGCCCCTTCCAGCCAGTGTCAACCTTAATTTCTTTTCGACTGAAGAAAAGACATGGACATCTTGGATGACATGGTGGTGAGTAAATTATCAGCAAAAGTGAACTACTCCTTTAACTGTTTAATTTCCTACAGTCAATGTGCAGGGGTTTAGTACCATGTGTTTACAAGGCAAAAGGCTGTGAATGTTAGTTTGACAGAAAAAAAAGTCATACATATTTTCTTCCACACACCATTATTTTGGTACTTTATTATTGTGAAAGCATCTGTATAAAAAGAACCATAATTTTCCACTGAAATTGTTTTGAAAGGTAAGAGAGGACCCACCAAATGAAAAAGTGCAAATAACTATGTCTTTGATGAAACAAGGGAGATGTCTCCAGATAAGGGTATAAACATAAAACCTCTTCTCATAAAGATGAACAGAAATAGCCTTCAAACGGAGCGTAAAGGCAAATAGCAGAAATCCTCTTGGGTGATACACAGAGCAGAGAACAGCAGATAAACCAGGGTCTGGTGGGATCAAGCCTCAGGTCTCTCAGAGATTTAAAGGTGGGCAGGGGGCTGGGTTCAGGTGCTGGACGGCCTTCTGCACTCTAAAAAAATACAGTTGTTTCTACCCAACTTTGGGAAAAGTTCCTGCGGTGGATGTGGCTATAACTAGATATTTACAGACAGTCACTTGCTGTGTTGGCAGTTTTTAGCCAAACACTACAAATGTACAGTACTTTGTGTACAGTACACATACTTGCCAGAAGAAGAAATTACTCTTTATTTCAAAACATTAGAAACAGAAAAGAAACAGGCAGAAAAATGAAATGTTTGTCTAACATTTTTAAAGTTACTACTAGTTTTACAATGTTGTTAGAACATTCAAAAGTAACACTCCCATAGTGTTTTAAGAAGGATAAAAATGGAATGTCATGTTTTTTTAGAGTCCGTAAAACCAAGAAATGTTTTAATGTTCAGAGAACATTCAAAAATAGTATTCATGACTTATTTGGAACGTTAGCAAAACGTTCTAAGAACCTGTTTTTGTTGGTTGGGTGTGATGGAGCAGAGTTGCACGCACTTGCTCCATGTGGAGGGAAGTGGAGCAGCAAGCCAACACTAGAGTGGGAACTTCCATCCATAAACCATTTGTAATATTTCTTTCATCACTGTAGAGCAGCTTCCAGACTCAAACTTTAATCAACAGAAACCAGCAACAAAACTTATTTTTAAAAAAATGGTTTATTTGATTCATGTTTATAGCCAGTTTTGCTCTGCACAATCATGGACAGGGGGACGTGTATGTGGTCTCAAACTGATCACCTGAAAAAAAAAAAATGACAAGAAATTAGACCACGCATACAAGCAATTCAGCCAAACGCACGAGTCAATGAAGGCCTACTTGTCTGATAGTAGTCATAAATGTTGATGACTGCTGGCTTGAGATTTTTGACTGCAAGAACCTGTTTTAGCCGAAGTGTGTAAGTTATGGGGAAGCTTTTGAGAACCTGCAATACAGAAGAGATGAAGAGCACAGAAGCACACAGACATGAAGGAGATCGCTAGTAATGTACCCAGTGTAGTCTCACCTCTTTCAGATACACTAGGACATGATCATCTTCAGCATCAACACGCTCCACTAGCGGAGCGAACGACTTGGGTGGAAAACCAAGCTGAGAATAAAACATTTACAGAGAATTACATCAAGGAGCTTCAAGCATCTTACAAGTCATCTAAAATCCATACAAACCGGTGACGTATCTGCCGTGAAGCCCGACAGGAGCTTAATGTCCACGATAACCATGTTAGTACTTGCTCGAGCACCATTGTATCTGAATGAAGGGGAATAAAGAGGTTTAGACAACAGGAACAAGCAGCTTAAATGGAATTAAAGCTACAAGCATGAGCAGATTTAAGTCAAAGATGTTCATACTTCACTGTGAAGTTCAACATAAGATTCGCCCCAAGCGGTCTGCAGTCTCCGGTCACCTTCGCTTCAACACTCAGCGTCTTGGAGACTTTAATAGGTGTCGGGATGTTGTAGAAACACGCAATCTATGATAAAACCAAATTAGTATGTGCACAATAGAAACAGAAATGGAGGGTGAAGATACAGACCTGCACAGACACACAAGCGGATCCTGACGCTTTAACGCTATATTTGCCTGGAACATTCTTCAGCGGCTTCTCCTGATACAGCAGCCGGTTGTCCTTATTCACACTGAAGCTATAAGAGTCTCCTCCTTCTACTGAGGACTGTACGGTAACGGTGCTGGAGCCAGTCAAACTGAACACTTGAGCAGCGTACACAGACAGGGCATGAAGAGCCACCACAGTGTCCTAAAACAAGCAAATGATTAAACTCCACTCAGATATGGTTGATTGTGCTTATGTTTGGTAGTCAGAGGCACCTGGGTGGAGGAAAAGCCTCCATAGGGATTCTGCTGGGTCACCAGCCAGTTGACGATGCGGTTAGCATAGCTCAGAGAAGCCGTTGTGAGGGGCTTAACTGTGAGAACCGCTAGCAGCACGTACGAGCTGATCTCCACCGCCACAGTATCACCAGATTTAGTCTGAGACCAATGGAGTTTATTGCCTTAGGATGAGATGGAGGGGTTAAAGTTCATGCCAAAGAACCTGATAAATATCAGTGGCTAGTAAATTTCACCTTCAGAAATGGCAAGATTATTCAAGGTGGTTAGAAGCTGTGATCGAGTGGCGGTCTCTTTAGCCAGACTGAAGGTGTAGGCCAGAAGAGCCGTAGTGTAAGTGTTTCCCATGTTCCCAACAACAGGCCTCAAGCAAGACAGAGCATTGGAAATGACGGGATCCTGAAAAATCAAAGCAAGCGTCAGACTAAAGCCAGAACAGGATGGTCATCTGTAATGCTACGTTCACACCGGACGCGAATAGCGCATAAAATTCACGTCTAGTTTGACCACTTTGTGTTAATTCAGGCATCAAGGAAAAAAAAAAAAAAAAAAAAAAAAAAGGCCGCCAACAGATTTCGATTCGGACACGCGTAAATTTCTCTTCAAACTTTTGTTTTTACACGTCAGAATCAAAATTCGTTGGCGGCCATTTTTTTATTTTATGTCGATTGAGAGTGTCACCGCTCTGCATTTGCTATGGAGAGCAGAACAGCGGTGTGGGGATCATCGTCACCGTATTTGTGTCCACCGGACCCTTTGGAGGCAAACCGTTTGGCGAGTTTCACCATTTGCTCGCTCCAGGAGCTGTGCTGGATGACGGCCGTTGTCAGCGGTACTTCCGCCTGTCCTGCCCCCAGTTTGATGACCTGTTGTCCCACATTGAGCGAGAAATCACCCTCACCCACTAATCGGTCATTTGTTATGATGTCAATTGAGTCCGGTGTGAATGTAGCATAAGGAGCTCATACAACGACTGAAGTTTACCGTGGAGGGGACGCCCATCTCAAGTAGTGATGCAGTAATGTAGGCGGTCATGGTAATGTTATCGTCAACTCCACCCTAAAACACAAGGAAATGGATTAAGAAGAGTATAATCACTTGAATACATTCTGGTGCATTTGAAGAAACCCGTGACCACCTTCAGTTCATAGTGGTACAGAGTTCCCTGCTGCATGAAACAGCCGTCTGAAACCTGCTGGCTGACCAACCAATCCTGTGCACTCTGAAGGACATTCGGATCGATGAAGACGAAGCTCCTCGCCAGGCCAAAAGATCTCATGACAAAGGCAGTCAACCTAACCATGGAGGAAGTTTCATGAGAAGCTAAGAAAACAAATGGATGACTTAAGTCTAGAACCAGCATGAAACTAACCATGTATTCGATTCATCATAACCAAATGTGCTGTATGATCCATCACTGTGCCTGTAGTTTAGTTGTGCTTGGCATCCTGTTCAAGTCAAAATCCACATGAAATTAACAGTCACGCTCCAATGGGAAAAGAACTGAACGTCCTTTGGAGGGAGTTTAACAAGTAAAGTTAAGAGATTGTGGTCCAAACCTCTTTGAATGTAGCCTGTGGCCGTCTCTCGGACAGCTGCAGTGAGTTGCTTCGTGCCTTCCAGGTACTGCAGTATGTAAATATTTGGAGCAAGAACCCCCATATTCTGTTCTCCACAGCCATATGGCATCTGCAACAACCCATCTAGATTATTCAGTGAACGACCCATTATGTCTCCTACGAGGGGAATAGAAACAAGGGGGTCAAGCCATGTTATTCTGCTGAATGTCACTGCTGGTTCCTCCAAAATTGACCTGCTTTACCTAGGACTGAAACGGAGCATTTGGCTGAACCCTGGATCACATTTGTAGGGAACGTCAGAGTCGCATCTTCAGAAAGGACATTTCCTGCGGTCCAAGAGGAACAGGTCAGCACAGAGCTAATGTTTGGCTGTAGGCTAAGGGGGATATGTTTGAGAATCATTGAATGTAAACAAACCCTTTGGACACAGTAACCAACTCTGGGTGTTTGTCCTTTCAACTCCTTCAGGCTATAAAAGCAATAAAAACACCACATCAGTAAAGCAGCATGAGCTCCATGATCAAACTCCAGACGGCTGGTTAAAACTTACCAGGACAAGTAGACTTCGAGTGACTACGTCCACGCGTCCTCTCGTTGGCACAGTCACAATCTCAGTGCCACATCGATTCTGGGACGACTCAGCTGAAGCATTGACAGTCACATTAACAGCTCCTGCAGTGACAGACAAGTGGTGCTTAAATTAAAGTGCTTTAATTCAGAATAAAGTTACTATTGTGCGTCCCTATGGTGAGTAACACCACAATTGAGACAAAGTCCAAAACTGACCAAGGAGAGACGCTGTGAAACCCCATTTAAGGGTTATTCTCCCTTTGGCACAAAGACAGGACGAAGACAGATCATTCAGGGGTTTCAGAGTGAAAGCCGAGGACTGAGCTGGAGTTACTCGAACCTGCCAATGAAAGAACATATGAAGCAAAGACACAACGGCTTCTCTATACAGATCCATTTTATAAAGAAACCATGACAGACCATGATGCACTCAGACAGATAGCTGAAGACTGTGGCCTTGAGCTCAAAAGACTCGCCCCGGACGATGGAGTACGGCAGCGAGAGCTCCAGGAAGAAGGGCTGGAAGACCGTCAGCAGAGCAGGGGCAGCAACACCGAAACCATTGGAAGACAGGCAGAACGCCTCCGTCTCCCATGTGGTGATTGTGTCAGGAACCTTGAGGGGAACTTTTGTGGATCCAGTGTCTCTGAGGAACGGATAGCAGAAAATAGAAGCAAGTGGGCAGGAGTTAAAAACTAGGCAAGTAGTTTTAGATATGTTTTACATACCCCACTTGAGCAAGCTGCCAGATCCAGGTTTCTGGAAAGTAAACCCTGATGGTCACATCATTGGTGGAGCTGCTCTCACGCAGACGTGGTTGTGATACAGAAACGGATTCCAACGCAGATGCCGCATAGTACCGCGAATCAAATACTGAAATGAGACAACATTAAGACTTGAAGTGCCTGCTCTTTGAATTGAAGTTCTGAAGGTATAAAAGATCAAACCCTCTTATTGGAGTTAAAGGTGAAGCGAGTGATTTTTAGTGGGATCTAGTTGTGAAATTGCCATCAACAGAAGTTACATTGCTTAACTGGCTAGATATCATCGTCTGAGACAGCAATGAGGTTTCTTTATAGAGCCAAATTAGGTTTAATTCAGTAAAACAAGGTCACTGCGAATAATTCTGTTACTAGTTCATCAGTGTAAGTTTTATACAGTTTAGCTTGATTTGTGACAATGCATTTTGTCCGTTTAGGACCACTGTAGAAACATGTCGGCACAAAAAGACCATTTCAATGTAAGGGGAACCTGTTGAGCATGTAAATAAAATGGCTCATTCTAAGGCCCTATTTATACGAGAGCGCTCGCAGGTGAAAACGTAAAAATATTTGACCGATGTGCCTTTCGTTTACATGGCGACGGCGTTTTTGGGGCTTAAAAACAAAGTGAAAGCAATCTTAAATCTTAAAAATGCTCCACCACGTTCCCGTGTAAACGGGGGAAAAAAAAAAAAAAAAAAAAAAAAAAAAAGCAAAAGTCTGCTTGTCAGTGAAGGTTGTACGCAGGCACACGGACTTGGCGTTGTGTGGCAGTGCGCCACCTAGCCGCCTGAAGCACATTCTACATTTAATTACACACTTTTTCGTCACCATATGCACGTAGATTTCCCACCCAAAAAAACGCAGAATAAGTAGTGATAGCGCAACGGCACTTTTGCGTTTTCTCTTCAGAATCGTTTCAATGTAAACAGCCTTAGATAATAAAAACATAACGGCTCATTATTTAAGGTCTTTAAACAACTGAACAGTTATGAATGCAACATTGCATTTGTCAACAGATCCTCCCAAATATTACACTATACACCTTTAAAAAAAGATTGAGATCAAATGCAACACCTCAGGCTCAAGAAGTCAGTTTACATGAAAAGAACTTAATGACTGCATAGACCTACTTCTGGGGTAATTACGATAATAAACCAGGTCTTTGTACTTCAGACAATCAGGTTCTCGTACATCCAGATTTGTTGCGAGCTTCAACCCCATACTCTGCCAGAGAAACAAGACAAAACTGAAATCAAGGATCCTGTATTATTCAGTGACTACATGGTCATGTAGGACTTGCCTTGAAACTTGTATAGGCATGATCTGTAGGAACAGCTCGACGGGGTCGAAGTGTGAGACACTCCTGTTGATCCTCAACGTTGAATGGATAATCTGATTGCGACCGCACCGGGAGCAAGTTAAACACCTGCGTTCATGTAAAAGCACTGTAGTTACTTGTTTCAAGACAGATTGTTTCAAAAGCAGCTTTACAGTGATGAAATGCAACAAAGTTTATTTCTAGAAGAGCTTAGTGTCTGAGTCCAGTCCTAAGTTCAGTGATGGACTTTAGTGATTGTTAAGCTGCTCTGGAGAAAAGTGTTCTTATTGTCCAGTTCTGTTCTCATATGGTGTCAATGCAAGCAGATGAATATTGACTGACAGGTGTTACCATATCACGCACTTTTGAAAAATTTAACTAAACGCACTACCATTTGGTCTGTTGGTCTTAAGCTTTAAAAAGGATGGCTTTAAAAATAACAGCCACGTCGTAATAGTAAGGATTTGTCTAACTGATCCAGAAGGACACTCAAATCCTAAAGTTGAACCTGGATGTCAAATAAAGTCCAACAGGAAAACTAAACTGCACATGGGTACCATTTCAGGACTCAGGCGTTGAGTCCCTGGCTTCAAGATCTGGACGCTCTGATCTACAGCACTGAGGCCACACAGGGATCCCGCTTGAGCAGAGACTGTCAGAACATTTTCCTCACCAGGAACCGCCTTAGCAGGAGAGAACTGTAGAGACACCTGGAACAAGGACCAACACACTGGAAGACATGTCATCGTTCCCCACTTAAAGCCAAAAGGTGCTAGTGCACATCATACCTTGTTTTGAAAACACATTTCAGTGTCAAACGACGCTGTACCAACAACTACACTCTGACTGGGCAGAACACAGTAGACCAGAATCTGCACTACTGGAGCCATATCAACATTGACAGACAGTTGGAACGACACAGAGCCAGTCGTGACGGCATTAGAAGCCCTCGCAGTGACCGGCTGAGATCCATGGAGGACGATCACTCCTCTGGACAAGACCTGACAAAAGAGACCGGTGCATAAAATGTGCCCAATGAAAACAGAAAACAATAAAATTAATATTTTTTAGTCACCATATAGATGATGTCTGTGTTGTAGTTGCCAGTTTCTCCAACAAAAGAATACTTGACGGTCACTGGAAACGCAGCACCACATTTGAGCGGCTGCTCAAGCTTCACTATAGTCAGTTCACTGAACTTTTGGCTGTCAGGAGCAGAAGGTTGGAGGAGCCGAACAACCCTCCTATCTGTGCTGAAGTACGGGGATTTATAACCATCAAAACTTGCTGGAGTTGCGCTTGCCTAGAGAACAAATGCAATTTTAGTCTTGCGAGAGAAGTCGTAACTTATAATGAGAAAGGAGAAAAATCGTACCACCAGATTTAGATCGGCCTTGGGAAGTTTTGCAGTTTTGAGGGAAAACGTGGCCAGTCCGTTCTGGTTAGTGGTTAGATCCAGCAGGAGCTCATCAGGCCAATTGTTCCCATTCAGGAGATACACTGCTTTGTTTGCAATTGGAGTCCCATTGAAAAAAGACGCCAAGACCTTTTGAAAAAGACAAGGCTAGGAAAGCGAACCAATATGGAGTTTTCTGTAACGTCATGAACTTTTACTTGCCTTTCCAACAATCGGTGATCCAGATCTAAAAGTCTCTGGGAGCTCCACAAATGTGATATTCCCAACTTCAAACGTAATGGTCACAGTTGTGGATTTTGATACAACTTCGTCTGGGACGAAAAAGCACAAGAATAAACCAAACAAACAAGTAGACATGCGTCACTAGTTTAAATCAGCCTATAACTCACCAGTTCCCTCCTCTGTAATATTCACGTTAACTTGAAACATATCTTCCATGTTTCTCTCAAATTTGGTGTTGAAAAACATAGAGGTCCTGAAGGTAACGGAGACACAGCCTGTGGCATTCATCTGCTTTCAGAACAAAGATAGTCAGTGAAATGTCAAGCACAAGCAGAAGAAAAGCCTTGCTCTGAACGGCAGGAGTCACACCTTAACGGTTTTATTCTGGCACAGACGAATGAGGCCAGGAACCTCAGAGAACCGATATGGCTCACGGCATACTTCCACCAACGCTTGACCAGGTACAGGTTGGCCATATGTATATCTGGGGAAGATATGTTACAAGGAATGAGATCAAGACCCATCCACCCACAATACAGAAACGGAAGGATCACTCACTTGGCACAAGCCTCAACTTTCAGTCCCACAACGCCAACGCTGTACGTCTGTGGTGTTTTTACGGTCACGTCAAACTTGGGTAAAACTAAACCAGAAACAAACTGCTTAATGAGGACCTCAGCTCTGCTGTTGTACTTTCACTCTCAAACAGTGACTTACCGTATTTTCTCACTTCAAATTCCTGGGAGATCTCTCGGCCATCAATAAAAGCCTTTAGTGTGTACATGCCTATCGGAGCCTCTGGGTTCAACTCATGAGAAAGCTGCAAGATCCAACCCGTTGAGGAAACGTTTGTCCACTGACCAATCCGGTAATTTTGATTATCCTATCAAAAAAATAACTCGGTAAAAGAAACTTCTTTATTTCTGCAAGTCTTTAGGTTCAGACATAAAACGACTAGCACCAGAGGAAACTCACCTCCACCACCACAAGACTGTACTGTAAAGACAAATAGAAGACATTAAAGTTACATGAATGAGGTTAACAACCTGCATTTAACTTGTTTACCAGTAAAATAAATGGATGGGACAGATGCAGACATACCATTTGATCAAGGGGCACAAATTTGGCATTCATGGTCACAACTCTGAAATTCACTGCAAAAGGGAAAACCGATAAGAACTTGCATCCATTACATGATGAACTTGAACATGAAGTCAGTCCATTACACTACAAGTTCTGATCACTTCTAAGACTCAAACAAGGGTCCTTCACAGCTCACCCGTTTGTCCTGGATTGTAGATGGGTTTGTCCGTCTGGATGAAGGTCAAAGGTAGATAAGATCTGAACATGACTTTCCTCTCCTCGGTCATTTTGAAGGTCCTCCCTTGGACTTCCACCTTAAGCGTCTGCACAGATTCCACATCACCTAGTGGAGCCTGTAGAGAAGTGTTGTTAAATAAATAAAAAGCAGAAAAAAATACTGCATGTGCTGCACAATGACAGACCTTAAAATTAAAGCAACGGTGAAACTCGGTCAAAGAAGTGTGCTGCACAAGTGGAGTCGTCTTATTTTGATCATCAAGCAGAGAAACAGTCATCTTGAGACTCTCATTGGGCTTTAACAGACTCGCACACAGTTTGGCATCCGAGCCGAACTCAATCACAGCAGGGAACGACACCAAGAAGGCTCTGTGGAAACATCAGTAAGACGTTTAGTACAGGAAATCAGAACTGAACATAATCATGCAAGTGTATAAAATCAGAGTTGCCATGATGTTGTACTAGGGACTACAAACACAACAGTAATTGCTGAGAAATGCCAATGCCAGCTCACGACCAATCGTACAACAAGTGATTAAGGTGGCTTCATACGATTTGTCTAAACCCAAGTGATTAGGTTCAGGAGTAGGTAATCCATACTATTGAATACAAGTTTGGCAATTCATAAAAAAAAACGTACAAATTAGCAAGAATCATGCAAATTCGAGTGGGAATTAACGAATTAACGTGGGATCAGGTTAGAAATGCATTAACTTTGAATCAGGTTAAAAGAGATGGTATACTTTCATTCACTTCAAAGCACATTTACTTACGGTCCTGATCCCTGTCCCTCAAAAGCAAAGAGGAAAAGGGCTAAAATGAGCCCTTTCCATACACAAATCTCCCTCACAGCCATGAAGAGCGATCATCCAACACTAAACGTGAAACAAGCGTCTCTTTCAGAAACCCCACAGAACCCAACAGCTCCTGTCAATCTTCTTCATGATTGCAGCTATATTTAAATGCTTAATTGTCGCGAGGTATTCATTAAGCTCGTTAATTTCAATGATTAACCTAACCTGGAATTAATTTAGTTTGTTTATTTTTCCATCCTTTTAAATACATGATCCTAAATACAGCTGATATAACGTACAGATAATTAAAAAAAAGTTACATGGGTCCAGAGTAAAATAATGTTCACGTGTAAAAAATTCACATCAAATAAATTTGGCCTCCTTTTACGAAGAAACTTGGCAGATAATTGTGGCAGTGAAAAAGTTTAAAAATGGAAAAAAAAAATATATGTTATAGAGGTTTAAGTTTATAAAATGGTTTATGAATGTTATTTTATATAAAATATGAAACTGCTAGAAATCTTAATAAGTTGCTCCAAATTTGAGGTTGACCTCTATGTAAAAAAAAAGGTTTTCAGTAAGATTTTTTGGGGCGCAGCACCAGATTTCCCCCATGGATTTACTAAAGATGCAAAGAAAACTACAGTGAGTTAAGTGTGTCACAAAAAAGAGCATAGCAACCTACAGCCAACTACAGGACATTTTTTTTTGTTATTCTGTTAATTATTTAAGTGAAATATATTTAATTTAGTCCTATTTAATTAATTCATTTTACTGATTTATTTCTGTTTTTCTCGGTTCACAGAAGCGTTGCAGGTGCGTGATGTGTAGGAATCCTAACACAAAAGTATTTCCAACTAAAAACACAAGAAGGACATTGTCTTTCACTTAGAAGCTGAGCTTTCGTTTTGACTCTGAGTTTCTACAGACTGCTGCTATATTGAAGACTGTGTTGAAAACAGGAAGAAGAACTCTGTTCCAGTGCTGGTGTGACAGCGCAGTCAGCGATAGCCCAGCCGCAAGCATTTACAACTTACAACTGCTGTTTTCACAACATTGCTTGTGTGTGTGTCAGTCTCGGTGAGTGTGTACCCCAATCACACCGCGGGGGTGCTTATGTACTAAAGAGTTTTTTATTTTCTATTTTTTTTGTTTTCATTAAAAGAGCAACACAAGGACCCTGCGTTTCTGGATATGGTCATTCCCTGGCACCAGCAGACGGCCACAATAGTTAAGCATTCGGCATGCTGAGGCAGTCTTTGTGAATTGCTCATGTTCCCATTGCGGATCGATCTGAATCTCAGAATAGACCTATTTCAGTACATGACCAGGGTGATCTGAGGATTACCCTGAGGGCTTCCTCGCTGAGGCAATGTCCTTGGGTCCCTCATGCCTCACAAGCGCTGCCGCCGTTGGAGCCTCCAAAGTAACGCACTGGCCCTTTTCTCCATCTGACAACCAGATGTCAATCGCAGCATCAGAGGGGGAGCTTCAGTCCTCTGCAGATGAGGATTCAGCTGTGTTGCCCCCTTTGGGGTGTGTAGTGTTGCCTGAGTCCGATCCAGAATGGGCGGCTATGCTTTCCCAGGCTGCCAAGAAGGTCGGGCATGCGTGGAACCCTCCACCACGTCTCGAACCTTCCCAGTTGTCCGATTGGTTTCTGAATTTTTTCTGCCCCAGGTACCATTATTTCAGGAAGTGGGCTTTTCCTCACTATGACATGGACGGTACCATATAGTGCCAGAAGCCGTCCTAGTGGCTCCTCCCTCCTCACCACCCTTGACAGCGGGGCAACTAAGGCGTATGTGGATATCCAGCCAGTGGAGCGTGGTTGCGATGTAGCTGTGTCCAGTATTCGTTTCCTCTTGGCAGGGTAATCCACGCCTCCTGTCCAAGGACTTTAATTTTTTGTCCGATGTCTCGGCATAGACTTTTAAGGCCGGCTTTTGGAGGCTGCTTCCGCCCTCCATGCCATGTCCAGCAGTCCCAGGCGCTCATGGACATGAACGAGGGTGGTTCTGACCCAGAGCTCCACCCGTGTTCTGGCGGACAGTGCACCTACTGGCGAAGGACGCAATAGAGCCGGTCCCTCCAGCCGATATGAAGACCGGCTTCTACAGCCCGTACTTATTGTACCCAAGAAAGGTGGTGGATTATGACCAATCTTGGACCAGCGTGTACTGAACCGGTCCCATCACAGGCTGCCATTCAAGATGCTTAAGCTGAAACGTATGATTGGTTTGCAGCGATCAACCTGAAGGACGCGTTCTTTCATGATTCTCCCTCGACACAGACCGTTTCTTCGCTTTGGGTTCAAGGGATGGGCACATCTTACACTTCGGACTGGCCTTGTTGCCCGCTGTCTTCACGAAAGTTGCGGAGGTGGCCATTGCTCCCATGTGCGAGCGTGCTGTTCTCATACTCATTCATTCTTGACGACTGGCTTATTCTCGCCCAGTCGAAAGAGCAGTTGTGCGAAAGAGCAATTGGGAAAAGCGACCTGATTGTCAGATTCCTGAGGTGGGCGAGGAGACTAAATCCTCCTCGCCCACCATCTATACCCTCTTGGGATTTGTCTCTAGTCCTTTTGGCTTTTCATCAAGAGGGTAGGCGACCTACATTCATTTCCGGTCGATGAATCGTGCCTAGAATTCGGCCTGATCTTGAGACCCTGGCCTGGATATGTGCCCAAGGTTCCTACCACTCCCTTCTGGGACCAGTCAGTGAACCTGCAAGTGCTGCCTTCAGAGGACGAAGACCCTGCCCTGGCTTTTCTCTGTCCCGTCCGCGCTCTGAGCCTGTACGTGGACAGAACACAAAGCCTCAGGACCTTAGATCAGCTCAGTCTGTTATAGAGGCCAGCAGAAGGGATAGGCTGTCTCCAAGCAGAGGATGGCCCACTGGATAGTGGATGCCATCGCCTTGGCTTATGGAGCCCAAGGCGTGCCTTGCCCACCCGGGTTGAGAGCCTACTTCACTAGGGGTGTCTCTTATTCCTGGGCGCTGGCACACGCGCCCCGGTGACAGACATCTGTAGAGCTGCGGCCTGGGCAACACCTAACACGTTGGCTAGGTTTTATAACCTACGTGTTGAGCCGGTTTCTTCCTGTGTGCTCGCTTTAACTAGCCGGTAACACATGAAGTTCCCGCTCTAGTATCGGCTTGCTGCTCCATTTCCCTCCACATGGAGTAAATACGTGCAACTCTGCTCCAGTTGAGTTCCCCACTTAGGCGAACCCTGTGAGTTCCTCCGCACCTCTTCGGCAGTCAGACATTGTGGAGCGTCTGACACCAGGCCTAGTGCTCGTATGCTTGTGTAACTTGTGCTTGGCCAGGTTCCATATGTGGTGATCCCATATGTGTATTCTTGCACGACCATTTCCCTGCGGTGAGTCCGCTCTGCCGTCACTGTCCTGTGCAGCCTCCCCCTTCTCAGGCTGGAGCCACCCCAGTCACATTGTATATGTTGCACTGCCCCTTCCAGCCAGTGTCAACCTTAATTTCTTTTCGACTGAAGAAAAGACATGGACATCTTGGATGACATGGTGGTGAGTAAATTATCAGCAAATGTGAACTACTCCTTTAACTGTTTAATTTCCTACAGTCAATGTGCAGGGGTTTAGTACCATGTGTTTACAAGGCAAAAGGCTGTGAATGTTAGTTTGACAGAAAAAAAAGTCATACATATTTTCTTCCACACACCATTATTTTGGTACTTTATTATTGTGAAAGCATCTGTATAAAAAGAACCATAATTTTCCACTGAAATTGTTTTGAAAGGTAAGAGAGGACCCACCAAATGAAAAAGTGCAAATAACTATGTCTTTGATGAAACAAGGGAGATGTCTCCAGATAAGGGTATAAACATAAAACCTCTTCTCATAAAGATGAACAGAAATAGCCTTCAAACGGAGCGTAAAGGCAAATAGCAGAAATCCTCTTGGGTGATACACAGAGCAGAGAACAGCAGATAAACCAGGGTCTGGTGGGATCAAGCCTCAGGTCTCTCAGAGATTTAAAGGTGGGCAGGGGGCTGGGTTCAGGTGCTGGACGGCCTTCTGCACTCTAAAAAAATACAGTTGTTTCTACCCAACTTTGGGAAAAGTTCCTGCGGTGGATGTGGCTATAACTAGATATTTACAGACAGTCACTTGCTGTGTTGGCAGTTTTTAGCCAAACACTACAAATGTACAGTACTTTGTGTACAGTACACATACTTGCCAGAAGAAGAAATTACTCTTTATTTCAAAACATTAGAAACAGAAAAGAAACAGGCAGAAAAATGAAATGTTTGTCTAACATTTTTAAAGTTACTACTAGTTTTACAGTGTTGTTAGAACATTCAAAAGTAACACTCCCATAGTGTTTTAAGAAGGATAAAAATGGAACGTTCATGTTTTTTTAGCGTCCGTAAAACCAAGAAATGTTTTAATGTTCAGAGAACATTCAAAAATAGTATTCATGACTTATTTGGAACGTTAGCAAAACGTTCTAAGAACCTGTTTTTGTTGGTTGGGTGTGATGGAGCAGAGTTGCACGCACTTGCTCCATGTGGAGGGAAGTGGAGCAGCAAGCCAACACTAGAGTGGGAACTTCCATCCATAAACCATTTGTAATATTTCTTTCATCACTGTAGAGCAGCTTCCAGACTCAAACTTTAATCAACAGAAACCAGCAACAAAACTTATTTTTAAAAAAATGGTTTATTTGATTCATGTTTATAGCCAGTTTTGCTCTGCACAATCATGGACAGGGGGACGTGTATGTGGTCTCAAACTGATCACCTGGAAAAAAAAAAAAAGACAAGAAATTAGACCACGCATACAAGCAATTCAGCCAAACGCACGAGTCAATGAAGGCCTACTTGTCTGATAGTAGTCATAAACGTTGATGACCGCTGGCTTGAGATTTTTGACTGCAAGAACCCGTTTTAGCCGAAGTGTGTAAGTTATGGGGAAGCCTTTGAGAACCTGCAATACAGAAGAGATGAAGAGCACAGACGCACACAGACATGAAGGAGATCGCTAGTAATGTACCCAGTGTGGTCTCACCTCTTTCAGATACACTAGGACATGATCATCTTCAGCATCAACACGCTCCACTAGCGGAGCGAACGACTTGGGTGGAAAACCAAGCTGAGAATAAAACATTTACAGAGAATTACATCAAGGAGCTTCAAGCATCTTACAAGTCATCTAAAATCCATACAAACCGGTGACGTATCTGCTGTGAAGCCCGACAGCAGCTTAATGTCCACGATAACCATGTTAGTACTTTCTCGAGCACCATTGTATCTGAATGAAGGGGAATAAAGAGGTTTAGACAACAGGAACACGCAGCTTGAATGAGTTAAATCTGCTCATGCTTGTTGCTTTAAGTCCAAAGATATCCTTACTTCACTGTGAAGTTCAACATAAGATTCGCCCCAAGCGGTCTGCAGTCTCCGGTCACCTTCGCTTCAACACTCAGCGTCTTGGAGACTTTAATAGGTGTCGGGATGTTGTAGAAACACGCAATCTATTATAAAACAGAATTAGTATGTGCACAAAAGAAACCGAAATGGAGAGGGTGAAGATACAGACCTGCACAGACACACAAGCGGATCCTGACGCTTTAACGCTATATTTGCCTGAAACATTCTTCAGCGGCTTCTCCTGATACAGCAGCCGGTTGTCCTTATTCACGCTGAAGCTATAAGAGTCTCCTCCTACTACTGAGGACTGTACGGTAACGGTGCTGGAGCCAGTCAAACTGAACACTTGAGCAGCGTACACAGACAGGGCATGAAGAGCCACCACAGTGTCCTAAAACAAGCAAATGATTAAACTCCACTCACATATGGTTGATTGTGCTTATGTTTGGTAGTCAGAGGCACCTGGGTGGAGGAAAAGCCTCCATAGGGATTCTGCTGGGTCACCAGCCAGTTGACGATGCGGTTAGCATAGCTCAGAGAAGCCGTTGTGAGGGGCTTAACTGTGAGAACCGCTAGCAGCACGTACGAGCTGATCTCCACCGCCACAGTATCACCAGATTTAGTCTGAGACCAATGGAGTTTATTGCCTTAGGATGAGATGGAGGGGTTAAAGTTCATGCCAAAGAACCTGATAAATATCAGTGGCTTGAAAATTTCACCTTCAGAAATGGCAAGATTATTCAAGGTGGTTAGAAGCTGTGATCGAGTGGCGGTCTCTTTAGCCAGACTGAAGGTGTAGGCCAGAAGAGCCGTAGTGTAAGTGTTTCCTACGTTCCCAACAACAGGCCTCAAGCAAGACAGAGCATTGGAAATGACGGGATCCTGAAAAATCAAAGCAAGCGTCAGACTAAAGCCAGAACAGGATGGTCATCTGTAATGCTACGTTCACACCGGACGCGAATAGCGCATAAAATTCACGTCTAGTTTGACCACTTTGTGTTAATTCAGGCATCAAGAAAAAAAAAAGAAAAAAAGGCCGCCAACAGATTTCGAGTCGGACGCGCGTAAATTTCTCTTCAAACTTTTGTTTTTACACTTCAGAATCAAAATTCGTTGGCGCCCATTTTTTTATGTCGATTGAGAGCGTCACCGCTCTGCATTTGCTATAGAGAGCAGAACTGTGGTGTGGGGGATCATCGTCGCCGTATTCGTGTCCACCGGACCCTTCAGAGCCGAACCGTTTGGCGAGTTTCACCATTTGCTCACTCCAGGAGCTGTGCTGGATGACGGCCGCTGTCAGCGGTACTTCCGCCTGTCCTGCGCCCAGTTTGATGACCTGTTGTCCCACATTGAGCGAGAATCACCCTCACCCACTAATCGGTCATTTGTTATGATGTCAATTGAGTCCGGTGTGAACGTAGCATAAGGACGATAATAACGACTGAAGTTTACCGTGGAGGGGACGCCCATCTCAAGTAGTGATGCAGTAATATAGGCGGTCATGGTAATGTTATCGTCAACTCCCCCCTAAAACACCAGTAAATGGATTAAAAAGAGTATAATCACTTGAATACATTATGGTGCATTTGAGGAAACCCGTGACCACCTTCAGTTCATAGTGGTACAGAGTTCCCTGCTGCATGAAACAGCCGTCTGAAACCTGCTGGCTGACCAACCAATCCTGTGCACTCTGAAGGACATTCGGATCGATGAAGACGAAGCTCCTCGCCAGGCCAAAAGATCTCATGACAAAGGCAGTCAACCTAACCATGGAGGAAGTTTCATGAGAAGCTAAGAAAACAAATGGCTGACTTAAGTCTAGAACCAGCATGAAACTCACCATGTATTCGATTCATCATAACCAAATGTGCTGTATGATCCATCACTGTGCCTGTAGTTTAGTTGTGCTTGGTATCCTGTTCAAGTCAAAATCCACATGAAATTAAGAGTCACGCTCCAATGGGAAAAGAACTGAACGTCCTTTGGAGGGAGTTTAACAAGTAAAGTTAAGAGATTGTCGTCCAAACCTCTTTGAATGTAGCCTGTGGCCGTCTCTCGGACAGCTGCAGTGAGTTGCTTCGTGCCTTCCAGGTACTGCAGTATGTAAATATTTGGAGCAAGAACCCCCATATTCTGTTCTCCACAGCCATATGGCATCTGCAACAACCCATCTAGATTATTCAGTGAACGACCCATTATGTCTCCTACGAGGGGAATAGAAACAAGGGGGTCAAGCCATGTTATTCTGCTGAATGTCACTGTTGGTTCCTCCAAAATTGACCTGCTTTACCTAGGACTGAAACGGAGCATTTGGCTGATCCCTGGATCACATTTGTAGGGAACGTCAGAGTCACATCTTCAGAAAGGACATTTCCTGCGGTCCAAGAGGAACAGGTCAGCACAGAGCTAATGTTTGGCTGTAGGCTAAGGGGGATATGTTTGAGAATAATTGAGTGCAAACAAACCCTTTGGACACAGGAACCAACTCTGGGTGTTTGTCCTTTCAACTCCTTCAGGCTATAAAAGCAATAAAAACACCACATCAGTAAAGCAGCATGAGCTCCATGATCAAACTCCAGACGGCTGGTTAAAACTTACCAGGACAAGTAGACTTCGAGTGACTACGTCCACGCGTCCTCTCGTTGGCACAGTCACGATCTCAGTGCCACATCTATTCTGGGACGACTCAGCTGAAGCTTTGACAGTCACATTAACAGCTCCTGCATTGACAGACAAGTGGTGATCAATCGTTTAAGATAGATTAAGTCAACTATGAATGGATGTTCTCTTGATTTGTGCTTAAATTAAAGTGCTTTAATTCAGATTAAAGTTACTATTGTGCATCCCTATGGTGAGTAACACCACAATTGAGACAAAGTCCAAAACTGACCAAGGAGAGACGCTGTGAAACCCCATTTAAGGGTTATTCTCCCTTTGGCACAAAGACAGGACGAAGACAGATCATTCAGGGGTTTCAGAGTGAAAGCCGAGGACTGAGCTGGAGTTACTCGAACCTGCCAATGAAAGAACACGTTAGGCAAAGACACAACGTCTTCTCTATACAGATCCATTTTATAAAGAAACCATGACAGACCATGATGCACTCGGACAGATAGCTGAAAACTGTGGCCTTGAGCTCAAAAGACTCGCCCCGGACGATGGAGTACGGCAGCGAGAGCTCCAGGAAGAAGGGCTGGAAGACCGTCAGCAGAGCAGGAGCAGAAACACCGAAACCATTGGAAGACAGGCAGAACGCCTCCGTTTCCCATGTGGTGATTGTGTCAGGAACCTTGAGGGGAACTTTTGTGGATCCAGTGTCTCTGAGGAACGGATAGCAGAAAATAGAAGCAAGTGGGCAGGAGTTAAAAACTAGGCAAGTAGCTTTAGATACGTTTCACTAACCCCACTTGAGCAAGCTGCCAGATCCAGGTTTCTGGAAAGTAAACCCTGATGGTCACATCATTGGTGGAGCTGCCCTCACGCAGACGTGGTTCTGATACAGAAACGGATTCCAACGCAGATGCCGCATAGGACCGCGAATCAAATACTGAAATGAGACATTAAGACTAGAAGTGCCTGCTTTTTGAATACATGTTCTGAAGGTATAAAAGATCACAACCCGTCTTATTGGAGTTAAAGGTGAAGCGAGTGATTTTTAGTGGGATCTAGTTGTGAAATTGCCATCAACAGAAGTTACATTGCTGTCTCAGACGATGACATCTGTGTGAGAGTAGCCAGTTAAGCAATGAGATTTCTTTACAGAGATAAATTAGGTTTAATTCAGTAAAACAATGTCACTGCGAATAATTCTGTTACTAGTTCATCAGTGTAAGTTTTATTCACTTTAGCTTGCTTTGGGACAATGCATTGGTCCATTTAGGGTCACTGTAGAAACATGTCGGCACAAAATGACCATTTCAATGTAAGGGGAACCTGTTGAGCATGTAAATGAAATGGCTCATTCTAAGGCCCTATTTATACGAGACCGCTCGCAGGTGAAAAGGTAAAAATATTTGACCGGATGTGCCTTTCATTTACATGGCGACGGTGTTTTTGGGGCTTAAAAACAAAGTGAAAGCACCCTCCAGAGTGGACATCTTAAAAATGTTCCACCGCCGTGTTCCCGTGTAAGCAGAAGAAAAAACAAACAAAAAAAAAACAAAAGTCTGCTTGTCAGTGAAGGTTGTACGCAGGCACACGGACTTGGCGTTGTTGTGTGGCAGTGCACCACCTAGCCGCCTGAAGCACATTCTACGTCGAATTCACAATTTTGCGTCAATATGCACGCGGATTTCCCACCGAAAAACGCAGAATAAGTAGTGATAACGCAAAGGCACTTTTGCGTTTTCTCTTCAGAATCGATTCAGTGTAAAAAGCCTTAGATAATAAAAATTTAACGGCTTATTATTTAAGGTCTTTAAACTGAACATTTACGTATGCAACATTGCATTTGTCAACAGATCCTCCCAAATATTACACAATACACCTTTAAAAAAAAAGATTGAGATTAAATACAACACCTTAGGCTCAAGAAGTCAGTTTACATGAAAATAACTTAATGACTGCATAGACCTACTTCTGGGGTAATTACGATAATAAACCAGGTCTTTGTACTTCAGACAATCAGGTTCTCGTACATCCAGATTTGTTGCGAGCTTCAACCCCATACTCTGCCAGAGAAACAAGACAAAACTGAAATCAAGGATCCTGTAATATTCAGTTACTACATGGTCATGAAGGACTTACCTTGAAACTTGTATAGGCATGATCTGTAGGAACAGCTCGACGGGGTCGAAGTGTAAGACACTCCTGTTGATCCTCAACGTTGAATGGATAATCTGATTGCGACCGCACCGGGAGCAAGTTAAACACCTGCGTTCATGTAAAAGCACTATAGTTACTTGTTTCAAAAGCAGCTTTACAATGATAATGCGTCCAGTTCTGATCTCATATGGTGTCAATGCAAACAGATGAATATTGACTGACAGGTGTTAGCATATCACACACTTTTGAAAAATTGAACTACACGCACTACCATTTGGTCTGTTGGTCTTAAGCTTTAAAAAGGATGGCTTTAAAAATAACAGCCACGTCGTAATAGTAAGGATTTGTCTAACTGATCCAGAAGGACACTCAAATCCTAAAGTTGAACCTGGATGTCAAATAAAGTCCAACAGGAATACTAAACCACACATGGATACCATTTCAGGACTCAGGCGTTGAGTCCCTGGCTTCAAGATCTGGACGCTCTGATCTACAGCACTGAGGCCACACAGGGATCCCGCTTGAGCAGAGACTGTCAGAACATTTTCCTCACCAGGAACCGCCTTAGCAGGAGAGAACTGTAGAGACACCTGGAACAAGGACCAACACACTGGAAGACATGTCATCGTTCCCCACTTAAAGCCAAAAGGTGCTAGTGCACATCATACCTTGTTTTGAAAACACATTTCAGTGTCAAACGACGCTGTACCAACAACTACACTCTGACTGGGCAGAACACAGTAGACCAGAATCTGCACTACTGGAGCCATATCAACATTGACAGACAGTTGGAACGACACAGAGCCAGTCGTGACGGCATTAGAAGCCCTCGCAGTGACCGGCTGAGATCCATGGAGGACGATCACTCCTCTGGACAAGACCTGACAAAAGAGACCAGTGCATAAAATGTGCCCAATGAAAACCGAAAACAATAAAATTAATATTTTTCAGTCACCATATAGATGATGTTTGTGTTGTAGTTGCCAGTTTCTCCAACAAAAGAATACTTGACGGTCACTGGAAATGCAGCACCACATTTGAGCGGCTGCTCAAGCTTCACTATAGTCAGTTCACTGAACTTTTGGCTGTCAGGAGCAGAAGGTTGGAGAAGCTGAACAACCCTCCTATCTGTGCTGAAGTATGGGGATTTATAACCATCAAAACTTGCTGGAGTTGCGCTTGCCTAGAGAACAAATGCAATTTTAGTCTTGTGAGAGAAGTCGTAACTTATGAGAAAAAAAAAAAAAAAAAAAAAAAATCATACCACCAGATTTAGATCGGCCTTGGGAAGTTTAACAGTTTTGAGGGAGAACGTGGCCAGTCCGTTCTGGTTAGTAGTTAGATTCAGCAGGAGCTCATCAGGCCAATTGTTCCCATTCAGGAGATAGACTGCTTTGTTTGCAATTGGAGTCCCATTGAAAAAAGACGCCAAGACCTTTTGAAAAAGACAAGGCTAGGAAAGCGAACCAATATGGAGTCTTCTGTAACGTCATGAACTTTTACTTGCCTTTCCAACAATCGGTGATCCAGATCTAAAAGTCTCTGGGAGCTCCACAAATGTGATATTCCCAACTTCAAACGTAATGGTCACAGTTGTGGATTTTGATACAACTTCGTCTGGGACGAAAAAGCACAAGAATAAACCAAACAAACAAGTAGACATGCGTCACTAGTTTAAATCAGCCTATAACTCACCGGTTCCCTCCTCTGTGATATTCACGTTAACTTGAAACATATCTTCCATGTTTCTCTCAAATTTGGTGTTGAAAAACATAGAGGTCCTGAAGGTAACGGAGACACAGCCTGTGGCATTCATCTGCTTTCAGAACAGAGATAGTCAGTGAAATGTCAAGCAGAAGCAGAAGAAAAGCCTTGCTCTGAACGGCAGGAGTCACACCTTAACGGTTTTATTCTGGCACAGACGAGTCAGGCCAGGAACCTCAGAGAACTGATATGGCTCACGGCATACTTCCACCAACGCTTGACCAGGTACAGGTTGGCCATATGTATATCTGGGGAAGATATGTTACAAGGAATGAGATCAAGACCCATCCACCCACAATACAGGAACGGAAGAATCACTCACTTGGCACAAGCCTCAACTTTCAGTCCCACAACGCCAACGCTGTACGTCTGTGGTGTTTTTACGGTCACGTCAAACTTGGGTAAAACTAAACCAGAAACAAACTGCTTAATGAGGACCTCTGCTCTGCTGTTATAATTCGCTCTCAAACATTGACTTACCGTATTTTCTCACTTCAAATTCCTGGGAGATCATTCGGCCATCACTAAAAGCCTTTAGTGTGTACATGCCTATCGGAGCCTCTGGGTTCAACTCATGAGAAAGCTGCAAGATCCAACCCGTTGAGGCAACGTTTGTCCACTGACCGATCCGATAATTTTGATTATCCTATCAAAAAAATAACTCGGTAAAAGAAACTTCTTTATTTCTGCAAGTCTTTAGGTTCAGACATAAAACGACTAGCACCAGAGGAAACTCACCTCCACCACCACAAGACTGTACTGTAAAGACAAATAGAAGACATTAAAGTTACATGAATGAGGTTAACAACCTGCATTTAACTTGTTTACCAGTAAAATAAATGGATGGGACAGATGCAGACATACCATTTGATCAAGGGGCACAAATTTGGCATTCATGGTCACAACTCTGAAATTCACTGCAAAAGGGAAAACCGATAAGAACTTGCATCCATTACATGATGAACTTGAACATGAAGTCAGTCCATTACACTACAAGTTCTGATCACTTCTAAGACTCAAACAAGGGTCCTTCACAGCTCACCCGTTTGTCCTGGATTGTAGATGGGTTTGTCCGTCTGGATGAAGGTCAAAGGTAGAGAAGATCTGAACATGACTTTCCTCTCCTCGGTCATTTTGAAGGTCCTCCCTTGGACTTCCACCTTAAGCGTCTGCACAGATTCCACATCACCTAGTGGAGCCTGTAGAGAAGTGTTGTTAAATAAATAAAAAGCAGAAAAAATACTGCATGTGCTGCACAATGACAGACCTTGAAACTAAAGCTACGGTGAAACTCGGTCAAAGAAGTGTGCTGCACAAGTGGAGTCGTCTTATTTTGATCATCGAGCAGAGAAACAGTCATCTTGAGACTCTCATTGGGCTTTAACAGACTCGCACACAGTTTGGCATCCGAGCCGAACTCAATCACAGCAGGGAACGACACCAAGAAGGCTCTGTGGAAACATCAGTAAGACGTTTAGTACAGGAAATCAGAACTGAACATAATCATGCAAGTGTATAAAATCAGAGTTGCCATGGCAGAGTTGCCATGATGTTGTACTAGAGACTACAAACACAACAGTAATTGCTGAGAAATGCCAATGCCAGCTCACGACCAATCGTACAACAAGTGATTAAGGTGGCTTCATACGATTTGTCTAAACCCAAGTGATTAGGTTCAGGAGTAGGTAATCCATACTATTGAATAGAAGTTTGGCAATTCATAAAAAAAACGTACGAATTAGCAAGAATCATGCAAATTCGAGTGGGGTCGTATGAATTGGTACGAATTAACGTGGGATCAGGTTAGAAATGCATTAACTTTGAATCAGGTTAAAAGAGATGGTATACTTTCATTCACTTCAAAGCACATTTACTTACGGTCCTGATCCCTGTCCCTCAAAAGCAAAGAGGAAAAGGGCTAAAATGAGCCCTTTCCATATACAAATCTCCCTCACAGCCATGAAGAGCGATCATCCAACACTAAACGTGAAACAAGCGTCTCTTTCAGAAACCCCACAGAACCCAACAGCTCCTGTCAATCTTCTTTATGATTGCAGCGATATTTAAATGCTTAATTGTCGCGAGGTATTCATTAAGCTCGTTAATTTCAATGATTAACCTAACCTGGAATTAATTTAGTTTGTTTATTATTCCATCCTTTTAAATACATGATCCTAAATACAGCTGATATAACGTACAGATAATTAAAAAAAAAAAGTTACATGGGTCCAGAGTAAAATAATGTTCACGTGTAAAAAATTCACATCAAATAAATTTGGCCTCCTTTTACGAAGAAACTTGGCAGATAATTGTGGCAGTGAAAAAGTTTAAAAATGGAAAAAAAATATATATGTTATAGAGGTTTAAGTTTATAAAATGGTTTATGAATGTTATTTTATATAAAATATGAAACTGCTAGAAATCTTAATAAGTTGCTCCAAATTTGAGGTTGACCTCTATGTAAAAAAAAAAAGGTTTTCAGTAAGATTTTTTGGGGCGCAGCACCAGATTTCCCCCATGGATTTACTAAAGATGCAAAGAAAACTACAGTGAGTTAAGTGTGTCACAAAAAAGAGCATAGCAACCTACAGCCAACTACAGGACATTTTTTTTTTGTTATTCTGTTAATTATTTAAGTGAAATATATTTAATTTAGTCCTATTTAATTAATTCATTTTACTGATTTATTTCTGTTTTTCTCGGTTCACAGAAGCGTTGCAGGTGCGTGATGTGTAGGAATCCTAACACAAAAGTATTTCCAACTAAAAACACAAGAAGGACATTGTCTTTCACTTAGAAGCTGAGCTTTCGTTTTGACTCTGAGTTTCTACAGACTGCTGCTATATTGAAGACTGTGTTGAAAACAGGAAGAAGAACTCTGTTCCAGTGCTGGTGTGACAGCGCAGTCAGCGATAGCCCAGCCGCAAGCATTTACAACTTACAACTGCTGTTTTCACAACATTGCTTGTGTGTGTGTCAGTCTCGGTGAGTGTGTACCCCAATCACACCGCGGGTGTGCTTATGTACTGAAGAGTTTTTTATTTTCTATTTTTTTTGTTTTCATTAAAAGAGCAACACAAGGACCCTGCGTCCTTTTCAGGATGTCATTCCGCTTGTGCGTTTCTGGATATGGTCATTCCCTGGCACCAGCAGACGGCCACAATAGTTGAGCATTCGGCATGCTGAGGCAGTCTTTGTGAATTGCTCATGTTCCCATTGCGGATCGATCTGAATCTCAGAATAGACCTATTTCAGTACATGACCAGGGTGATCTGAGGATTACCCTGAGGGCTTCTTCGCTGAGGCAATGTCCTTGGGTCCCTCATGCCTCACAAGCACTGCCGCCGTTGGAGCCTCCAAAGTAACGCACTGGCCCTTTTCTCCATCTGACAACCAGATGTCAATCGCAGCATCAGAGGGGGAGCTTCAGTCCTCTGCAGATGAGGATTCAGCTGCGTTGCCCCCTTTGGGGTGTGTAGTGTTGCCTGAGTCCGATCCAGAATGGGCGGCTATGCTTTCCCAGGCTGCCAAGAAGGTCGGGCATGCGTGGAACCCTCCACCACGTCTCGAACCTTCCCAGTTGTCCGATTGGTTTCTGAATTTTTTCTGCCCCAGGTACCATTATTTCAGGAAGTGGGCTTTTCCTCACTATGACATGGACGGTACCATATAGTGCCAGAAGCCGTCCTAGTGGCTCCTCCCTCCTCACCACCCTTGACAGCGGGGCAACTAAGGCGTATGTGGATATCCAGCCAGTGGAGCGTGGTTGCGATGTAGCTGTGTCCAGTATTCGTTTCCTCTTGGCAGGGTAATCCACGCCTCCTGTCCAAGGACTTTAATTTTTTGTCCGATGTCTCGGCATAGACTTTTAAGGCCGGCTTTTGGAGGCTGCTTCCGCCCTCCATGCCATGTCCAGCAGTCCCAGGCGCTCATGGACATGAACGAGGGTGGTTCTGACCCAGAGCTCCACCCGTGTTCTGGCGGACAGTGCACCTACTGGCGAAGGACGCAATAGAGCCGGTCCCTCCAGCCGATATGAAGACCGGCTTCTACAGCCCGTACTTATTGTACCCAAGAAAGGTGGTGGATTATGACCAATCTTGGACCAGCATGTACTGAACCGGTCCCATCACAGGCTGCCATTCAAGATGCTTAAGCTGAAACGTATGATTGGTTTGCAGCGATCAACCTGAAGGACGCGTTCTTTCATGATTCTCCCTCGACACAGACCGTTTCTTCGCTTTGGGTTCAAGGGATGGGCACATCTTACACTTCGGACTGGCCTTGTTGCCCGCTGTCTTCACGAAAGTTGCGGAGGTGGCCATTGCTCCCATGTGCGAGCGTGCTGTTCTCATACTCATTCATTCTTGACGACTGGCTTATTCTTGCCCAGTCGAAAGAGCAGTTGTGCGAAAGAGCAATTGGGAAAAGCGACCTGATTGTCAGATTCCTGAGGTGGGCGAGGAGACTAAATCCTCCTCGCCCACCATCTATACCCTCTTGGGATTTGTCTCTGGTCCTTTTGACTTTTCATCAAGAGGGTAGGCGACCTACATTCATTTCCGGTCGATGAATCGTGCCTAGAATTCGGCCTGATCTTGAGACCCTGGCCTGGATATGTGCCCAAGGTTCCTACCACTCCCTTCTGGGACCAGTCAGTGAACCTGCAAGTGCTGCCTTCAGAGGACGAAGACCCTGCCCTGGCTTTTCTCTGTCCCGTCCGCGCTCTGAGCCTGTACGTGGACAGAACACAAAGCCTCAGGACCTTAGATCAGCTCAGTCTGTTATAGAGGCCAGCAGAAGGAATAGGCTGTCTCCAAGCAGAGGATGGCCCACTGGATAGTGGATGCCATCGCCTTGGCTTATGGAGCCCAAGGCGTGCCTTGCCCACCCGGGTTGAGAGCCTACTTCACTAGGGGTGTCTCTTTGTCCCCGGTGACAGACATCTGTAGAGCTGCGGCCTGGGCAACACCTAACACGTTGGCTAGGTTTTATAACCTACGTAGTATCGGCTTGCTGCTCCACTTCCCTCCACATGGAGTAAATACGTGCAACTCTGCTCCAGTTGAGTTCCCCACTTAGGCGAACCCTGTGAGTTCCTCCGCACCTCTTCGGCAGTCAGACATTGTGGAGCGTCTGACACCAGGCCTAGTGCTCGTATGCTTGTGTAACTTGTGCTTGGCCAGGTTCCATATGTGGTGATCCCATATGTGTATTCTTGCACGACCATTTCCCTGCGGTGAGTCCGCTCTGCCGTCACTGTCCTGTGCAGCCTCCCCCTTCTCAGGCTGGAGCCACCCCAGTCACATTGTATATGTTGCACTGCCCCTTCCAGCCAGTGTCAACCTTAATTTCTTTTCGACTGAAGAAAAGACATGGACATCTTGGATGACATGGTGGTGAGTAAATTATCAGCAAATGTGAACTACTCCTTTAACTGTTTAATTTCCTACAGTCAATGTGCAGGGGTTTAGTACCATGTGTTTACAAGGCAAAAGGCTGTGAATGTTAGTTTGACAGAAAAAAAAGTCATACATATTTTCTTCCACAGACCATTATATTGGTACTTTATTATTGTGAAAGCATCTGTATAAAAAGAACCATAATTTTCCACTGAAATTGTTTTGAAAGGTAAGAGAGGACCCACCAAATGAAAAAGTGCAAATAACTATGTCTTTGATGAAACAAGGGAGATGTCTCCAGATAAGGGTATAAACATAAAACCTCTTCTCATAAAGATGAACAGAAATAGCCTTCAATCGGAGCGTAAAGGCAAATAGCAGAAATCCTCTTGGGTGATACACAGAGCAGAGAACAGCAGATAAACCAGGGTCTGGTGGGATCAAGCCTCAGGTCTCTCAGAGATTTAAAGGTGGGCAGGGGGCTGGGTTCAGGTGCTGGACGGCCTTCTGCACTCTAAAAAAATACAGTTGTTTCTACCCAACTTTGGGAAAAGTTCCTGCGGTGGATGTGGCTATAACTAGATATTTACAGACAGTCACTTGCTGTGTTGGCAGTTTTTAGCCAAACACTACAAATGTACAGTACTTTGTGTACAGTACACATACTTGCCAGAAGAAGAAATTACTCTTTATTTCAAAACATTAGAAACAGAAAAGAAACAGGCAGAAAAATGAAATGTTTGTCTAACATTTTTAAAGTTACTACTAGTTTTACAATGTTGTTAGAACATTCAAAAGTAACACTCCCATAGTGTTTTAAGAAGGATAAAAATGGAACGTTCATGTTTTTTTAGCGTCCGTAAAACCAAGAAATGTTTTAATGTTCAGAGAACATTCAAAAATAGTATTCATGACTTATTTGGAACGTTAGCAAAACGTTCTAAGAACCTGTTTTTGTTGGTTGGGTGTGATGGAGCAGAGTTGCACGCACTTGCTCCATGTGGAGGGAAGTGGAGCAGCAAGCCAACACTAGAGTGGGAACTTCCATCCATAAACCATTTGTAATATTTCTTTCATCACTGTAGAGCAGCTTCCAGACTCAAACTTTAATCAACAGAAACCAGCAACAAAACTTATTTTTAAAAAAATGGTTTATTTGATTCATGTTTATAGCCAGTTTTGCTCTGCACAATCATGGACAGGGGGACGTGTATGTGGTCTCAAACTGATCACCTGAAAAAAAAAAAAGACAAGAAATTAGACCACGCATACAAGCAATTCAGCCAATTGCATGAGTCAATGAAGGCCTACTTGTCTGATAGTAGTCATAAACGTTGATAACCGCTGGCTTGAGATTTTTGACTGCAAGAACCCGTTTTAGCCGAAGTGTGTAAGTTATGGGGAAGCTTTTGAGAACCTGCAATACAGAAGAGATGAAGAGCACAGAAGCACACAGACATGAAGGAGATCGCTAGTAATGTACCCAGTGTGGTCTCACCTCTTTCAGATACACTAGGACATGATCATCTTCAGCATCAACACGCTCCACTAGCGGAGCGAACGACTTGGGTGGAAAACCAAGCTGAGAATAAAACATTTACAGAGAATTACATCAAGGAGCTTCAAGCATCTTACGAGTCATCTAAAATCCATACAAACCGGTGACGTATCTGCCGTGAAGCCCGACAGGAGCTTAATGTCCACGATAACCATGTTAGTACTTGCTCGAGCACCATTGTATCTGAATGAAGGGGAATAAAGAGGTTTAGACAACAGGAACAAGCAGCTTAAATGGAATTAAAGCTACAAGCATGAGCAGATTTAAGTCAAAGATGTTCATACTTCACTGTGAAGTTCAACATAAGAATCGCCCCAAGCGGTCTGCAGTCTCCGGTCACCTTCGCTTCAACACTCAGCGTCTTGGAGACTTTAATAGGTGTCGGGATGTTGTAGAAACACGCAATCTATGATAAAACCAAATTAGTATGTGCACAATAGAAACAGAAATGGAGGGTGAAGATACAGACCTGCACAGACACACAAGCGGATCCTGACGCTTTAACGCTATATTTGCCTGGAACATTCTTCAGCGGCTTCTCCTGATACAGCAGCCGGTTGTCCTTATTCACACTGAAGCTATAAGAGTCTCCTCCTTCTACTGAGGACTGTACGGTAACGGTGCTGGAGCCAGACAAACTGAACACTTGAGCAGCGTACACAGACAGGGCATGAAGAGCCACCACAGTGTCCTAAAACAAGCAAATGATTAAACTCCACTCAGATATGGTTGATTGTGCTCATGTTTGGTAGTCAGAGGCACCTGGGTGGAGGAAAAGCCTCCATAGGGATTCTGCTGGGTCACCAGCCAGTTGACGATGCGGTTAGCATAGCTCAGAGAAGCCGTTGTGAGGGGCTTAACTGTGAGAACCGCTAGCAGCACGTACGAGCTGATCTCCACCGCCACAGTATCACCAGATTTAGTCTGAGACCAATGGAGTTTATTGCCTTAGGATGAGATGGAGGGGTTAAAGTTCATGCCAAAGAACCTGATAAATATCAGTGGCTTGTAAATTTCACCTTCAGAAATGGCAAGATTCTCCAAGGTGGTTAGAAGCTGTGATCGAGTGGTGGTCTCTTTAGCCAGACTGAAGGTGTAGGCCAGAAGAGCCGTAGTGTAAGTGTTTCCTACGTTCCCAACAACAGGCCTCAAGCAAGACAGAGCATTGGAAATGACGGGATCCTGAAAAATCAAAGCAAGCGTCAGACTAAAGCCAGAACAGGATGGTCATCTGTAATGCTACGTTCACACCGGACGCGAATAGCGCATAAAATTCACGTCTAGTTTGACCACTTTGTGTTAATTCAGGCATCAAGGAAAAAAAAAAAAAGGCCGCCAACAGATTTCGATTCGGACGCGCGTAAATTTCTCTTCAAACTTTTGTTTTTACACGTCAGAATCAAAATTCGTTGGCAGCCATTTTTTTTATGTCGATTGAGAGTGTCACCGCTCTGCATTTGCTATGGAGAGCAGAACAGCGGTGTGGGGATCATCGTCACCGTATTTGTGTCCACCGGACCCTTTGGAGGCAAACCGTTTGGCGAGTTTCACCATTTGCTCGCTCCAGGAGCTGTGCTGGATGACGGCCGTTGTCAGCGGTACTTCCGCCTGTCCTGCGCCCAGTTTGATGACCTGTTGTCCCACATTGAGCGAGAAATCACCCTCACCCACTAATCGGTCATTTGTTATGATGTCAATTGAGTCCGGTGTGAATGTAGCATAAGGAGCTCATACAACGACTGAAGTTTACCGTGGAGGGGACGCCCATCTCAAGTAGTGATGCAGTAATATAGGCGGTCATGGTAATGTTATCGTCAACTCCACCCTAAAACACAAGGAAATGGATTAAGAAGAGTATAATCACTTGAATACATTCTGGTGCATTTGAAGAAACCCGTGACCACCTTCAGTTCATAGTGGTACAGAGTTCCCTGCTGCATGAAACAGCCGTCTGAAACCTGCTGGCTAACCAACCAATCCTGTGCACTCTGAAGGACATTCGGATCGATGAAGACGAAGCTCCTCGCCAGGCCAAAAGATCTCATGACAAAGGCAGTCAACCTAACCATGGAGGAAGTTTCATGAGAAGCTAAGAAAACAAATGGCTGACTTAAGTCTAGAACCAGCATGAAACTCACCATGTATTCGATTCATCATAACCAAATGTGCTGTATGATCCATCACTGTGCCTGTAGTTTAGTTGTGCTTGGTATCCTGTTCAAGTCAAAATCCACATGAAATTAACAGTCACGCTCCAATGGGAAAAGAACTGAACGTCCTTTGGAGGGAGTTTAACAAGTAAAGTTAAGAGATTGTGGTCCAAACCTCTTTGAATGTAGCCTGTGGCCGTCTCTCGGACGGCTGCAGTGAGTTGCTTCGTGCCTTCCAGGTACTGCAGTATGTAAATATTTGGAGCAAGAACCCCCATATTCTGTTCTCCACAGCCATATGGCATCTGCAACAACCCATCTAGATTATTCAGTGAACGACCCATTATGTCTCCTACGAGGGGAATAGAAACAAGGGGGTCAAGCCATGTTATTCTGCTGAATGTCACTGTTGGTTCCTCCAAAATTGACCTGCTTTACCTAGGACTGAAACGGAGCATTTGGCTGAACCCTGGATCACATTTGTAGGAAACGTCAGAGTCGCATCTTCAGAAAGGACATTTCCTGCGGTCCAAGAGGAACAGGTCAGCACAGAGCTAATGTTTGGCTGTAGGCTAAGGGGGATATGTTTGAGAATCATTGAATGTAAACAAACCCTTTGGACACAGTAACCAACTCTGGGTGTTTGTCCTTTCAACTCCTTCAGGCTATAAAAGCAATAAAAACACCACATCAGTAAAGCAGCATGAGCTCCATGATCAAACTCCAGACGGCTGGTTAAAACTTACCAGGACAAGTAGACTTCGAGTGACTACGTCCACGCGTCCTCTTGTTGGCACAGTCACAATCTCAGTGCCACATCGATTCTGGGACGACTCAGCTGAAGCATTGACAGTCACATTAACAGCTCCTGCAGTGACAGACAAGTGGTGCTTAAATTAAAGTGCTTTAATTCAGAATAAAGTTACTATTGTGCGTCCCTATGGTGAGTAACACCACAATTGAGACAAAGTCCAAAACTGACCAAGGAGAGACGCTGTGAAACCCCATTTAAGGGTTATTCTCCCTTTGGCACAAAGACAGGACGAAGACAGATCATTCAGGGGTTTCAGAGTGAAAGCCGAGGACTGAGCTGGAGTTACTCGAACCTGCCAATGAAAGAACATATGAAGCAAAGACACAACGGCTTCTCTATACAGATCCATTTTATAAAGAAACCATGACAGACCATGATGCACTCGGACAGATAGCTGAAGACTGTGGCCTTGAGCTCAAAAGACTCGCCCCGGACGATGGAGTACGGCAGCGAGAGCTCCAGGAAGAAGGGCTGGAAGACCGTCAGCAGAGCAGGAGCAGCAACACCGAAACCATTGGAAGACAGGCAGAACGCCTCCGTCTCCCATGTGGTGATTGTGTCAGGAACCTTGAGGGGAACTTTTGTGGATCCAGTGTCTCTGAGGAACGGATAGCAGAAAATAGAAGCAAGTGGGCAGGAGTTAAAAACTAGGCAAGTAGCTTTAGATACGTTTTACATACCCCACTTGAGCAAGCTGCCAGATCCAGGTTTCTGGAAAGTAAACCCTGATGGTCACATCATTGGTCGAGCTGCTCTCACGCAGACGTGGTTGTGATACAGAAACGGATTCCAACGCAGATGCCGCATAGTACCGCGAATCAAATACTGAAATGAGACAACATTAAGACTTGAAGTGCCTGCTCTTTGAATTGAAGTTCTGAAGGTATAAAAGATCAAACCCTCTTATTGGAGTTAAAGGTGAAGCGAGTGATTTTTAGTGGGATCTAGTTGTGAAATTGCCATCAACAGAAGTTACATTGCTGTCTCAGACGATGATATCTAGCCAGTTAAGCAATGAGGTTTCTTTATAGAGCCAAATTAGGTTTAATTCAGTAAAACAAGGTCACTGCGAATAATTCTGTTACTAGTTCATCAGTGTAAGTTTTATACAGTTTAGCTTGATTTGTGACAATGCATTTTGTCCGTTTAGGACCACTGTAGAAACATGTCGGCACAAAAAGACCATTTCAATGTAAGGGGAACCTGTTGAGCATGTAAATAAAATGGCTCATTCTAAGGCCCTATTTATACGAGAGCGCTCGCAGGTGAAAACGTAAAAATATTTGACCGATGTGCCTTTCGTTTACATGGCGACGGCGTTTTTGGGGCTTAAAAACAAAGTGAAAGCAATCTTAAATCTTAAAAATGCTCCACCACGTTCCCGTGTAAACGGGGGAAAAAAAAAAAAGCAAAAGTCTGCTTGTCAGTGAAGGTTGTACGCAGGCACACGGACTTGGCGTTGTGTGGCAGTGCGCCACCTAGCCGCCTGAAGCACATTCTACATTTAATTACACACTTTTTCGTCACCATATGCACGTAGATTTCCCACCCAAAAAAACGCAGAATAAGTAGTGATAGCGCAACGGCACTTTTGCGTTTTCTCTTCAGAATCGTTTCAATGTAAACAGCCTTAGATAATAAAAACATAACGGCTCATTATTTAAGGTCTTTAAACAACTGAACAGTTATGAATGCAACATTGCATTTGTCAACAGATCCTCCCAAATATTACACTATACACCTTTAAAAAAAGATTGAGATCAAATGCAACACCTTAGGCTCAAGAAGTCAGTTTACATGAAAAGAACTTAATGACTGCATAGACCTACTTCTGGGGTAATTACGATAATAAACCAGGTCTTTGTACTTCAGACAATCAGGTTCTCGTACATCCAGATTTGTTGCGAGCTTCAACCCCATACTCTGCCAGAGAAACAAGACAAAACTGAAATCAAGGATCCTGTATTATTCAGTGACTACATGGTCATGTAGGACTTGCCTTGAAACTTGTATAGGCATGATCTGTAGGAACAGCTCGACGGGGTCGAAGTGTGAGACACTCCTGTTGATCCTCAACGTTGAATGGATAATCTGATTGCGACCGCACCGGGAGCAAGTTAAACACCTGCGTTCATGTAAAAGCACTGTAGTTACTTGTTTCAAGACAGATTGTTTCAAAAGCAGCTTTACAGTGATGAAATGCAACAAAGTTTATTTCTAGAAGAGCTTAGTGTCTGAGTCCAGCCTAAGTTCAGTGATGGACTTTAGTGATGGTTAAGCTGCTCTGGAGAAAAGTGTTCTTATTGTCCAGTTCTGTTCTCATATAGTGTCAATGCAAGCAGATGAATATTGACTGACAGGTGTTACCATATCACGCACTTTTGAAAAATTTAACTAAACGCACTACCATTTGGTCTGTTGGTCTTAAGCTTTAAGAAGGATGGCTTTAAAAATAACAGCCACGTCGTAATAGTAAGGATTTGTCTAACTGATCCAGAAGGACACTCAAATCCTAAAGTTGAACCTGGATGTCAAATAAAGTCCAACAGGAAAACTAAACCGCACATGGGTACCATTTCAGGACTCAGGCGTTGAGTCCCTGGCTTTAAGATCTGGACGCTCTGATCTACAGCACTGAGGCCACACAGGGATCCCGCTTGAGCAGAGACTGTCAGAACATTTTCCTCACCAGGAACCGCCTTAGCAGGAGAGAACTGTAGAGACACCTGGAACAAGGACCAACACACTGGAAGACATGTCATCGTTCCCCACTTAAAGCCAAAAGGTGCTAGTGCACATCATACCTTGTTTTGAAAACACATTTCAGTGTCAAACGACGCTGTACCAACAACTACACTCTGACTGGGCAGAACACAGTAGACCAGAATCTGCACTACTGGAGCCATATCAACATTGACAGACAGTTGGAACGACACAGAGCCAGTCGTGACGGCATTAGAAGCCCTCGCAGTGACCGGCTGAGATCCATGGAGGACGATCACTCCTCTGGACAAGACCTGACAAAAGAGACCGGTGCATAAAATGTGCCCAATGAAAACAGAAAACAATAAAATTAATATTTTTTAGTCACCATATAGATGATGTTTGTGTTGTAGTTGCCAGTTTCTCCAACAAAAGAATACTTGACGGTCACTGGAAACGCAGCACCACATTTGAGCGGCTGCTCAAGCTTCACTATAGTCAGTTCACTGAACTTTTGGCTGTCAGGAGCAGAAGGTTGGAGGAGCCGAACAACCCTCCTATCTGTGCTGAAGTACGGGGATTTATAACCATCAAAACTTGCTGGAGTTGCGCTTGCCTAGAGAACAAATGCAATTTTAGTCTTGCGAGAGAAGTCGTAACTTATAATGAGAAAGGAGAAAAATCGTACCACCAGATTTAGATCGGCCTTGGGAAGTTTTGCAGTTTTGAGGGAAAACGTGGCCAGTCCGTTCTGGTTAGTGGTTAGATCCAGCAGGAGCTCATCAGGCCAATTGTTCCCATTCAGGAGATACACTGCTTTGTTTGCAATTGGAGTCCCATTGAAAAAAGACGCCAAGACCTTTTGAAAAAGACAAGGCTAGGAAAGCGAACCAATATGGAGTCTTCTGTAACGTCATGAACTTTTACTTGCCTTTCCAACAATCAGTGATCCAGATCTAAAAGTCTCTGGGAGCTCCACAAATGTGATATTCCCAACTTCAAACGTAATGGTCACAGTTGTGGATTTTGATACAACTTCGTCTGGGACGAAAAAGCACAAGAATAAACCAAACAAACAAGTAGACATGCGTCACTAGTTTAAATCAGCCTATAACTCACCGGTTCCCTCCTCTGTGATATTCACGTTAACTTGAAACATATCTTCCATGTTTCTCTCAAATTTGGTGTTGAAAAACATAGAGGTCCTGAAGGTAACGGAGACACAGCCTGTGGCATTCATCTGCTTTCAGAACAGAGATAGTCAGTGAAATGTCAAGCAGAAGCAGAAGAAAAGCCTTGCTCTGAACGGCAGGAGTCACACCTTAACAGTTTTATTCTGGCACAGACGAGTCAGGCCAGGAACCTCAGAGAACTGATATGGCTCACGGCATACTTCCACCAACGCTTGACCAGGTACAGGTTGGCCATATGTATATCTGGGGAAGATATGTTACAAGGAATGAGATCAAGACCCATCCACCCACAATACAGGAACAGAAGAATCACTCACTTGGCACAAGCCTCAACTTTCAGTCCCACAACGCCAACGCTGTACGTCTGTGGTGTTTTTACGGTCACGTCAAACTTGGGTAAAACTAAACCAGAAACAAACTGCTTAATGAGGACCTCAGCTCTGCTGTTGTACTTTCACTCTCAAACATTGACTTACCGTATTTTCTCACTTCAAATTCCTGGGAGACCTCTCGGCCATCAATAAAAGCCTTTAGTGTGTACATGCCTATCGGAGCCTCTGGGTTCAACTCATGAGAAAGCTGCAAGATCCAACCCGTTGAGGCAACGTTTGTCCACTGACCGATCCGGTAATTTTGATTATCCTATCAAAAAAATAACTCGGTAAAAGAAACTTCTTTATTTCTGCAAGTCTTTAGGTTCAGACATAAAACGACTAGCACCAGAGGAAACTCACCTCCACCACCACAAGACTGTACTGTAAAGACAAATAGAAGACATTAAAGTTACATGAATGAGGTTAACAACCTGCATTTAACTTGTTTACCAGTGAAATAAATGGATGGGACAGATGCAGACATACCATTTGATCAAGGGGCACAAATTTGGCATTCATGGTCACAACTCTGAAATTCACTGCAAAAGGGAAAACCGATATGAACTTGCATCCATTACATGATGCACTTGAACATGAAGTCAGTCCATTACACTACAAGTTCTGATCACTTCTAAGACTTAAACAAGGGTCCTTCACAGCTCACCCGTTTGTCCTGGATTGTAGATGGGTTTGTCCGTTTGGATGAAGGTCAAAGGTAGATAAGATCTGAACATGACTTTCCTCTCCTCAGTCATTTTGAAGGTCCTCCCTTGGACTTCCACCTTAAGCGTCTGCACAGATTCCACATCACCTAGTGGAGCCTGTAGAGAAGTGTTGTTAAATAAATAAAAAGCAGAAAAAAATACTGCATGTGCTGCACAATGACAGACCTTGAAACTAAAGCTACGGTGAAACTCGGTCAAAGAAGTGTGCTGCAAAAGTGGAGTCGTCTTATTTTGATCATCGAGCAGAGAAACAGTCATCTTGAGACTCTCATTGGGCTTTAACAGACTCGCACACAGTTTGGCATCCGAGCCGAACTCAATCACAGCAGGGAACGACACCAAGAAGGCTCTGTGGAAACATCAGTAAGACGTTTAATACAGGAAGTCAGAACTGAACATAATCATGCAAGTGTATAAAAATCACAGAGTCACCATGATGTTGTACTAGAGACTACAAACACAACAGTAATTGCTGAGAAATGCCAATGCCATCTCACGACCAATCGTACAACAAGTGATTAAGGTGGCTTCGTACGATTTGTCTATTAGGGGCTGGTTCAGGAGTAGATAATTCATACAATTGAATACAAGTTTGGCAACTCATAAAAAAAACATACGAATTACCAAGAATCTTGCAAATTCGAGTGGGGTCGTATGAATTGGTTCGAATTAACGTGGGATCGGGTTGGAATGCATTAACTTTGAATCAGGTTAAAAGAGATGGTATATTTTCATTCAATTGAAAGCACATTTACTTACGGTCCTGATCCCTGTCCCTCAAAAGCAAAGAGGAAAAGGGCTAAAATGAGCCCTTTCCATACACAAATCTCCCTCACAGCCATGAAGAGCGATCATCCAACACTAAATGTGAATCAAGCGTCTCTTTCAGAGAACCCAACAGCTCCTGTCAATCTTCTTCGTGATTGCAGCGATATTTAAATGCTTAATTGTCGCGAGGTATTCATTAAGCTCGTTAATTTCAATGATTAACCTAACCTGGAATTAATTAATCTGTTTATTACTCCATCCTTTAAAACACACAATCCTAAATACTGCTGACAAAACGTACAGATAATTAAAAAAAGTTACATGGGTCGAGAGTAAAATAATGTTCACGTGTAAAAATGTTCACATCATATAAATTTGGCCTCTTTTTATGAAGAAACTTGGCAGATAATTGTGTCAGTGAAAAAGTTTTAGAAGTGAAACAAAAATATGTTATAGAGGTTTAAGTTAATGAAATGGTTTATGAACGTTATTTTATATAAAATATGAAACTGCTAGAAATCTTAATAAGTTGCTCCAAATTTGATGTTGACCACTATTAAAAAAAAGTTTTTCAGTAAATTTTTTTGGACGCAGTACCAGATTTCACCCATCAGATGGCAGCAAAAACTCCACTGACACACACAGTGGTTGGGTTTGTGATTTGCAGTTGAGTTTTTCTCTCTCAAATGTTACAAGCAAACACACATACAAACCATACTCTGACATTCAAACCAACACACCTACACAATTACAGCTGAATAATTTATGCAATTGGCTTTATAATATGCAGAAGCAGAAAACATTTTGTTTGTATGGATTGGATAGATATCTATATTGGATAGATAGAGGTGCGTACAGTTTTACTGCAACGTTTTGTGTGTGCAATGAGGCACCGGAACGATCTATTGGATTTACTAAAGATGCAAAGAAAACAACAATGAGTTAAGAGTGTCACAAAAACGAGCATAGCAGCCTATAGCCAACGACATATTTAGTGCTGGTGTGACAGCGTGGTCAGCGATAGCCACAAGCATTTACAGCTCACAACTGCTGTTTTCACAACATTGCTTGTGTGTGTGTCGGTCTCGGTAAGTGTGTGCCCAAATCACACCGCGGATATACATAGGTGCTTACGTACTGAAGAGTTTTTTATTTTCTGTTTTTTTTTTTTATTAAAAGAGCAACACAAGGACCCTACGTCCTTTTCAGGATGTCATTCCGCTTTGCTTGTGTGTTTCTGGATACGGTCATTCCCTGGCGCCAGCACTGCTGCCGCTGCAGCCTCCAAAGGAACGCACTGGCCCTTCTCTCCACCTGACAACCAGATGTCAATCGCAGCTTTCCCGGGCTGCCGAGAAGGTCAGGCTTGCGTGGAAGGAACCCTCCACCACGTCTGGAACCTTCCCAGTTGGACGATTGGTTTCTCAATTTTTTCTACCAACCTTGACAGCGGGGCAACTAAAGCGTATGTGGATATCCAGCCAGTAGTGTGTGGTTGCGATGCAGCTGTGTCCAGCATCTGTTTCCTCTTGATTACCCTACGCCTCCTGTCCAAGGACTTTCTGTCCGGTATCTCGGCGTAGACTTTTAGGGCCGGCTTTTGGAGGCTGCTTCCGCCCTCCATGCCATGTCCACCAGTCCCAGGCTCTCATGGACGTTAACGAGGGTGGTTCTGACTCAGAGCTCCACCCTTGTTCTGGCGGATAGTGCCCCTATGCTCAGGGCGGAGATTGCTGTCCTACTGGCGAAGGACACGATCGAGCCAGTCCCTCCAGCGGATATGAAGACCGGCTTCTAAAGCCCATACTTCATTGTACCCAAGAAAGGCAGTGGATTATGACCAATCTTGGACCTGCATGTCCTGAACCGGTCCCTTCACAGGCTGCCATTCAAGGTGCCTATGCAGAAATGCATTTTCAAATGCATCCGTCCCCATGATTGGTTTGCAGCTATCCAATCTTGGACCTATGTGTCCTGAACCGGTCCCTTCACAGGCTGCCATTCAAGGTGCCTATGCAGAAATGCATTTTCAAATGCATCCGTCCCCATGATTGGTTTGCAGCGATCGACCTGAAGGACATGTACTTTCATGTCTCGATTCTCCCTCGACACAGACCGTTTCTTCGCTATGTGTTCGAAGGACGGGCACATCAGTACAAAGTCTTACACTTCGGGCTGGCCCTGTTGCCCCCTGTCTTCATGAAAGTCGTGGAGGCGGCCATTGCTCCCATGTGCGAGCGTGGTGTTCTCACACTCATTCATTCTTGACGACTGGCTTCTTCTCGCCCAGTCGAGAGTTCAGTTGTGCAAACACCGGGATATGGTGCTCAGTCACCTCAGCCACCTAGGGCTTCGGGTCAACTGGGAAAAAAGAAAACTCATCCACTGGCACAGGATCACTTTTCTTGGTCTGTATCCAGACTCAATCAACATGACAGTGCGCCTCACCGATACGCCTTTATGCGTTGAAGTAGAACCTATTTGTTGACTAGTGTCTTTCTCATGAGGAGAACCCCTGAACTTGCTGATCAGAGCCGTGCTTTTCTTCCTGCAAGATGGGTTGGAGCAAAGTCCGTCTCCCTCTACCCTTAAAGTGTCTGTTCGCTGCTATCACCACATATGACAATGCAGTTGAAGGTAAGTCGTTGGGGAAGCACAACCTGATCATCAGATTCCTGAGGGGGGCGAGGAGACTAAATTCTCCTTGCTCACCATCTATACCCTCGTGGGATTTGTCTCTGGTCCTTTCAGCTTTTAATCAAGAGGGTAGGGGACCTTCATTCATTTTCCGTCGACGAATTGTGCCTAGAATTCGGTCCGACTAACTCTCATGTAATCTTGAGACCCCAGCCTGGATACGTGCCCAAGGTTCCTACCACTCCCTTCTGGGACCAGGCAGTGAACCTGCAACTGCTGTTTTCGGAGGATGAAGACCCCACCCTGGCTTTTCTCTGTGCCGTCTGTGCTCTGAGCCTGTACGTGGACAGAACGCAAAGCCTCAGAACCTCAGATCAGCTCTTCGTCTGTGACAGAGGCCAGCAGAAGGGAAAGGCTGTCTCCAAACAGAGGATGGCCCACTGGATAGTGGATGCAATCGCCTTAGATTACGGAGCCCAAGGCATCCAGGTTGAGAGCCTTCTCCTCTAGGGTTGTCTCTAGAAGGTTGTCTCTTCTTCTTGGGCGCTGGCACACGCGCCCCAGTGACAGACATCTGTAGAACTGCGGCCTGGGCGACACCTAACACGTTGGCTAGGTTTTATAACCTACATGTTGAGCTGGTTTCTTCCTGTGTGCTCGCTTCAACTAGCCGGTAACACACAAAGATCCCGCTCTAGTGTCGACTTGCTGCTCCACTTCCCTCCACATGGAGCAGATACGTGGGATCCACTGGCGAACCCTGTGAGTTCCTCCACACCCCTTTGGAAGTCAGACGTTATGGAACATCTGACACCAGGCCTAGTGCTCGTATGCTTGTGTAACTTGTGCTAGGCTGGGTTCCATATGTGGTGATCCCTGCAGCGATCCCATATGTGTATTCTTCCACAACCAGCTCCCTGCGGTGAGCCCGAGTCTGCTCTGCCAACACTGTCCGATGTAGCCTCCCCCTTCTCAGGCTGGAGCCACCCCAGTGAAATTGCATATGTTGCACTGCCCCTTCCGGCCAGTCCATATGTGTATTCTCCACATGGTACCTCCCCTCAGGCAGGATGTAGCTTCTGCAGCGTCTCTCTTCCCTGGAGAGGCACACATTCCCAAAATTATCGAAGAGTTCTACTGTGTGGGTTATAACGGAACAGCAGTCCAAACTCCCTCTACGCAGGCCTTCCGGCCCAGCCAGTTGGGGGTCTGAGAGTCCTGCATAGGATGCTTTCCATTGGACACCAATTATGTCGTCACGTCAACGTTACATTGAACGTGAGCGACTGAAAGGGAACGTCTCGTTTACTATTGTAACCCTTATTCCCTGAAGGAGGGAACATGAGACGTAACGTCCCGTCCCCACGGTTGCTGACCATCGTTGCACGGCCGTCTCAATCTCGGCTCCTCAACGAATAACAATGTGTGCGTGCACCCACTTCCTGTTTATACCCGTGGGGTGGGGCGGGGCATGTGACGTGTTTATACTTAAAATACAAAGTACTCAAAGTTGATAGGGCTCCCTGAAGTGATCCCAATTACCTTGTCATGTCAACGTTAAGTCTCCCATGCCCTCCTTCAAGGAACGAGGGTAACAATAGTAACCGAGACGTTTGGTGGCCTGAAAACACAAACTTTGGAAAACAGAGTGCAAGATTTTGAAAACGTGTTACTATCTAATTGAATTGTGAAAAAGTGACATCATGCTTATTATGTGATGTGGTGCTAGAAAGATGTCACTAATAAAGTGGCCGGTATGTATACACAAAAATGTATCAAAAAATGAAGTGTTGAACCTAAAGATTAATGGTAAACCAGTCAGGATGCTATGGCCGCTTACAGTCCATTCACAAACTGTCTGATGCATTTTACAAACAAACATGTGAAAATCAAGAGTTCCAATCAGATTGACTGGTTAGCAGGGGTTTAATGTGCAGGGGTTTATTTGCATGTGTTTACAAGGTAAAAGGCTGCGAGTATTAGGTTTGGACAGAATAAAGTCATACATTTTTTTCTTCCACACACAATTATTTTGGTACTTTATTATTGTGGTAGCATCAATTTCATATCTTCCTTAAACTGTATAAAAAGAACCATAATTTTCCACTGAAATTCTTATGAAAGGTAAGAGAGGACCCAAATGAGAAAATGCAAATAACAATGTCTTTGATGAAGTGTGTGTGTAGCACTAAGAATATAAAATGGGACAGATATCAATGCACCCCCTTTAAATTTTTAAAACTCTAAAACTTTCTAAAACTGTTAATGTTATTGTTAGTGACTGGTACTTTATTACATGGTGTTCAATTTGGTGTGACTCGGAGTCGCCAGCAGCGGGCACTAGGGAGTTGCGCAGCGCATGAGTGAGCAGCGTAGAAGTAGTCCAGCACGAGATGAAGCGCGAATGTGCAGAGAAATGTGCTCCTTTTTGAACATTGCATTTTCTTCTGTTTCATACAGGTAAGCTGACAATAACCTTACACTGGTATATGTATAACCGTATTATATTCTTATAGAGCCATAGTTCGTGCCTTAAACGTTAAGAAAAGTGAAGTTTTAACAGTGATTGAGAGTGATATGCGTGAAATGGCGGACAAGAGTGTTAACTATTCAATTAGTAGAAAACTAGTAACTCTTAACGTGGGCAAAACGGAGTAATAAAGGTTTAAAAAGATATATACTCGACATGAGTGTGGAACGAGGCATAATTAATGAATATAAGTGTATGGACATTGATTAAGATGCGTGTAGTGACTGTTGTTAGCCCTCGTATATACATGTGACCCTCGTTTAGCATTACTTTGTCAGCCATTACATGTAAGAATAAATAAAGTTAATACGGTTAAATAAGAACCACAGTCAGATTGAGAGGTAAAATAGTTTATTAATAATTTTGTGAGTTTATAGTGATAAAACAGTAACTGTTAAATGGTTAACTTAGTCCTTAATGCAGTCAGTTCATTAGCATATTTCATGGAAGAGTAAAAACAGATTAAAGACAAGTGAAACAGTGATATGAAAGAGTATTAGGAATATATGTGCAGTTATAAATGCTAGAGTAATGTGAATATAAATTAAACTATTGCTGATACCTGAATATCTATTCTAAATTCCAAATATTATTCACATGCTTACTTGTTTGAGTTTAAATGTATGACTCAGAGTTTATTGTACTTTAATGATGTTATTTTTCAGACCTTTTCCTTTTTATATCGTTTATATCGTTGTGCTATCGGGCATAGCACATGTTTATATCCATGTTAATGTGTTTGTGTATAGGACATGTCTTTTCTGAGAATGGAGTATTGTATAAAGAGTCTAGTCTACTGTGACGTATCAGCCTAGACATCAGACATGTGATTTGTTAAGAGAATTTGTGAACGTATCACAGGATAAGAGTGTAGAAGTTAGGGCTGGGTAATAAATATCGATTTCTCGATATTAATCGATTCTCATTTTTACAGACCGATATCGATTCTTAAATCTCAAGAATCGATCCTGTTACATTTGAATGAATGAGACATTGTATCACGGCTGCGCACATCCAACAAATCGCAATAATCTTTGTCCTTTGTTACTATTGATATGAAACAAAGTCTCAATTTTCAAATTACGTCCATTTTCTTTAGAAATTCAAAAACATAAATAGCGTTTTGCCGTTTTTGCGCTGTGTCATGAGATCGCTCTGGAGAAGCAGCAGCGCTGATCTCTCTTCCGGCTTAATAATACCAGTCACAGCGCCAAATAAACATGAATGAGCATCTGAAAGTGTGTTAAAGATCGAGTACAACTTATCTAAATCCGTATCATGACGCATTGATTCACTCAATCAGCGTTTCAACCGTGGAAAGACGTCAATTAAACAGCTTGTAATCAATGTCATGTATCGTCATATTTACCTCAGAAAACCCACATAAACTCGTTAGTCCACACTCGTTAGTGTTCTTCAATATTTAATGCATATTTGAATAAATCTGGCAAGTTTTTATGACTGCCACCATTTAAATGTTTATATTTCATATAATCTTATTATAAAAATAAATAAAAGTGTAATTTAAGTGCTTGTATAGCTACAAAACAGTTCATTATTACCTTCATATTAGGTTAATGAAGCCTAGTAGGCTACAACTAGACTATATATATAGACCATAGTTCATGATTCAAATAAAATGCTGCGTGGAGTCAACCAATCAATGCAGGGCATGAACTCAACCAATGAAACCCACCCCCGAAAGTTCCTGAACTTTGAAAAAGTACTACCTCGCTAGCAGGGACTTTCGGACGGGGAAATATTTACCCGAAACATCATTTGATCCCCGAGTACCAACACGAAGTTTAGTTCCTGCGGTGGACGTGGCTATAGTTGGATATTTACAGACAGACACTTTCTGTGTTGGCAGTTCTTAGCCAAAGTACACTAGAAAAGTACAGTACTCTATATGTGTACAGTACACATACTTGCCAGAAGAAGAAAAAAACTCTTTATTTCAAAACATAAGAAAATAGAACGTTTGTCTAACATGTTTAAAATGTTTCAAAATGTTGTTAGAACATTCAACAGTAACATTCCCAGTGTTTGAAGAAGGATAAAATGGAATGCTCATGTTTTTTAATGTTCGTGGAACCAAGAAATTTTTTAATCTTTCAGAAACAGTGTTTTCATAACTTAATTGGAACGTTAGCAAAACATTCTAAGAGCCTGTTTTTGTTAGCAGCGAGTGACGTAAACTCTTCCATATGATCAGTCTAGATGAGGAGGATTCTACATGTTCATCTTCCTCTAAACTCCAGGCATCTGCAAATGCCATTTAAGGAAATATCTTTGGAAAGCTATAATTGTCTACATTCCTATAATGAATGTAGGCTACGACACCCCAGTCATGTGTTCTGTTCTGTTCAAAGTTAGCGTTCTGTTAACATATGCTAAATAAGGGCACAGCAGACATCTCGCCTCTCTTTGTTGCTGTCGTCAAGTATGCTAATAAGAACACACACACACAGCAATTAGCCTCATTGGCATGCAGCTCATCACGGTGATGTCACGACGAGCAAACACGAGGAGGTCGTGACCTTTTCAGCCCTCTGTGGCTCTGAGCATGAACTGAATACTGACGTAAATCCGGGAGAACTCTTGAGGAAAATGCTAAATGAACCGGCGTGGAAAGAACGAATACAATGGAATTAAAGCAAAAGATTGAGCAAGAGCAACAGAAAAGGAGAAGTGGTAACACTTTAGAAAACTATTCCTTCATTGATGAATAACTTCACTGGAACAAATGAGTAACAAACTACATTAGCTAACAAGAAACTCTGATTAACGAATTAGTTAGTAATAAATGCTCAGTCGAATGTGGTAGTTCACTGTCGGCTAATCAGGAACTACTGTTTTTCATACAGTATCTCAAGACTAAGAACTACTATACAGGTTCATAACTAATATTAATAATGCATAGTGTATATTATAAGGTAATGGTAACCCATAAGTAATAATTCAAGTGTTACTACAGTACGTCCTTCTAAAGAAACCAATAATAATTTGGATCATTATTAAAGAGAAAAACATGATAAGAACCGAATTGTCATTGTAAATGTTGATGTTTTGGACATGATTCAACTGTTACATCTTTCTAAAGAATCTAATTCTGTGGATCATTATTCTAAAGTGAGGAATACACTCGTAATGACTAAAATGTTACTAAATCCATCGGAAGGAATTATCCAAACTTACAAAAATCTCAAAAGCTTACAATAACTTCAGTCAATATTAGGTACTTATGTTTTTACTTGGAATACCGATCTAAATAATTAGTAGTCCCTTTAGAAAGATGAAGTAACACTTGAGTCATTACTTACTAGTCGGTTACTATACTTTTATTATAAATTGAACCTGTATTTATCTGGGAGGGATGGAAAAATAATAGTTACTGATTAGCTAATAGTGAACTACAATTCAACTAGGCGCTATTACTCATTAATTCATTATTCAGAGTTTCTTGATAGCTAGAATGTTAATAGTGTGTTTCTCATTTGTTTGTGTGTAGTTAATCATTAATGAAGAAACAGTATTATAAAGTGTTACTGGGAAAGCACATTTTGATATAAGTTGCCTTATCATATATAACTTTGATGATTCACTAATGCATGTGCCGTTTCAGTGTATATTTAAAAGTGTGGTTGTGTATCTGTGTGGGACGGATCTTATTCCGGAAAGACCAAGCTTATTAGTATGTCTAAATAATTACAAGTCTTTCTTACCTTAATGAACCAGTACAGGCGTGGAACAACTGTTTGTCAGAGAAAACGGTATGACAACCTATTGTTACACCTCCAGCGGATCTGAAGAGAGGGAACCTCGTAACACCATCAGTTTCACCACGTCGTCATTCATTTTGAGGTACAAAAACAGTTCTTGGTTGTAATTTGATATCAAGTGAACAGTTGCTTTAAATAGGACCGTGAGTAAGGCAACATTTGACACACTGTCTGATGGTTTTTAAATTTGTTCAATAAATTCTCCTTTTCATACTGCTGTCAGTGTTTCCTCTAGGATTTTTCCAAGCTGTGGGGGCAGGCCCATTTCCCCGGTGGGGGGCCTTGTCTCCCCAAAGTATTATAATCGATCATGCGCATCCCGTGTGCAGAATGATGCACTTGAAGCAACACCAAGTCACAGCAAGCAACGCTTCACATTGAAAAGAACATAGCGAAGGGATTATATCTATAATATGCTTAGTAGGGCTGCACGATTTGGGGAAAATGTCATATTGCCATTGCAATTACTGAGGTCAATATTGCAATTGTGATATGCGATTCCGATATAATAAAATGGTTTCATGAGTCCAACTTGCTTGGTTCTAAAGTAAAATGCACACACAGATTAGTGATCATTCTGTGTATTAATGTTTATTTCTCAACTCAAACTACAGACAACAACTAAATGATTGATAACACCTATAATGATCAATAAACCATCAACCAAACCATCATTACAGTGAAAGCTATCAACTTTTAAAAAAAAATTATTAGGCTAAAAAAAAAATTTAAGAAATTTTAAATTAAGTGAACTTCAAACAATCCCCACATAAACCCATAATAAAAACCATATTTACCTGTGCCCTTCCTGTCTTAACAGGTAGGATACAGAAATTGAATAAAGTTATCAAACAGTATGTTCTGCATGAATTATAAATTATATATAGAATAATCCTTATTAAAGCTACAAAAGTTCTTTAGTCAAGATCAGTGAGTAATTTTCTAATTTCCCTTTATTCTTTTAACTTTACTGACAGAACGCTTTATTCGCTGCTGGCCCTTTAAGAGCACCCGTTGCCGAGACGCGGATCTCACATGCGCCTCATAGCACAACTCCTTTCGACCTTAAGACTTTTCTTACGTTATGAAGATACTCGACAAAACGACATTTTGGCATAATTGTGTGTGTTATTGTCGTTCAAGCTCGAAAGAGAACTGTAATCTGGCACGCGTCAGTGCATGCGCATTATGGCGCGCGTCTTTCTGCGAGTCTCATTTAGGGCATTCACAGGCAGCTTTTCAGTTCTTGTCGTGCAAAATGCGAAAAGGCATTTGCACGAATAAGAACAGGATCGTGTAACACTAGTCAAAGGATGACAAAAAAGAAGAGATGCTGCGTTAATAGCCCTAATTTGTTTATTTCATATAAAATCGCGGCATTTTGCGTTATATAATTGCATAGGTTTGAGATCGCTATTACGATTGCGATATGATTAATCGTGCAGCACCAATGCTTAGTGTATTCTATATGCAACAGTTTTTTGAGCCTTTTCTTTTAACAGTTTTAAATTTCAGTGCGCATGAAGAACAATAGCACTCTCTCGACTCCATGCTGTAATCTTACATAAAGGGAATGTGAAAGGTATGGGCAATAAACTCCACTCCAGCAAGATAAAGTCATTTTATGAAAACCATCTACTTTATGCTTTATCTACAAATAAAGTATAATAATGGGAATATTGACCTTGAAGAGAGTGTCGTCGTGTCGCAAACGAACGCGACGAGCTGTGTGAATTCTGAATGGAGAATGACTGAGGCGAGATGACTTTCCGTTAACTTTAACTTAGCGACTAAAATTACACATTATGCAATGACTTTAGAAGTCTTGGAATATAGGGTGAAAACTTGATTGTGCTTTACAAAGTTTTTTATGCCTTTAGTGGGGCTTAACAAAATAACATAATACTATGCAGAATATCGGACGTCACTGAGAAGCTGCAGCCGTGGCGGGAGGATTTTAAGTGTGGCGGCCCGCCACGGGAGAATGAATGTAGAGGAAACACTGGCTGTATTGTGATTTCAGAGTGACACAGCTATTTGATCATGGAAAACATTTGCTTGTGCTATCAAAATAATTTGGCAGATTTCTTTCTTTTTCGATAATGCCAGAAAATCACAAACCTAACACGCCACATTTTAACAGGATTACAAAAAAGCAAACCACATGTATGTGAACAAATCAGTAATATATTAAATTAACTAGCTTATAATATTCATTTTAAGGTAGACAAGTAATATTTTCTGAAGCTTTTTCTGAGCGTTTGTTGATGATGACTTTGATTTTTCATCAATCTCTTTCATAACCTTACTGAAGAAAGTCTGTTGGCCTTCATCGTTTCCTTATGAAAACGAACAACTCTTGTTTTATGTGTTTGTCTCTGTTTTTCTTCCTCTGACCATTATTGCTCTGCTCTACCCTTCAAAGATCAAAAGTCATACAATGCTTTCCTTTTCATAATGAGTGTTTCAAAGTACAAGACTCAAACATATAACTCTATAACACATGTTCTCATTGCTTAACCAAAGCTTTAGGGACGCTGAAGGGAATGCTGCAGAAGTTTGTCACAGACATTGGCTGTGACTTGGACAAATGGCTGCCCTTCGTTCTCTTCGCATACAGAGAGGTACCTCAGGCTTCAACCGGGTTTACACCCTTTGAACTCCTGTATGTCTGGCAAGTCCAAGGACCACTGGACATCTTGAAAAAGCCCTGGACAAAGTCAACAGCAGACACAGAGGAGAGAAGCATTGTGAGGTTCATTCTGGAGATGAGGGACGGGCTAGAGACGTATAGAGAGCAAGCAAGGGAAAGACTTCAAGAAGCAAAGGTGGCGCAGAAACGATGGTACGACCAACGAGCCAGACTGCATCAATTCTAACGGGGATAGAATTTGCTGCTGTTATTACCCACCTTGGCAAACAAGTTACTCGCCAAGTGGCAAGGGCCGTACACCATCGTGAGGAAGATGGGGCCAGTAACTTTTGAGGTTCATCACCATGACAAAAGAAGATCTCACCAGACTTCCATGCAAACCTGTTGAAAGAGGCATTCAATGAGACATCACTGATGATAAGGAATAAGACCTTTAGAGACATTGTGCAACAATGGAGTTGGAACATCTAGATGAATGATGTACAAGACCTCCTGGATTTTTTTCCATTAGTATCCCGTCAAGTTCTCCAGGGCTGTGAAGAGTGGTCTGCTGCATATTTGGACAATGTAGTGATCTACACCAACACTTGGATAGACCACCTGGAACATCTACGACGGACTCTGGGGAAGATCCAAGCAGCGGGCCTGTCCTTGAATGTGGCGAAATGTGAGTGGGTTTGGCTAAAGACTAGTTACCTGATATATGGTGAACTGCGCCCTCAGGTGTACAAAGTGGAAGCGATTCAGCACCGCCCCCTACCTAGGACAAAAAGGGAGGTGAGATCCTTCCTGGGCCTAGTGGGCTGGTAACGCAGATTCGTCCCTGACTTCGCTACGATTGCTACACCACTGCCAGATTTGTTGACCAACACAGGGAAGAACCCTGTGGCATGACCTGGGGCCTGTGAGTGTTGATAAGATGCGAGATGTTCCAGCTCAGTTCTGCAAAGCCCCAACTTCGATCAACGGTTCCTGGTGCAAGTCGATTCTTCAGAGAAGGGAACTGGAGTGGTACTAGCCCAAGGGATGGCGGGAGAGGAAAAGCCAGTATTGTTCCTGAGCAGGAAACTATTGCCCAGAGAAACCAGGTTTTCCACAATTGAAAAAGACTGTCTCATTATGAAGTGGTCCCTGGAAGCTCTCTGGTACTACCTCGTGGGGAGAGAATTCGATTTGGAGACGGACCATCAGTCAACGTGCAGAGTCGTGAGCTATAATTATTTTGTATGTTGTGGATACGTGTGAGTTTGTGTACATATTTGTCTAGTTTAATCTCTTTGATTTATTTTGTTGTTTATTTTTGTTGATTTGTCACTTTCTTTTACGGGTCTGTACACTTGAACGTCAACTTAATTTACTAACCTTAACCTAATTGTCCACTATTACTCTAATGGGAGTTTACATTTAATAACTTAGCAGATGCTCAAACCAACAAAAGGGATGATGGCACCAGAAGATGCCGTTCACTTGCAGAACGGAAGCTTCTGGAGGGCACATAGGTCCGAAGTTTTGATCCATCCTTCGGATAAGACGTTGCAACCAAGGTCCTGACTCTCTGTGGTCATTAGAAATCCCAGGATGTTCTTCAGAAAAAGAGTTGGGGTTTAACCCCAGCATCCTGGCCAAATTTGCCCATTGGCCTCTATCCATCATCCCCATCTATACTGATTGGCTTCAACACTCTTGTCTCCTCTCCACCAATACGCTGGTGTGTGGTGCAGTGCCTTCTGGAAATTAGGGTTGGGTATCGAGTATCGATTGGAACCGAGACTAACTTTTCGTTTTTCCCGGAATCGTTCAAAAGTAAAAATTTCGATTCCTAGTTTCGATATTCACAGTCCGCCGAGCGGAAGAAGAAACCGCGAACAACACCAACGAAGAAGCGTCTACCGGAAGTGTTGGCATAACCACGCGAGTCGAACATGAGTACCTTACGTTGGCGATCCAAAGTGTGGCTTCACTTTTCTAAAAATAACGAAATCTCTGCAAAATGCTAAATTAGTGACAAAAGGAGTATTTTTACAGAAGGAGTATTTCCTTCAGAAAGGTCGTTGGTTAGCAAGGTTAGTTAAACTTTTTTGACCCTGCCTCTTAAAAGAATCGGAATCGAACGTTAGGAACCGGAATCGAAACAAGGAATCGGAATCAGAATCGTTCAAATTCAAACGATACCCAACCCTACTGGAAATGCCTTCTGGCACAATATGTCTGCCATCGCATCATCTAGTTGGAGCTGCACATTGGTGGTGGTTGAGGAGATTCCCCTTCTATATGTGAAGAGCTTTGAGCACCTAGAAAATCGCTATATACGGTAAATGTAACATTTGTAACAATGTAAATATGAAGTAGGGAGTTTAGGTATAGGGATGTAGAGCCAGTGGTTGTTCTGTAGGCGAACATCAGTGCCTTGAATTTGATACGAGCTGCCGATTGGCAAACGATTTTGTGAGGGGAGGAGTGACGTGCGTCTCTACGGCTTAATAAAGACACTCTAGCTGCAGCATCTGGATCAGTTGCAGAGGTTTGACAGTGATGCTGGAAGGAGAGAGCATTGCAATAGTCCAGTCACAAGAGCTAGGACAAGGAGTTTTGTAGCTCCGATAGGAAGGATCTGATTCTCCTAATGTTGTAAATGTATCTATAGATGTAAATGTATCTATAGATGGAGAAGAGAAGTAGTCCCATCACAGAGCCCTGTGGCACTCCAGTAGCTAGATTATAACAGTGATGGGATAAACCATGTTTCTGAATGTCAGATCCTAGTGATGACATGTAGATGGAGAAGAGAAGCGGTCCCAGCACTGAACCCTGAGGCACTCCAGTAGCTAGATGATAACAGTGATGGATAAACCATGTTTCTGAATGACAGACGCTAGTGATGACATGTAGATGTAGAAGAGAAGCGGTCCCAGCACTGAGCCCTGAGGCACTCCAGCAGCTAGATGATAACAGTGATGGATAAACCATGTTTCTGAATGACAGACGCTAGTGATGACATGTAGATGGAGAAGAGAAGCGGCCCCAGCACTGAGCCCTGAGGCACTCCAGTAGCTAGATGATAACAGTGATGGATAAACCATGTTTCTGAATGACAGACGCTAGTGATGACATGTAGATGGAGAAGAGAAGCGGTCCTGACCCCTCCACGTCACCCTGAAAGACCAACTTAGAGATAAGACTTGACCACTGGAGTGTGGTTCCTAAGATGCCCTTTGTCTTGAGGAGGATGACAGGAGGATCAGGATGATCAGGATCTGGTGGTTAATGAGTCAAACGCAGCAGACAGACCCAGCAAGATGAGTACTGAGGATTTGGAAGCTGCTTTTGTCAGCCACAGAGCTTCAATAACCAAGAGCAGTTCAGTGGCCACTTTTGAAACCAGGCTGGTTGTTGTCCAGGAACTTGTTCTGTGTGAGAAAGGTAGAGACTTGGTTGAACAAGACTCGTTCAATTATAGTATTTATATCAAGCTGTACATATAGTCTATACTAGCGGAGCTGTGAATTTGTCTCATACTGTATATGATGAAGCTTGCATCTTTGATTCTGTTATGAAGCTGCTGGAAAACAATCTGTATTGTATAAAGCACTATAGAAATAAACTTTCACAGTTGTGTCAGATGTCTGCTTATAAACTGTCCCATTGTGATACAATCACAGATTTGGATGTTGCCTGTTAATTGCAGAGGAGCAGATGAAATATGATGCAGAAGTGTCTAGGGTGGTATAGATGCCAATCTTTGTGCAAGCTTCAATTAATCTGTGAAGTGACAGACATTGTATCCTCTTCTAAGAGACACTCAATTAGCTTTCAAAAGCATCTTGACTGGGATCTCAGCCTAGCATGTAGACACTTATGGGCTGAGTTACATAAACACAGAGCAAAGGCTGGATATATATATGAGGACTGATGTGCGTGTGGAAAAGAGAGCGAGGCAGACCGCGTCATCCTCCAGTGATTTGCAGCACGACGCGCTGCTCCCAGGGTTCACTCACTCTCACACTCACACACTCACCTGAGATCGATGGGGGTCTGCAGTCTCCGTCGCTCACCCTCACCAGCCTCTTCTCCATTAACGCCAGGTAGGCGGCGAGGAGACTGTAATTGGAGAGAGCCACAGGGATCGTGTGTGTGTGTGTGTGTGTGTGTAGACTCAATAAGATAGAGAGCCATCCGCTAACACTAATGTTTTCCATTATGTCTTTGCTTTTCCAGAGAAAAACAGCCTGTCTTCTAAGCCTGTGTGTTTAGATCCTTCTGGATATGTGTATAACTAATTTTTGACAATTCCATCAAATTAAATTCACATTTATTTGAATAGCACTTTCTAAATATATATAATTTCAAAGCAGCTTCACAGAAAATGCACGTGTCTTCATTACAATTTAGTGGCTACTGAAGCGAAAAGAGAAAATAAATGTTTGTGTAAAGGAATAGCCAAACATTACAGCCAAATACAGGCGAACATGTTCCCTTGTGCACAAAGTGCATGTTGCCATTCTTTATCAATACGCAGACTGATCTCATGAAGTAGCGTGTGTATGACACGCCGTATTTCCATTTTTGGCGTGCCATCAAGACGCATAATCGCCTTTCAGCGCGTTTATGAACGCCGTTGACTTAACGTTATAAATATATGACTTACCTCAACCTCATCCCTAAACCTAACCATCACTGGGGTTAATGGCATTTATGACTGGAAATTTGACTGCGTGTACAGACACGCAGAATGACGCGAACGTTAATGGCGTAGACATACACGCGGATAGCTCAAAATGTGTAGAGATAACACGCCACCTGACTCAAAAGTGGCGTATATGTTTACGCAAAAGTCATGTCACGTTGCAATACGGTAAGATAAAAAAATAATGTGTACTGTCAAGTGTTTATTAGAAATTTCATATCATTCACTATTATGAATGAATTGACAAAACAAGATGGTTTCAACCATTTTTCAGTATAGTCAGATATGAAATAATAGTTGGGATTGACAGTTTATGTTATTGACAAACTAATCATACTCACACATGTATAGGCTATATGATCTTAAAACTACACTGTTAAAATTTCAGTGTGAAATTTTATTATATTCCAGGTTAATAATTAACTTTCACAGTAATTTCACTTATACATGCAATGCATAAGTGTGTTTTGTTGTTGTTGTTTTAAAATTAATTAATTATTAAATTAACATTTGACCATGCTTCAATATCTGACGCTTTAGGCGCCCTTTAACGTCAGTCAGATGATGCCGTAGGATCGCGTCATGCAACTGACGCTAAAGGGCGCCTAGAGTGTCAAAAATTGAAGCATGGTCAAAGCTGACGCCTTGGGGTGAGAATGCGTTGGTTCACAGTAAAACAAGAGCAGCTCTGCACACTGTCCTATGATGTTACATCGTTCTGCTGTTGATTCATCTTCATTTGTAAGAAAATGAACCAGCATGCATTGATTTCATAGTACATTTATTATGACTAAAGTAATTAATTGCTCAATAATACTATTTCATACTGTAAATTCCTGGCAAATGTATCCAGTGCAAATCTCTTTGTGTAATGTGCATGTGTTCACTAAAGTGTGTGTGTTAATGATGTTTGTCTTGTATATATCTCTTTCCTCCATGTTTGCTGTCACGTCTGCTTCTGTTTTTTTTATTTACAAGCTTTTTAGGTTCGAAAGTGGAGAATGGCGCAGTTGTTTACTTGATTTTAATGGACTGGTATAATACTTTCAGCTAAATTTGAACACAATGTGAAAGAACGAAACAAACACGAGCCTGTTTATCACAGAGTGAAACGTGGCACCTCTAAAGCATAGAGATACAAAAGAGAAGAAAAAAGTGGAAGTAGAAACATTGGAAGGTCAGAACTTTCGAGTTTTATATGCGCTCTTAAGATTGATTAATTGCCAACTAACTAGTCTAATCAGTCTGGAAATGCATTGGTCGTGCTTTAATTTAATTTGACGCCCATTTACCTTGTGAAAGTGCGTGTATATCCTCACTCAGTTTGATAAATACTGTTGCCATCATTCAGACATGTTCAGATGAATGAGGGACAGAGAATTAATAAACTTATATAAAAGATTCAACATTATTGGGAAATCTTTCTGCATATAGAAGACGGTGAGATTGATATAAGGAATTGCGGCTTTATCTAGTCATCACTATCACAAAAGAGAATATTTCTCAGGCACGCATAAGCATTTATTTTAATTATTAATGTGGACAGATGTGCATATGAGGGCTTTAAGTGAGAACATCTTATTCCTTCCTCGGGCGCATACCTGCTTTATTTATTCACTTTATATCAGGCTATTTTATCAAAATTCATACTAATGGAACTGTTTATTATTTAATATTATTTTTTAAACAGTTTAAGCTGTAAAGGGTACAAACCTTCTTCAGTAATTTATCTTTAAAATATTGCTGGGATGGCACTGCCATCTGCTGGACAATAGTTTATCACACCACATGACAAGCTCACGTTTATGCAATATCTCACCATAAAACGTGCATTTCTAGTTGCGTCAGAGAGAAATGATTGTGTGCATGTTTTCCGATTCAACAAGCATAATCAAAAGATGAATTCATGTTTATTTTCAGAGGCACTTTCAAGATTCAGACGAACTTTGATGCTTCTGTTCTGTAGATATGAAGCCACCCTTTCATGAAATATCTTTTTCTAATTTTGAACTGTTTTATCTGCCAGATATCATGTTATCATGTAAGCATTTAATAAGGTCTCACTTACTAAGGAATATATCAAACTTTAAATTAGTTTAAAATTACATAGCCTATCCGTTATGAATGATTTAATGAGATCCAAATAGTTGCTGGATTTATCAAAGTTTGAAAAGTACATGCAGTTACAGTATTTATGGCAGTTCAGAGGAGGATCCAAACGAACAAATCTTTTTCCGAGTCATTTGGTTCATTCAACGAACGAAACGAACATATTGACTTGGAAAAAGATTCGTTCATTTTGATGAGCAAGTTCGAAACAGGAGAGTCACGAATGCGCATCACAGAACAGAGCAAGGTGAGCATTTGAGCTTATAAAACTTAAACTTTGTTATTTATTTATAAAATGAGAGATCGTTTCGCTTGATAAGACCCTTATTCATCATCTGGTGTCGTTTAAAGCCCTTTGAACAGTTTGCACTGAAACTGTCTTTTGAACCTTGAGCCGTTTGGACCCCATTGAAGTCCATTATATGGAGAAAAATGCTGGAATGTTTTCTTCAAAAAACTTATTTTCTTTTTTTCCAATAGAAAGACATGGAAATCTTGGATGACATGGGGGTGAGTAGATTATCAGCAAAAGTTTCTTGAAAAGTGAACTACTCCTTTAATTAAAACAAAAGTCAATCCAGGCAACAGATAGCAGATCTCAAACTCGAGATACACATCCATGAAGGACAACACCACACAAGAACATGAGAAACACTGGGGTTTAAATACACAAGTGGTAAAATAAGACACACCTATGAACAAACAAGTGACTAATCGAAAAGAAAAACTACAACGGACTACAAAACGTGGTGCAGAACAGGAAATAACATAAAAGTCCACAAAACAAAGATATAACTATATCAGAGTAACAGGAATATTCCAGGTTTAGAACATCTTAAGCTAAATCGACTGCATTTATGGTATAAATGTTATCACAAAAATCACTTTTTCTTCCTCTTCTTCTTTTTTTTTAACTTGCAATGGAAGTAAATGGGGAGATTTCCAAAAAGTCCTGGTTGTTTCACACACAAAGGATTCCTTTTCATTCATGTTCACGTTTTTCTTGCCCTTCAATGTTATAAATACAATTCAAACGAACACTTTTAATCAACCTATTCAATCCCAATTTAAATTTCGTTATTTTTTGTCAATGGTAATTTGGCAGTCAAATGTCAACTGTGCATCAATGATAACACTATGGTTCCACACTTCAAACAATGGAAATACAGAATTTAAATCAGTTTTGACAGATACCAACAAGATACGACCATACGATTTCTGTTTTAATCTCATTTAGTTTTAAATAGTTGCCTTTCCCCCATGCTTTTATTTAGTACAAACAGTTAGTTAGGTGTTTAATTGTGGAGTTAAGATCAGGGTGCATGCTAACATCAATTTATTTGTCATCAGCATAACAATGAAAAGACATACCATACTTTCCAATAACCTCTTCAAGATGCTATATGCTAAACAGAACAGGCCCTAACACAGAGCCCTGTGGGACACCCTGATGAACTACTGTTGAAGAACTGTTTGTAGATGGATCTTTTTCACAATAGTGAAGCAAATGCTGAGATACATCTTTGAAAGATGTGACATCAATCCTCGATATTCAAAACACAACAATATTGACACTCAACGAATAAAAAAAAAATGAATAAACTCTGAAAATTACAAAATAAACCAAGAAGACAAACTGTAAAATGAGTTCAGCAGCACAGATAAAACTAACAAGTATAAAACCTCCATGATAATCTATTCGTGCTGCATTGCATGCTGACTGAGAAACACAGTATGTTGTTGTTTGTTTACAGTAATTTTTAGCATAAAGTGTACGGTAATCAAGTAAAACCAAGCACTGTTTTACAGTAAAATTGTAAAATCTTGACTTATAGTAAATTGCCAGAAAAGTACTATAGATTTTGCAAGAAATCTCTTAAGAGTTGATTGGATACAAGAAAAATTTTACTGTGCAATTATTGTGAATAATGCAAATATTTACCAGGAATATACTGTAATTTTGACACTAAACTTTTAAACAGTGTACTAAAAGTAAAGTATCTATTATGCACAATTAAGAATACTTATTTTTAATTGTGTCATACCGTATATTGCTATAGATGACTTGTGAACAAAAGTAGAAAACACTTGCCTCTCTCTCTCTCTCTCTCTCTCTCTCTCTCTCTCACACACACACACACACACACACACATATTATTGTCAATGGTCCACAGTCACAGTGGGTTGAATGATGGTCAGTGTCAGATCACCCGTATGACACACACCAGCGAGGGAGCTTCATGACCCATGTGAGTACTGTACAACGTCTTGTTTCTGCATTTAAGAAACAGTAATGGGTAAACATCAATTTCTACATGATTTATTTTTGGTACTCCATTTGAAGAGTCATTATTTAATTTTGTGAAGTGGTCGAACAGTAATATATTATTTTGTGTTAAGTATCATATTTTACATGTTTCTTTTTAAACCAAATTTCAAGCAAATATGCATTTTTTTTAGCCTGAGCTGTTAACTAATCCATTAAACCTATAAAAGGTGTGTGAATCGCTTAGAATCATTTATATTTCTCCATGAATGATTTAAAATGTCTAGTCTTATTCACAATTAAAAATAATCTGTAGTGCCAACAAAGGATTTAAAGTATATGGTGAAAAACATTTAAGTAATATATTTAGTAACACTGGCAGTACTATCGCCACAATTTTAATCATTGTAATATTTCTTCCTCTATTATGCTTGACTGAGCCACAGCTGCACTGATGCAAGCAATATTGCATACTCTTAATGGATATTACACTTTTTCCAAAAATGACCTACTAATTTCTCAACAGAAATGACTATCTAATGATATTTGTCACCTTATAGTCCGACAGTGATTATTTACGGAGGCGTATTGCATTCACTTGAAGAAAAAAAATCTACTCTGTTTTTCTGAATTAACGAGTTCATTTTTGATGAGAAAAATTTTTTTTGCTCTGTTTTTCTGAATTAATGAGTTAATTTTTCATGAGAAAAAAAATTTTTGCTCTGTTTTTCTGAATTAACGAGTTAGTTTTTCATGAGAAATTTTTTTTTTGCTCTGTTTTTCTGAAATAATGAGTTAATTTTTCATGAGAAAAAAAAATTTTGCTCTGTTTTTCTGAATTAACGAGTTAATTTTTAATGGAATTTTTTTTTTGCTCTGTTTTTCTGAATTAATGAGTTAATTCAGAAAAACAGCAAAAATAAATTTTCTCATTAAAAATTAACTCATTAATTCAGAAAAACAAAGCAAAAACTTTTTTTCTCATTAAAAATTAACTCATTAATTCAGAAAAACAGAGAAAATTTTTTTTCTCATTAAAAATTTACTCGTTAATTCAGAAAAACAGAGCAAAAAAAATTTTCTCATGAAAAATTAACTCATTAGTTCAGAAAAACAGAGAATTTTTTTTTTTCTCATTAAAAATTAACTCGTTAATTCAGAAAAACAGAGTAGATTTTTTTTCTTCAAGTGAATGCAATACGCCTCCGTAATTATTAGACTATACAGATAACTCCTTTCACAAATCTGTAGATATATCTGTACACTGAAATTAAAAAAAAAATCTTTTGTCAAATCAACAAGTTTCTGTTGATTAAATCAAACTCCTTCATTATATAAACACAATGTTTTTATTTAAATTAACTTACATTTTAAGGCAAGCAGGTTACTTATGTTTTTAAATTAAACTAACAACAAGTTTTACAGTATATTTATACATATAAGGAGTATGTTGGGTTTAGGTTTTTCCTTGACTCTAGCACAACTCAAATGGACAATGAATATCATGTCCAACAGTATATGGATGGACAGCCACTAGAAGAGCATGTGTTGGGCAGTCTGAGCTGTGTCACCCTCCTCTCCGCTCCAGAACGCGCTGGATCTCGGCCCACAGAGGTGCTGTCACACTGCCTGCATTGATGTGATTCAGCTCAACACAATGCCACTTTTACACAGTACTCAATGGCTGATGCAACGCTCTGTGTGTGGGTTAGGTTCGTTTGCCGACACTGATGCGACCAAATGTAAATCCCAAGCAAAAAAAGTAAGAACTTATTTCACAACTGTTAAAAACAAAGAATGTGTGTGCAAATGATAACTATATTAGCATCAACACCTGTGTAAAATATTGTTCTGTTTACAGTGGGCTGGTTGCAAATGGCCACCATGTTGGATTTCCGATCTAGTGAAAAAAGCAGCTCTGTAGAAAACAGTGATTTCAACGTCCAGTTTAGTTCTCGTTTTGCAGTCAAATCAGTAATATTAGCTACGTTCACACTGCAGTGCTCAATGCCGATTTTTTTGCCGCCGATCCAAGTGCGCTGAACTGTGCAGAATCTCATATGGTCCATTGTTTCCGGAAGAAACACAAACACGAACCATTTTCTTCTCTTCAATATGTACATGTAGAATACTGTTCGCAGTCAGCTTATCACCTTAGTCACATCTCACCAGCGCACTTGGATCGGTGTTTGTAGATCAAATGGTAGAGACTATTTTTCAAAGATGGCTTCTTCCTGTATTCGCAAAGTTGACTGTGTGTATAAAATATCTTCTTATTAAACTGTTTGGACACTGACAAAGTTCTCAATGCTTCGGTTTGAATGTAGGGACCCTTATTATGCTGTCGTGTTAGTGTGGGGCTATTTTGAGCCTTGTTAGTGGTAATAACAAGCGATTTTTATTGGTCATTACTCTATGCCCTATATACTAGCGTTATACTAGCGTTATAGGCTAAACTGTTTTTAGAGATAAAACTATTTACATTCGGCAATCATGAAAACAAATCTCAGATAACGGTTGACTAGGTAACAATGTGTAATTAGACCAAAGGTTCATTTTGCGCCGGAGTTGCCCTTTAACAATAGCTGCATTTAGACCAACAGACCTCGTGATTTAAAACAGCACACCATAGTTTCAGCATTAACATGATTTATAACAAACCTACTGAAATATTTCTATAAATATATTTTGTTTGTCTTTCCAAATCCTTAATAATTAATAAAAAGTATTTCTTCGCTATCTTGCAGCAGTTTTATTCTGGTCTTTGTTGATCATCACTTCTGTACCCCTAAGTTAATGTTGAAAATCAATTCTTATAAATCAATGCAAGTTACCGTAAAAATCAATGGTGACTGAAACAATGTTACAATATGATATGTTAATATTGAAAATGCTGAAATTCCAAAATAAATAAATAAAATCAATCGTTATAGGTTAGATAATAGTGTTGATTCTAGATCACTATTTATTGAAAGAACATTGGAAATGCAGCAGAGATGTAATGTTAACATAGTTAAAAAAAAATGTTAATAATTAAAAACAGAAAAGAAAAGTCGAGTCATTTTTTCTACACAGTTTAACACGATCAATGATAAGAAAGACAAAGGTAAAGGTGGGACAAAGAGAACAAAATATTACATCAGATACTGACTCTTTTCCTTCTGAAAAAGAAAGCATGATGTCATCTAGTGCTGATTTAGTTTTGTGTATGGTTACATGATAAAGGGAGCCAGAGTTTAAAGTTTAATTTTCTTGCTCACAAATGTCATCTGCTCCTGAAGGGATCTACCAAACAACGCTGTAATCGAGACAAAGACTTTAAATCTTTACTCAAACTTATATGTGGTAAAAATGTATAGTTTATTAAAACCATTTAATGACCATAACAATGTATATATTTAATTTCAATCAGTAACAAATAAATAAATAAATAAAAAGTGTCCATTGTGTGCACAATTCAGAAGTAGTATGTCATCCGGGTGCTCTTTTATGAGTACTGTGAATTCGGACATAGGCTACTGTTTTTTTTTTACCTCCTATAAAGTAGGGAAGTATACAATTTCGGGAATTTGAGTGTTTGTGGGGTTATTCATCTAACAAGACTAATAGGGAAGCATCGGTTTGCAGTTCACATGAACTTGTGTTCATCAACTACAAACCTCCACACGTTTGAGATGTCTTGAAAGTAGATGACTGCGGTCAGTGGAGTGCATCAAACACCTATGAAATCATGTGAAGGAGATGTGATTTAATTACGTGATTTATCCTCATGCGCTTGGTTGCTAAAAAACGGATGTAATCTAAGTTCTGTTGCTTTAATATGAAATTAAACATGATGAACTCAAAGTACCGGTTATTAAGCGTTCACTGTTGTAAATCCCCCAGAATGCAGTGCGGGCTGAACTGTACAGTGATCGCGAGGAGAGGTGGCGTCCCGCAGGAGCGTCGGCTGAAAGAAACCCCTTCTGAAGGGATCTGCGCTGACACACCTGTCGAGACCGTCCTCATCATCTCATCATTCCTGCAGTCCACCGACCACACACGACGGGTGAGTAACGTGTGTGTGCTGAACGTTTATACAGTTAGAGAACGAATTAGAGCCAATGGGTGGAGCTTGACGTCTAGCCACACCCAAACCATAACCATAGACTGTAAAAACAATATGGACGTGGTGTCAGTGACGTCACTCGTAGTGTTTCTGTAGAGCATTTTTCGGAGCCGGCAATGGTTTTGTCTGTACAAATGCTTGATTGTATGTTGATGTTCTTCTTGTTTGTACCAGTTATTGTTATTAATAATAAAAATAAAAAAAAATAAAAAACAAATAAATAAAAAATTTTCGGAGCCGGCCGTCGCCATCTTGGCCGCCGGATAAACGAACGTGTGCAGCGAGGCGGATTAGCTGAGGTGGCTTGACGCTAACACACAGCAGACATTAGCGCCAATCCACCTGTCACTCAAGAGGCCACGCCCTTAATTATGCAGAACTTTACAGATCAATATAATTAAAAATAAACAACGATATTGCCTCACAGTTAGCCTACATATGTTTTCAATGTTTTCGATTGACTCTCTTTTGCAGCCTGTCTCTAGTGGCCAGTCGATGAATTGCAGTTTTAGTCATTTCCATGTTTTAGACGGCCATTTTGCGCTTTTAAAATATGTGCACTTATAACCAGTATAGAGTGTTTTACTGCACACCACTGTATTTGGTTGTTTTTTTTTTATGTAAGTTGCTGCTATAGGACATGATCCAAATCATTAATCACTGAAACTTACATAATGTGTAGACTTTATTTAGCAACTTATCCAATAACTAATATTAGCTGCATCGTTTATTTAAGGATTATTGTTTATGTTTATATGGAGTGTTTTTACTTGTTGTTCTTGTGTTTTGATGGATTAGTCCGTATTGTTGGTAACAGCAGCCGGGCAGATGTAGAAAACACATGCGTGGTTGTAGTTGAGAATGATGGTGAAAAATCATGTTTAAAGTCGAGATGAAAAGGAAGTTGCGCTAGTGTTTTCTTCCCTATTACATTTTTAGTTGCAGAACTAACAGGCAGGCTTAATGATTTAAAATGATTGTTCATCCATCCATGAACATTTATGAGAGCTTATTAGTCTAACAATATGTTTTTCTCGTGTTAGTGCACATAATTTTAAAAATTGGATGTGTGTGTGTGTAGAAACAGCTTTACTTCTGTTCCTGTGTACTCTAACAAAACCACAATCTGCTCCATTTTTTCATCTTATATCAGCTCAGAGAGGCGTTTAAAAAAAAATACAAATGCAGAAAATATTGGTGTGAATAAGGTGTAGTTGAAACTGAATGTAGTTTAGGTGTACGAGAAACCTCTGGGATTGAGACAAGCAATGTCCCCAAAAATAATCAGTGAATACTACTAATATACTATTGCAAATCTCATTGGATTTGACAACAAAGCATTGCCGCTTTTTTACAGAATGCTGTTGCAAGAATGCTTAAGTCAGCCTAGAAATTTGAGTCAATTACTCCGTTTTTAATAATCGTTGAAATGGATGCCGGTTTAAGATAGAATTATATATCTATCTACATTCAATCACAGGATCTGTTGGTTTTTAAGGCTTTACAAAATGTTGCCCTTCTTATCTTTTTATTTTTATTTATTTATACCTTTATTTAACCAGGAAATCCCATTGAGATTCAGAATCTCTTTTACAAGAGAGACCTGGCCAAGGTAGCAGCCAAATCACAACACATACATACATCATAAACACCATATTATACATAATAAAAGTTACATTTTCATGATAAAAGAAGTTAAGAACACAATTAAGTTAAGTTAAGAACATAATGATACTCAAGAAAAACAAGAACATGTCTCCATCACAACACTCTTTACAGTAGTTTTAAATTCATTAATGGACATAAGGGTTTCTAACTTTAGCTCTTTTTGTAGATTATTCCACCCCCAAGGTGCTAAATAAGAGAAAGCAGTTCTTCCCATCTTTATCTTTCAAGTATGCTGCCATTTTATAATCCATACCACCCGAAATCCGATCGTTCAGACTCAGTATTTACTCATATGTCCTGGTATTTGAATAGGATTTCAAACCACTCATGGATGTAGCTTGAAACAGATTTCATGTGCTTTTTGGACTGACAATCTGAGCGTAGCCTAAGAAATAGAAGAAAGAATTGCAGTACGGGCTAGAGAAGCTAACGTTAGCTCGTTCGGACCTTTAACACATATTAACTTTAGTTTGTCAAAATATTGCGCTCTCTCCTGCTTTGTAAATCCTTCTCTATATGATTTTGCACCTACCACAGGTTTTTTTTCCGGTGTTTTTTTTTAGTGAAACGATGTGTTCAGTAGTACATAAACAGTGCAGTCCATGCTGTTGTTTACCTCCGAGTGCCCCCATAATGGCCGCTCATCCGGGTTACCGCCCAGAACCTGACGTCAGTGAAAACTCTCTATACCATTTATGAGTCTTCCCCTACCATCCTAGGAAAAAAAATATCGCTCCACATTTTGCTTTGTTTCGCTCAGACATTTAACAGTGTAGACATACACGCAAAAGATGACGGTTTGTTTCGGCGTGGACATACACACGGATAGCTCAAAATGAGAATTGATAACACGCCACTTGACTTGAAAATGGCGTGTATGTTTACGCTAAGTCATGATGCCATGTTGGTAAAATGTGTGTTTCCCTGCGACCAAGTCCAAAATCCGTCTGGTTTTCCCCCTCGGGGTAGTTATTGTTTGTATTTTGTTTTATTTTTGTTATAATAAAAGCCCAAACCCTACAACAAAAACCTTGACTCTAAATCTGGGTGTTTACTTTTATCAATGTGATCCAGCCCTAAAAGTTGAGTAGGTTTTTTTTTTTGTCAGTGTTTATTTAAAAACAACCAATTATGCAGAAGATACAATGGTAAATATTTAATTAAGTTGTCAATACAATGTAGGGTATGATTATACCGCTAAATTCAGCATATTGACACAAAATGATAACTGCAAAATCCACCTTTCGTTCGAGTCGTTTCTGTGAATTGCAGTGATAACTGTGCTTCTCTGATGTGTATCTTACGGCAGTCTGCCTCAGATTTCTTGTCAAATCTATTTATACAGTCCATCTCAAAGCTCTTTCCCAGTTTTAGATGTTTTGTTTTCATACTGGAAACCAGTGTTTCTGCCGCTCAGTTCTTCTGTTTTTGTGGGACACAGAGACGATGAAATGGAAGAAGCTTCATCAGGAGTGGGTTTTATGTTGACAAGATTTGTTATTGTTGTATGGTGAATTTACTTTACAGTACATTCAGGAATAAAAATATGCAAATGTATACATTTGTTGTGTCTTTTGTTGTTGTGAAAAGGCGTAGAGGGGAAGAACCATAAGCAAAACAGCTTATTACCGGTTTTTGCAGTATTGTTTTGAGTTTCTCTCAGTGTGTTAGGGCGTTTTCACACGTATAGATCGTTTGTTTTGTCCTGAAACAGGGACTTGCAGTTTCTCTGAATTGCTAAAACAATTATTTTTTATGTTCTCAAAGCCTTAACTATGTGAACTTGTTTTAAGTTTTACAGAAAGAGTGATTTATTCGACAAATTGGTTTAGGATATTGAGAATTTGCTTCAGAGAACGGGATTTAGTGTTTAGCATTTCAGAAACTGTTTCAACGTTAAATTTTCGTCTTGGTTCGGTTGGCTTTCACAAGGGTTTCACGAGTCACGTGCGAGTACAACTGTCCTCTTATTGATCAGAGTTATCCATCAAGATGATTGACAAATTCGCTCCATTATTATGGGTTTATTTGTAACTGTCGAGACCAAGCGTGCCGCACAAGCCCTTAAAAGTGAAGCCAAAACGTCTCGATCGCCCCCCTGTGGCCGGTCCTAGTATAGCTCATAAGCCCCGCCTCCCCGTGTTATTCATGTCTGGTCCCGAAAACGCAAGTGCGCAGACTCAAGTTCCAAGATGTCCAGTAGCACCTCAATGCAGATCCACGGGGAGGAGTCGGATCAAGATCCAAGGGGTGGAGATGGGTAGGATTAGGGGTGGGTTTAGGGATTAGGGGGCGGAGTTGGGTAGGTTAAGATGTGTGTATGGTGGGAGGAGTTGGATCTGGATCCGACTCCTCCCCGTGGATTTCATGTTCCGCAGTGAGAACCATCTTAAGATGTCAGCGCCATATCGAGACACTGGCGGCTTCAGTTCTCTCCGATAGAAAAGAGCGAAGGGGCGTCGTCCATCTTTTTTTTACAGTCTATGGTCGAGACACACGCAAGCACTATACGATAGGTGTAGTAACAATTTATCGTGTCACAATATATCGCAATACAAAAATGTAAGTAACTATGTATCGTGGATACTGACAATAGTTTGGGTGTATAGTTGTTTCAAAATGAAAATTAATATATATGAAAAAATTCATGTTTTTAGTGTCAGTTAACTACATTAAACTACTATATATATAATGTTGAATATAATGTATAATAGCGTTTGACTAATTAATGATACGATGCATGTAGACGTAGCCTAAGGGGCTGTTTACGCGACACCGTTTTCAACTAAAAAACGTAAACTTTTTATGCGTTTTCGCTGTTCATTGGCTTCCTGTAAACGCAAACTTTTGAAAGCGGTCTCCGTGTAAACCACAAAAACGTGAATCTCTGAAGACGATGACGTCATGCACATGCGTATTACGTGTTCAGTCTGTAGTGTTTCATCGCCATCTAGTGGCCTGGCAGCAGAATACAGCGGTTTTAGTCGTTTACCTGATCCGTGTGAATGGGGATCGTTTTGACGATGACAATCGGAAAACTCAACGGAAAAACTGGTAACACTTTACAATACGGGTGCACTAATAAGCATTGATTCATGCTTAACTAATGCACAGATAATACTGAATTTATGTGTAACTAATGATTATTTAAGCTATTAATTAATGATTACCACAATAGGAACTAATTAAGAGTCTGTAGGGTTAATGTATTAGTTCATACATGAATTGTTATTGATTAAATATGTAATTTTGGATTAATTCCATAATAACTTATTTTTTTAACTAATAGTGTTAATTAATATGTTAATTACCAGAATGAGCCAAAGCCTTGTATTTCAACTTCCAGATAATATGACGGGTACACTAATATGCATTAATACATGATTAATTACTTCATTAATGCAAATTCATGTGCAATTTACTGCAATTACTAAATGACTAGTTAATAATGACGTGCCCCAACAAGTAAAGTCATAACATAATGATACCTTTGCAAATCATTAGCTAATCATTAATTAAAGCAGACAACTGGAAGTTGAAGTGCATAGCTTTGACTAATTGTGCTAATTAACACATTAATTTACACTTTTAGTTAATAAAATATGTTATTAAGGAATTAATACACAATGACACATTGAATTAATAGCAATCCATGTATTTCTTAATATATTAATCATATTGACTCTTTATTAGTTGCTGATGCAATAATCATTAATTAATGGTTTAGTTCTTCATGTATTAAAGATTAACTCAGTATTATCTGTGCATTAGTTAAGCATGAATTAATGCATATTAGTGCACCCGTATTGTAAAGTGTTACCGAAAAACTTCTCCGTTTTAGCATAAAGTTGTCATGTAAACGTACCCTAAGATTATGTTGTAGTGTGTGTGTATTATAGAGGGCTTTTAATGTCATGCCTGAGGAAAACGTTTGTTTTTGTGTTTTTTTTGTGTGTTTTTTTCAGAAAGATTGGATGGTTTTGATTGGAAAATCGTAAGATTATGGACTTGGGTGAAGTTTTGTGTTTAGAGTTTCAAGAAAAGGAGCCATTGTTTCAAGAAATGTGTTTAAGCTAATGAGAAAAACTGTGAAGGGTTTGTCTATTGTAGCAACAAGTTTGTGGGACGGTATGTGCCTGTGTAAGTACACGGGTGTGTGTGTGTGTGTGTGTGAGAGTGAGAGAGAGAGAGAGAGAGAGAGAGAGAGAGAGAGAGAGAGAGTGTTTCTGCTTGTGTTCGTTCAGTGTTTGTCAGTCAGGATGGTTCAGCGATTCAGTCTCCGCAGACAGTACTCGCAGGTAACACTTTCAGTGTGTGTGTGTGTGTGTAAGCATATGACTGTTCATAAGCTTAAACAGAATACCTTTGAATATGTTTAATTGTGGAGACTTTACTCCATTTGCACCGTGTGAAACCTCTTTTCTAGAGAAACATTTGTTTTTTGAGGCATAGAAATGTCATCATCTGTTTGAGAACTCTGTCCGCACCTGATGAAGAGCATAACTAAGTGTTCAGGCTGAGTTAAAGCTATAACTCATTGACTGCATGTGTCAACAGTCCCAATGTAATCTGACACAAACACACTCGGCACAGAGACACAGGTTTCTCTACTATAGGCTTTTTAAAACTTTGAATGTATGCATATTTGCTCATCCTCATGTGAAAACACTACTAAAAAAAAGATATCCACACTGTCAAGATGAGCTCAAGATCTTCATTTACATGCATACAGTATCTGTTGATCTCACTAATCAACATTATTAAAAGAATTGTGCAGGATTGCATCATTAGAGTGAAATGGAGTAGATAACACAAGCATCCACAAACATACAGAGAGTGTGTGATTTCAGCGATTATAGTCACAGATAAAACTCTGTTCCTGGTTCTCAGTGATTGAATGATCGTTACCTTTACTTGATGTGAATTATGCATTTTGAATAGGAAATTGACCTTTTAGAAGAAAACATTGGTTACCTCTGTTTAAGGTTACGATGTAAGTATGCATTTGCTTACTATTGGGTAAGGGTTTGGGTTAGGGTAAGTTGCATGCATAATTTATAGTTATTACACTCTAAAAAATGCTGGGTTGTTTTAACCCAATTTTGGGTAAAATATGGACAAACCCAGCCATTGGGTTACATTTTTTAATTACATTTTTAACCCAACGTCCGTATTTTACCCAAAATTGGGTTAAAACAACCGTCACAGTACACAACCGTAAAGACACCGTTACAGCTACTGGGCAGATTATGTTTTGATATCCTCGCGCAGAGGAAAGGTAATATCTGGTTATTTCGAGGTCTGTGTAAAAAGGGCTTTCCTGTTGTCATTCCTCTCATTCTTTAACTTCTTAGAGTCCTTGGGCTCTTTTTTGATGAAGATGTTTCATATTGTGAATGAAGCATGACCTGCTATATCCTCCTTTAAGAGCTTTATGAATACATTTTTTCGTATTGGTGATTCGGAGGCTCTGAATTGTCAAAACATCATTCAAACCGTTTGCTACGGATGTGAAAAACACAGAAAATAGAATCAGATTCGATTTTTTTTTTTAAAGACGGACGAAAGTTTCGGAGTGTGCAAGCGTGATTGCCATAACGTCACTGCAAACAAAATATTTTCATGATTTGTAGTCACAACATTTTTCTTTTGTCAAATCAACTTAAATAATTTATGTAGTTCAGATAACATGATATTTTGAGTTTCTGATGCTTAAATCAATCTCATTCATTTTATTAACTCACTTTTTTCCAGATCAATGAACTTAAAATTTGAAGGCAACCAACAATATTTTTGACAGTCGTATTTATAGTGAATCTGTATGGGGTGTAACAATTTATTGCAATAGAAAAATGCAACAATACTGAGTTAGTGTACTACACTAAACTAGTATGTTGAATATAATGTATATTAATGCAATGGAGGAATATTTAATGCCAAATCTCAGATGCTACTGTTAAAAACTGGTTGACATTATTTTAAATATATCTAATCTAAAAAAAAAAATATTTTTTTATTTTTTATTTATCCTTTATTTAACCAGGTAAAAAACTCATTGAGATTAAAAATCTCTTTTACAAGTGAGACCTGGCCAAGATGCAGCATAAAATACATAAAAAGACACATTTCAACATATATAAAAGCGCATCAAATACACATACATGTATATCACAAAGACCCTGTGCTGAAAAAAATAATAAATAATAATAATAATATTTCAGCTTCATACTCATGAATATGTTTATTCTGGTGTCTATATTACATTGGCTAGCAAATACACCCATTAATACCAAATTTAGCATTTAAATCAACCTTTTATTACTGTATATGTCTTGGAGTATATCGTGAGTTCAGTATCGTGATATGTATCGAATCGTGACATGAGGGTCTCGGTACACCCCTAGTGAACACATATGACCACCAGGGAATCCAATAGACCCAAACTAGAGGATCCACATTTATCCAAAATACATAAATAGATCTATTTTTAGGTAGACGAAGTGAAAGGGTTGTGATTTCCATAATTTAGGAGCATTGACACTAAATGAACTTCCACCTACAGTGGACAGATGGAAACGGGAATGGACAAAAGAGCGTTTGACCTGAATGTGTGCTGCATGACGTTTCCAACCAGCTACATCATTGACTGATCATTGAATGTGTGAGAAACTGAGGTCTGATCTCAGTTACAAAGCCACAAACTGTTTCCTGTTTCCTGTGTGAGATTCCACTGCCGGCTTGACTGTGGCTCTGCTCATTGTTTGAGTGCAGTGATGATGAGCTAGCAAAGAAAACACACTATTTATTTATTTATTTATTTGTTCTCCTTTATTTTACCAGGGAAATAAAATCACATTGAGATTACAATCTTAGAGGCAACAAGTAACAAACAGACAGGGATCCGTTATATCCAGATGACATTGTTTGAGCGAGCACTCGTAGCCTATGTGGTTTGCTTCGTCACGTCTCGAAATTAAAACAGATTAATCTCAGAAATTATTGTAGGCTATATTCGGAGAATAAGACAGAGTTCTGAGGTCATTAACTGTGCTCTCACCAGCATAAATAATAATAACGTGCTCTCTTTAATGTCATCACCCTGTTTATTCTGCACGTTTAATGAATATTCATGACTAATTATTTATCGTGGTCAGACTGAGTTCAGATGATCTCTGTATATTTGACCTTTAAGTACTGATAATGCTAACACAGAGCTTAAAGCCCCCCTGTGGTGAAAATCCAGCGTTTAATGTTGTTTATGTGTGTATGTGTGTTTAATCCGCTTTAACACACACATGTGTGAGTTGATAAGTGGACAGCATTGCTGAGTATTTCCTCCTTAAAACTGCAGTGAACCAAAGACAGTCTCAAAAACACGCTTTGAAATCGCTGGTGTTTCTGACGTCTCAAACCACCTTGTAACCAATCAGATCAACGTGTGATCGTCAACCTCTGAGCTGAGTGAGTGTGGGCGGGGCTCATTTGCATATTCATAGAACCGCGCATACTAAATGAGGCGAGGGTGTCGAGTTACATTCAAGATATTTTAAGGCATGAAGATTTTTAACGCTTACAATAACATTTTTTTTTAATCTTCTTTTGTGTCTACAGAAGAAAGACAGCCATACAGGTTTGAAACTACACAAAGTAAATGCAGGCAGAATGATCATTTTTGAGCAAATCATCCCTTTAACCCTCTGGGGTTGTTCGGCCCAAATGGACCCGAAGCATCTAAATAAAAAAATGTTAAAAATCACAGCTTCTTCGGAATGGTCCGAAATTTGGTGACTTTGTTGGTATTTGGTATTTGAACACCCAAAAAAATTGGGGACAGGATGTGAACAGTCTAAGTGGTTGTAAAGAAATAGTCACACTCAGGACCTTCGGATTCAAATGGACGCCCATAGGAAATGAATGTGAAATTGTCAAAAATATGAAAACACAGATTATTCAATATGAAAACACAGACTATTCAAATAGAATAATCTATTTGAATAGTCTAAGTGGTTGTAAAAAATTTTTTTTTTATCACACTCAGGACCTTCAGGTCCAAATTACCCCCATTGGAAATGAATGGGAAATTGTCAAAAATATGAAAACAGTTTATTTTGTGCATACAATATACAAATCAGCCAGAATGCAGAAAAAATTACTCAATGGTAAAGGGGTGAATCTCTAAAATATCAAGAGTGCAAAACGCTTGGGGATTCTAGTGATTCTTTACAGTACAGAGAGCTGTACTGTAAATCCACTATAGTGGTAAAAATGTGCTATTGCGTGATAAAAATGCTCAGTGTGTCTACCAGATGACATTTTTTCAAAAATTGCTTTCATGAGGCCTAGGCTTCACTCTAAAATGTAATACAGCTTTGATAAAAAAAAATTAAAAAAAATAAAAAAAATTTAAAAAATTTATTATGTTCAATGGGAAAAAATGGGTCATAATTATTGCACAAATATTAGTTTTAAATCATAATTTTTTCTCAAAACACCAAAAAAGAAAAGAAATTTTTTTTATAAAAAAACAAGTAAAAAAAAAAATTATGATTTTTTTTTTTTTTTTTTTTTTTTTTTTTAAATATGAATCCTGCCCTTTGGGTCCATTTGGACCCGAACACCCCAAGTGTGACTCTGAAACGAACAACCCCACAGGGTTAAATAATTTTGAATTAAAATAGCAATTGAGACAAATTGGGTTTGAGATTTTTTAAGTTGCTATCTTGTTTGATTTTTACTGTTCTGTTGGTTCATGTTTCTTTTTTTCATTAGTTGCCAGGGTTTTTGATTTGCCCTCGTGTTTTTCAACTGTCTTGTTAATGATCTCGTTTTGTCCCTCGTTTTCAGTTGTTCTTTGTCAAATCTTGTCCATTTTCAGAGTGGCTGTTCTGTTTATTGAGTTTTGAGAACTGAGAACTGTAATTTTGTTTTCATTAAACTACTTGCAAATAGATCTAGCTCTTTATTTCTGTCTTTAATTTGACATCTCCTTGACAATTAACAAAACATTTTTAACTGATTGAAAGGTGGTGCTTACATCCACTTCACCCAGTTTAGCACTTCGGTAACACTTTATTATATGTGTCCTTAATGTTACATGTGCTTAATATAACATGAAATTACGCATAATCAACTAACCCTAAACCAAACCCTAACCCCGTGTGTGTGTGTGTGTGTGTGTTTTCGTTGATGTGTCCAGCTGAGTCATGTTTCCTGTTTTTTACTCCTCTTATTCTCTCAGGATTGTCTTATTTTGGGATGTGAGGATGTTTTCACACACACACAAACACACACACACACACACACACACTTAAAGCATAACATGATTTGGGTTATTAATGAGCCTTTCAAATAGTGAGAACCACTTTTAAATTTCCTTTATGAAAGTTAACCATGGTTTTATTATAGTAAAAGTGTAGTAACCTTGTTTTTTGGCTAAAAATACCATGGTTAAAGGGTTAGTTCACCCAAAAATGATGTCATTAATGACTCTCCCTCATGTCATCCCGAGCCCGTCAGACCTCCGTTCATGTTCAGAACACAGTTTAAGATATTTTAGATTTAGTCCGAGAGCTTTCATTGTAAATGTGTGTACGGTATACTGTCCTTGTCCAGAAAGGAAATAAAGACGTCATCAAAGTAGTCCATGTGACATCAGTGGGTTAGTTACAATGTGCTGAAGCATCGAAAATATGAGATGAAAAGTCATAATATGAAATTGTAACTTAAAGTGTAATGTAAAATGTAAATGTAATCATGGCATATTTATAGGATGAAAAGAAAATATGACGCACTACGTCAAATTTATCTCACAATTTCAATATTTAATCTAAGTTATGATTTAGTATGTCAGAATTTCAACTTTATCTCATAATTATGATTTTTTTTATTTTCTGATGCGTCTAGTAGTGTGAGCTGCTGTAGTGTGTTGTTTTGGTGAAGACAGCAGCGCCCTCTAGCGGGTGTGTGTAGAAGACAGTGTGTGACGATAGTGTTGTTTCTCCACACCTGTCCTGGGTTAGGGCTTGAGTGTGTGTGTGTGTGTGTTTGCTCTGAGAAAAGCTTGTTTGCACATGACATTTTGATATTCCCCTATGCACTGCAATGACACTTTAAAGGGGAAATGAAGCAGTCAATCAAGTTTACGTGATTTACAAGATGGATTTCCACAATAATCATTAATTATATAAGAAACATGACATATGTAAACGTATAAAAGAAAAAAAGTAGTATCTTTCGCCACCAGGGCGGCGCCATTGTGCAGTATTCTAATATGTGACGTTGGCTTGGTTTACCTGTGTTTTGACCGTGAACAACTAATAGGTACAATCATTATTAGCTAACAGCTATAACATTTGTCACGTTTCTTAATATATAATTGTTGATTATAGTGGAAATCCATCTTGTAAATCATGTAAACTTGAATGACTGTTTCATTTCCCCTTTAAATGTGACATAAGTGTCTGAATAGTGAATACATGCATCAGCTGAACGGGTTTATTTGCAGGCCTATTCATTTCCTCGCCACTAGGGATGGGCAGCGATTAATGGCATCCAAAATAAAAGTTTGTGTTTACGTAATATATGTGTGTGTAGTGTGTATAATTAATTTGTATATATAAATACCCACACATGCATGTATATATTTAAAAATATGTGCATGTGTATTTTTTATATATTTGACATTTATTAAAGAGGAATAGCCCCTTGAGATGAGCCATTCTAGATTCAAATAAAAAATTGACCTTACAGCAGCTGGAATTTAACATAACAAATAGTAAAAAACAAATAACAAATACACAAGAAAAACAAACAAACAAAACAAAAAAACATGCTTTACAGTAGCACTACATAGCTAAATATATAAGCCAAAACCAAACAAGACATTCATTCATATAAGACTCCCAGAAGGTGACACACTCCTCCCTAAACAGAGTAAACCATATCATTTGTGCCAAGACAACATCAAAACATATATTAATATTATTTATTCAAATTATATTTATTCCAATTATTTATTTAAAATATATTTATTCACAATTAATATTATATATAAATATAAATATTTGATATATTAATAACACATTTTTCTTAAATATACACATTCATGTGTGGGTATTTATATATACAAATTAATTATACACACCACACACACATATATTACGTAAACACAAACTTTTATTTTGGATGCGATTAATCACGATTAATCGTTGCCCGTCCCTACTCGCCACAGATGCAGTGTGTTCCCGGTACCACTTTTGCTTTAAAGGGATAGTTCACTTCGAAATGAATTACCGCTCGTTTCGTGTCTTAGGCCATCAATGTGTACTTACATTTACGAGTCATTAAATCATGTTTAATTTGGACTTCTCTGTGCTGCTCTTTGAGGTGGTGACCATAGACCTCCATTATATGACTGACAGACAAGAACGGTTTGACCTAAAAATATCAAAATTGAAAATACTAAAGACACCTACATCTTGGATGCCTTTGAGGTAAGATAAAACATACCAAACATTTATTTCAAAGCCAACTATCCCTTTAATGGCTCTAACCAGGAAATGTTGCATGTTATTGTACAGATCTTTACATGACTGTGGTTTTACTTCAGCTCGGGATGTTCTGTACTCTACTGAGAGGAACATTACATGTTTCTGCTTAAAATAGTCTAATCCCTGAGATGTGACCGCAGAATATTCCCATAACAACCTCTTGATCCAGAAACACACCACACACTGTTTTGGTTTAACGCTCTTAATCTCGATGAAGATAACAGTAGGGTGAATCTCACTGAACACCTCTGATGACTGTTTGTGTGTGTGTGAGTGAGATGTTCGAGTCTTTCATTGGTCCGATCTCGGATGAAGACTGAACAAAGAGTGATGTTACGTAAGAATGCACTCCAGAAACACACCACAGAAAACACACTCATTCTGGATCTTTCTCTTCAGTCACGATGTCATTCAAATCTCTAAACAGTGTTTTATTAAAAATGTAGAAACGCAGACCGTTTTCTGTGAGGGTTATGTTTAGGGGTAGGGGATAGAAAATATGATTAGCTCAGTATAAAACCATTACGCTTATGTAAAGTCCTCATGATGATGATGATGATCAGAATGAACTGGTTCTGCAAGTGAGGAGAAATGTAAAATTCCCACAGTGCTAAATGCCATTTGAAATTTTCTTCTTTAATGATGATTTTTATCAAACTTGTATATTTAAGTTCAGTAATTTCACTTAAATAACAATTAATAGGTAATTATCATTGCCATTTAAGTGAAATTACTGAACTTAAATATACAAGTTTGATAAAAAATCATCATTAAAGAAGAAAATTTCAAATGGCACTTAGAGACTTTTGCATCTGAACTCTTCATATATATATATGTATGTTGAAAAATGATTAGCTCTCATTCTGAGCCTCTGTCTGAAATGATCAGTTTAAGTTGCGGCTCCTTTAAAGGGATAGTTCACTTTGAAATTAATTTTTGATATGTTTTATCTTACCTCAAGGGCATCCAAGATGTAGGTGTCTTTGTTTCCACAGTATTTTCAATTTTGACATTTTTAGGTCAAACCGTTGTTGTCTATCAGTCATACACTGGAGGCTAAGGGGGTCCACCAAAGAGCAGCACAGAGTCCAAATTAAACATGATTAAATGACTCGTAAATGTAAGTACACACTGATGGCCTAAGACACGAAACGAGCGGTTTGTGTGAGAAAACCAACAGTGTTTATATCGTTTTTACCTCTTGTAATCACAGCCATGACAAAAGGATCTGACGGCACGGGCGCTTCGGTCTGGAAGTGATCGCTACGTCACTCTTTGTTTATACAGAGATTTCGGATGTTGTACCTTTCACTAAACATATTTAGATATACGGGAAACCACAATGGATATCTAAATATGTTTAGTAAAAGGTAAAACTTCCGAAATCTCCGTGTAAATATTGAGTGACGTCACACGCAAGCGATCACGGCGTAACATTGAACTGATTCAGTTCGGTTCAGTTGGACATTGAACAACTGATTCAGATCACTGTGATTACACGAGGTAAAACGATATAAATACTGTTCGTTTTCTCACACAAACCGCTCGTTTCGTGTCTTAGGCCATCAATGTGTACTTACATTTACGAGCAAAACGCTTCAGCATCAAAAAACCCTTGAAAATCTAGTTTAAACCTGTGCTTCATCCCCTGGACACAGCCTGTTTCTCTCCCGAACACATCGACTGAAGAGTCTGAATGAGGCCTGGAGTTACATAAGCCTTTTCTCACCTAAACCACAGATTCAGTACATTCTCTCTCTCTCTCTCTCTCTCTCTCCCTCTCCATTCAGAAGAGTTTTGGCAGTTTCTCGTCCAGCCCTCTTACGCACCCCATTACACACACACACACACACAGTGGCTCAATACCTTTGTGTGTAGCAGTTGTGTGGAAATACACTGTTTTGTATGAATGGTTTTGTAACTGAAAGCAAATCCAGTCATTAGCCTGGACACAGTGGACGGTTATGATCTGTGTGTGTGATTGGTTGTGGTTGGTAGGTCAACATAACTCATTGGCTAAGCTCTTGAAACCCGTGAATGAGTTCGCTCATTAGTCGTCCAACACTGTTTCGTCGGCCAAAAGATTCCAGCCGAGACAAAACCCTTCTCACGGGCTCTGGCTTTCTCTCGCACACTAAACCTTCACGCTGAGCTTTTGGGCTTTTTCTTTCCGCAAGAGTTCAGAACACTTGCTTTTTCAGATGCATTGACAGATTTCAAAGTACTGTAAGAGTCCAGGCCTGAGTTATTCTGACCCATCTCTCTCTCTCGCATGGACAAGATATCATTTGCTCTTGTTTAAGCTTCTCTGCGTGTCGTAATGGAGTAGCAGAGATCGTCCTGACGCTCGAACCGAAGTGAAGTCTTGTTAAACCGGCTCAATGATTTCTCCAATGGACGTCATTCTCAACCTGATAACGCCAGACTCCTCGCCATCCACCTCCCCGACCAACACCGTGAGTTCAGCGGGGTTTCACACAAATTCTACATTTTGCAAAATCAGAATATTGAAATGTGCATCTCTTATGAAGTATTATGAAGTATTTGGTAACACTTTACAATAAGGTTCATTAGTTAACATTAGTTAATGTATTTACTAACATGCACTAACCATGAGCAATACATTTGTTACTGCATTTGTTCATCTTTGTTAATGTTAGTTCATGAAAATACAGCTGTTCATTGTTTGTTCATGTTAGTTCACGGTGCATTAACTAGTGTTAACAAGATTTTAGTCAAGTATTAGTAAATGTTAAGAAATTACATTAACCCTTATGCTGCATTAGGGACATTTTTGGTCTTTTGCAGTTTAATTTCTTTGACCATGTTGGCTGTTTTAATGCAAATGGTATGAAATTTGGCAAAATTGTGACTTTTTGGATACATGTAAAAAATGTGATCCCATTTTGCAAAATATGTATAACACACACTGTGTAGATCAAATAGTAACACTCCGCACCATAAAGACCAAAAATGGCCCATTGAAACCCATTAAAACGTTGTTTAAATCTGAGGCTGTCAGTAATACATGAAACATGATTTTTGCACAAACATCCTTTTATTTTGAAGCAAAAGCATTATATTTGCATTATATAGTGATGACGTCACTACATATTTATTCCCTATGGGTGGAAATGCACCTTATTTTAGGCAATAGGCAATGTTTAATAGGTGGCCATTTTTGGTCTCTAACGCGCTAAGTGGGATTTTTTGCAAAGTGGGACTGTGATGATCCAAATCTAAAGTTTTCTCTTTGCATTTAGTTTATTGAAAATAATTGAATTTTTGTGTTTTTTCCTCTTATACAAATCGATGGTTTCGCAAACAAAACTGGTAATTAAAGGGTTAAAATCCTGAAATTGAATACATTTTTGATAGTTATGATGAGGACTGATGCTGGTTAAAAGATTTAACTTGGTAAAAGTGGAAAATAATAATAATATATAATATTTCAGGCAATGTTTAATATGTGGCCATTTTTGGTCCTTAATGCACTCAACGGTGTTAAAAATCTAATGCAGCACAAGGGTTAACAAAGATTAACAAGTGCTGTATATGTGCTATTCATTATTAGTTCATATTAACTAATGTAGTTAACTAATGTTAACTAACGAACCTTATTGTAAAGTGTTACCAAGTATTTAAGCAAACCGCAGTTGATCGATATGTTTTTCATAATGTTCTGTGCCGTTCCAAACCTATGACTTCTGTGGGAGAACCCAGTTAACAGGGAACGTTCTCTTAAGGTTCGCTCAAAGTTATGAACGACAACATTACTCAAACGTTCTTTCAACGTTATCTGGCCTTTATAATAGATAACTCCATTTTTGTTCATTTTCATAAATCAATCAAACTTTAGTTGGGGAATAATAACTCAGGTGACTTACAAAATTTGACTCACAAAAAAAGTTAATTAAAACTATGTTGTTGTTTTTTTTATGTAGGCCTATTAAAAAGATTGTTTTTTTTTAGCAAAAGCCGATAACTCCACATTTGATGTTTCAGAGTTAAACAAAACCAAGTAATTGCTATAGCAAGATTTGTTATCACAACATATTTTCTTTTGTCGAATCAACTTTATAATAATTTATTTAGTTGAGATAACTTATTATTTTAAGTTTCTGATGGTTGAATTAATCTACTTCATTGTATTAACTCACTTTTTCCGGTTCAATCAACTTAAAATTTGAAGGCAACCCAGATTACTTACTTTTTTAAGTTAAACCAACAATATTTTTTACAGTGTAGTAGTCACAACATTTTTTCTTTTGTCAAATCAACTTAAATAATTTATTTAGTTCAGATGACATATAATTTTGAGTTTCTGATGGTTAAATTAATCTCCTTCATTGTATTAACTCACTTTTTCCAGTTCAATCAACTTAAAATTTTAAGGCAACCAGGTTACTCACTTTTTTAAGTTAAACCATCAATATTTTTTTACAGTGCTATGATGTAGACCTATAATAAAACACTCGGTTAAATCTTTGTAACGTTAATCTCCTCAGCTGACATCAAAGTGACTAGCAGCCGTGTCACCTGACCTGAATACTGAATGTAACTCGACACCCTAGCCTCATTTAGTATGCGCGGTTCTATGAATATGCAAATGAGCCCCGCCTCCTCTCACTCACTCACTCACTCACTCAGAGATCCACTGGTTGACGATCACACGTTGATCTGATTGGTTTCAAGGTGGTTTGTGACGTCAGAAACACCAGCGATTTCAAAGCGTGTTTTTGAGACTGTCTTTGGTTCACTGCAGTTTTAAGGAGGAAATTGTACGTTTTTGAGAAATCGCTTTAAGCCTAGTTCACACTACATGATTTTAAGCCCGATTTGCAAATCGTTGAGCTCGCCGACAGGTCAGGGTGTTATCGCGTGCAAATCGCGGGGGATTAGCGGGCGATGAACGCTCGCCAGTCTGTTAGTATGAAAGAGCCAACAACGCAGCGAAGACGCTCGCGGACAGAAAAATATCTAGCATGCTAGATATCCAGAGCTGTCGCACGACTCATCATCAGTGATGTCATGAGCTACAGCCAATCAGACCAAGGCATGGGTTGAGGTCACCAGGCAAATCTTTTTTTTTTTTTTTTTTTTGCGTTTTTTCATCGCGTAAACAGTTTGCAGCACTAGTTTCTGTCTGACGTCCATATTTGCATGTTCTAAGCTGGGTATTGGCGCGCGTGCTGTTTCACGTCATTTCCGGTTCATTTTATCGCCTGATTTTTCGTGACAAAACGTGGTTTGTAGACAAGATAGAGTCGTTGGGGGACAGAGTTGTTGTCAGCTTGTTTAGCACGTTACCTCCTGTTGCGGGTCAATCATGTTGTGTCGTGTGTGTGTGAACAGCTCAACAACTCCTGATTTCACAGAGAGCAAGTCATGTAGTGTGAACCGCACCGTTCAGCCCGACGTTTTAAAGTCGTGTAGTGTGAACTAGGCTTTAGTGGTTACAAATCAGATATCACTTTATTATACAAGTCATTTGAATTGAACTATGTTAGAACGGCCATTAAAGTCTTTTAAATTATATGTTAGATATACTTGTATTTAATTGAAGACTGTAAAATTAAACATTTCTCGTTCTTTCATTTTTTTTAGTTAGCTCAGATTGTAGCATACAGCTATCCGAAATGATTAGAGATAACGTTTTTTTCACCATCTACGATATCTTTTAAATACAAGCATAATTATTTTTAAGAATTAATCATGACATGATATGCTTGTAATTTAAAATTCTATATATTATGCCTTATTGCCAAATAACAGTGTTGCAAAACATACCTAAACATGCAATTTTGTAATCACAGATTTTAAAAAGGGTGATGCAATCTGCTGGACATTTCCACGTCGTACACGGTTGAATTGCATACCAGGGAGTGAATTATTACAATATCTGCAAGAATATCAGACACGTTTATAAGCTTATAAGAGACTTTCACAAGTGCCGTTTTACACAATTACTCGCGAGAGGTTCCAGACCAAAGATAACCAGGAATTTATTCAGTTTCACAACAGTAACATTAATATTAGCGATGGCAACACACTGCCATAATGGCATAAAGGGCAGTAGTTTGAAAGTTAAGTGCGATAAAGTTTTTGCATGAATAATCCTGGTTTTCTGTGTGTGTGTGTGTGTGTGTGAACAGTGTAACACGTCCAGTTATGTAATTGTCCACTGATGGTGAATAAGGCATTGTTAGTGGCACCAGTCTCCCTTAAAGCAACAGTAAAGAGGATTTCCACCTTTCTCAAACTGGCCTTTGTGTAAATATGAAGGGCTTTTACATGCATACTAGATAAAGAAACAAGAAGTACAGATAGAGAGAAATGTAAAAAAAGAAAAGAAAAGCACGAATAATCTGTTCTCCATTGTGTAATTTAGTAACGTTTTTTTTTATGTATTTTTAAAAATCCCATTTTCCATGACATGTTTGTCATTATTGTTATGGAAACTTTTTTTTAAGATAACCTTTTTCCATAGTTACAAGGATTATTTGTGTGTGTTTTTTTTTTCATATTATATTTTTTTTACATATAGTGTTTAAAAATATAATTTTAGGAAAATAAATTAGTTTGTTTAGTTGAATATTTAGAAAAAAAAATATTAATTAAAATACATGATGACTTTTATTCTATTTAACATTTTTAGACAATAGATCTTATTGATTTTCAGTCCTGTAATTTCCATGACCGTATATAAACATCAATGTTCTCATTAATTACTAGGCTAAATGTGCATAATATATGTATTGATCCGCAGGTAGGCTAAATGTAAATACTGAGTGAGAGCTTCTGATACGAGACACACTGAAGTGGGATTATGGGATTGAATGCCTAAGTAAAGCCTCATCCAACCGTTAGAGATCAGATCACATCATTCTGACTGTTTTACTTGCAGAAATACATTATAAAGAGGCGTAAGTCAATCTAGCACCAGTTGTTCATTTCTTTAAACATGCACATGTGTGATGCCTTGAAATGCTGGCAGCTGACTGGGTTTAGAGAGAGTTTAAGAGTGGAAACCAGTCGAGAGAGCTTTAAGAATGCATTATCTTACTGTGTTTAGTGTTTTTTATTGAATCACACACACTTTCCGCCAATCATTTTTGGCGAAATGCCCATTTTGACTGGAAGACATTTTCTGATTGACCAACCACGATTGGGTTAGTTCATCATGACTGTGGTCTGGTTATGCAAGACCTCAAACTTCTCGAAGAACTTTAAGTTTTGAAACTCACACACTCGGTTCTTCATCTGAAGCTCCTTCAGATTTCAGAGATGGTGGTGTAGAACTTTTTTTTTTTTTTAAGCAGGAACCTATGGAAGCTTGTTTCCGCCACAGAATGAAAAATAAAAAAGATGATTGCGACTTTTAATCTCTCAATTCTGACTTTTTTCCTCACAATTGCGAGATATAAAGCCAGAATTGTGTGAAATAAAGTCAGGATTGCGAGATGCAATTGCAAGTTTAAATCTCACAATTCTGAGAAAAGATGTCAGAATTTCAGGATATAAACGTGCAATTATGTGTTAAAAAGTCAAAATTGTGAGATAAAAAGTCTCCATTCTGTATTTATTTCTCCCAATTGCGACTATTTCTCAGAATTGCAACTTTATATCTCGCAATTGAGAGATAAAAAGTCGGAAAAATATTTTTATTTTCTTTATTCAGTGGTGGAAACAAGCTTCCATAGGAACCTCCTTTTCTGTACTGGAAAGATTCAGATCAGATCAGGAACCAGCAACATCCAACAGAATTCATTGTAGAATTAATATCCTCATCCTTCTTTGAATTCTACATACCCTCTGCTCCCTATTTCTCCTTCGAAATATTTGAGCGAACTTGATTATTACTTAACAGTGCTCATCTTTAGTCCCACTGTGGTGAAAGTCAAGTTTTTAATGTTGTTTATGTGTGCATGTGGTGTTATTAATATGCTTTAACACACACCATGTGTAAGTTGAAATCGTTTTGAAATCGCTGGTGTTTCTGACGTCACAAACCACCTTGTAACCAATCAGATCAACGTGTGATCGACAACCAGTGGATCTCTGAGTGAGTGAGGGAGTGAGGGCGGGGCTCATTTCCATATTCATAGAACCATGCATACTAAATGAGGCGAGGGTGTCGAGTTACATTAAGGCATGAGGAAAATTTTTTAAATATGTCATTTTGGTGATCAAAGATGAGTTTTAAGCTATAAAATGATTGATTTTAACACATTATTACACATTTTAAATGAACACATCAAAACAGTTTGAGTGCAAGCATGGTTTAACCTCTGAGCAGACATGTTTTATCGTTTACCTGGATAAATGTGTGTTCTTTTGTAACTGAAGAGCTGCACGATTCATCGTTAAAAGCTCGCAATCCTGATTCAAACGCCCTCACAATCTCATTCATTGACAACGATTCTGTGTCTATTTATTAAACCTTTGACAAAATCACACCGGAACGGTCAGATCTGAAAGATATCGAGGTATAATGAAACAGCTTCACTAACAGTCTTTTCAACCACACAGTGTCATTATTTCTGTCTTATTGTATTCAGCAGAATAGGGTTCAGTCAGCCAGACATTATCATAAACATGTTTTCCTGCAGGGTTTTCTCATAAAGAGCGTCTGATTGTACATTACGCCTTACATAATACCGCCTATTATGAGTTTTAGGAATTTGACCAATCTAATTGTGTGCTTTAATTTGTTTGTGTGCTTGTAATGGGCCTTCTGGCTCCAGAACTGGGAGAACTGGTCGGCCGGTGTCACGTGATCGTCCTAGAGAGTGACGCCACCCGAACCAGGCGGCCGAGATTATCACAGATTATTCGCCAATGCACCACATTATAACAAAGTTAATCTAAAAAAAGAATCTAGTTCAAAACACAACACCAGTTAAAGCTTATATTGCCTCAAGATTTATTATACTGAAGGAACCAGAACGCAACAGATTTCAACACTCCTGTGTGTGTGTGTTTACAGTCCGGGACGAATCTAGCTCTGGTAATCTGTGATAATCTCGGCCGTCTGGTTCGGGTGGCGTCACTTTCGAGGGCGATCACGTGACACCGGCCGACCAGTTCTCCCAGTTCTGGAGCCAGAAGGCCCATTACAAATTAAAGCACACCATTAGATTGGTCAAATTCTTTATGTAAGGCGTAATGTACAATCAGACGCTCTTTATGAGAAAACCCTGCAGGAAAACATGTTTATGATGATGTCTGGCTGACTGAACCCTATTCTGCTGAATACACATTAAACTGTATTGAGTATTTATTTAATCACTTTTATCATTCCTATTATGTGAGAAAACACTCCTTAGGATTAGTGATAAAACTGTTTTGATTCTGAACGGACAAATAAACCAAATAGCATGTCATTTACTAGATGTTCTGACAAAATGTTAATTACCGCAGTCTATTTCAAATGTTTAATTACTTTGAAATGTTTAGTTGGGTTTGAATGAATGATTTAGTGACACACTCATAAATACTTCATTACCGGACAAATCAATGGCCTGGTCCGAAATCGAATTCACAGCAACAAGCAAATAAACAGCTTAATGTCTTAAGCTGTTTTAAGGCGTACCGATTACAGTGTTGTAATTGCAGTCAGTTTAAATGTTTTAGTTTTCCTATATTCCTATATTACTTAAAGCCTTTCTGTATAATGCATTATAAAAGTATTTTTTTAATGCAGTCATTATTATGGTCTTGTGAATTACAGAGTTATAAAACATTATAATACTTGTCTAGTCCTTTAATGCATTAAAACACACAGAAAACAACCAATTTTAGAATCTGAAAATATTATAATCCATTTCTAACTTTGCTTACACTTATTTATTAAAAGATATATTGCATTGGATTGTACATTATGAAAACCTTTATAATGCTTTTTATAATATTAAAACTTTAATTTCCTATTATTTCTATAAGGAATATACACTGTTCTAGCTGCTAAAATCCACTTTAAGATAAATATTGTTCCTGTGTAGATAAATAAATTACAAATAAAATGGAAACAGAGGAAAGTAGATCAATAGTTTCACCAATTTTGTTTTCAGGATTTTTTTTTTATTTGAGAAGTAAGTCAAGTAAAACTTTTATTTATTTATTTTTTAATTGAAGTAACAATAACAGTACCAATAGGGAAATACAGAGTCATACAAAACTCTTTAATGGTTCCTTCCTTTTACTGTCCTGTAGGCCATACGTACTTAGTGATTCCAACTGTTACCTAATATTAGCCAGTACTTTCTAGGAAAGTACACTGTAATTACACTTTACTGTACTGTAAAATGAAAAAAATGAATAAAAATAAGATGGCAATTACAATTAGCCTACAACTAGTCATAGTTCTGAATGATTCGTTCATCAGTTGTTCACATTGAATAAATGGATCTGTGTACAATTATTCGATATCGCAACAGAAATAATCACAGAAGTAGGCTTGCCTAAGAAGAATATCCTACATTAAAATACGGATTCGGATTTCGGAAACCTGTGTGTGTGGTCTAGTTGAATTCAAGGATTAATGCGGCAGGTTCAAACGATTCACTAAAGAGAATCGATTCTGTTAACGATTCGTTCGCGAGTGCAATAGGGATGATGTCATCATGTGCAAAGCTCCACGCTGGTTCGAGGCGATGGGAGGAGCTTAATCCGCCAGTTCAGCTGCCACAGTGACGCTTCAAAACCAGTTTGGGAAGTTCTCGAGAGAGGAACCGGCGGAGCGGCGTGTTTACCTCAGAACTCACTCGACTCTTTCGATGAAGCGCTGTTTCCGCCCGCCTCGCGCTCGCTCGGAGAATGCACTGGGATCAGCTGTTGCGCGCGAGCAATGGGAAGGTGAGAGCAGGACACAGTTGTGATCTTACATTAATAGACGAGAGTCTACACGTTGAGCCGATCATTAGACCACCGGCCGGGGAATGTAAAGTTTGAAGCGTTATTATCTCAGGGCTCGGGATCGGGATGTTGTGGTGAGGTCATGAGTCAGTGTGTCAGTCACGCTGCACCTGTGTTGTGTTGTCTTTGTTTCCCTTTACGGCAGCTTGACTCTTTCTTGAGTAATCTCTGAAATGTGCATTCCAATGCATGCTTATAACCTTAACCTTTAATGCAAAATAATATAAATATAAAATGTTGGTAACACTTTACTAACTTTGTTAACATGAACTATACTTCAGCATGGGGGAAAAAGAACAATCTTAGTTAATAATTTTTAAAATCTAAAGTTGTATTTGTTTACATTAGTTAATGCACAGTGAACTAACATGAACAAACAATGAACAGCTGTATTTTTATTTACCAACATGAGCAAAGATTACAAAGTATACAGTAATGATGAATGTATTGCTCATTGTTTGTTCATGTTAGTAAATACACATTACTGTAACTAATGAACCTTAATGTAAAGTGTTTCCACAACATTTAATAATTATTCCATACTTGCGTGAAATCAGTAATTAACGAACATTCAAAAAGGTAGAAATGCGGTTAAGATGTTTTTACACACCCCTAGTTGGATTTATGTTGATTAATAGGAGTCATAATTACTCATATATGTATGTCATATACACAGACAGATCTGGACTAAAGGATCAGACAGTTTCTGATCTCAATATTCAGCTCATTTTATCTAAAGTGATTGTCAAACTAAACTATGAGGTCGACACATCCTGTACATCCTGTGCTGAACAATGTTTTTGTTAGATGAGTATCTTCGTCTTGTTTCTCTCTATTTCCATTTTTAAAAAAATGTGATTTAAACAAGTTTACCTGAAACACCAACTTAACATCAAGTACTGTTTTCGTGTGTGTTATATACTATACACATCATCCTAATATAGTGATTTGATGCTTAATAGACATTTATCATTATTATCAGTGTTGAAAACAGTTTTTTCTTCAGGATTATTCGATGAATAGAAAGTTCAAAGAGCAGCATTTATCTGAAATAGAAAGTGTAATTTTTGAGATTTGTATGTTGACCTTCAGTAGCCTCTGTGTGTGTGTGTGCTGATTGCAGAAGCGGGCGATTGCCTCATCAGCAATAAGTCACACAAAGACCCATTTTCCAAGAACTGACGCGACTTCTCTTCCTCTTGCTCTTTCCTGTGTGTTCCTGCAGATCGAGAGGCTGGAGGGCGGCCTCTCCCCGGCGGGGTCGTACGGGGCCGACGGCTCAGTGCTGGGGCCTGAGGACGCCGGTCTGGACCCCCAGCGCACACGCCAGGCCATCGCTCAGCTGCAGCAGAAGATCCTGAAGCTCACAGAGACGCTGCGCATCGAGCAGGCGTCCCGGGACGACAACGTGGCCGAGTACCTCAAGCTCGCCAGCAATGCCAACGACAAGCAGCAGAGCGCCCGCATCAAGCAGGTCTTTATCGTCTCACTTTTTCATGGCGTCTTGCGCCCTGTTGTCTTTAAAACCTGTCTGGAAAATGCCCACATATGACTCCAAATCAACAACTAGAAAATGCATGAAAATAACCCTAACCCTTTATTAGGCATGCCCCATCTGTCCGTATTTATCTTAAGACTTACTTATAACACTCCACAGTTTGTCATCCTGGGTTTCTCTTTTATTCTATTGATGGCTTATTACTTATTTTTTTCTGGTTTGGCATATATGAAGAGTTCAGATGCAAAAGCCTCTAAATGCCAATTGAAATTTTCTTCTTTAATGATGATTTTTGTCAAACTTGTATATTTAAGTTCAGTAATTTCACTTAAATAACAATTAATAGGTAATTATCATTGCCATTTAAGTGAAATTACTGAACTTAAATATACAAGCTTGATAAAAATGATCATTCTAGAAGAAAATTTCAAATGGCACTTAGAGGCTTTTGCATCTGAACTCTTCAAATGTTTATTATTTGCATTTATTGTGTTTCTTTTATTCTTTGGTTAAATTTTAAACATGCTCTAGAAATAAATGATAAATATTTTATGAAAATAAAGCTAATTTTTTATTGGTACCTTTTTTTCCATCAAAATGAAAGTTATTGATCTTATTGTGAACAATGATCTGTACATAATCTACATAAAAAAATAAGTTTTGACTGTAATGTTAAATAAAAATATCATACCTTCAAACTCCCAGAGAAACGAGGACAGTGATGTAGTCAGTATAAGCCCCGCCCCTGCAAGCTCTTGCTCATCTGCATACAATTTCCAGTGCCACGCCCACATCTCAGCATCCAATCAAAAACTGATGCACAGAACCAAGTCCCGCCCTTCATTTCTTTCCCCTTTGTCCTAATTTGTTTTGGGCTGTCAAACAATTAATCGCATCCAAAATAAAAGTTTGTGTTTACGTAATATATGTGGGTGCACTGTGTATAATTATTTTATATATATATATATATTAATACACACACATGCATGTAAATATTTAAGAAATATTTTCATGTATATAGATTTATATTATATATAAATATTTTATACATCAATTTTTTTTTCTTAAATATACATGCATGTGTGTGTATTTATATATATATATAAAATAATTATACACAGTGCACCCACATATATTACGTAAACACAAACTTTTATTTTGGATGCGATTAATCGTTTGACAGTCCTAAATTTGTTACACAGATGTACGTCACAAAAAAGATTTTCATCACCGTAATGCAATAGCTTTTAGTTCTCGCTACTATAATAAAAAACGGTCTATTATTTTTTTGGTATATATTCCATATGGTGTATAATATATTGCATAGCCTGCCAAAGTTGAATCCATTTGATTCGACACATTCGCTGTAGAAAGATTAATCCTTGTGCTGTTTCTCTCTGTAAGTTATCGATGATGATGTCTTTGCACTCGTTTACTCTACAGTTGTGTGCATCTCTTAATGCTCATTTGTTGTTGAGACGTCTCCAGTACTTTATTGTCTCAATCGTTTCTTTCTCGACTGTGAAACAGTGGGCCGGGTCAGTGTTGCCACTTTGTGGTCAAACTACTTAGTGCACAAATTGTACAGAGCGACAGAGTGCATGTGGTAAGAAAAACCAGGCTGCACATGTATTGCATGTATTGAAATTCACGTAACCAATGCATGAGTAAAAACAGAAGTATACTTTGTGCATTTGTGGTCATTGAGACTGTTTGACTCCTGGCTTAAAACCTGACAATGGCTGGTGTCTTAATAAAATGTTTTTACCAGCCATGAAACCGTTATGACACCAACGTTTTAGATACAAGTGAAAATTCAAAATTTTCAGGTATAAAAATTACTTTCTAGAAACGTAAAATGACACTGCATAGCCTTCTGAATACATTAAAACATTAATCCTTATTAAAGTTACAAAAGTTACTCCGTAAAGAGCAGTGAGTGATTTTGATTAACGTTAAGGACACAGACAACATCAGGTTTATTAGGCTTGTGTCACTTTAAGAGCTAATGCATGGGTCCAATATACCGTTACACGTGCGTTTTTTCTTTCTTAACCGTTTATGTTCACTTAAAGGGGGGTTGACTGCTTTTTTTTTCTTTGCATGATTGTATTTATGGGGTGCAATATAACAATTATTCGTGTTTTTTCTTTTTTTAAAAGTCTTATTTTTCATAAACTTCACCTTTATTGTCAGCCGCGCTCTGTCCTCGAACGTGCGGTCCCACAACGTGTTTCTCCAGAGCGGCTTTATATATACAGTGATATGAATAAGTTTGGACACCCATGCTAAAGTTGCCTAAAAAGAGGAATAAAAAATCATCTTTTGGATGTTGATCTTAATGCCTTAATTAGAAAAATGAGGAAAACTCCAACCTTTAAGGACACCAATTTTCTTTGTGAATGAATAATGTATCATAAATAAATAAATGTTTTTCCTTAAAATACAGGGTGCATAAGTCATTGCCCCCCTATGTTAAATTCCCATAGAGTCAGGCAGATTTTTATTTTTTAAAAGCCAGTTATTTCATGGATCCAGGATAATATGCATCCTGATAAAGTTCCCTTGGCCTTTGGGATTAAAATATCCCCACATCATCAAACACATTCACCACACCGAGAGATTGGCATGGGGTACTTTCCATAAGATCATCTTTCAATGCAAATCAAACCAGCTATTAGGCTAACTGAAGTAAAACCATGCCAATCTCTAGGTGTGGTGGAAGGTGTGTGATGATGTGGGGATATTTTAATCCCAAAGGCCAAGGGAACTTTATCAGGATGCATATTATCCTGGATCCATGAAATAACTGGCTTTTAAAAATAAAAATCTGTCTGACTCTATGGGGATTTAACATAGGGGTGCCCTGACTTATGCACCCTGTATTTTAAGGAAAAACATTTATTTATTTATGATACATTATTCATTCACAAAGAAAATTTGTGTCCTTAAAGGTTGGAGTTTTCCTCATTTTTCTAATTAAGGCATTAAGATCAACATCCAAAAGATGATTTTTTTTTATTCCTCTTTTTAGGCATGGGTGCCAAAACTTATTCATATCACTGTAAATGAACAAAAATGAAACATCACTGAACTTACTTGTCTCGGTGACGCTATTTTTAACGCTGACTTGACTATACTTGACATTACCGTTTTTAATCCTCCCCCTCATCCTTGTCTGTGTTTTGATTTTCAACCCCACAACGACTCCTCAGGTGTTTGAGAAGAAGAACCAGAAGTCGGCGGCGAGCATCGCGCAGCTTCAGCGTAAGCTCGAGCATTACCACCGCCGCCTGCGCGAGGCGGAGCACACCGGCGTGCAGCGGCAGCCCAAAGATGTCCTGCGGGACATGCAGCAGGGCCTGCGGGACGTGGGCGCCCGGGTCATCACGGGCCTCAGCGAGGGAGTGGTCGACAGCGTGAAGGGAGGCCTGTCCAGTTTCTCCCACGCCACACACTCCGCCGCCGGAGCCGTGGCCTCCAAACCCCGCGAGATCGCGTCGCTGATCCGCCACCGGTTCGGGAGCGCGGATAACATCAGCGTCCTCGAGGACGGCGTGACCGAACCCGAGCGCTCTCTGGGATCCGGCGCGGAGCTCCTGCAGAAGTTCGGGAGTGACGAGGACTGTTCGAGCGCTGCCTCGAGTGTGACGGGAGCCCCCGGAGGTCCTCCGAGCTCCAGAGGGAACACGCTCGAGAGGGGCCGCGGCTGGGACGTGTTTCTGCAGGAGGTGCAGGAGCTGCGGGACACTCAGGCTCGGCTGGAGGAGACCCTGGACAAGCTGAAGAGCGGGTGCTTGAAGGAGTGTACGCTGATGATGCAGGCGCTGCAGGAGGAGAGGTTCAGGTACACACACACACACATACACACTAGGGCTGGGTATTGAGACAAATTTCACAATTTGATTCGATTTCGATTCACAAGCTTGCAATTCGATTCGATTTCGATTACGATTCGATTCAATATCGATTATTTTGGATATCAGTTACAATAAATGACATTTTTTCTCAAGGGAATCAAATCTCTGAACTAATGCTGTAAACTATGGGAGTCTAGTTGTAGCCTATAGGCTTCATTAGCCAAATATGAAGGTAATAATGAATGAATCACTTAAATTACACTTTTATTTATTTTTATAATAAGAAGATTATATGAAATATAAACATTTAAATGGTGGCTATATATTTAGCAAAATGCTCCAAAATTTTTTCAGCTGACTAACGAGTTTATGTGGGTTTTCTGAGGTAAATATGACGATGACATTGATTACAAGCTGTTTATCTGACGTCTTTCCACGGTTGAAACGCTGATTGAGTGAATCACTGTGACATGATACGGATTTGGATAAGTTGTCCTCTATCTTTAACACACTTTCAGATGCTCATTCATGTTTATTTGGCGCTGTGACTGGTATTATTAAGCCGGAAGAGAGATCAGCGCTGCTGCTTCTCCAGAGCGATCTCACGCCACAGCGACAAAACGCTATTTATGTTTTTGAATTTCTAAAGAAAATGGACGTAATTTGAAAATTGAGACTTTGTTTCATATCAATAGTAACAAAGGACAAAGATTATTGCGATTTTTTTTTTTTGATGCGCGCAGCCGCGAGACACCGTCCCATTCATTCAAATGAAACAGGATGACTAATCGATTCTTGAGACTTAAGAATCGATATCGGTTCGTAAAAATGAGAATCGATTAATATCGAGAAATCGATGTTTATTACCCAGCCCTAATACACACACACTCACAAACTCACTGATACTTGCTTGCACACTCACTCTCTCTATCGCTCACTCACTGACATTCGCTTGCACACTCACTCACTCACAAGGAGGTCAAACACAGTTTTAGTATGATAGTATGATGTGATTATTTCTGAAGGATCATGTGACACTGAAGACTGGAGTAATGATGCTGAAAATGCAGCTTAGATCACAGGAATAAATTACACTTTAAAGGGTTAGTTCACCCAAAAATGAAAATTCAGTCAGTATTTACTCACCCTCATGTTGTCCCAAACCTCAATGTGTTTATTTGTTCTGCTGAACACAACGGAAGATATTTGTAAGAATGTTTTAATCATTCCCCATTGACTAAATATCCAATATCTCCAAATATCTTCATTTGTGTTCAGCAGAACAAATAAACACATAGAGGGTTGGAACAACATGAGGGTGAGTAAATACTGACAGAATTTTCATTTTTGGGTGAACTAACCCTTATATATATATATATATATTAAAGTGTCGTTTATTTCTGTGATCTAAGCTGCATTTTCAGCATCATTACTATACATTATTATGTATATATATATATATATATATTCACATAGAATGATCACATAGAATGATGAGTTATTTCAAGTTGTCATTATATTTCACAATATTACAGTTTTATCAAGTAAATGCATCCTTGATAAGCAGAAGAGATTTCTTTTAAAAATGTAAAAATCTTCCCGAAACCTGTGACCGCTAGTGTGTGTGTGTGTGTGTGTGTACAGTGAGTGACTCAGTGTGTGTGTGTTGTCCTGTAGATGTGAGCGTGTGGAGGAGCAGGTGAACGATCTTACGGAGCTCCACCAGAACGAGATCCTGAACCTGAAGCAAGAGTTGGCCAGCCTAGAGGAGAAGATGGTGTATCAGTCCAACGAGAGAGCCCGTGACCTTCAGGTGTGTGTGTGTGTGTGTGTGTGTGTGTTCAGCGTACGGGCAGAACACCAACTATAAATGCATTCTGTCTCGCACTAGCTGGTAGATGAGGACCGGCACAGAAATGCTCTGGTTTAAATCTGCTTATCGATACACTAGACTGCCCTCTACAGGAGAGATAGAGCTGGTACAGCGGATCAGATGTGCTCAACATGAACTAAAACTGTGCAGAATATCAGCCCTCTAATGCTTTTAAAGAAGAGAATACTTTTACCAGTGAGGAAATTATACATTTTGACTTCTTAATCAAGAAAAATCAGTAACACTTTATTTTAAAGCGATGTGTTACTACATGTATGTACTCTAGTAAGAATAGTAAATATGCAAATACAAGTAACTAACCATAACTCCATAGTAAGTACACTGTTAGTCCTTACCAGGTTTTTTACAGTAAAATACTGGCAACACTGTTGCCAGTAATTTACTGTAAAAATGCACTAAAACTAATAAGTTGTATTTTTTTAGTTAACTTGAGTTTTAGTGCATTTTTACAGTACATTTTTTACTGTAAAAAACCTGGTAAGGACTAAGAGTCTAGATTTAGTTGATTATTATTATTACTCAGTGCTTATTTGAGTAAGTATAATGCAACTACACCACCTTAAAATAAAGTCTAACCTTTTGTTAACGTTATATAATGGAACTAACTTGGATTAACTAACGTTAACTATTAGGACCTTTTCGTAAAGTGTCATTACCGTCACACACTATGACGGAGTCGAAGGGCGTATCAGACACACTTTTAATATTATTCCAAACTATTTTAGTAAAACTTTTGTTGATCAAATATTTATTTTTATAAAAAATAATTTGGCATTGATAGTGAATCAAAATGAGCAAAATGCATACAGAAATGTGTGTGTGTGTCTGTATTTACTTAACTATATTTTGGGGTTAAATTTGGACAAAATCTCCCAAAAACTCCCTTTAGGGACGTCCTCATCTATAAATCTGATATAAAAGTTAAGTTTTTTTTTTTAAATGTAAACATGCAGGTGTGTGTGTGATGGGTACGTTTAGAGGTCGGGTTAGTGTAAGGGGACAGAATATACAGTTTGTGCAGTATAAACAGCATTAGGTCTATGAAGAGTAGAGCGCGACCGATAAAGGATTTTGAAGGCCGATACCGATACAAATATTTTGGGTTTTAAAATCCGATATTCCGGATATCGGCCGATATTTAATTTATTTATTTATTTTTTTAAACTGGACATGATAGTCACAAATTGTGTCATGCTTATTTGAGTTAAGAGAACTGATGGGGACCTATACCAATACAAATATTTTTGGGTTTTAAAATCCGATATTCCGATATATATCGGCCGATATTTTATTTATTTATATATTTTTTAAACTGGACATGATAGTTACAAATTGTGTCATGCTTATTTGAGTTTAGAGAACTGATGGGGGTGATCTTTTAATTGTTATTCAAGCAATGTATGTATCGTGACCAACTCAACGAGTGTTGCCAACAGGAACGGTGTAGAGCGCCCTCTGGTGGACAAACTATACAACTCCAACACTCATGACATGGTTCAAGCGTGTTTTGTCCATTTTTTATTTTATTTTTGAAATATTAATTTATCGGCCATTATAACTGCTGATACCGATAGTTTGAAAAATGAATCCAGAGTTCCAAGAATATCAGAGAAACTAAAAATTTCGACCAAAAAAAAAAAACGACAGTGGTACCCCTTTCGTTTTTTTTTTTGGTGCAAAAAAAAAAGTTTCTCCAATCTTCTTGAAACTCTGGATTCTGATAGAGGGCCATGAGACTTACACCTGAGTGCAAAAATGGAGTCTGTAGACCCTTCCAGAGCTGAGATATTGAGATCCCACATAGCATTTATGCCATTATAAATATCTAATTATCTCAGCTCTGGGAGGGTCTAGAGACTCCATTTTTGCACTGAGGTCTAGGTCTCATGGCCCTCTATCAGAATCCAGAGTTTCAAGAAGATCAGAGAAACTCAAAATTTCAACCCCCCCAAAAAAACGACTGTGGTACCCCTTTCGTTTTTTTTGAAAAATGCCTAATATCGGCCGATAATATCGGTCTGGCTCTAATGAAGAGTCTCCGTGTGTGTGTGTCAGGAGGCTCTGGAGGCGTGTCAGACGCGGGTCTCTAAGATGGAGCAGCAGCAGGTGGTGCAGCTGGAGGGCCTGGAGAACGCCAGCGCTCGTACGCTGATGGGGAAGCTGATGAACGTGCTGCTGGCGCTCGTGGCCGTCCTGCTGGTGTTCGTGTCCACCGTCTCCAACTGCGTGATCCCGCTGATGAAGACCCGCAGCCGCTCCGTGTCCTCGCTGCTGCTGTTCCTGCTGTTCGCCGTGCTCTGGAGGAACTGGGACTCGTTCTCAGGACACACCTACCGCTTTCTGCACGTGCCCAGATGAGCGCAGTTAAAGACGAGCGATTCTGCCCTTTTTTAAAGACTCGATGGTGTGTTTCCGGCTCTCCTAGAACAGGTTTTCCTGCTTGAATGTTGATTATTCTCCATTGTTGCGGCTCCTCTCTTCCCGGTCTGTCGTTTCCCGAAAGAATCGTTAGCCAACTAATATGTTCCGTCGTAATCATCAGTTCAACGAGTCTATTTCCCCAAACCATCGTTCGCAAACAGCGTCGCAGAGTTGCGGTTAGAACAGATTCTAGTTTTCATGACGTCCTTAAAATAAATCCTGATCTTGAGCAAAATAAGAAAACTGACATTCAGTGCAATCTTTTATTTAGAATACGTAGAATATTTAGTTACATTACATACAAATGTAATTGAAGCATTTTAGTTTGTCTAGAGATTTAAAGCGTTGTTTTTTGAAGACTGCGCATGTGTGAACGGGCTCTACTGCGCAAGAATTGAATCTGGAGATTACTGAGAAAAATTGAAGAGTTCAGATGCAAAAGCCTCTAAGTGCCATTTGAAATTTTCTTCTAGAATGATAATTTTTATCAAGCTTGCATATTTAAGTTCAGTGATTTCACTTAAATGGCAATGATAATTACCTATTAATTGTTATTTAAGTGAAATTACTGAACTTAAATATACAAGTTTGATAAAAAATCATCATTAAAGAAGAAAATTTCAAATGGCATTTAGAGGCTTTTGCATCTGAACTCTTCAATTATTGATCATTTATAGCAAAACATCTCGCGTTAAGTAGATCGCACACAGATTTATTAAAAGTAGTTATGGGCTATACGCACGCATAAGTTCCGCATTTGACGCAAGGATGCTCGTCAGTTTCCGGTTGGGGAGATTAAAGCGGAGGAAAGCGGGATTATGACAGAGTCTTCAAAACTTACTGTCCTCCCGTCTTTGAAACGAAACGTTCATACGTTTAGATGTAATTTTATATATAGTTATATTTATTTAATATAATTTTAAAAAGACGCATAAACACAACGAGGGGTGTCAGTTTTATCTGTTTTTGTGACTAACGTTTCTTTAGTATAACCATGGAGTATAAAATTCAATATAAATTTGCACAGACTCTACGATCGAGCATCCCTAAACCTTCACCGTAAATACCGCCGTGCATAGAGCCCATTACGACGTTAACTAACGCGGTTTTCAGGAAACAGTCGTGATTTCTTCAACGATGCGTCGTATATAGTAGTTAAGCGGCGAGTTACGTTGTTGTACGGGAAACACACCCCTGATTGGTTCCTGTCTCTGTGAAGCCCCTCCTTCTGAAAAGCACACTGCTCTGATTGGTCGGCTGGAGCAGTGTGTTGTGATTGGTCGAGCGTTTTGAGTGTGTTTGGGAAATGCCCCGCCCCTTTCCATAACCGCCAGTTTAACGCACTACTAACAAACTCCACCAGGCCCCGCCCCTTTATTCCGCGTATGAATTATTATAATGAGGAATATTGCGACGGAAGAAACTCGTGACTAAAATGGAGGAGCTTTCTCGTCATCACACACTAAACACTTTAAATCCCTAGAGATGCGGAAGAACCGCTGGTTTCAGACTGTGTTTCACAGTGTTGTTGCCTTTGAATCGGTTTAATGTTTTTTTTTTTGTATTTCTAATATAATTTAGTTGAATGTAGCATTCTGTATTAGTCCCACAGAAATGAATAATTTGCTCAGTGTTGTGAGATTCTGAGCAGGTCTTTATGTTTATCTGTTATCGGATGGAAAGTCTTCCGTGGGAAGATCCTTCTGTCCAGCGGAGAGAATAACAACACGAGGGCGAGTGAAGAAAACCACGACACGACTCTGAAGTGATGCTGAGCTCCTGCGAGTTTGACCTTTGACCTGTGATGGACGCCAGTGTTACGGTGCGCTTTCCTCACTGTGACGTCTGAAGGACACGGCGGAGATCAGCCTGTGCGTTTAGGTTATTATTTTCCAAAACTTTAATGATTTTCTCTTGTATATGATGTTAAAACACTGTTTTAAATGAAGTATTAATTTATTGAACATTGCACTGCCTTACTGGACCGGTGACAGTAGCTGTTATTGCTTCTCTGTAATATGTGTAATATCAAAATATATATATATTTGATATTATGAGGGAGATTTTTGATGGTCTTAGTTCCTCTGTGTACTGTAGTCACCGATCGGGACTGTTGTTGTTTGATAGTGAGCTCTGTTTGATTCACTCACACCTCCACTAATGCAGATCCTCATGGATTGAGCTCGTCTAACTGTACGATATTAGCAGTCGGTGGGATATATGATAATGCTCAGGGGAACGTCCTCTGAGACGCCGCTGTATCACGCTACATGAACGATGATCAAACCACTCTAGTGCCTTCTGTAAGACTGGATGACATCTTTGTAATAAAGATTATTTCTGACTAGCAGTGTTGTGTTTGCCATTGTTTGTGTTCTATTATGAATATTAATACTATTTTTTATTTTTATTGGTTGGCTTTTCTTTTTAAAGGATTAGTTCACTTCAGAAGTAAAATCTCCTGATAGTTTACTCTCCTACACGTCATCAAGATGTTCATGTGTTTCTTTCTTCAGTGGGAAAGAAATGAAGGTTTTTGAGGAACACACTCCAGGATGTTTCTCCATATAGTGTCCTCAATGGGGTCCAACGGGTCGAAGGTCAGATGTGAGTTTCAGTGCAGCTTCAAAGTCTCGACACGATCCAGCCGAGGGATAAGAGTCTGATCTATTCAGAGCAGCGCCATGACAGGTATGAAAGTGAGGCTGTGAGGGATAGGCATGGCATCCGCTGTAAAAAGCTGAATAAAGCGGCTAGATTACTTACAATTTTCCACAGCTTACATTGTCGGGAGTTTTTTGTCAACTGAAATTTCTTGGAAAGATATTTTTCCAGTGTTTCATGAGCAGAACAAAATGAAAACACATTAAATAACAGTACAGCCTATTGAAGAGATGCCAGTCTGTCTCTCACAGCCTCGCTTTCATTCTCATTAAAAATCAAAGATGGCGCTGTCGTGAATAAGGCGTATACGGGAGATTTGTGTTTCCCCCTCCGCTCCGCCTGCATGCGTGTTGTTAACCCGTTCAGACTCTGTGTCCATTACAATGAACATCACATGTCAGCCCCCTTTTTTAACTTCTGAAGCATTTCACAATGGATAAAACGGTCAATATCTCGGAAATGACGAGTCCCAGCAGATCGTCCTTTGGAGTGGTGAGTGGCGCCTAGGGGCCTTCTCTGACCCCAGAGTCCTGAGGTTATGGGACCCTTCCTTCTGAAGTGACCCCTTTCCTGTTGGGCCCCATATCTCAGCCCGTGGGGACACTAGAGCCTCAGGCTAGGGCCCATTGGTGAGGCCCCTAGGGACCCTACTTTGACCCGAGTTTGGTGCATCTGGGCAGCTTGGTCCCAGAGTTATAGCCGTTCAAATTTCAGAGTGCATGTATGCTCACTTGCCATGAAACATGCTGCAATTGGACACCATCCTGCCTGCAATCTATTGAATGGAGTTTCGGGTAGAATATTTGATAGACATTTTAACTAAAGTTCCTGTCGTGATAAAAAAACTATTTTACTGCACTCAGCAGGCCCCCCGGGGTTCGTGGCACCAAGCGCCGTCCCAAAATTCCACCGTCCGCGGACCCACTATTTTTATAATGGCATAAATGGTATGTGGGATCTCAATATCCCAGCTCTGGAAGGGTCTAGAGACTCCATTTTTGCACTCAGGTCTAAGTCTCATGGCCCTCTATCAGAATCCAGAGTTTCAAGAAGATCAGAGAAACTCAAAATTTCGACCCAAAAAAAAAAAACGACAGTGGTACCCCTTTCGTTTTGTTTTTTTTTTGGGCAAAAAATTAAGTTTCTACAATCTTCTCAAAACTTTGGATTCTGATAGAGGGCCACGAGACTTAGACCTGAGTGCAAAAATGGAGGCTCTAGCCCCTTCCAGAGCTGAGATATCGAAACTCAAAAATTCGGCCCGTGTCTCATGGCCCTCTATCAGAATCCAGAGTTTTGGGAAGATTGGAAAAACTTAATTTTTCGCCCGAAAAAAAAAACGTAAGGGGTACCACTGTCGTTTTTTTTTCGGGCCGAATTTTTGAGTTTCGATATCTCAGCTCTGGAAGGGGCTAGAGCCTCCATTGTTGCGCTCAGGTCTAAGTCTCATGGCCCTCTATCAGAATCCAGAGTTTTGGGAAGATTGGAGAAACTTAATTTTCGCCAGAAAAAAAAAACGTAAGGGGTACCACTGTCGTTTTTTTTTCGGGCCGAATTTTTGAGTTTCGATATCTCAGCTCTGGAAGGGGCTAGAGCCTCCATTTTTGCACTCAGGTCTAAGTCTCATGGCCCTCTATCAGAATCCAGAGTTTTGGGAAGATTGGAGAAACTTAATTTTTCGCCCGAAAAAAAAAAACGTAAGGGGTACCACTGTCGTTTTTTTTTTCGGGCCGAATTTTTGAGTTTCGATATCTCAGCTCTGGAAGGGGCTAGAGCCTCCATTGTTGCGCTCAGGTCTAAGTCTCATGGCCCTCTATCAGAATCCAGAGTTTTGGGAAGATTGGAGAAACTTAATTTTCGCCAGAAAAAAAAACGTAAGGGGTACCACTGTCGTTTTTTTTTTCGGGCCGAATTTTTGAGTTTCGATATCTCAGCTCTGGAAGGGGCTAGAGCCTCCATTTTTGCACTCAGGTCTAAGTCTCGTGGCCCTCTATCAGAATCCAGAGTTTTGGGAAGATTGGAGAAACTTAATTTTTCGCCCGAAAAAAAAAAAACGTAAGGGGTACCACTGTCGTTTTTTTTTTTCGGGCCGAATTTTTGAGTTTCGATATCTCAGCTCTGGAAGGGGCTAGAGCCTCCATTGTTGCGCTCAGGTCTAAGTCTCATGGCCCTCTATCAGAATCCAGAGTTTTGGGAAGATTGGAGAAACTTAATTTTCGCCAGAAAAAAAAAACGTAAGGGGTACCACTGTCGTTTTTTTTTTCGGGCCGAATTTTTGAGTTTCGATATCTCAGCTCTGGAAGGGGCTAGAGCCTCCATTTTTGCACTCAGGTCTAAGTCTCGTAGCCCTCTATCAGAATCCAGAGTTTTGGGAAGATTGGAGAAACTTAATTTTTCGCCCGAAAAAAAAAAACGTAAGGGGTACCACTGTCGTTTTTTTTTTTTCGGGCCGAATTTTTGAGTTTCGATATCTCAGCTCTGGAAGGGGCTAGAGCCTCCATTTTTGCACTCAGGTCTAAGTCCCGTGGCCCTCTATCAGAATCCAGAGTTTTGGGAAGATTGGAGAAACTTAATTTTTCGCCGGAAAAAAAAAAAACGTAAGGGGTACCACTGTCGTTTTTTTTTTCGGGCCGAATTTTTGAGTTTCGATATCTCAGCTCTGGAAGGGGCTAGAGCCTCCATTGTTGCGCTCAGGTCTAAGTCTCATGGCCCTCTATCAGAATCCAGAGTTTTGGGAAGATTGGAGAAACTTAATTTTTCGCCCGAAAAAAAAAAACGTAAGGGGTACCACTGTCGTTTTTTTTTTTTCGGGCCGAATTTTTGAGTTTCGATATCTCAGCTCTGGAAGGGGCTAGAGCCTCCATTTTTGCACTCAGGTCTAAGTCTCGTGGCCCTCTATCAGAATCCAGAGTTTTGGGAAGATTGGAGAAACTTAATTTTTCGCCGAAAAAAAAACAAAAACGTAAGGGGTACCACTGTCGTTTTTTTTTCGGGCCGAATTTTTGAGTTTCGATATCTCAGCTCTGGAAGGGGCTAGAGCCTCCATTGTTGCGCTCAGGTCTAAGTCTCATGGCCCTCTATCAGAATCCAGAGTTTTGGGAAGATTGGAGAAACTTAATTTTTCGCCCGAAAAAAAAAACGTAAGGGGTACCACTGTCGTTTTTTTTTCGGGCCGAATTTTTGAGTTTCGATACCTCAGCTCTGGAAGGGGCTAGAGCCTCCATTTTTGCACTCAGGTCTAAGTCTCATGGCCCACTATCAGAATCCAGAGTTTTGGGAAGATTGAAGAAACTTAATTTTTCGCCCGAAAAAAAAACCGTAAGGGGTACCACTGTCGTTTTTTTTTTCGGGCCGAATTTTTGAGTTTCGATATCTCAGCTCTGGAAGGGGCTAGAGCCTCCATTGTTGCACTCAGGTCTAAGTCTCGTGGCCCTCTATCAGAATCCAGAGTTTTGGGAAGATTGGAGAAACTTAATTTTTCGCCCGAAAAAAAAAAACGTAAGAGGTACCACTGTGGGGTTTTTTTCGGGCCGAATTTTTGAGTTTCGATATCTCAGCTCTGGAAGGGGCTAGAGCCTCCATTGTTGCACTCAGGTCTAAGTCTCGTGGCCCTCTATCAGAATCCAGAGTTTTGGGAAGATTGGAGAAACTTAATTTTTCGCCCGAAAAAAAAAAACGTAAGGGGTACCACTGTGGGGTTTTTTTCGGGCCGAATTTTTGAGTTTCGATATCTCAGCTCTGGAAGGGGCTAGAGCCTCCATTTTTGCACTCAGGTCTAAGTCTCGTGGCCCTCTACCAGAATCGAGAGTTTTGGGAAGATTGGAGAAACTTAATTTTTCGCCCGAAAAAAAAAAACGTAAGGGGTACCACTGTGGGGTTTTTTTCGGTCCGAATTTTTGAGTTTCGATATCTCAGCTCTGGAAGGGGCTAGAGCCTCCATTGTTGCACTCAGGTCTAAGTCTCGTGGCCCTCTATCAGAATCCAGAGTTTTGGGAAGATTGGAGAAACTTAATTTTTCGCCCGAAAAAAAAAAACGTAAGGGGTACCACTGTCGTTTTTTTTTTCGGGCCGAATTTTTGAGTTTCGATATCTCAGCTCTGGAAGGGGCTAGAGCCTCCATTGTTGCGCTCAGGTCTAAGTCTCATGGCCCTCTATCAGAATCCAGAGTTTTGGGAAGATTGGAGAAACTTAATTTTCGCCAGAAAAAAAAAACGTAAGGGGTACCACTGTCGTTTTTTTTTTCGGGCCGAATTTTTGAGTTTCGATATCTCAGCTCTGGAAGGGGCTAGAGCCTCCATTTTTGCACTCAGGTCTAAGTCTCGTAGCCCTCTATCAGAATCCAGAGTTTTGGGAAGATTGGAGAAACTTAATTTTTCGCCCGAAAAAAAAAAACGTAAGGGGTACCACTGTCGTTTTTTTTTTTTCGGGCCGAATTTTTGAGTTTCGATATCTCAGCTCTGGAAGGGGCTAGAGCCTCCATTTTTGCACTCAGGTCTAAGTCCCGTGGCCCTCTATCAGAATCCAGAGTTTTGGGAAGATTGGAGAAACTTAATTTTTCACCGGAAAAAAAAAAAACGTAAGGGGTACCACTGTCGTTTTTTTTTTTCGGGCCGAATTTTTGAGTTTCGATATCTCAGCTCTGGAAGGGGCTAGAGCCTCCATTGTTGCGCTCAGGTCTAAGTCTCGTGGCCCTCTATCAGAATCCAGAGTTTTGGGAAGATTGGAGAAACTTAATTTTTCGCCCGAAAAAAAAAAAAAACGTAAGGGGTACCACTGTCGTTTTTTTTTTTCGGGCCGAATTTTTGAGTTTCGATATCTCAGCTCTGGAAGGGGCTAGAGCCTCCATTGTTGCGCTCAGGTCTAAGTCTCATGGCCCTCTATCAGAATCCAGAGTTTTGGGAAGATTGGAGAAACTTAATTTTCGCCAGAAAAAAAAAACGTAAGGGGTACCACTGTCGTTTTTTTTTTCGGGCCGAATTTTTGAGTTTCGATATCTCAGCTCTGGAAGGGGCTAGAGCCTCCATTGTTGCGCTCAGGTCTAAGTCTCATGGCCCTCTATCAGAATCCAGAGTTTTGGGAAGATTGGAGAAACTTAATTTTCGCCAGAAAAAAAAAACGTAAGGGGTACCACTGTCGTTTTTTTTTTCGGGCCGAATTTTTGAGTTTCGATATCTCAGCTCTGGAAGGGGCTAGAGCCTCCATTGTTGCGCTCAGGTCTAAGTCTCGTGGCCCTCTATCAGAATCCAGAGTTTTGGGAAGATTGGAGAAACTTAATTTTTCGCCCGAAAAAAAAAAAAAAACGTAAGGGGTACCACTGTCGTTTTTTTTTTTCGGGCCGAATTTTTGAGTTTCGATATCTCAGCTCTGGAAGGGGCTAGAGCCTCCATTGTTGCGCTCAGGTCTAAGTCTCATGGCCCTCTATCAGAATCCAGAGTTTTGGGAAGATTGGAGAAACTTAATTTTCGCCAGAAAAAAAAAACGTAAGGGGTACCACTGTCGTTTTTTTTTTCGGGCCGAATTTTTGAGTTTCGATATCTCAGCTCTGGAAGGGGCTAGAGCCTCCATTTTTGCACTCAGGTCTAAGTCTCGTAGCCCTCTATCAGAATCCAGAGTTTTGGGAAGATTGGAGAAACTTAATTTTTCGCCTGAAAAAAAAAAACGTAAGGGGTACCACTGTCGTTTTTTTTTTTTCGGGCCGAATTTTTGAGTTTCGATATCTCAGCTCTGGAAGGGGCTAGAGCCTCCATTTTTGCACTCAGGTCTAAGTCCAGTGGCCCTCTATCAGAATCCAGAGTTTTGGGAAGATTGGAGAAACTTAATTTTTCGCCGGAAAAAAAAAAAACGTAAGGGGTACCACTGTCGTTTTTTTTTTTCGGGCCGAATTTTTGAGTTTCGATATCTCAGCTCTGGAAGGGGCTAGAGCCTCCATTGTTGCGCTCAGGTCTAAGTCTCATGGCCCTCTATCAGAATCCAGAGTTTTGGGAAGATTGGAGAAACTTAATTTTTTGCCCGAAAAAAAAAAACGTAAGGGGTACCACTGTCGTTTTTTTTTTTTCGGGCCGAATTTTTGAGTTTCGATATCTCAGCTCTGGAAGGGGCTAGAGCCTCCATTTTTGCACTCAGGTCTAAGTCCTGTGGCCCTCTATCAGAATCCAGAGTTTTGGGAAGATTGGAGAAACTTAATTTTTCGCCGAAAAAAAAAAAAAACGTAAGGGGTACCACTGTCGTTTTTTTTTTCGGGCCGAATTTTTGAGTTTCGATATCTCAGCTCTGGAAGGGGCTAGAGCCTCCATTGTTGCGCTCAGGTCTAAGTCTCATGGCCCTCTATCAGAATCCAGAGTTTTGGGAAGATTGGAGAAACTTAATTTTTCGCCCGAAAAAAAAAACGTAAGGGGTACCACTGTCGTTTTTTTTTCGGGCCGAATTTTTGAGTTTCGATACCTCAGCTCTGGAAGGGGCTAGAGCCTCCATTTTTGCACTCAGGTCTAAGTCTCATGGCCCACTATCAGAATCCAGAGTTTTGGGAAGATTGAAGAAACTTAATTTTTCGCCCGAAAAAAAAACCGTAAGGGGTACCACTGTCGTTTTTTTTTTCGGGCCGAATTTTTGAGTTTCGATATCTCAGCTCTGGAAGGGGCTAGAGCCTCCATTGTTGCACTCAGGTCTAAGTCTCGTGGCCCTCTATCAGAATCCAGAGTTTTGGGAAGATTGGAGAAACTTAATTTTTCGCCCGAAAAAAAAAAACGTAAGAGGTACCACTGTGGGGTTTTTTTCGGGCCGAATTTTTGAGTTTCGATATCTCAGCTCTGGAAGGGGCTAGAGCCTCCATTGTTGCACTCAGGTCTAAGTCTCGTGGCCCTCTATCAGAATCCAGAGTTTTGGGAAGATTGGAGAAACTTAATTTTTCGCCCGAAAAAAAAAAAACGTAAGGGGTACCACTGTGGGGTTTTTTTCGGGCCGAATTTTTGAGTTTCGATATCTCAGCTCTGGAAGGGGCTAGAGCCTCCATTTTTGCACTCAGGTCTAAGTCTCGTGGCCCTCTACCAGAATCGAGAGTTTTGGGAAGATTGGAGAAACTTAATTTTTCGCCCGAAAAAAAAAAACGTAAGGGGTACCACTGTGGGGTTTTTTTCGGGCCGAATTTTTGAGTTTCGATATCTCCGCTTTGGAAGGGGCTAGAGCCTCCATTGTTGCACTCAGGTCTAAGTCTCGTGGCCCTCTATCAGAATCCAGAGTTTTGGGAAGATTGGAGAAACTTAATTTTCGCCAGAAAAAAAAAACGTAAGGGGTACCACTGTCGTTTTTTTTTTTGGGCCGAATTTTTGAGTTTCGATATCTCAGCTCTGGAAGGGGCTAGAGCCTCCATTGTTGCACTCAGGTCTAAGTCTCGTTAGGGTTAGGGTTTTGGGAAGATTGGAGAAACTTAATTTTTCGCCCGAAAAAAAAAAACGTAAGGGGTACCACTGTTGTTTTTTTCGGGCCAAATTTTTGAGTTTTGATATCTCAGCTCTGGAAGGGACTAGAGCCTCCATTTTTGCACTCAGTTCTAAGTCTCGTGGCCCTCTATCAGAATCCAGAGTTTTGGGAAGATTGGAGAAACTTAATTTTTCGCCCGAAAAAAAAAAACGTAAGAGGTACCACTGTGGGTTTTTTTTCGGGCCGAATTTTTGAGTTTCGATATCTCAGCTCTGGAAGGGGCTAGAGCCTCCATTGTTGCACTCAGGTCTAAGTCTAGTGGCCCTCTATCAGAATCCAGAGTTTTGGGAAGATTGGAGAAACTTAATTTTTCACCCGAAAAAAAAACGTAAGGGGTACCACTGTCGTTTTTTTTTCGGGCCGAATTTTTGAGTTTCGATATCTCAGCTCTGGAAGGGGCTAGAGCCTCCATTTTTGCACTCAGGTCTAAGTCTCATGGCCCTCTATCAGAATCCAGAGTTTTGGGAAGATTGGAGAAACTTAATTTTTCACCCGAAAAAAAAAACGTAAGGGGTACCACTGTCGTTTTTTTTTCGGGCCGAATTTTTGAGTTTCGATATCTCAGCTCTGGAAGGGGCTAGAGCCTCAATTTTTGCACTCAGGTCTAAGTCTCATGGCCCTCTATCAGAATCCAGAGTTTTGGGAAGATTGGAGAAACTTAATTTTTCGCCCGAAAAAAAAAAACGTAAGGGGTACCACTGTCGTTTTTTTTTTTTCGGGCCGAATTTTTGAGTTTCGATATCTCAGCTCTGGAAGGGGCTAGAGCCTCCATTTTTGCACTCAGGTCTAAGTCCCGTGGCCCTCTATCAGAATCCAGAGTTTTGGGAAGATTGGAGAAACTTAATTTTTCGCCGGAAAAAAAAAAAACGTAAGGGGTACCACTGTCGTTTTTTTTTTTCGGGCCGAATTTTTGAGTTTCGATATCTCAGCTCTGGAAGGGGCTAGAGCCTCCATTGTTGCGCTCAGGTCTAAGTCTCATGGCCCTCTATCAGAATCCAGAGTTTTGGGAAGATTGGAGAAACTTAATTTTTCACCCGAAAAAAAAACACGTAAGGGGTACCACTGTCGTTTTTTTTTCGGGCCGAATATTTGAGTTTCGATATCTCAGCTCTGGAAGGGGCTAGAGCCTCCATTTTTGCACTCAGGTCTAAGTCTCATGGCCCTCTATCAGAATCCAGAGTTTTGGGAAGATTGGAGAAACTTAATTTTTCGCCCGAAAAAAAACGTAAGGGGTACCACTGTCGTTTTTTTTTTCGGGCCGAATTTTTGAGTTTCGATATCTCAGCTCTGGAAGGGGCTAGAGCCTCCATTGTTGCACTCAGGTCTAAGTCTCGTGGCCCTCTACCAGAATCCAGAGTTTTGGGAAGATTGGAGAAACTTAATTTTTCGCCCGAAAAAAAAAAACGTAAGGGGTACCACTGTCGTTTTTTTTTCGGGCCGAATTTTTGAGTTTCGATATCTCAGCTCTGGAAGGGGCTAGAGCCTCCATTTTTGCACTCAGGTCTAAGTCTCATGGCCCTCTATCAGAATCCAGAGTTTTGGGAAGATTGGAGAAACTTAATTTTTCGCCCGAAAAAAAAAAAACGTAAGGGGTACCACTGTCGTTTTTTTTTCGGGCCGAATTTTTGAGTTTCAATATCTCAGCTCTGGAAGGGGCTAGAGCCTCCATTTTTGCACTCAGGTCTAAGTCTCATGGCCCTCTATCAGAATCCAGAGTTTTGGGAAGATTGGAGAAACTTAATTTTTCGCCCGAAAAAAAAAACGTAAGGGGTACCACTGTCGTTTTTTTTTCGGGCCGAATTTTTGAGTTTCGATATCTCAGCTCTGGAAGGGGCTAGAGCCTCCATTGTTGCGCTCAGGTCTAAGTCTCATGGCCCTCTATCAGAATCCAGAGTTTTGGGAAGATTGGAGAAACTTAATTTTTCGCCCGAAAAAAAAAAAACGTAAGGGGCACCACTGTCGTTTTTTTTTCGGGCCGAATTTTTGAGTTTCGATATCTCAGCTCTGGAAGGGGCTAGAGCCTCCATTGTTGCGCTCAGGTCTAAGTCTCGTGGCCCTCTACCAGAATCCAGAGTTTTGGGAAGATTGGAGAAACTTAATTTTTCGCCCGAAAAAAAAAACGTAAGGGGTACCACTGTCGTTTTTTTTTCGGGCCGAATTTTTGAGTTTCGATATCTCAGCTCTGGAAGGGGCTAGAGCCTCCATTGTTGCGCTCAGGTCTAAGTCTCATGGCCCTCTATCAGAATCCAGAGTTTTGGGAAGATTGGAGAAACTTAATTTTTCGCCCGAAAAAAAAAAACGTAAGGGGCACCACTGTCGTTTTTTTTTCGGGCCGAATTTTTGAGTTTCGATATCTCAGCTCTGGAAGGGGCTAGAGCCTCCATTGTTGCGCTCAGGTCTAAGTCTCGTGGCCCTCTACCAGAATCCAGAGTTTTGGGAAGATTGGAGAAACTTAATTTTTCGCCCGAAAAAAAAAACGTAAGGGGTACCACTGTCGTTTTTTTTTCGGGCCGAATTTTTGAGTTTCGATATCTCAGCTCTGGAAGGGGCTAGAGCCTCCATTGTTGCACTCAGGTCTAAGTCTCGTGGCCCTCTACCAGAATCCAGAGTTTCGGGAAGATTGGAGAAACTTAATTTTTCGCCCGAAAAAAAAAACGTAAGGGGTACCACTGTCGTTTTTTTTTCGGGCCGAATTTTTGAGTTTCGATATCTCAGCTCTGGAAGGGGCTAGAGCCTCCATTTTTGCACTCAGGTCTAAGTCTCATGGCCCTCTATCAGAATCCAGAGTTTTGGGAAGATTGGAGAAACTTAATTTTTCGCCCGAAAAAAAACAAAACGTAAGGGGTACCACTGTCGTTTTTTTTTCGGGCCGAATTTTTGAGTTTCGGTATCTCAGCTTTGGAAGGGGCTAGAGCCTCCATTGTTGCGCTCAGGTCTAAGTCTCGTGGCCCTCTACCAGAATCCAGAGTTTTGGGAAGATTGGAGAAACTTAATTTTTGCCCAAAAAAAAAAAAAACGTAAGGGGTACCACTGTCGTTTTTTTTTCGGGCCGAATTTTTGAGTTTCGATATCTCAGCTCTGGAAGGGGCTAGAGCCTCCATTTTTGCACTCAGGTCTAAGTCTCATGGCCCTCTATCAGAATCCAGAGTTTTGGGAAGATTGGAGAAACTTAATTTTTCACCCGAAAAAAAAAACGTAAGGGGTACCACTGTCGTTTTTTTTTTCGGGCCGAATTTTTGAGTTTCGATATCTCAGCTCTGGAATGGGCTAGAGCCTCCATTGTTGCGCTCAGGTCTAAGTCTCGTGGCCCTCTACCAGAATCCAGAGTTTTGGGAAGATTGGAGAAACTTAATTTTTCGCCCGAAAAAAAAAAACGTAAGGGGTACCACTGTCGTTTTTTTTTCGGGCCGAATTTTTGAGTTTCGATATCTCAGCTCTGGAAGGGGCTAGAGCCTCCATTGTTGCGCTCAGGTCTAAGTCTCATGGCCCTCTATCAGAATCCAGAGTTTTGGGAAGATTGGAGAAACTTAATTTTTCGCCCGAAAAAAAAAAACGTAAGGGGCACCACTGTCGTTTTTTTTTCGGGCCGAATTTTTGAGTTTCGATATCTCATCTCTGGAAGGGGCTAGAGCCTCCATTGTTGCACTCAGGTCTAAGTCTCGTGGCCCTCTATCAGAATCCAGAGTTTTGGTAAGATTGGAGAAACTTAATTTTTCGCCCGAAAAAAAAAAACGTAAGGGGTACCACTGTCGTTTTTTTTTCGGGCCGAATTTTTGAGTTTCGATATCTCAGCTCTGGAAGGGGCTAGAGCCTCCATTGTTGCGCTCAGGTCTAAGTCTCGTGGCCCTCTACCAGAATCCAGAGTTTTGGGAAGATTGGAGAAACTTAATTTTTCGCCCGAAAAAAAAAAACGTAAGGGGTACCACTGTCGTTTTTTTTTCGGGCCGAATTTTTGAGTTTCGATATCTCAGCTCTGGAAGGGGCTAGAGCCTCCATTGTTGCACTCAGGTCTAAGTCTCGTGGCCCTCTACCAGAATCCAGAGTTTTGGGAAGATTGGAGAAACTTAATTTTTCGCCCGAAAAAAAAACGTAAGGGGTACCACTGTCGTTTTTTTTTCGGGCCGAATTTTTGAGTTTCGATATCTCAGCTCTGGAAGGGGCTAGAGCCTCCATTTTTGCACTCAGGTCTAAGTCTCATGGCCCTCTATCAGAATCCAGAGTTTTGGGAAGATTGGAGAAAGTTAATTTTTCGCCCGAAAAAAAAAACGTAAGGGGTACCACTGTCGTTTTTTTTTCGGGCCGAATTTTTGAGTTTCGATATCTCAGCTCTGGAAGGGGCTAGAGCCTCCATTTTTGCACTCAGGTCTAAGTCTCATGGCCCTCTATCAGAATCCAGAGTTTTGGGAAGATTGGAGAAAGTTAATTTTTCGCCCGAAAAAAAAAAACGTAAGGGGTACCACTGTCGTTTTTTTTTTCGGGCCGAATTTTTGAGTTTCGATATCTCAGCTCTGGAAGGGGCTAGAGCCTCCATTGTTGCACTCAGGTCTAAGTCTCGTGGCCCTCTATCAGAATCCAGAGTTTTGGGAAGATTGGAGAAACTTAATTTTTCGCCCGAAAAAAAAAACGTAAGGGGTACCACTGTCGTTTTTTTTTTCGGGCCGAATTTTTGAGTTTCGATATCTCAGCTCTGGAAGGGGCTAGAGCCTCCATTGTTGCACTCAGGTCTAAGTCTCGTGGCCCTCTATCAGAATCCAGAGTTTTGGGAAGATTGGAGAAACTTAATTTTTCGCCCGAAAAAAAAAACGTAAGGGGTACCACTGTCGTTTTTTTTTTCGGGCCGAATTTTTGAGTTTTGATATCTCAGCTCTGGAAGGGGCTAGAGCCTCCATTGTTGCGCTCAGGTCTAAGTCTCATGGCCCTCTATCAGAATCCAGAGTTTTGGGAAGATTGGAGAAACTTAATTTTTCGCCCGAAAAAAAAAAACGTAAGGGGTACCACTGTCGTTTTTTTTTCGGGCCGAATTTTTGAGTTTCGATATCTCAGCTCTGGAAGGGGCTAGAGCCTCCATTGTTGCGCTCAGGTCTAAGTCTCATGGCCCTCTATCAGAATCCAGAGTTTTGGGAAGATTGGAGAAACTTAATTTTTCGCCCGAAAAAAAAAAACGTAAGGGGTACCACTGTCGTTTTTTTTTCGGGCCGAATTTTTGAGTTTCGATATCTCAGCTCTGGAAGGGGCTAGAGCCTCCATTGTTGCGCTCAGGTCTAAGTCTCGTGGCCCTCTACCAGAATCCAGAGTTTTGGGAAGATTGGAGAAACTTAATTTTTCGCCCGAAAAAAAAACCGTAAGGGGTACCACTGTCGTTTTTTTTTCGGGCCGAATTTTTGAGCTTCGATATCTCAGCTCTGGAAGGGGCTAGAGCCTCCATTTTTGCACTCAGGTCTAAGTCTCATGGCCCTCTATCAGAATCCAGAGTTTTGGGAAGATTGGAGAAACTTAATTTTTCGCCCGAAAAAAAAAAACGTAAGGGGTACCACTGTCGTTTTTTTTTCGGGCCGAATTTTTGAGTTTCGATATCTCAGCTCTGGAAGGGGCTAGAGCCTCCATTTTTGCACTCAGGTCTAAGTCTCATGGCCCTCTATCAGAATCCAGAGTTTTGGGAAGATTGGAGAAACTTAATTTTTCACCCGAAAAAAAAAAACGTAAGGGGTACCACTGTCGTTTTTTTTTCGGGCCGAATTTTTGAGTTTCGATATCTCAGCTCTGGAATGGGCTAGAGCCTCCATTTTTGCTCTCAGGTCTAAGTCTCATGGCCCTCTATCAGAATCCAGAGTTTTGGGAAGATTGGAGAAACTTAATTTTTCGCCCGAAAAAAAAAAAAGTAAGGGGTACCACTGTCGTTTTTTTTTCGGGCCGAATTTTTGAGTTTCGATATCTCAGCTCTGGAAGGGGCTAGAGCCTCCATTGTTGCACTCAGGTCTAAGTCTCGTGGCCCTCTATCAGAATCCAGAGTTTTGGGAAGATTGGAGAAACTTAATTTTTCGCCCGAAAAAAAAAACGTAAGGGGTACCACTGTCGTTTTTTTTTTCGGGCCGAATTTTTGAGTTTCGATATCTCAGCTCTGGAAGGGGCTAGAGCCTCCATTGTTGCACTCAGGTCTAAGTCTCGTGGCCCTCTATCAGAATCCAGAGTTTTGGGAAGATTGGAGAAACTTAATTTTTCGCCCGAAAAAAAAAACGTAAGGGGTACCACTGTCGTTTTTTTTTCGGGCCGAATTTTTGAGTTTCGATATCTCAGCTCTGGAAGGGGCTAGAGCCTCCATTTTTGCACTCAGGTCTAAGTCTCATGGCCCTCTATCAGAATCCAGAGTTTTGGGAAGATTGGAGAAACTTAATTTTTCGCCCGAAAAAAAAAAACGTAAGGGGTACCACTGTCGTTTTTTTTTCGGGCCGAATTTTTGATTTTCGATATCTCAGCTCTGGAAGGGGCTAGAGCCTCCATTTTTGCACTCAGGTCTAAGTCTCATGGCCCTCTATCAGAATCCAGAGTTTTGGGAAGATTGGAGAAACTTAATTTTTCGCCCGAAAAAAAAAACGTAAGGGGTACCACTGTCGTTTTTTTTTTCGGGCCGAATTTTTGAGTTTCGATATCTCAGCTCTGGAAGGGGCTAGAGCCTCCATTGTTGCACTCAGGTCTAAGTCTCGTGGCCCTCTATCAGAATCCAGAGTTTTGGGAAGATTGGAGAAACTTAATTTTTCGCCCGAAAAAAAAAACGTAAGGGGTACCACTGTCGTTTTTTTTTCGGGCCGAATTTTTGAGTTTCGATACCTCAGCTCTGGAAGGGGCTAGAGCCTCCATTTTTGCACTCAGGTCTAAGTCTCATGGCCCACTATCAGAATCCAGAGTTTTGGGAAGATTGAAGAAACTTAATTTTTCGCCCGAAAAAAAAACCGTAAGGGGTACCACTGTCGTTTTTTTTTTCGGGCCGAATTTTTGAGTTTCGATATCTCAGCTCTGGAAGGGGCTAGAGCCTCCATTGTTGCACTCAGGTCTAAGTCTCGTGGCCCTCTATCAGAATCCAGAGTTTTGGGAAGATTGGAGAAACTTAATTTTTCGCCCGAAAAAAAAAACGTAAGAGGTACCACTGTGGGGTTTTTTTCGGGCCGAATTTTTGAGTTTCGATATCTCAGCTCTGGAAGGGGCTAGAGCCTCCATTGTTGCACTCAGGTCTAAGTCTCGTGGCCCTCTATCAGAATCCAGAGTTTTGGGAAGATTGGAGAAACTTAATTTTTCGCCCGAAAAAAAAAAACGTAAGGGGTACCACTGTGGGGTTTTTTTCGGGCCGAATTTTTGAGTTTCGATATCTCAGCTCTGGAAGGGGCTAGAGCCTCCATTTTTGCACTCAGGTCTAAGTCTCGTGGCCCTCTACCAGAATCGAGAGTTTTGGGAAGATTGGAGAAACTTAATTTTTCGCCCGAAAAAAAAAAACGTAAGGGGTACCACTGTGGGGTTTTTTTCGGGCCGAATTTTTGAGTTTCGATATCTCCGCTTTGGAAGGGGCTAGAGCCTCCATTGTTGCACTCAGGTCTAAGTCTCGTTGCCCTCTATCAGAATCCAGAGTTTTGGGAAGATTGGAGAAACTTAATTTTCGCCAGAAAAAAAAAACGTAAGGGGTACCACTGTCGTTTTTTTTTTTGGGCCGAATTTTTGAGTTTCGATATCTCAGCTCTGGAAGGGGCTAGAGCCTCCATTGTTGCACTCAGGTCTAAGTCTCGTTAGGGTTAGGGTTTTGGGAAGATTGGAGAAACTTAATTTTTCGCCCGAAAAAAAAAACGTAAGGGGTACCACTGTTGTTTTTTTCGGGCCAAATTTTTGAGTTTTGATATCTCAGCTCTGGAAGGGACTAGAGCCTCCATTTTTGCACTCAGTTCTAAGTCTCGTGGCCCTCTATCAGAATCCAGAGTTTTGGGAAGATTGGAGAAACTTAATTTTTCGCCCGAAAAAAAAAAACGTAAGAGGTACCACTGTGGGTTTTTTTTCGGGCCGAATTTTTGAGTTTCGATATCTCAGCTCTGGAAGGGGCTAGAGCCTCCATTGTTGCACTCAGGTCTAAGTCTAGTGGCCCTCTATCAGAATCCAGAGTTTTGGGAAGATTGGAGAAACTTAATTTTTCACCCGAAAAAAAAAACGTAAGGGGTACCACTGTCGTTTTTTTTTCGGGCCGAATTTTTGAGTTTCGATATCTCAGCTCTGGAAGGGGCTAGAGCCTCCATTTTTGCACTCAGGTCTAAGTCTCATGGCCCTCTATCAGAATCCAGAGTTTTGGGAAGATTGGAGAAACTTAATTTTTCACCCGAAAAAAAAAACGTAAGGGGTACCACTGTCGTTTTTTTTTCGGGCCGAATTTTTGAGTTTCGATATCTCAGCTCTGGAAGGGGCTAGAGCCTCAATTTTTGCACTCAGGTCTAAGTCTCATGGCCCTCTATCAGAATCCAGAGTTTTGGGAAGATTGGAGAAACTTAATTTTTCACCCGAAAAAAAAAACGTAAGGGGTACCACTGTCGTTTTTTTTTCGGGCCGAATATTTGAGTTTCGATATCTCAGCTCTGGAAGGGGCTAGAGCCTCCATTTTTGCACTCAGGTCTAAGTCTCATGGCCCTCTATCAGAATCCAGAGTTTTGGGAAGATTGGAGAAACTTAATTTTTCGCCCGAAAAAAAAAACGTAAGGGGTACCACTGTCGTTTTTTTTTTCGGGCCGAATTTTTGAGTTTTGATATCTCAGCTCTGGAAGGGGCTAGAGCCTCCATTGTTGCGCTCAGGTCTAAGTCTCATGGCCCTCTATCAGAATCCAGAGTTTTGGGAAGATTGGAGAAACTTAATTTTTCGCCCGAAAAAAAAAAACGTAAGGGGTACCACTGTCGTTTTTTTTTCGGGCCGAATTTTTGAGTTTCGATATCTCAGCTCTGGAAGGGGCTAGAGCCTCCATTGTTGCGCTCAGGTCTAAGTCTCATGGCCCTCTATCAGAATCCAGAGTTTTGGGAAGATTGGAGAAACTTAATTTTTCGCCCGAAAAAAAAAAACGTAAGGGGTACCACTGTCGTTTTTTTTTCGGGCCGAATTTTTGAGTTTCGATATCTCAGCTCTGGAAGGGGCTAGAGCCTCAATTGTTGCGCTCAGGTCTAAGTCTCGTGGCCCTCTACCAGAATCCAGAGTTTTGGGAAGATTGGAGAAACTTAATTTTTCGCCCGAAAAAAAAACCGTAAGGGGTACCACTGTCGTTTTTTTTTTCGGGCCGAATTTTTGAGCTTCGATATCTCAGCTCTGGAAGGGGCTAGAGCCTCCATTTTTGCACTCAGGTCTAAGTCTCATGGCCCTCTATCAGAATCCAGAGTTTTGGGAAGATTGGAGAAACTTAATTTTTCGCCCGAAAAAAAAAAACGTAAGGGGTACCACTGTCGTTTTTTTTTCGGGCCGAATTTTTGAGTTTCGATATCTCAGCTCTGGAAGGGGCTAGAGCCTCCATTTTTGCACTCAGGTCTAAGTCTCATGGCCCTCTATCAGAATCCAGAGTTTTGGGAAGATTGGAGAAACTTAATTTTTCACCCGAAAAAAAAAAACGTAAGGGGTACCACTGTCGTTTTTTTTTCGGGCCGAATTTTTGAGTTTCGATATCTCAGCTCTGGAATGGGCTAGAGCCTCCATTTTTGCTCTCAGGTCTAAGTCTCATGGCCCTCTATCAGAATCCAGAGTTTTGGGAAGATTGGAGAAACTTAATTTTTCGCCCGAAAAAAAAAAAAGTAAGGGGTACCACTGTCGTTTTTTTTTCGGGCCGAATTTTTGAGTTTCGATATCTCAGCTCTGGAAGGGGCTAGAGCCTCCATTGTTGCACTCAGGTCTAAGTCTCGTGGCCCTCTATCAGAATCCAGAGTTTTGGGAAGATTGGAGAAACTTAATTTTTCGCCCGAAAAAAAAAACGTAAGGGGTACCACTGTCGTTTTTTTTTTCGGGCCGAATTTTTGAGTTTCGATATCTCAGCTCTGGAAGGGGCTAGAGCCTCCATTGTTGCACTCAGGTCTAAGTCTCGTGGCCCTCTATCAGAATCCAGAGTTTTGGGAAGATTGGAGAAACTTAATTTTTCGCCCGAAAAAAAAAACGTAAGGGGTACCACTGTCGTTTTTTTTTCGGGCCGAATTTTTGAGTTTCGATATCTCAGCTCTGGAAGGGGCTAGAGCCTCCATTTTTGCACTCAGGTCTAAGTCTCATGGCCCTCTATCAGAATCCAGAGTTTTGGGAAGATTGGAGAAACTTAATTTTTCGCCCGAAAAAAAAAAACGTAAGGGGTACCACTGTCGTTTTTTTTTCGGGCCGAATTTTTGATTTTCGATATCTCAGCTCTGGAAGGGGCTAGAGCCTCCATTTTTGCACTCAGGTCTAAGTCTCATGGCCCTCTATCAGAATCCAGAGTTTTGGGAAGATTGGAGAAACTTAATTTTTCGCCCGAAAAAAAAAACGTAAGGGGTACCACTGTCGTTTTTTTTTTCGGGCCGAATTTTTGAGTTTCGATATCTCAGCTCTGGAAGGGGCTAGAGCCTCCATTGTTGCACTCAGGTCTAAGTCTCGTGGCCCTCTATCAGAATCCAGAGTTTTGGGAAGATTGGAGAAACTTAATTTTTCGCCCGAAAAAAAAAACGTAAGGGGTACCACTGTCGTTTTTTTTTCGGGACGAATTTTTGAGTTTCGATACCTCAGCTCTGGAAGGGGCTAGAGCCTCCATTTTTGCACTCAGGTCTAAGTCTCATGGCCCACTATCAGAATCCAGAGTTTTGGGAAGATTGAAGAAACTTAATTTTTCGCCCGAAAAAAAAACCGTAAGGGGTACCACTGTCGTTTTTTTTTTCGGGCCGAATTTTTGAGTTTCGATATCTCAGCTCTGGAAGGGGCTAGAGCCTCCATTGTTGCACTCAGGTCTAAGTCTCGTGGCCCTCTATCAGAATCCAGAGTTTTGGGAAGATTGGAGAAACTTAATTTTTCGCCCGAAAAAAAAAAACGTAAGAGGTACCACTGTGGGGTTTTTTTCGGGCCGAATTTTTGAGTTTCGATATCTCAGCTCTGGAAGGGGCTAGAGCCTCCATTGTTGCACTCAGGTCTAAGTCTCGTGGCCCTCTATCAGAATCCAGAGTTTTGGGAAGATTGGAGAAACTTAATTTTTCGCCCGAAAAAAAAAAACGTAAGGGGTACCACTGTGGGGTTTTTTTCGGGCCGAATTTTTGAGTTTCGATATCTCAGCTCTGGAAGGGGCTAGAGCCTCCATTTTTGCACTCAGGTCTAAGTCTCGTGGCCCTCTACCAGAATCGAGAGTTTTGGGAAGATTGGAGAAACTTAATTTTTCGCCCGAAAAAAAAAAACGTAAGGGGTACCACTGTGGGGTTTTTTTCGGGCCGAATTTTTGAGTTTCGATATCTCCGCTTTGGAAGGGGCTAGAGCCTCCATTGTTGCACTCAGGTCTAAGTCTCGTGGCCCTCTATCAGAATCCAGAGTTTTGGGAAGATTGGAGAAACTTAATTTTCGCCAGAAAAAAAAAACGTAAGGGGTACCACTGTCGTTTTTTTTTTTGGGCCGAATTTTTGAGTTTCGATATCTCAGCTCTGGAAGGGGCTAGAGCCTCCATTGTTGCACTCAGGTCTAAGTCTCGTTAGGGTTAGGGTTTTGGGAAGATTGGAGAAACTTAATTTTTCGCCCGAAAAAAAAAAACGTAAGGGGTACCACTGTTGTTTTTTTCGGGCCAAATTTTTGAGTTTTGATATCTCAGCTCTGGAAGGGACTAGAGCCTCCATTTTTGCACTCAGTTCTAAGTCTCGTGGCCCTCTATCAGAATCCAGAGTTTTGGGAAGATTGGAGAAACTTAATTTTTCGCCCGAAAAAAAAAAACGTAAGAGGTACCACTGTGGGTTTTTTTTTCGGGCCGAATTTTTGAGTTTCGATATCTCAGCTCTGGAAGGGGCTAGAGCCTCCATTGTTGCACTCAGGTCTAAGTCTAGTGGCCCTCTATCAGAATCCAGAGTTTTGGGAAGATTGGAGAAACTTAATTTTTCACCCGAAAAAAAAAACGTAAGGGGTACCACTGTCGTTTTTTTTTCGGGCCGAATTTTTGAGTTTCGATATCTCAGCTCTGGAAGGGGCTAGAGCCTCCATTTTTGCACTCAGGTCTAAGTCTCATGGCCCTCTATCAGAATCCAGAGTTTTGGGAAGATTGGAGAAACTTAATTTTTCACCCGAAAAAAAAACCGTAAGGGGTACCACTGTCGTTTTTTTTTCGGGCCGAATTTTTGAGTTTCGATATCTCAGCTCTGGAAGGGGCTAGAGCCTCAATTTTTGCACTCAGGTCTAAGTCTCATGGCCCTCTATCAGAATCCAGAGTTTTGGGAAGATTGGAGAAACTTAATTTTTCACCCGAAAAAAAAAACGTAAGGGGTACCACTGTCGTTTTTTTTTCGGGCCGAATATTTGAGTTTCGATATCTCAGCTCTGGAAGGGGCTAGAGCCTCCATTTTTGCACTCAGGTCTAAGTCTCATGGCCCTCTATCAGAATCCAGAGTTTTGGGAAGATTGGAGAAACTTAATTTTTCGCCCGAAAAAAAACGTAAGGGGTACCACTGTCGTTTTTTTTTTCGGGCCGAATTTTTGAGTTTCGATATCTCAGCTCTGGAAGGGGCTAGAGCCTCCATTGTTGCACTCAGGTCTAAGTCTCGTGGCCCTCTACCAGAATCCAGAGTTTTGGGAAGATTGGAGAAACTTAATTTTTCGCCCGAAAAAAAAAAACGTAAGGGGTACCACTGTCGTTTTTTTTTCGGGCCGAATTTTTGAGTTTCGATATCTCAGCTCTGGAAGGGGCTAGAGCCTCCATTTTTGCACTCAGGTCTAAGTCTCATGGCCCTCTATCAGAATCCAGAGTTTTGGGAAGATTGGAGAAACTTAATTTTTCGCCCGAAAAAAAAAAAACGTAAGGGGTACCACTGTCGTTTTTTTTTCGGGCCGAATTTTTGAGTTTCGATATCTCAGCTCTGGAAGGGGCTAGAGCCTCCATTTTTGCACTCAGGTCTAAGTCTCATGGCCCTCTATCAGAATCCAGAGTTTTGGGAAGATTGGAGAAACTTAATTTTTCGCCCGAAAAAAAAAACGTAAGGGCTACCACTGTCGTTTTTTTTTTGGGCCGAATTTTTGAGTTTCGATATCTCAGCTCTGGAAGGGGCTAGAGCCTCCATTGTTGCGCTCAGGTCTAAGTCTCATGGCCCTCTATCAGAATCCAGAGTTTTGGGAAGATTGGAGAAACTTAATTTTTCGCCCGAAAAAAAAAAAACGTAAGGGGCACCACTGTCGTTTTTTTTTCGGGCCGAATTTTTGAGTTTCGATATCTCAGCTCTGGAAGGGGCTAGAGCCTCCATTGTTGCGCTCAGGTCTAAGTCTCGTGGCCCTCTACCAGAATCCAGAGTTTTGGGAAGATTGGAGAAACTTAATTTTTCGCCCGAAAAAAAAAAACGTAAGGGGTACCACTGTCGTTTTTTTTTCGGGCCGAATTTTTGAGTTTCGATATCTCAGCTCTGGAAGGGGCTAGAGCCTCCATTGTTGCTGCGCTCAGGTCTAAGTCTCGTGGCCCTCTACCAGAATCCAGAGTTTTGGGAAGATTGGAGAAACTTAATTTTTCGCCCGAAAAAAAAAACGTAAGGGGTACCACTGTCGTTTTTTTTTCGGGCCGAATTTTTGAGTTTCGATATCTCAGCTCTGGAAGGGGCTAGAGCCTCCATTGTTGCACTCAGGTCTAAGTCTCGTGGCCCTCTACCAGAATCCAGAGTTTCGGGAAGATTGGAGAAACTTAATTTTTCGCCCGAAAAAAAAAACGTAAGGGGTACAACTGTCGTTTTTTTTTCGGGCCGAATTTTTGAGTTTCGATATCTCAGCTCTGGAAGGGGCTAGAGCCTCCATTTTTGCACTCAGGTCTAAGTCTCATGGCCCTCTATCAGAATCCAGAGTTTTGGGAAGATTGGAGAAACTTAATTTTTCGCCCGAAAAAAAAAAAACGTAAGGGGTACCACTGTCGTTTTTTTTTCGGGCCGAATTTTTGAGTTTCGGTATCTCAGCTTTGGAAGGGGCTAGAGCCTCCATTGTTGCGCTCAGGTCTAAGTCTCGTGGCCCTCTACCAGAATCCAGAGTTTTGGGAAGATTGGAGAAACTTAATTTTTGCCCAAAAAAAAAAAAACGTAAGGGGTACCACTGTCGTTTTTTTTTCGGGCCGAATTTTTGAGTTTCGATATCTCAGCTCTGGAAGGGGCTAGAGCCTCCATTTTTGCACTCAGGTCTAAGTCTCATGGCCCTCTATCAGAATCCAGAGTTTTGGGAAGATTGGAGAAACTTAATTTTTCACCCGAAAAAAAAAACGTAAGGGGTACCACTGTCGTTTTTTTTTTCGGGCCGAATTTTTGAGTTTCGATATCTCAGCTCTGGAATGGGCTAGAGCCTCCATTGTTGCGCTCAGGTCTAAGTCTCGTGGCCCTCTACCAGAATCCAGAGTTTTGGGAAGATTGGAGAAACTTAATTTTTCGCCCGAAAAAAAAAACGTAAGGGGTACCACTGTCGTTTTTTTTTCGGGCCGAATTTTTGAGTTTCGATATCTCAGCTCTGGAAGGGGCTAGAGCCTCCATTGTTGCGCTCAGGTCTAAGTCTCATGGCCCTCTATCAGAATCCAGAGTTTTGGGAAGATTGGAGAAACTTAATTTTTCGCCCGAAAAAAAAAAACGTAAGGGGCACCACTGTCGTTTTTTTTTCGGGCCGAATTTTTGAGTTTCGATATCTCATCTCTGGAAGGGGCTAGAGCCTCCATTGTTGCACTCAGGTCTAAGTCTCGTGGCCCTCTATCAGAATCCAGAGTTTTGGTAAGATTGGAGAAACTTAATTTTTCGCCCGAAAAAAAAAAACGTAAGGGGTACCACTGTCGTTTTTTTTTCGGGCCGAATTTTTGAGTTTCGATATCTCAGCTCTGGAAGGGGCTAGAGCCTCCATTGTTGCGCTCAGGTCTAAGTCTCGTGGCCCTCTACCAGAATCCAGAGTTTTGGGAAGATTGGAGAAACTTAATTTTTCGCCCGAAAAAAAAAAACGTAAGGGGTACCACTGTCGTTTTTTTTTCGGGCCGAATTTTTGAGTTTCGATATCTCAGCTCTGGAAGGGGCTAGAGCCTCCATTGTTGCACTCAGGTCTAAGTCTCGTGGCCCTCTACCAGAATCCAGAGTTTTGGGAAGATTGGAGAAACTTAATTTTTCGCCCGAAAAAAAACGTAAGGGGTACCACTGTCGTTTTTTTTTCGGGCCGAATTTTTGAGTTTCGATATCTCAGCTCTGGAAGGGGCTAGAGCCTCCATTTTTGCACTCAGGTCTAAGTCTCATGGCCCTCTATCAGAATCCAGAGTTTTGGGAAGATTGGAGAAAGTTAATTTTTCGCCCGAAAAAAAAAAACGTAAGGGGTACCACTGTCGTTTTTTTTTCGGGCCGAATTTTTGAGTTTCGATATCTCAGCTCTGGAAGGGGCTAGAGCCTCCATTTTTGCACTCAGGTCTAAGTCTCATGGCCCTCTATCAGAATCCAGAGTTTTGGGAAGATTGGAGAAACTTAATTTTTCGCCCGAAAAAAAAAAACGTAAGGGGTACCACTGTCGTTTTTTTTTTCGGGCCGAATTTTTGAGTTTCGATATCTCAGCTCTGGAAGGGGCTAGAGCCTCCATTGTTGCACTCAGGTCTAAGTCTCGTGGCCCTCTATCAGAATCCAGAGTTTTGGGAAGATTGGAGAAACTTAATTTTTCGCCCGAAAAAAAAACGTAAGGGGTACCACTGTCGTTTTTTTTTTCGGGCCGAATTTTTGAGTTTCGATATCTCAGCTCTGGAAGGGGCTAGAGCCTCCATTGTTGCACTCAGGTCTAAGTCTCGTGGCCCTCTATCAGAATCCAGAGTTTTGGGAAGATTGGAGAAACTTAATTTTTCGCCCGAAAAAAAAAACGTAAGGGGTACCACTGTCGTTTTTTTTTTCGGGCCGAATTTTTGAGTTTTGATATCTCAGCTCTGGAAGGGGCTAGAGCCTCCATTGTTGCGCTCAGGTCTAAGTCTCATGGCCCTCTATCAGAATCCAGAGTTTTGGGAAGATTGGAGAAACTTAATTTTTCGCCCGAAAAAAAAAAACGTAAGGGGTACCACTGTCGTTTTTTTTTCGGGCCGAATTTTTGAGTTTCGATATCTCAGCTCTGGAAGGGGCTAGAGCCTCCATTGTTGCGCTCAGGTCTAAGTCTCGTGGCCCTCTACCAGAATCCAGAGTTTTGGGAAGATTGGAGAAACTTAATTTTTCGCCCGAAAAAAAAAAACGTAAGGGGTACCACTGTCGTTTTTTTTTCGGGCCGAATTTTTGAGTTTCGATATCTCAGCTCTGGAAGGGGCTAGAGCCTCCATTGTTGCACTCAGGTCTAAGTCTCGTGGCCCTCTATCAGAATCCAGAGTTTTGGGAAGATTGGAGAAACTTAATTTTTCGCCCGAAAAAAAAAAACGTAAGGGGTACCACTGTCGTTTTTTTTTCGGGCCGAATTTTTGAGTTTCGATATCTCAGCTCTGGAAGGGGCTAGAGCCTCCATTGTTGCGCTCAGGTCTAAGTCTCGTGGCCCTCTACCAGAATCCAGAGTTTTGGGAAGATTGGAGAAACTTAATTTTTCGCCCGAAAAAAAAACCGTAAGGGGTACCACTGTCGTTTTTTTTTCGGGCCGAATTTTTGAGCTTCGATATCTCAGCTCTGGAAGGGGCTAGAGCCTCCATTTTTGCACTCAGGTCTAAGTCTCATGGCCCTCTATCAGAATCCAGAGTTTTGGGAAGATTGGAGAAACTTAATTTTTCGCCCGAAAAAAAAAAACGTAAGGGGTACCACTGTCGTTTTTTTTTCGGGCCGAATTTTTGAGTTTCGATATCTCAGCTCTGGAAGGGGCTAGAGCCTCCATTTTTGCACTCAGGTCTAAGTCTCATGGCCCTCTATCAGAATCCAGAGTTTTGGGAAGATTGGAGAAACTTAATTTTTCACCCGAAAAAAAAAAACGTAAGGGGTACCACTGTCGTTTTTTTTTCGGGCCGAATTTTTGAGTTTCGATATCTCAGCTCTGGAATGGGCTAGAGCCTCCATTTTTGCTCTCAGGTCTAAGTCTCATGGCCCTCTATCAGAATCCAGAGTTTTGGGAAGATTGGAGAAACTTAATTTTTCGCCCGAAAAAAAAAAAAGTAAGGGGTACCACTGTCGTTTTTTTTTCGGGCCGAATTTTTGAGTTTCGATATCTCAGCTCTGGAAGGGGCTAGAGCCTCCATTGTTGCACTCAGGTCTAAGTCTCGTGGCCCTCTATCAGAATCCAGAGTTTTGGGAAGATTGGAGAAACTTAATTTTTCGCCCGAAAAAAAAAACGTAAGGGGTACCACTGTCGTTTTTTTTTTCGGGCCGAATTTTTGAGTTTCGATATCTCAGCTCTGGAAGGGGCTAGAGCCTCCATTGTTGCACTCAGGTCTAAGTCTCGTGGCCCTCTATCAGAATCCAGAGTTTTGGGAAGATTGGAGAAACTTAATTTTTCGCCCGAAAAAAAAAACGTAAGGGGTACCACTGTCGTTTTTTTTTCGGGCCGAATTTTTGAGTTTCGATATCTCAGCTCTGGAAGGGGCTAGAGCCTCCATTTTTGCACTCAGGTCTAAGTCTCATGGCCCTCTATCAGAATCCAGAGTTTTGGGAAGATTGGAGAAACTTAATTTTTCGCCCGAAAAAAAAAAACGTAAGGGGTACCACTGTCGTTTTTTTTTCGGGCCGAATTTTTGAGTTTCGATATCTCAGCTCTGGAAGGGGCTAGAGCCTCCATTGTTGCACTCAGGTCTAAGTCTCGTGGCCCTCTATCAGAATCCAGAGTTTTGGGAAGATTGGAGAAACTTAATTTTTCGCCCGAAAAAAAAAACGTAAGGGGTACCACTGTCGTTTTTTTTTTCGGGCCGAATTTTTGAGTTTCGATATCTCAGCTCTGGAAGGGGCTAGAGCCTCCATTGTTGCACTCAGGTCTAAGTCTCGTGGCCCTCTATCAGAATCCAGAGTTTGGGGAAGATTGGAGAAACTTAATTTTTCGCCCGAAAAAAAAAACGTAAGGGGTACCACTGTCGTTTTTTTTTTCGGGCCGAATTTTTGAGTTTTGATATCTCAGCTCTGGAAGGGGCTAGAGCCTCCATTGTTGCGCTCAGGTCTAAGTCTCATGGCCCTCTATCAGAATCCAGAGTTTTGGGAAGATTGGAGAAACTTAATTTTTCGCCCGAAAAAAAAAAACGTAAGGGGTACCACTGTCGTTTTTTTTTCGGGCCGAATTTTTGAGCTTCGATATCTCAGCTCTGGAAGGGGCTAGAGCCTCCATTTTTGCACTCAGGTCTAAGTCTCATGGCCCTCTATCAGAATCCAGAGTTTTGGGAAGATTGGAGAAACTTAATTTTTCGCCGGAAAAAAAAAACGTAAGGGGTACCACTGTCGTTTTTTTTTCGGGCCGAATTTTTGAGTTTCGATATCTCAGCTCTGGAAGGGGCTAGAGCCTCCATTTTTGCACTCAGGTCTAAGTCTCATGGCCCTCTATCAGAATCCAGAGTTTTGGGAAGATTGGAGAAACTTAATTTTTCACCCGAAAAAAAAAAACGTAAGGGGTACCACTGTCGTTTTTTTTTCGGGCCGAATTTTTGAGTTTCGATATCTCAGCTCTGGAAGGGGCTAGAGCCTCCATTGTTGCACTCAGGTCTAAGTCTCGTGGCCCTCTATCAGAATCCAGAGTTTTGGGAAGATTGGAGAAACTTAATTTTTCGCCCGAAAAAAAAAACGTAAGGGGTACCACTGTCGTTTTTTTTTTCGGGCCGAATTTTTGAGTTTCGATATCTCAGCTCTGGAAGGGGCTAGAGCCTCCATTGTTGCACTCAGGTCTAAGTCTCGTGGCCCTCTATCAGAATCCAGAGTTTGGGGAAGATTGGAGAAACTTAATTTTTCGCCCGAAAAAAAAAACGTAAGGGGTACCACTGTCGTTTTTTTTTTCGGGCCGAATTTTTGAGTTTTGATATCTCAGCTCTGGAAGGGGCTAGAGCCTCCATTGTTGCGCTCAGGTCTAAGTCTCATGGCCCTCTATCATAATCCAGAGTTTTGGGAAGATTGGAGAAACTTAATTTTTCGCCCGAAAAAAAAAAACGTAAGGGGTACCACTGTCGTTTTTTTTTCGGGCCGAATTTTTGAGCTTCGATATCTCAGCTCTGGAAGGGGCTAGAGCCTCCATTTTTGCACTCAGGTCTAAGTCTCATGGCCCTCTATCAGAATCCAGAGTTTTGGGAAGATTGGAGAAACTTAATTTTTCGCCGGAAAAAAAAAAACGTAAGGGGTACCACTGTCGTTTTTTTTTCGGGCCGAATTTTTGAGTTTCGATATCTCAGCTCTGGAAGGGGCTAGAGCCTCCATTGTTGCACTCAGGTCTAAGTCTCGTGGCCCTCTATCAGAATCCAGAGTTTTGGGAAGATTGGAGAAACTTAATTTTTCGCCCGAAAAAAAAAACGTAAGGGGTACCACTGTCGTTTTTTTTTCGGGCCGAATTTTTGAGTTTCGATATCTCAGCTCTGGAAGGGGCTAGAGCCTCCATTTTTGCACTCAGGTCTAAGTCTCATGGCCCTCTATCAGAATCCAGAGTTTTGGGAAGATTGGAGAAACTTAATTTTTCACCCGAAAAAAAAAAACGTAAGGGGTACCACTGTCGTTTTTTTTTCGGGCCGAATTTTTGAGTTTCGATATCTCAGCTCTGGAATGGGCTAGAGCCTCCATTTTTGCTCTCAGGTCTAAGTCTCATGGCCCTCTATCAGAATCCAGAGTTTTGGGAAGATTGGAGAAACTTAATTTTTCGCCCGAAAAAAAAAAACGTAAGGGGTACCACTGTCGTTTTTTTTTCGGGCCGAATTTTTGAGTTTCGATATCTCAGCTCTGGAAGGGGCTAGAGTCTCCATTGTTGCACTCAGGTCTAAGTCTCGTGGCCCTCTATCAGAATCCAGAGTTTTGGGAAGATTGGAGAAACTTAATTTTTCGCCCGAAAAAAAAAACGTAAGGGGTACCACTGTCGTTTTTTTTTTCGGGCCGAATTTTTGAGTTTCGATATCTCAGCTCTGGAAGGGGCTAGAGCCTCCATTTTTGCACTCAGGTCTAAGTCTCATGGCCCTCTATCAGAATCCAGAGTTTTGGGAAGATTGGAGAAACTTAATTTTTCGCCCGAAAAAAAAAAACGTAAGGGGTACCACTGTCGTTTTTTTTTCGGGCCGAATTTTTGAGTTTCGATATCTCAGCTCTGGAAGGGGCTAGAGCCTCCATTGTTGCGCTCAGGTCTAAGTCTCGTGGCCCTCTACCAGAATCCAGAGTTTTGGGAAGATTGGAGAAACTTAATTTTTTGCCCGAAAAAAAAAAACGTAAGGGGTACCACTGTCGTTTTTTTTTCGGGCCGAATTTTTGAGTTTCGATATCTCATCTCTGGAAGGGGCTAGAGCCTCCATTGTTGCACTCAGGTCTAAGTCTCGTGGCCCTCTATCAGAATCCAGAGTTTTGGGAAGATTGGAGAAACTTAATTTTTCGCCCGAAAAAAAAAACGTAAGGGGTACCACTGTCGTTTTTTTTTCGGGCCGAATTTTTGAGTTTCGATATCTCAGCTCTGGAAGGGGCTAGAGCCTCCATTGTTGCGCTCAGGTCTAAGTCTCGTGGCCCTCTACCAGAATCCAGCGTTTTGGGAAGATTGGAGAAACTTAATTTTTCGCCCGAAAAAAAAAAACGTAAGGGGTACCACTGTCGTTTTTTTTTCTGGCCGATTTTTTGAGTTTCGATATCTCAGCTCTGGAAGGGGCTAGAGCCTCCATTGTTGCACTCAGGTCTAAGTCTCGTGGCCCTCTATCAGAATCCAGAGTTTTGGGAAGATTGGAGAAACTTAATTTTTCGCCCGAAAAAAAAAACGTAAGGGGTACCACTGTCGTTTTTTTTTCGGGCCGAATTTTTGAGTTTCGATATCTCAGCTCTGGAAGGGGCTAGAGCCTCCATTTTTGCACTCAGGTCTAAGTCTCATGGCCCTCTATCAGAATCCAGAGTTTTGGGAAGATTGGAGAAACTTAATTTTTCACCCGAAAAAAAAAAACGTAAGGGGTACCACTGTCGTTTTTTTTTTCGGGCCGAATTTTTGAGTTTCGATATCTCAGCTCTGGAATGGGCTAGAGCCTCCATTTTTGCACTCAGGTCTAAGTCTCGTGGCCCTCTATCAGAATCCAGAGTTTTGGGAAGATTGGAGAAACTTAATTTTTCGCCCGAAAAAAAAAACGTAAGGGGTACCACTGTCGTTTTTTTTTTCGGGCCGAATTTTGGAGTTTCGATATCTCAGCTCTGGAAGGGGCTAGAGCCTCCATTGTTGCACTCAGGTCTAAGTCTCGTGGCCCTCTATCAGAATCCAGAGTTTTGGGAAGATTGGAGAAACTTAATTTTTCGCCCGAAAAAAAAAACGTAAGGGGTACCACTGTCGTTTTTTTTTTTCGGGCCGAATTTTTGAGTTTCGATATCTCAGCTCTGGAAGGGGCTAGAGCCTCCATTGTTGCGCTCAGGTCTAAGTCTCATGGCCCTCTATCAGAATCCAGAGTTTTGGGAAGATTGGAGAAACTTAATTTTTTGCCCGAAAAAAAAAAACGTAAGGGGTACCACTGTCGTTTTTTTTTTTTTCGGGCCGAATTTTTGAGTTTCGATATCTCAGCTCTGGAAGGGGCTAGAGCCTCCATTTTTGCACTCAGGTCTAAGTCCTGTGGCCCTCTATCAGAATCCAGAGTTTTGGGAAGATTGGAGAAACTTAATTTTTCGCCGAAAAAAAAAAAAAACGTAAGGGGTACCACTGTCGTTTTTTTTTCGGGCCGAATTTTTGAGTTTCGATATCTCAGCTCTGGAAGGGGCTAGAGCCTCCATTGTTGCGCTCAGGTCTAAGTCTCATGGCCCTCTATCAGAATCCAGAGTTTTGGGAAGATTGGAGAAACTTAATTTTTCGCCCGAAAAAAAAAACGTAAGGGGTACCACTGTCGTTTTTTTTTCGGGCCGAATTTTTGAGTTTCGATACCTCAGCTCTGGAAGGGGCTAGAGCCTCCATTTTTGCACTCAGGTCTAAGTCTCATGGCCCACTATCAGAATCCAGAGTTTTGGGAAGATTGAAGAAACTTAATTTTTCGCCCGAAAAAAAAACCGTAAGGGGTACCACTGTCGTTTTTTTTTTCGGGCCGAATTTTTGAGTTTCGATATCTCAGCTCTGGAAGGGGCTAGAGCCTCCATTGTTGCACTCAGGTCTAAGTCTCGTGGCCCTCTATCAGAATCCAGAGTTTTGGGAAGATTGGAGAAACTTAATTTTTCGCCCGAAAAAAAAAAACGTAAGAGGTACCACTGTGGGGTTTTTTTCGGGCCGAATTTTTGAGTTTCGATATCTCAGCTCTGGAAGGGGCTAGAGCCTCCATTGTTGCACTCAGGTCTAAGTCTCGTGGCCCTCTATCAGAATCCAGAGTTTTGGGAAGATTGGAGAAACTTAATTTTTCGCCCGAAAAAAAAAAACGTAAGGGGTACCACTGTGGGGTTTTTTTCGGGCCGAATTTTTGAGTTTCGATATCTCAGCTCTGGAAGGGGCTAGAGCCTCCATTTTTGCACTCAGGTCTAAGTCTCGTGGCCCTCTACCAGAATCGAGAGTTTTGGGAAGATTGGAGAAACTTAATTTTTCGCCCGAAAAAAAAAAACGTAAGGGGTACCACTGTGGGGTTTTTTTCGGGCCGAATTTTTGAGTTTCGATATCTCCGCTTTGGAAGGGGCTAGAGCCTCCATTGTTGCACTCAGGTCTAAGTCTCGTGGCCCTCTATCAGAATCCAGAGTTTTGGGAAGATTGGAGAAACTTAATTTTCGCCAGAAAAAAAAAACGTAAGGGGTACCACTGTCGTTTTTTTTTTTGGGCCGAATTTTTGAGTTTCGATATCTCAGCTCTGGAAGGGGCTAGAGCCTCCATTGTTGCACTCAGGTCTAAGTCTCGTTAGGGTTAGGGTTTTGGGAAGATTGGAGAAACTTAATTTTTCGCCCGAAAAAAAAAAACGTAAGGGGTACCACTGTTGTTTTTTTCGGGCCAAATTTTTGAGTTTTGATATCTCAGCTCTGGAAGGGACTAGAGCCTCCATTTTTGCACTCAGTTCTAAGTCTCGTGGCCCTCTATCAGAATCCAGAGTTTTGGGAAGATTGGAGAAACTTAATTTTTCGCCCGAAAAAAAAAAACGTAAGAGGTACCACTGTGGGTTTTTTTTCGGGCCGAATTTTTGAGTTTCGATATCTCAGCTCTGGAAGGGGCTAGAGCCTCCATTGTTGCACTCAGGTCTAAGTCTAGTGGCCCTCTATCAGAATCCAGAGTTTTGGGAAGATTGGAGAAACTTAATTTTTCACCCGAAAAAAAAAACGTAAGGGGTACCACTGTCGTTTTTTTTTCGGGCCGAATTTTTGAGTTTCGATATCTCAGCTCTGGAAGGGGCTAGAGCCTCCATTTTTGCACTCAGGTCTAAGTCTCATGGCCCTCTATCAGAATCCAGAGTTTTGGGAAGATTGGAGAAACTTAATTTTTCACCCGAAAAAAAAAACGTAAGGGGTACCACTGTCGTTTTTTTTTCGGGCCAAATTTTTGAGTTTCGATATCTCAGCTCTGGAAGGGGCTAGAGCCTCAATTTTTGCACTCAGGTCTAAGTCTCATGGCCCTCTATCAGAATCCAGAGTTTTGGGAAGATTGGAGAAACTTAATTTTTCACCCGAAAAAAAAAACGTAAGGGGTACCACTGTCGTTTTTTTTTCGGGCCGAATATTTGAGTTTCGATATCTCAGCTCTGGAAGGGGCTAGAGCCTCCATTTTTGCACTCAGGTCTAAGTCTCATGGCCCTCTATCAGAATCCAGAGTTTTGGGAAGATTGGAGAAACTTAATTTTTCGCCCGAAAAAAAACGTAAGGGGTACCACTGTCGTTTTTTTTTTCGGGCCGAATTTTTGAGTTTCGATATCTCAGCTCTGGAAGGGGCTAGAGCCTCCATTGTTGCACTCAGGTCTAAGTCTCGTGGCCCTCTACCAGAATCCAGAGTTTTGGGAAGATTGGAGAAACTTAATTTTTCGCCCGAAAAAAAAAAACGTAAGGGGTACCACTGTCGTTTTTTTTTCGGGCCGAATTTTTGAGTTTCGATATCTCAGCTCTGGAAGGGGCTAGAGCCTCCATTTTTGCACTCAGGTCTAAGTCTCATGGCCCTCTATCAGAATCCAGAGTTTTGGGAAGATTGGAGAAACTTAATTTTTCGCCCGAAAAAAAAAAAACGTAAGGGGTACCACTGTCGTTTTTTTTTCGGGCCGAATTTTTGAGTTTCAATATCTCAGCTCTGGAAGGGGCTAGAGCCTCCATTTTTGCACTCAGGTCTAAGTCTCATGGCCCTCTATCAGAATCCAGAGTTTTGGGAAGATTGGAGAAACTTAATTTTTCGCCCGAAAAAAAAAACGTAAGGGGTACCACTGTCGTTTTTTTTTCGGGCCGAATTTTTGAGTTTCGATATCTCAGCTCTGGAAGGGGCTAGAGCCTCCATTGTTGCGCTCAGGTCTAAGTCTCATGGCCCTCTATCAGAATCCAGAGTTTTGGGAAGATTGGAGAAACTTAATTTTTCGCCCGAAAAAAAAAAACGTAAGGGGCACCACTGTCGTTTTTTTTTCGGGCCGAATTTTTGAGTTTCGATATCTCAGCTCTGGAAGGGGCTAGAGCCTCCATTGTTGCGCTCAGGTCTAAGTCTCGTGGCCCTCTACCAGAATCCAGAGTTTTGGGAAGATTGGAGAAACTTAATTTTTCGCCCGAAAAAAAAAAACGTAAGGGGTACCACTGTCGTTTTTTTTTCGGGCCGAATTTTTGAGTTTCGATATCTCAGCTCTGGAAGGGGCTAGAGCCTCCATTGTTGCGCTCAGGTCTAAGTCTCGTGGCCCTCTACCAGAATCCAGAGTTTTGGGAAGATTGGAGAAACTTAATTTTTCGACCGAAAAAAAAAACGTAAGGGGTACCACTGTCGTTTTTTTTTCGGGCCGAATTTTTGAGTTTCGATATCTCAGCTCTGGAAGGGGCTAGAGCCTCCATTGTTGCACTCAGGTCTAAGTCTCGTGGCCCTCTACCAGAATCCAGAGTTTCGGGAAGATTGGAGAAACTTAATTTTTCGCCCGAAAAAAAAAACGTAAGGGGTACCACTGTCGTTTTTTTTTCGGGCCGAATTTTTGAGTTTCGATATCTCAGCTCTGGAAGGGGCTAGATCCTCCATTTTTGCACTCAGGTCTAAGTCTCATGGCCCTCTATCAGAATCCAGAGTTTTGGGAAGATTGGAGAAACTTAATTTTTCGCCCGAAAAAAAAAAAACGTAAGGGGTACCACTGTCGTTTTTTTTTCGGGCCGAATTTTTGAGTTTCGGTATCTCAGCTTTGGAAGGGGCTAGAGCCTCCATTGTTGCGCTCAGGTCTAAGTCTCGTGGCCCTCTACCAGAATCCAGAGTTTTGGGAAGATTGGAGAAACTTAATTTTTCGCCCAAAAAAAAAAAAACGTAAGGGGTACCACTGTCGTTTTTTTTTCGGGCCGAATTTTTGAGTTTCGATATCTCAGCTCTGGAAGGGGCTAGAGCCTCCATTTTTGCACTCAGGTCTAAGTCTCATGGCCCTCTATCAGAATCCAGAGTTTTGGGAAGATTGGAGAAACTTAATTTTTCACCCGAAAAAAAAAACGTAAGGGGTACCACTGTCGTTTTTTTTTTCGGGCCGAATTTTTGAGTTTCGATATCTCAGCTCTGGAATGGGCTAGATCCTCCATTGTTGCGCTCAGGTCTAAGTCTCGTGGCCCTCTACCAGAATCCAGAGTTTTGGGAAGATTGGAGAAACTTAATTTTTCGCCCGAAAAAAAAAAACGTAAGGGGTACCACTGTCGTTTTTTTTTCGGGCCGAATTTTTGAGTTTCGATATCTCAGCTCTGGAAGGGGCTAGAGCCTCCATTGTTGCGCTCAGGTCTAAGTCTCATGGCCCTCTATCAGAATCCAGAGTTTTGGGAAGATTGGAGAAACTTAATTTTTCGCCCGAAAAAAAAAAAACGTAAGGGGCACCACTGTCGTTTTTTTTTCGGGCCGAATTTTTGAGTTTCGATATCTCATCTCTGGAAGGGGCTAGAGCCTCCATTGTTGCACTCAGGTCTAAGTCTCGTGGCCCTCTATCAGAATCCAGAGTTTTGGTAAGATTGGAGAAACTTAATTTTTCGCCCGAAAAAAAAAAACGTAAGGGGTACCACTGTCGTTTTTTTTTCGGGCCGAATTTTTGAGTTTCGATATCTCAGCTCTGGAAGGGGCTAGAGCCTCCATTGTTGCGCTCAGGTCTAAGTCTCGTGGCCCTCTACCAGAATCCAGAGTTTTGGGAAGATTGGAGAAACTTAATTTTTCGCCCGAAAAAAAAAAACGTAAGGGGTACCACTGTCGTTTTTTTTTCGGGCCGAATTTTTGAGTTTCGATATCTCAGCTCTGGAAGGGGCTAGAGCCTCCATTGTTGCACTCAGGTCTAAGTCTCGTGGCCCTCTACCAGAATCCAGAGTTTTGGGAAGATTGGAGAAACTTAATTTTTCGCCCGAAAAAAAAACGTAAGGGGTACCACTGTCGTTTTTTTTTCGGGCCGAATTTTTGAGTTTCGATATCTCAGCTCTGGAAGGGGCTAGAGCCTCCATTTTTGCACTCAGGTCTAAGTCTCATGGCCCTCTATCAGAATCCAGAGTTTTGGGAAGATTGGAGAAAGTTAATTTTTCGCCCGAAAAAAAAAAACGTAAGGGGTACCACTGTCGTTTTTTTTTCGGGCCGAATTTTTGAGTTTCGATATCTCAGCTCTGGAAGGGGCTAGAGCCTCCATTTTTGCACTCAGGTCTAAGTCTCATGGCCCTCTATCAGAATCCAGAGTTTTGGGAAGATTGGAGAAACTTAATTTTTCGCCCGAAAAAAAAAACGTAAGGGGTACCACTGTCGTTTTTTTTTTCGGGCCGAATTTTTGAGTTTCGATATCTCAGCTCTGGAAGGGGCTAGAGCCTCCATTGTTGCGCTCAGGTCTAAGTCTCGTGGCCCTCTACCAGAATCCAGAGTTTTGGGAAGATTGGAGAAACTTAATTTTTCGCCCGAAAAAAAAAAACGTAAGGGGTACCACTGTCGTTTTTTTTTCGGGCCGAATTTTTGAGTTTCGATATCTCAGCTCTGGAAGGGGCTAGAGCCTCCATTGTTGCACTCAGGTCTAAGTCTCGTGGCCCTCTACCAGAATCCAGAGTTTTGGGAAGATTGGAGAAACTTAATTTTTCGCCCGAAAAAAAAAAACGTAAGGGGTACCACTGTCGTTTTTTTTTCGGGCCGAATTTTTGAGTTTCGATATCTCAGCTCTGGAAGGGGCTAGAGCCTCCATTTTTGCACTCAGGTCTAAGTCTCATGGCCCTCTATCAGAATCCAGAGTTTTGGGAAGATTGGAGAAACTTAATTTTTCGCCCGAAAAAAAAAAAACGTAAGGGGTACCACTGTCGTTTTTTTTTCGGGCCGAATTTTTGAGTTTCAATATCTCAGCTCTGGAAGGGGCTAGAGCCTCCATTTTTGCACTCAGGTCTAAGTCTCATGGCCCTCTATCAGAATCCAGAGTTTTGGGAAGATTGGAGAAACTTAATTTTTCGCCCGAAAAAAAAAACGTAAGGGGTACCACTGTCGTTTTTTTTTCGGGCCGAATTTTTGAGTTTCGATATCTCAGCTCTGGAAGGGGCTAGAGCCTCCATTGTTGCGCTCAGGTCTAAGTCTCATGGCCCTCTATCAGAATCCAGAGTTTTGGGAAGATTGGAGAAACTTAATTTTTCGCCCGAAAAAAAAAAAACGTAAGGGGCACCACTGTCGTTTTTTTTTCGGGCCGAATTTTTGAGTTTCGATATCTCAGCTCTGGAAGGGGCTAGAGCCTCCATTGTTGCGCTCAGGTCTAAGTCTCGTGGCCCTCTACCAGAATCCAGAGTTTTGGGAAGATTGGAGAAACTTAATTTTTCGCCCGAAAAAAAAAAACGTAAGGGGTACCACTGTCGTTTTTTTTTCGGGCCGAATTTTTGAGTTTCGATATCTCAGCTCTGGAAGGGGCTAGAGCCTCCATTGTTGCGCTCAGGTCTAAGTCTCGTGGCCCTCTACCAGAATCCAGAGTTTTGGGAAGATTGGAGAAACTTAATTTTTCGCCCGAAAAAAAAAACGTAAGGGGTACCACTGTCGTTTTTTTTTCGGGCCGAATTTTTGAGTTTCGATATCTCAGCTCTGGAAGGGGCTAGAGCCTCCATTGTTGCACTCAGGTCTAAGTCTCGTGGCCCTCTACCAGAATCCAGAGTTTCGGGAAGATTGGAGAAACTTAATTTTTCGCCCGAAAAAAAAAACGTAAGGGGTACCACTGTCGTTTTTTTTTCGGGCCGAATTTTTGAGTTTCGATATCTCAGCTCTGGAAGGGGCTAGAGCCTCCATTTTTGCACTCAGGTCTAAGTCTCATGGCCCTCTATCAGAATCCAGAGTTTTGGGAAGATTGGAGAAACTTAATTTTTCGCCCGAAAAAAAAAAAACGTAAGGGGTACCACTGTCGTTTTTTTTTCGGGCCGAATTTTTGAGTTTCGGTATCTCAGCTTTGGAAGGGGCTAGAGCCTCCATTGTTGCGCTCAGGTCTAAGTCTCGTGGCCCTCTACCAGAATCCAGAGTTTTGGGAAGATTGGAGAAACTTAATTTTTCGCCCAAAAAAAAAAAAAACGTAAGGGGTACCACTGTCGTTTTTTTTTCGGGCCGAATTTTTGAGTTTCGATATCTCAGCTCTGGAAGGGGCTAGAGCCTCCATTTTTGCACTCAGGTCTAAGTCTCATGGCCCTCTATCAGAATCCAGAGTTTTGGGAAGATTGGAGAAACTTAATTTTTCACCCGAAAAAAAAAACGTAAGGGGTACCACTGTCGTTTTTTTTTTCGGGCCGAATTTTTGAGTTTCGATATCTCAGCTCTGGAATGGGCTAGATCCTCCATTGTTGCGCTCAGGTCTAAGTCTCGTGGCCCTCTACCAGAATCCAGAGTTTTGGGAAGATTGGAGAAACTTAATTTTTCGCCCGAAAAAAAAAAACGTAAGGGGTACCACTGTCGTTTTTTTTTCGGGCCGAATTTTTGAGTTTCGATATCTCAGCTCTGGAAGGGGCTAGAGCCTCCATTGTTGCGCTCAGGTCTAAGTCTCATGGCCCTCTATCAGAATCCAGAGTTTTGGGAAGATTGGAGAAACTTAATTTTTCGCCCGAAAAAAAAAAACGTAAGGGGCACCACTGTCGTTTTTTTTTCGGGCCGAATTTTTGAGTTTCGATATCTCATCTCTGGAAGGGGCTAGAGCCTCCATTGTTGCACTCAGGTCTAAGTCTCGTGGCCCTCTATCAGAATCCAGAGTTTTGGTAAGATTGGAGAAACTTAATTTTTCGCCCGAAAAAAAAAACGTAAGGGGTACCACTGTCGTTTTTTTTTCGGGCCGAATTTTTGAGTTTCGATATCTCAGCTCTGGAAGGGGCTAGAGCCTCCATTGTTGCGCTCAGGTCTAAGTCTCGTGGCCCTCTACCAGAATCCAGAGTTTTGGGAAGATTGGAGAAACTTAATTTTTCGCCCGAAAAAAAAAAACGTAAGGGGTACCACTGTCGTTTTTTTTTCGGGCCGAATTTTTGAGTTTCGATATCTCAGCTCTGGAAGGGGCTAGAGCCTCCATTGTTGCACTCAGGTCTAAGTCTCGTGGCCCTCTACCAGAATCCAGAGTTTTGGGAAGATTGGAGAAACTTAATTTTTCGCCCGAAAAAAAAACGTAAGGGGTACCACTGTCGTTTTTTTTTCGGGCCGAATTTTTGAGTTTCGATATCTCAGCTCTGGAAGGGGCTAGAGCCTCCATTTTTGCACTCAGGTCTAAGTCTCATGGCCCTCTATCAGAATCCAGAGTTTTGGGAAGATTGGAGAAAGTTAATTTTTCGCCCGAAAAAAAAAAACGTAAGGGGTACCACTGTCGTTTTTTTTTCGGGCCGAATTTTTGAGTTTCGATATCTCAGCTCTGGAAGGGGCTAGAGCCTCCATTTTTGCACTCAGGTCTAAGTCTCATGGCCCTCTATCAGAATCCAGAGTTTTGGGAAGATTGGAGAAACTTAATTTTTCGCCCGAAAAAAAAAACGTAAGGGGTACCACTGTCGTTTTTTTTTTCGGGCCGAATTTTTGAGTTTCGATATCTCAGCTCTGGAAGGGGCTAGAGCCTCCATTGTTGCGCTCAGGTCTAAGTCTCGTGGCCCTCTACCAGAATCCAGAGTTTTGGGAAGATTGGAGAAACTTAATTTTTCGCCCGAAAAAAAAAACGTAAGGGGTACCACTGTCGTTTTTTTTTCGGGCCGAATTTTTGAGTTTCGATATCTCAGCTCTGGAAGGGGCTAGAGCCTCCATTGTTGCACTCAGGTCTAAGTCTCGTGGCCCTCTACCAGAATCCAGAGTTTTGGGAAGATTGGAGAAACTTAATTTTTCGCCCGAAAAAAAAAACGTAAGGGGTACCACTGTCGTTTTTTTTTCGGGCCGAATTTTTGAGTTTCGATATCTCAGCTCTGGAAGGGGCTAGAGCCTCCATTGTTGCGCTCAGGTCTAAGTCTCGTGGCCCTCTACCAGAATCCAGAGTTTTGGGAAGATTGGAGAAACTTAATTTTTCGCCCGAAAAAAAAACCGTAAGGGGTACCACTGTCGTTTTTTTTTCGGGCCGAATTTTTGAGCTTCGATATCTCAGCTCTGGAAGGGGCTAGAGCCTCCATTTTTGCACTCAGGTCTAAGTCTCATGGCCCTCTATCAGAATCCAGAGTTTTGGGAAGATTGGAGAAACTTAATTTTTCGCCCGAAAAAAAAAAACGTAAGGGGTACCACTGTCGTTTTTTTTTCGGGCCGAATTTTTGAGTTTCGATATCTCAGCTCTGGAAGGGGCTAGAGCCTCCATTTTTGCACTCAGGTCTAAGTCTCATGGCCCTCTATCAGAATCCAGAGTTTTGGGAAGATTGGAGAAACTTAATTTTTCACCCGAAAAAAAAAAACGTAAGGGGTACCACTGTCGTTTTTTTTTCGGGCCGAATTTTTGAGTTTCGATATCTCAGCTCTGGAATGGGCTAGAGCCTCCATTTTTGCTCTCAGGTCTAAGTCTCATGGCCCTCTATCAGAATCCAGAGTTTTGGGAAGATTGGAGAAACTTAATTTTTCGCCCGAAAAAAAAAAAGTAAGGGGTACCACTGTCGTTTTTTTTTCGGGCCGAATTTTTGAGTTTCGATATCTCAGCTCTGGAAGGGGCTAGAGCCTCCATTGTTGCACTCAGGTCTAAGTCTCGTGGCCCTCTATCAGAATCCAGAGTTTTGGGAAGATTGGAGAAACTTAATTTTTCGCCCGAAAAAAAAAACGTAAGGGGTACCACTGTCGTTTTTTTTTCGGGCCGAATTTTTGAGTTTCGATATCTCAGCTCTGGAAGGGGCTAGAGCCTCCATTGTTGCACTCAGGTCTAAGTCTCGTGGCCCTCTATCAGAATCCAGAGTTTTGGGAAGATTGGAGAAACTTAATTTTTCGCCCGAAAAAAAAAACGTAAGGGGTACCACTGTCGTTTTTTTTTCGGGCCGAATTTTTGAGTTTCGATATCTCAGCTCTGGAAGGGGCTAGAGCCTCCATTTTTGCACTCAGGTCTAAGTCTCATGGCCCTCTATCAGAATCCAGAGTTTTGGGAAGATTGGAGAAACTTAATTTTTCGCCCGAAAAAAAAAAACGTAAGGGGTACCACTGTCGTTTTTTTTTCGGGCCGAATTTTTGATTTTCGATATCTCAGCTCTGGAAGGGGCTAGAGCCTCCATTTTTGCACTCAGGTCTAAGTCTCATGGCCCTCTATCAGAATCCAGAGTTTTGGGAAGATTGGAGAAACTTAATTTTTCGCCCGAAAAAAAAAACGTAAGGGGTACCACTGTCGTTTTTTTTTTCGGGCCGAATTTTTGAGTTTCGATATCTCAGCTCTGGAAGGGGCTAGAGCCTCCATTGTTGCACTCAGGTCTAAGTCTCGTGGCCCTCTATCAGAATCCAGAGTTTTGGGAAGATTGGAGAAACTTAATTTTTCGCCCGAAAAAAAAACGTAAGGGGTACCACTGTCGTTTTTTTTTTCGGGCCGAATTTTTGAGTTTCGATATCTCAGCTCTGGAAGGGGCTAGAGCCTCCATTGTTGCACTCAGGTCTAAGTCTCGTGGCCCTCTATCAGAATCCAGAGTTTGGGGAAGATTGGAGAAACTTAATTTTTCGCCCGAAAAAAAAAACGTAAGGGGTACCACTGTCGTTTTTTTTTTCGGGCCGAATTTTTGAGTTTTGATATCTCAGCTCTGGAAGGGGCTAGAGCCTCCATTGTTGCGCTCAGGTCTAAGTCTCATGGCCCTCTATCAGAATCCAGAGTTTTGGGAAGATTGGAGAAACTTAATTTTTCGCCCGAAAAAAAAAAACGTAAGGGGTACCACTGTCGTTTTTTTTTCGGGCCGAATTTTTGAGCTTCGATATCTCAGCTCTGGAAGGGGCTAGAGCCTCCATTTTTGCACTCAGGTCTAAGTCTCATGGCCCTCTATCAGAATCCAGAGTTTTGGGAAGATTGGAGAAACTTAATTTTTCGCCGGAAAAAAAAAAACGTAAGGGGTACCACTGTCGTTTTTTTTTCGGGCCGAATTTTTGAGTTTCGATATCTCAGCTCTGGAAGGGGCTAGAGCCTCCATTTTTGCACTCAGGTCTAAGTCTCATGGCCCTCTATCAGAATCCAGAGTTTTGGGAAGATTGGAGAAACTTAATTTTTCACCCGAAAAAAAAAAACGTAAGGGGTACCACTGTCGTTTTTTTTTCGGGCCGAATTTTTGAGTTTCGATATCTCAGCTCTGGAAGGGGCTAGAGCCTCCATTGTTGCGCTCAGGTCTAAGTCTCGTGGCCCTCTACCAGAATCCAGAGTTTTGGGAAGATTGGAGAAACTTAATTTTTTGCCCGAAAAAAAAAACGTAAGGGGTACCACTGTCGTTTTTTTTTCGGGCCGAATTTTTGAGTTTCGATATCTCATCTCTGGAAGGGGCTAGAGCCTCCATTGTTGCACTCAGGTCTAAGTCTCGTGGCCCTCTATCAGAATCCAGAGTTTTGGGAAGATTGGAGAAACTTAATTTTTCGCCCGAAAAAAAAAACGTAAGGGGTACCACTGTCGTTTTTTTTTCGGGCCGAATTTTTGAGTTTCGATATCTCAGCTCTGGAAGGGGCTAGAGCCTCCATTGTTGCGCTCAGGTCTAAGTCTCGTGGCCCTCTACCAGAATCCAGCGTTTTGGGAAGATTGGAGAAACTTAATTTTTCGCCCGAAAAAAAAAACGTAAGGGGTACCACTGTCGTTTTTTTTTCGGGCCGAATTTTTGAGTTTCGATATCTCATCTCTGGAAGGGGCTAGAGCCTCCATTGTTGCACTCAGGTCTAAGTCTCGTGGCCCTCTATCAGAATCCAGAGTTTTGGGAAGATTGGAGAAACTTAATTTTTCGCCCGAAAAAAAAAACGTAAGGGGTACCACTGTCGTTTTTTTTTCGGGCCGAATTTTTGAGTTTCGATATCTCAGCTCTGGAAGGGGCTAGAGCCTCCATTGTTGCGCTCAGGTCTAAGTCTCGTGGCCCTCTACCAGAATCCAGCGTTTTGGGAAGATTGGAGAAACTTAATTTTTCGCCCGAAAAAAAAAAACGTAAGGGGTACCACTGTCGTTTTTTTTTCGGGCCGATTTTTTGAGTTTCGATATCTCAGCTCTGGAAGGGGCTAGAGCCTCCATTGTTGCACTCAGGTCTAAGTCTCGTGGCCCTCTATCAGAATCCAGAGTTTTGGGAAGATTGGAGAAACTTAATTTTTCGCCCGAAAAAAAAAACGTAAGGGGTACCACTGTCGTTTTTTTTTCGGGCCGAATTTTTGAGTTTCGATATCTCAGCTCTGGAAGGGGCTAGAGCCTCCATTTTTGCACTCAGGTCTAAGTCTCATGGCCCTCTATCAGAATCCAGAGTTTTGGGAAGATTGGAGAAACTTAATTTTTCACCCGAAAAAAAAAAACGTAAGGGGTACCACTGTCGTTTTTTTTTTCGGTCCGAATTTTTGAGTTTCGATATCTCAGCTCTGGAATGGGCTAGAGCCTCCATTTTTGCACTCAGGTCTAAGTCTCGTGGCCCTCTATCAGAATCCAGAGTTTTGGGAAGATTGGAGAAACTTAATTTTTCGCCCGAAAAAAAAAACGTAAGGGGTACCACTGTCGTTTTTTTTTTCGGGCCGAATTTTGGAGTTTCGATATCTCAGCTCTGGAAGGGGCTAGAGCCTCCATTGTTGCACTCAGGTCTAAGTCTCGTGGCCCTCTATCAGAATCCAGAGTTTTGGGAAGATTGGAGAAACTTAATTTTTCGCCCGAAAAAAAAAACGTAAGGGGTACCACTGTCGTTTTTTTTTTCGGGCCGAATTTTTGAGTTTCGATATCTCAGCTCTGGAAGGGGCTAGAGCCTCCATTGTTGCACTCAGGTCTAAGTCTCGTGGCCCTCTATCAGAATCCAGAGTTTTGGGAAGATTGGAGAAACTTAATTTTTCGCCCGAAAAAAAAACCGTAAGGGGTACCACTGTCGTTTTTTTTTCGGGCCGAATTTTTGAGCTTCGATATCTCAGCTCTGGAAGGGGCTAGAGCCTCCATTTTTGCACTCAGGTCTAAGTCTCATGGCCCTCTATCAGAATCCAGAGTTTTGGGAAGATTGGAGAAACTTAATTTTTCGCCCGAAAAAAAAAACGTAAGGGGTACCACTGTCGTTTTTTTTTTCGGGCCGAATTTTTGAGTTTTGATATCTCAGCTCTGGAAGGGGCTAGAGCCTCCATTGTTGCGCTCAGGTCTAAGTCTCATGGCCCTCTATCAGAATCCAGAGTTTTGGGAAGATTGGAGAAACTTAATTTTTCGCCCGAAAAAAAAAAACGTAAGGGGTACCACTGTCGTTTTTTTTTCGGGCCGAATTTTTGAGTTTCGATATCTCAGCTCTGGAAGGGGCTAGAGCCTCCATTGTTGCGCTCAGGTCTAAGTCTCGTGGCCCTCTACCAGAATCCAGAGTTTTGGGAAGATTGGAGAAACTTAATTTTTCGCCCGAAAAAAAAAAACGTAAGGGGTACCACTGTCGTTTTTTTTTCGGGCCGAATTTTTGAGTTTCGATATCTCAGCTCTGGAAGGGGCTAGAGCCTCCATTGTTGCACTCAGGTCTAAGTCTCGTGGCCCTCTATCAGAATCCAGAGTTTTGGGAAGATTGGAGAAACTTAATTTTTCGCCCGAAAAAAAAAACGTAAGGGGTACCACTGTCGTTTTTTTTTCGGGCCGAATTTTTGAGTTTCGATATCTCAGCTCTGGAAGGGGCTAGAGCCTCCATTGTTGCGCTCAGGTCTAAGTCTCGTGGCCCTCTACCAGAATCCAGAGTTTTGGGAAGATTGGAGAAACTTAATTTTTCGCCCGAAAAAAAAACCGTAAGGGGTACCACTGTCGTTTTTTTTTCGGGCCGAATTTTTGAGCTTCGATATCTCAGCTCTGGAAGGGGCTAGAGCCTCCATTTTTGCACTCAGGTCTAAGTCTCATGGCCCTCTATCAGAATCCAGAGTTTTGGGAAGATTGGAGAAACTTAATTTTTCGCCCGAAAAAAAAAAACGTAAGGGGTACCACTGTCGTTTTTTTTTCGGGCCGAATTTTTGAGTTTCGATATCTCAGCTCTGGAAGGGGCTAGAGCCTCCATTTTTGCACTCAGGTCTAAGTCTCATGGCCCTCTATCAGAATCCAGAGTTTTGGGAAGATTGGAGAAACTTAATTTTTCACCCGAAAAAAAAAAACGTAAGGGGTACCACTGTCGTTTTTTTTTCGGGCCGAATTTTTGAGTTTCGATATCTCAGCTCTGGAATGGGCTAGAGCCTCCATTTTTGCTCTCAGGTCTAAGTCTCATGGCCCTCTACCAGAATCCAGAGTTTTGGGAAGATTGGAGAAACTTAATTTTTCGCCCGAAAAAAAAAAAAGTAAGGGGTACCACTGTCGTTTTTTTTTCGGGCCGAATTTTTGAGTTTCGATATCTCAGCTCTGGAAGGGGCTAGAGCCTCCATTGTTGCACTCAGGTCTAAGTCTCGTGGCCCTCTATCAGAATCCAGAGTTTTGGGAAGATTGGAGAAACTTAATTTTTCGCCCGAAAAAAAAAACGTAAGGGGTACCACTGTCGTTTTTTTTTTCGGGCCGAATTTTTGAGTTTCGATATCTCAGCTCTGGAAGGGGCTAGAGCCTCCATTGTTGCACTCAGGTCTAAGTCTCGTGGCCCTCTATCAGAATCCAGAGTTTTGGGAAGATTGGAGAAACTTAATTTTTCGCCCGAAAAAAAAAAAACGTAAGGGGCACCACTGTCGTTTTTTTTTCGGGCCGAATTTTTGAGTTTCGATATCTCATCTCTGGAAGGGGCTAGAGCCTCCATTGTTGCACTCAGGTCTAAGTCTCGTGGCCCTCTATCAGAATCCAGAGTTTTGGTAAGATTGGAGAAACTTAATTTTTCGCCCGAAAAAAAAAAACGTAAGGGGTACCACTGTCGTTTTTTTTTCGGGCCGAATTTTTGAGTTTCGATATCTCAGCTCTGGAAGGGGCTAGAGCCTCCATTGTTGCGCTCAGGTCTAAGTCTCGTGGCCCTCTACCAGAATCCAGAGTTTTGGGAAGATTGGAGAAACTTAATTTTTCGCCCGAAAAAAAAAAACGTAAGGGGTACCACTGTCGTTTTTTTTTCGGGCCGAATTTTTGAGTTTCGATATCTCAGCTCTGGAAGGGGCTAGAGCCTCCATTGTTGCACTCAGGTCTAAGTCTTGTGGCCCTCTACCAGAATCCAGAGTTTTGGGAAGATTGGAGAAACTTAATTTTTCGCCCGAAAAAAAACGTAAGGGGTACCACTGTCGTTTTTTTTTCGGGCCGAATTTTTGAGTTTCGATATCTCAGCTCTGGAAGGGGCTAGAGCCTCCATTTTTGCACTCAGGTCTAAGTCTCATGGCCCTCTATCAGAATCCAGAGTTTTGGGAAGATTGGAGAAAGTTAATTTTTCGCCCGAAAAAAAAAAACGTAAGGGGTACCACTGTCGTTTTTTTTTCGGGCCGAATTTTTGAGTTTCGATATCTCAGCTCTGGAAGGGGCTAGAGCCTCCATTTTTGCACTCAGGTCTAAGTCTCATGGCCCTCTATCAGAATCCAGAGTTTTGGGAAGATTGGAGAAACTTAATTTTTCGCCCGAAAAAAAAAACGTAAGGGGTACCACTGTCGTTTTTTTTTTCGGGCCGAATTTTTGAGTTTCGATATCTCAGCTCTGGAAGGGGCTAGAGCCTCCATTGTTGCGCTCAGGTCTAAGTCTCGTGGCCCTCTACCAGAATCCAGAGTTTTGGGAAGATTGGAGAAACTTAATTTTTCGCCCGAAAAAAAAAAACGTAAGGGGTACCACTGTCGTTTTTTTTTCGGGCCGAATTTTTGAGTTTCGATATCTCAGCTCTGGAAGGGGCTAGAGCCTCCATTGTTGCACTCAGGTCTAAGTCTCGTGGCCCTCTACCAGAATCCAGAGTTTTGGGAAGATTGGAGAAACTTAATTTTTCGCCCGAAAAAAAAACGTAAGGGGTACCACTGTCGTTTTTTTTTCGGGCCGAATTTTTGAGTTTCGATATCTCAGCTCTGGAAGGGGCTAGAGCCTCCATTTTTGCACTCAGGTCTAAGTCTCATGGCCCTCTATCAGAATCCAGAGTTTTGGGAAGATTGGAGAAAGTTAATTTTTCGCCCGAAAAAAAAAAACGTAAGGGGTACCACTGTCGTTTTTTTTTCGGGCCGAATTTTTGAGTTTCGATATCTCAGCTCTGGAAGGGGCTAGAGCCTCCATTTTTGCACTCAGGTCTAAGTCTCATGGCCCTCTATCAGAATCCAGAGTTTTGGGAAGATTGGAGAAACTTAATTTTTCGCCCGAAAAAAAAAACGTAAGGGGTACCACTGTCGTTTTTTTTTTCGGGCCGAATTTTTGAGTTTCGATATCTCAGCTCTGGAAGGGGCTAGAGCCTCCATTGTTGCACTCAGGTCTAAGTCTCGTGGCCCTCTATCAGAATCCAGAGTTTTGGGAAGATTGGAGAAACTTAATTTTTCGCCCGACAAAAAAAAACGTAAGGGGTACCACTGTCGTTTTTTTTTTCGGGCCGAATTTTTGAGTTTCGATATCTCAGCTCTGGAAGGGGCTAGAGCCTCCATTGTTGCACTCAGGTCTAAGTCTCGTGGCCCTCTATCAGAATCCAGAGTTTTGGGAAGATTGGAGAAACTTAATTTTTCGCCCGAAAAAAAAAACGTAAGGGGTACCACTGTCGTTTTTTTTTTCGGGCCGAATTTTTGAGTTTTGATATCTCAGCTCTGGAAGGGGCTAGAGCCTCCATTGTTGCGCTCAGGTCTAAGTCTCATGGCCCTCTATCAGAATCCAGAGTTTTGGGAAGATTGGAGAAACTTAATTTTTCGCCCGAAAAAAAAAAACGTAAGGGGTACCACTGTCGTTTTTTTTTCGGGCCGAATTTTTGAGTTTCGATATCTCAGCTCTGGAAGGGGCTAGAGCCTCCATTGTTGCGCTCAGGTCTAAGTCTCGTGGCCCTCTACCAGAATCCAGAGTTTTGGGAAGATTGGAGAAACTTAATTTTTCGCCCGAAAAAAAAAAACGTAAGGGGTACCACTGTCGTTTTTTTTTCGGGCCGAATTTTTGAGTTTCGATATCTCAGCTCTGGAAGGGGCTAGAGCCTCCATTGTTGCACTCAGGTCTAAGTCTCGTGGCCCTCTATCAGAATCCAGAGTTTTGGGAAGATTGGAGAAACTTAATTTTTCGCCCGAAAAAAAAAAACGTAAGGGGTACCACTGTCGTTTTTTTTTCGGGCCGAATTTTTGAGTTTCGATATCTCAGCTCTGGAAGGGGCTAGAGCCTCCATTGTTGCGCTCAGGTCTAAGTCTCGTGGCCCTCTACCAGAATCCAGAGTTTTGGGAAGATTGGAGAAACTTAATTTTTCGCCCGAAAAAAAAACCGTAAGGGGTACCACTGTCGTTTTTTTTTTCGGGCCGAATTTTTGAGCTTCGATATCTCAGCTCTGGAAGGGGCTAGAGCCTCCATTTTTGCACTCAGGTCTAAGTCTCATGGCCCTCTATCAGAATCCAGAGTTTTGGGAAGATTGGAGAAACTTAATTTTTCGCCCGAAAAAAAAAAACGTAAGGGGTACCACTGTCGTTTTTTTTTCGGGCCGAATTTTTGAGTTTCGATATCTCAGCTCTGGAAGGGGCTAGAGCCTCCATTTTTGCACTCAGGTCTAAGTCTCATGGCCCTCTATCAGAATCCAGAGTTTTGGGAAGATTGGAGAAACTTAATTTTTCACCCGAAAAAAAAAAACGTAAGGGGTACCACTGTCGTTTTTTTTTCGGGCCGAATTTTTGAGTTTCGATATCTCAGCTCTGGAATGGGCTAGAGCCTCCATTTTTGCTCTCAGGTCTAAGTCTCATGGCCCTCTATCAGAATCCAGAGTTTTGGGAAGATTGGAGAAACTTAATTTTTCGCCCGAAAAAAAAAAAGTAAGGGGTACCACTGTCGTTTTTTTTTCGGGCCGAATTTTTGAGTTTCGATATCTCAGCTCTGGAAGGGGCTAGAGCCTCCATTGTTGCACTCAGGTCTAAGTCTCGTGGCCCTCTATCAGAATCCAGAGTTTTGGGAAGATTGGAGAAACTTAATTTTTCGCCCGAAAAAAAAAACGTAAGGGGTACCACTGTCGTTTTTTTTTTCGGGCCGAATTTTTGAGTTTCGATATCTCAGCTCTGGAAGGGGCTAGAGCCTCCATTGTTGCACTCAGGTCTAAGTCTCGTGGCCCTCTATCAGAATCCAGAGTTTTGGGAAGATTGGAGAAACTTAATTTTTCGCCCGAAAAAAAAAACGTAAGGGGTACCACTGTCGTTTTTTTTTCGGGCCGAATTTTTGAGTTTCGATATCTCAGCTCTGGAAGGGGCTAGAGCCTCCATTTTTGCACTCAGGTCTAAGTCTCATGGCCCTCTATCAGAATCCAGAGTTTTGGGAAGATTGGAGAAACTTAATTTTTCGCCCGAAAAAAAAAAACGTAAGGGGTACCACTGTCGTTTTTTTTTCGGGCCGAATTTTTGATTTTCGATATCTCAGCTCTGGAAGGGGCTAGAGCCTCCATTTTTGCACTCAGGTCTAAGTCTCATGGCCCTCTATCAGAATCCAGAGTTTTGGGAAGATTGGAGAAACTTAATTTTTCGCCCGAAAAAAAAAACGTAAGGGGTACCACTGTCGTTTTTTTTTTCGGGCCGAATTTTTGAGTTTCGATATCTCAGCTCTGGAAGGGGCTAGAGCCTCCATTGTTGCACTCAGGTCTAAGTCTCGTGGCCCTCTATCAGAATCCAGAGTTTTGGGAAGATTGGAGAAACTTAATTTTTCGCCCGAAAAAAAAAACGTAAGGGGTACCACTGTCGTTTTTTTTTTCGGGCCGAATTTTTGAGTTTCGATATCTCAGCTCTGGAAGGGGCTAGAGCCTCCATTGTTGCACTCAGGTCTAAGTCTCGTGGCCCTCTATCAGAATCCAGAGTTTGGGGAAGATTGGAGAAACTTAATTTTTCGCCCGAAAAAAAAAACGTAAGGGGTACCACTGTCGTTTTTTTTTTCGGGCCGAATTTTTGAGTTTTGATATCTCAGCTCTGGAAGGGGCTAGAGCCTCCATTGTTGCGCTCAGGTCTAAGTCTCATGGCCCTCTATCAGAATCCAGAGTTTTGGGAAGATTGGAGAAACTTAATTTTTCGCCCGAAAAAAAAAAACGTAAGGGGTACCACTGTCGTTTTTTTTTCGGGCCGAATTTTTGAGCTTCGATATCTCAGCTCTGGAAGGGGCTAGAGCCTCCATTTTTGCACTCAGGTCTAAGTCTCATGGCCCTCTATCAGAATCCAGAGTTTTGGGAAGATTGGAGAAACTTAATTTTTCGCCGGAAAAAAAAAAACGTAAGGGGTACCACTGTCGTTTTTTTTTCGGGCCGAATTTTTGAGTTTCGATATCTCAGCTCTGGAAGGGGCTAGAGCCTCCATTTTTGCACTCAGGTCTAAGTCTCATGGCCCTCTATCAGAATCCAGAGTTTTGGGAAGATTGGAGAAACTTAATTTTTCACCCGAAAAAAAAAAACGTAAGGGGTACCACTGTCGTTTTTTTTTCGGGCCGAATTTTTGAGTTTCGATATCTCAGCTCTGGAAGGGGCTAGAGCCTCCATTGTTGCGCTCAGGTCTAAGTCTCGTGGCCCTCTACCAGAATCCAGAGTTTTGGGAAGATTGGAGAAACTTAATTTTTTGCCCGAAAAAAAAAACGTAAGGGGTACCACTGTCGTTTTTTTTTCGGGCCGAATTTTTGAGTTTCGATATCTCATCTCTGGAAGGGGCTAGAGCCTCCATTGTTGCACTCAGGTCTAAGTCTCGTGGCCCTCTATCAGAATCCAGAGTTTTGGGAAGATTGGAGAAACTTAATTTTTCGCCCGAAAAAAAAAACGTAAGGGGTACCACTGTCGTTTTTTTTTCGGGCCGAATTTTTGAGTTTCGATATCTCAGCTCTGGAAGGGGCTAGAGCCTCCATTTTTGCACTCAGGTCTAAGTCTCATGGCCCTCTATCAGAATCCAGAGTTTTGGGAAGATTGGAGAAACTTAATTTTTCACCCGAAAAAAAAAAACGTAAGGGGTACCACTGTCGTTTTTTTTTTCGGGCCGAATTTTTGAGTTTCGATATCTCAGCTCTGGAATGGGCTAGAGCCTCCATTTTTGCACTCAGGTCTAAGTCTCGTGGCCCTCTATCAGAATCCAGAGTTTTGGGAAGATTGGAGAAACTTAATTTTTCGCCCGAAAAAAAAAAACGTAAGGGGTACCACTGTCGTTTTTTTTTTCGGGCCGAATTTTGGAGTTTCGATATCTCAGCTCTGGAAGGGGCTAGAGCCTCCATTGTTGCACTCAGGTCTAAGTCTCGTGGCCCTCTATCAGAATCCAGAGTTTTGGGAAGATTGGAGAAACTTAATTTTTCGCCCGAAAAAAAAAACGTAAGGGGTACCACTGTCGTTTTTTTTTTCGGGCCGAATTTTTGAGTTTCGATATCTCAGCTCTGGAAGGGGCTAGAGCCTCCATTGTTGCACTCAGGTCTAAGTCTCGTGGCCCTCTATCAGAATCCAGAGTTTTGGGAAGATTGGAGAAACTTAATTTTTCGCCCGAAAAAAAAAACGTAAGGGGTACCACTGTCGTTTTTTTTTTCGGGCCGAATTTTTGAGTTTCGATATCTCAGCTCTGGAAGGGGCTAGAGCCTCCATTGTTGCACTCAGGTCTAAGTCTCGTGGCCCTCTATCAGAATCCAGAGTTTTGGGAAGATTGGAGAAACTTAATTTTTCGCCCGAAAAAAAAAACGTAAGGGGTACCACTGTCGTTTTTTTTTTCGGGCCGAATTTTTGAGTTTTGATATCTCAGCTCTGGAAGGGGCTAGAGCCTCCATTGTTGCGCTCAGGTCTAAGTCTCATGGCCCTCTATCAGAATCCAGAGTTTTGGGAAGATTGGAGAAACTTAATTTTTCGCCCGAAAAAAAAAAACGTAAGGGGTACCACTGTCGTTTTTTTTTCGGGCCGAATTTTTGAGTTTCGATATCTCAGCTCTGGAAGGGGCTAGAGCCTCCATTGTTGCGCTCAGGTCTAAGTCTCGTGGCCCTCTACCAGAATCCAGAGTTTTGGGAAGATTGGAGAAACTTAATTTTTCGCCCGAAAAAAAAAAACGTAAGGGGTACCACTGTCGTTTTTTTTTCGGGCCGAATTTTTGAGTTTCGATATCTCAGCTCTGGAAGGGGCTAGAGCCTCCATTGTTGCACTCAGGTCTAAGTCTCGTGGCCCTCTATCAGAATCCAGAGTTTTGGGAAGATTGGAGAAACTTAATTTTTCGCCCGAAAAAAAAAAACGTAAGGGGTACCACTGTCGTTTTTTTTTCGGGCCGAATTTTTGAGTTTCGATATCTCAGCTCTGGAAGGGGCTAGAGCCTCCATTGTTGCGCTCAGGTCTAAGTCTCGTGGCCCTCTACCAGAATCCAGAGTTTTGGGAAGATTGGAGAAACTTAATTTTTCACCCGAAAAAAAAAAACGTAAGGGGTACCACTGTCGTTTTTTTTTTCGGGCCGAATTTTTGAGTTTCGATATCTCAGCTCTGGAATGGGCTAGAGCCTCCATTTTTGCACTCAGGTCTAAGTCTCGTGGCCCTCTATCAGAATCCAGAGTTTTGGGAAGATTGGAGAAACTTAATTTTTCGCCCGAAAAAAAAAAACGTAAGGGGTACCACTGTCGTTTTTTTTTTCGGGCCGAATTTTGGAGTTTCGATATCTCAGCTCTGGAAGGGGCTAGAGCCTCCATTGTTGCACTCAGGTCTAAGTCTCGTGGCCCTCTATCAGAATCCAGAGTTTTGGGAAGATTGGAGAAACTTAATTTTTCGCCCGAAAAAAAAAACGTAAGGGGTACCACTGTCGTTTTTTTTTTCGGGCCGAATTTTTGAGTTTCGATATCTCAGCTCTGGAAGGGGCTAGAGCCTCCATTGTTGCACTCAGGTCTAAGTCTCGTGGCCCTCTATCAGAATCCAGAGTTTTGGGAAGATTGGAGAAACTTAATTTTTCGCCCGAAAAAAAAAACGTAAGGGGTACCACTGTCGTTTTTTTTTTCGGGCCGAATTTTTGAGTTTCGATATCTCAGCTCTGGAAGGGGCTAGAGCCTCCATTGTTGCACTCAGGTCTAAGTCTCGTGGCCCTCTATCAGAATCCAGAGTTTTGGGAAGATTGGAGAAACTTAATTTTTCGCCCGAAAAAAAAAACGTAAGGGGTACCACTGTCGTTTTTTTTTTCGGGCCGAATTTTTGAGTTTTGATATCTCAGCTCTGGAAGGGGCTAGAGCCTCCATTGTTGCGCTCAGGTCTAAGTCTCATGGCCCTCTATCAGAATCCAGAGTTTTGGGAAGATTGGAGAAACTTAATTTTTCGCCCGAAAAAAAAAAACGTAAGGGGTACCACTGTCGTTTTTTTTTCGGGCCGAATTTTTGAGTTTCGATATCTCAGCTCTGGAAGGGGCTAGAGCCTCCATTGTTGCGCTCAGGTCTAAGTCTCGTGGCCCTCTACCAGAATCCAGAGTTTTGGGAAGATTGGAGAAACTTAATTTTTCGCCCGAAAAAAAAAAACGTAAGGGGTACCACTGTCGTTTTTTTTTCGGGCCGAATTTTTGAGTTTCGATATCTCAGCTCTGGAAGGGGCTAGAGCCTCCATTGTTGCACTCAGGTCTAAGTCTCGTGGCCCTCTATCAGAATCCAGAGTTTTGGGAAGATTGGAGAAACTTAATTTTTCGCCCGAAAAAAAAAAACGTAAGGGGTACCACTGTCGTTTTTTTTTCGGGCCGAATTTTTGAGTTTCGATATCTCAGCTCTGGAAGGGGCTAGAGCCTCCATTGTTGCGCTCAGGTCTAAGTCTCGTGGCCCTCTACCAGAATCCAGAGTTTTGGGAAGATTGGAGAAACTTAATTTTTCGCCCGAAAAAAAAACCGTAAGGGGTACCACTGTCGTTTTTTTTTCGGGCCGAATTTTTGAGCTTCGATATCTCAGCTCTGGAAGGGGCTAGAGCCTCCATTTTTGCACTCAGGTCTAAGTCTCATGGCCCTCTATCAGAATCCAGAGTTTTGGGAAGATTGGAGAAACTTAATTTTTCGCCCGAAAAAAAAAAACGTAAGGGGTACCACTGTCGTTTTTTTTTCGGGCCGAATTTTTGAGTTTCGATATCTCAGCTCTGGAAGGGGCTAGAGCCTCCATTTTTGCACTCAGGTCTAAGTCTCATGGCCCTCTATCAGAATCCAGAGTTTTGGGAAGATTGGAGAAACTTAATTTTTCACCCGAAAAAAAAAATCGTAAGGGGTACCACTGTCGTTTTTTTTTCGGGCCGAATTTTTGAGTTTCGATATCTCAGCTCTGGAATGGGCTAGAGCCTCCATTTTTGCTCTCAGGTCTAAGTCTCATGGCCCTCTATCAGAATCCAGAGTTTTGGGAAGATTGGAGAAACTTAATTTTTCACCCGAAAAAAAAAACGTAAGGGGTACCACTGTCGTTTTTTTTTCGGGCCGAATTTTTGAGTTTCGATATCTCAGCTCTGGAAGGGGCTAGAGCCTCCATTTTTGCACTCAGGTCTAAGTCTCATGGCCCTCTATCAGAATCCAGAGTTTTGGGAAGATTGGAGAAACTTAATTTTTCACCCGAAAAAAAAAACGTAAGGGGTACCACTGTCGTTTTTTTTTCGGGCCGAATTTTTGAGTTTCGATATCTCAGCTCTGGAAGGGGCTAGAGCCTCCATTTTTGCACTCAGGTCTAAGTCTCATGGCCCTCTATCAGAATCCAGAGTTTTGGGAAGATTGGAGAAACTTAATTTTTCACCCGAAAAAAAAAACGTAAGGGGTACCACTGTCGTTTTTTTTTTGGGGCCGAATTTTTGAGTTTCGATATCTCAGCTCTGGAATGGGCTAGAGCCTCCATTTTTGCACTCAGGTCTAAGTCTCATGGCCCTCTATCAGAATCCAGAGTTTTGGGAAGATTGGAGAAACTTAATTTTTCGCCCGAAAAAAAAAAACGTAAGGGGTACCACTGTCGTTTTTTTTTCGGGCCGAATTTTTGAGTTTCGATATCTCAGCTCTGGAAGGGGCTAGAGCCTCCATTGTTGCACTCAGGTCTAAGTCTCGTGGCCCTCTATCAGAATCCAGAGTTTTGGGAAGATTGGAGAAACTTAATTTTTCGCCCGAAAAAAAAAACGTAAGGGGTACCACTGTCGGTTTTTTTTTCGGGCCGAATTTTTGAGTTTCGATATCTCAGCTCTGGAAGGGGCTAGAGCCTCCATTGTTGCACTCAGGTCTAAGTCTCGTGGCCCTCTATCAGAATCCAGAGTTTTGGGAAGATTGGAGAAACTTAATTTTTCACCCGAAAAAAAAAACGTAAGGGGTACCACTGTCGTTTTTTTTTCGGGCCGAATTTTTGAGTTTCGATATCTCAGCTCTGGAAGGGGCTAGAGCCTCCATTTTTGCACTCAGGTCTAAGTCTCATGGCCCTCTATCAGAATCCAGAGTTTTGGGAAGATTGGAGAAACTTAATTTTTCACCCGAAAAAAAAAACGTAAGGGGTACCACTGTCGTTTTTTTTTTGGGGCCGAATTTTTGAGTTTCGATATCTCAGCTCTGGAATGGGCTAGAGCCTCCATTTTTGCACTCAGGTCTAAGTCTCATGTCCCTCTATCAGAATCCAGAGTTTTGGGAAGATTGGAGAAACTTAATTTTTCGCCCGAAAAAAAAAAACGTAAGGGGTACCACTGTCGTTTTTTTTTCGGGCCGAATTTTTGAGTTTCGATATCTCAGCTCTGGAAGGGGCTAGAGCCTCCATTGTTGCACTCAGGTCTAAGTCTCGTGGCCCTCTATCAGAATCCAGAGTTTTGGGAAGATTGGAGAAACTTAATTTTTCGCCCGAAAAAAAAAACGTAAGGGGTACCACTGTCGGTTTTTTTTTCGGGCCGAATTTTTGAGTTTCGATATCTCAGCTCTGGAAGGGGCTAGAGCCTCCATTGTTGCACTCAGGTCTAAGTCTCGTGGCCCTCTATCAGAATCCAGAGTTTTGGGAAGATTGGAGAAACTTAATTTTTCGCCCGAAAAAAAAAAACGTAAGGGGTACCACTGTCGTTTTTTTTTTCGGGCCGAATTTTTGAGTTTTGATATCTCAGCTCTGGAAGGGGCTAGAGCCTCCATTGTTGCGCTCAGGTCTAAGTCTCATGGCCCTCTATCAGAATCCAGAGTTTTGGGAAGATTGGAGAAACTTAATTTTTCGCCCGAAAAAAAAAAAACGTAAGGGGTACCACTGTCGTTTTTTTTTCGGGCCGAATTTTTGAGTTTCGATATCTCAGCTCTGGAAGGGGCTAGAGCCTCCATTGTTGCGCTCAGGTCTAAGTCTCGTGGCCCTCTACCAGAATCCAGAGTTTTGGGAAGATTGGAGAAACTTAATTTTTCGCCCGGAAAAAAAAAACGTAAGGGGTACCACTGTCGTTTTTTTTTCGGGCCGAATTTTTGAGTTTCGATATCTCATCTCTGGAAGGGGCTAGAGCCTCCATTGTTGCACTCAGGTCTAAGTCTCGTGGCCCTCTATCAGAATCCAGAGTTTTGGGAAGATTGGAGAAACTTAATTTTTCGCCCGAAAAAAAAAAACGTAAGGGGTACCACTGTCGTTTTTTTTTCGGGCCGAATTTTTGAGTTTCGATATCTCAGCTCTGGAAGGGGCTAGAGCCTCCATTTTTGCACTCAGGTCTAAGTCTCATGGCCCTCTATCAGAATCCAGAGTTTTGGGAAAATTGGAGAAACTTAATTTTTCACCCGAAAAAAAAAAACGTAAGGGGTACCACTGTCGTTTTTTTTTCGGGCCGAATTTTTGAGTTTCGATATCTCAGCTCTGGAAGGGGCTAGAGCCTCCATTGTTGCACTCAGGTCTAAGTCTCGTGGCCCTCTATCAGAATCCAGAGTTTTGGGAAGATTGGAGAAACTTAATTTTTCGCCCGAAAAAAAAAAAACGTAAGGGGTACCACTGTCGTTTTTTTTTCGGGCCGAATTTTTGAGCTTCGATATCTCAGCTCTGGAAGGGGCTAGAGCCTCCATTTTTGCACTCAGGTCTAAGTCTCATGGCCCTCTATCAGAATCCAAAGTTTTGGGAAGATTGGAGAAACTTAATTTTTCGCCGGAAAAAAAAAAACGTAAGGGGTACCACTGTCGTTTTTTTTTCGGGCCGAATTTTTGAGTTTCGATATCTCAGCTCTGGAAGGGGCTAGAGCCTCCATTTTTGCACTCAGGTCTAAGTCTCATGGCCCTCTATCAGAATCCAGAGTTTTGGGAAGATTGGAGAAACTTAATTTTTCACCCGAAAAAAAAAAACGTAAGGGGTACCACTGTCGTTTTTTTTTCGGGCCGAATTTTTGAGTTTCGATATCTCAGCTCTGGAAGGGGCTAGAGCCTCCATTGTTGCGCTCAGGTCTAAGTCTCGTGGCCCTCTACCAGAATCCAGAGTTTTGGGAAGATTGGAGAAACTTAATTTTTTGCCCGAAAAAAAAAACGTAAGGGGTACCACTGTCGTTTTTTTTTCGGGCCGAATTTTTGAGTTTCGATATCTCATCTCTGGAAGGGGCTAGAGCCTCCATTGTTGCACTCAGGTCTAAGTCTCGTGGCCCTCTATCAGAATCCAGAGTTTTGGGAAGATTGGAGAAACTTAATTTTTCGCCCGAAAAAAAAAACGTAAGGGGTACCACTGTCGTTTTTTTTTCGGGCCGAATTTTTGAGTTTCGATATCTCAGCTCTGGAAGGGGCTAGAGCCTCCATTTTTGCACTCAGGTCTAAGTCTCATGGCCCTCTATCAGAATCCAGAGTTTTGGGAAGATTGGAGAAACTTAATTTTTCACCCGAAAAAAAAAAACGTAAGGGGTACCACTGTCGTTTTTTTTTTCGGGCCGAATTTTTGAGTTTCGATATCTCAGCTCTGGAATGGGCTAGAGCCTCCATTTTTGCACTCAGGTCTAAGTCTCGTGGCCCTCTATCAGAATCCAGAGTTTTGGGAAGATTGGAGAAACTTAATTTTTCGCCCGAAAAAAAAAAACGTAAGGGGTACCACTGTCGTTTTTTTTTTCGGGCCGAATTTTGGAGTTTCGATATCTTAGCTCTGGAAGGGGCTAGAGCCTCCATTGTTGCACTCAGGTCTAAGTCTCGTGGCCCTCTATCAGAATCCAGAGTTTTGGGAAGATTGGAGAAACTTAATTTTTCGCCCGAAAAAAAAAACGTAAGGGGTACCACTGTCGTTTTTTTTTTCGGGCCGAATTTTTGAGTTTCGATATCTCAGCTCTGGAAGGGGCTAGAGCCTCCATTGTTGCACTCAGGTCTAAGTCTCGTGGCCCTCTATCAGAATCCAGAGTTTTGGGAAGATTGGAGAAACTTAATTTTTCGCCCGAAAAAAAAAACGTAAGGGGTACCACTGTCGTTTTTTTTTTCGGGCCGAATTTTTGAGTTTCGATATCTCAGCTCTGGAAGGGGCTAGAGCCTCCATTGTTGCACTCAGGTCTAAGTCTCGTGGCCCTCTATCAGAATCCAGAGTTTTGGGAAGATTGGAGAAACTTAATTTTTCGCCCGAAAAAAAAAACGTAAGGGGTACCACTGTCGTTTTTTTTTTCGGGCCGAATTTTTGAGTTTTGATATCTCAGCTCTGGAAGGGGCTAGAGCCTCCATTGTTGCGCTCAGGTCTAAGTCTCATGGCCCTCTATCAGAATCCAGAGTTTTGGGAAGATTGGAGAAACTTAATTTTTCGCCCGAAAAAAAAAAACGTAAGGGGTACCACTGTCGTTTTTTTTTCGGGCCGAATTTTTGAGTTTCGATATCTCAGCTCTGGAAGGGGCTAGAGCCTCCATTGTTGCGCTCAGGTCTAAGTCTCGTGGCCCTCTACCAGAATCCAGAGTTTTGGGAAGATTGGAGAAACTTAATTTTTCGCCCGAAAAAAAAAAACGTAAGGGGTACCACTGTCGTTTTTTTTTCGGGCCGAATTTTTGAGTTTCGATATCTCAGCTCTGGAAGGGGCTAGAGCCTCCATTGTTGCACTCAGGTCTAAGTCTCGTGGCCCTCTATCAGAATCCAGAGTTTTGGGAAGATTGGAGAAACTTAATTTTTCGCCCGAAAAAAAAAAACGTAAGGGGTACCACTGTCGTTTTTTTTTCGGGCCGAATTTTTGAGTTTCGATATCTCAGCTCTGGAAGGGGCTAGAGCCTCCATTGTTGCGCTCAGGTCTAAGTCTCGTGGCCCTCTACCAGAATCCAGAGTTTTGGGAAGATTGGAGAAACTTAATTTTTCGCCCGAAAAAAAAACCGTAAGGGGTACCACTGTCGTTTTTTTTTCGGGCCGAATTTTTGAGCTTCGATATCTCAGCTCTGGAAGGGGCTAGAGCCTCCATTTTTGCACTCAGGTCTAAGTCTCATGGCCCTCTATCAGAATCCAGAGTTTTGGGAAGATTGGAGAAACTTAATTTTTCGCCCGAAAAAAAAAAACGTAAGGGGTACCACTGTCGTTTTTTTTTCGGGCCGAATTTTTGAGTTTCGATATCTCAGCTCTGGAAGGGGCTAGAGCCTCCATTTTTGCACTCAGGTCTAAGTCTCATGGCCCTCTATCAGAATCCAGAGTTTTGGGAAGATTGGAGAAACTTAATTTTTCACCCGAAAAAAAAAAACGTAAGGGGTACCACTGTCGTTTTTTTTTCGGGCCGAATTTTTGAGTTTCGATATCTCAGCTCTGGAATGGGCTAGAGCCTCCATTTTTGCTCTCAGGTCTAAGTCTCATGGCCCTCTATCAGAATCCAGAGTTTTGGGAAGATTGGAGAAACTTAATTTTTCACCCGAAAAAAAAAACGTAAGGGGTACCACTGTCGTTTTTTTTTCGGGCCGAATTTTTGAGTTTCGATATCTCAGCTCTGGAAGGGGCTAGAGCCTCCATTTTTGCACTCAGGTCTAAGTCTCATGGCCCTCTATCAGAATCCAGAGTTTTGGGAAGATTGGAGAAACTTAATTTTTCACCCGAAAAAAAAAACGTAAGGGGTACCACTGTCGTTTTTTTTTCGGGCCGAATTTTTGAGTTTCGATATCTCAGCTCTGGAAGGGGCTAGAGCCTCCATTTTTGCACTCAGGTCTAAGTCTCATGGCCCTCTATCAGAATCCAGAGTTTTGGGAAGATTGGAGAAACTTAATTTTTCACCCGAAAAAAAAAACGTAAGGGGTACCACTGTCGTTTTTTTTTTGGGGCCGAATTTTTGAGTTTCGATATCTCAGCTCTGGAATGGGCTAGAGCCTCCATTTTTGCACTCAGGTCTAAGTCTCATGGCCCTCTATCAGAATCCAGAGTTTTGGGAAGATTGGAGAAACTTAATTTTTCGCCCGAAAAAAAAAAACGTAAGGGGTACCACTGTCGTTTTTTTTTCGGGCCGAATTTTTGAGTTTCGATATCTCAGCTCTGGAAGGGGCTAGAGCCTCCATTGTTGCACTCAGGTCTAAGTCTCGTGGCCCTCTATCAGAATCCAGAGTTTTGGGAAGATTGGAGAAACTTAATTTTTCGCCCGAAAAAAAAAACGTAAGGGGTACCACTGTCGGTTTTTTTTTCGGGCCGAATTTTTGAGTTTCGATATCTCAGCTCTGGAAGGGGCTAGAGCCTCCATTGTTGCACTCAGGTCTAAGTCTCGTGGCCCTCTATCAGAATCCAGAGTTTTGGGAAGATTGGAGAAACTTAATTTTTCACCCGAAAAAAAAAACGTAAGGGGTACCACTGTCGTTTTTTTTTCGGGCCGAATTTTTGAGTTTCGATATCTCAGCTCTGGAAGGGGCTAGAGCCTCCATTTTTGCACTCAGGTCTAAGTCTCATGGCCCTCTATCAGAATCCAGAGTTTTGGGAAGATTGGAGAAACTTAATTTTTCACCCGAAAAAAAAAACGTAAGGGGTACCACTGTCGTTTTTTTTTTGGGGCCGAATTTTTGAGTTTCGATATCTCAGCTCTGGAATGGGCTAGAGCCTCCATTTTTGCACTCAGGTCTAAGTCTCATGTCCCTCTATCAGAATCCAGAGTTTTGGGAAGATTGGAGAAACTTAATTTTTCGCCCGAAAAAAAAAAACGTAAGGGGTACCACTGTCGTTTTTTTTTCGGGCCGAATTTTTGAGTTTCGATATCTCAGCTCTGGAAGGGGCTAGAGCCTCCATTGTTGCACTCAGGTCTAAGTCTCGTGGCCCTCTATCAGAATCCAGAGTTTTGGGAAGATTGGAGAAACTTAATTTTTCGCCCGAAAAAAAAAACGTAAGGGGTACCACTGTCGTTTTTTTTTTCGGGCCGAATTTTTGAGTTTTGATATCTCAGCTCTGGAAGGGGCTAGAGCCTCCATTGTTGCGCTCAGGTCTAAGTCTCATGGCCCTCTATCAGAATCCAGAGTTTTGGGAAGATTGGAGAAACTTAATTTTTCGCCCGAAAAAAAAAAACGTAAGGGGTACCACTGTCGTTTTTTTTTCGGGCCGAATTTTTGAGTTTCGATATCTCAGCTCTGGAAGGGGCTAGAGCCTCCATTGTTGCGCTCAGGTCTAAGTCTCGTGGCCCTCTACCAGAATCCAGAGTTTTGGGAAGATTGGAGAAACTTAATTTTTCGCCCGAAAAAAAAAAACGTAAGGGGTACCACTGTCGTTTTTTTTTCGGGCCGAATTTTTGAGTTTCGATATCTCATCTCTGGAAGGGGCTAGAGCCTCCATTGTTGCACTCAGGTCTAAGTCTCGTGGCCCTCTATCAGAATCCAGAGTTTTGGGAAGATTGGAGAAACTTAATTTTTCGCCCGAAAAAAAAAACGTAAGGGGTACCACTGTCGTTTTTTTTTTCGGGCCGAATTTTTGAGTTTCGATATCTCAGCTCTGGAAGGGGCTAGAGCCTCCATTTTTGCACTCAGGTCTAAGTCTCATGGCCCTCTATCAGAATCCAGAGTTTTGGGAAAATTGGAGAAACTTAATTTTTCACCCGAAAAAAAAAAAGTAAGGGGTACCACTGTCGTTTTTTTTTCCGGGCCGAATTTTTGAGTTTCGATATCTCAGCTCTGGAAGGGGCTAGAGCCTCCATTGTTGCACTCAGGTCTAAGTCTCGTGGCCCTCTATCAGAATCCAGAGTTTTGGGAAGATTGGAGAAACTTAATTTTTCGCCCGAAAAAAAAAAAACGTAAGGGGTACCACTGTCGTTTTTTTTTCGGGCCGAATTTTTGAGCTTCGATATCTCAGCTCTGGAAGGGGCTAGAGCCTCCATTTTTGCACTCAGGTCTAAGTCTCGTGGCCCTCTATCAGAATCCAGAGTTTTGGGAAGATTGGAGAAACTTAATTTTTCGCCCGAAAAAAAAAACGTAAGGGATACCACTGTCGTTTTTTTTTCGGGCCGAATTTTTGAGTTTCGATATCTCAGCTCTGGAAGGGGCTAGAGCCTCCATTGTTGCGCTCAGGTCTAAGTCTCATGGCCCTCTATCAGAATCCAGAGTTTTGGGAAGATTGGAGAAACTTAATTTTTCGCCCGAAAAAAAAAAACGTAAGGGGTACCACTGTCGTTTTTTTTTCGGGCCGAATTTTTGAGTTTCGATATCTCAGCTCTGGAAGGGGCTAGAGCCTCCATTGTTGCGCTCAGGTCTAAGTCTCGTGGCCCTCTACCAGAATCCAGAGTTTTGGGAAGATTGGAGAAACTTAATTTTTCGCCCGAAAAAAAAAACGTAAGGGGTACCACTGTCGTTTTTTTTTCGGGCCGAATTTTTGAGTTTCGATATCTCATCTCTGGAAGGGGCTAGAGCCTCCATTGTTGCACTCAGGTCTAAGTCTCGTGGCCCTCTATCAGAATCCAGAGTTTTGGGAAGATTGGAGAAACTTAATTTTTCGGCCGAAAAAAAAAAACGTAAGGGGTACCACTGTCGTTTTTTTTTTTCGGGGCGAAAAATTAAGTTTCTCCAATCTTCCCAAAACTCTGGATTCTGATAGAGGGCCATGAGACTTAGACCTGAGTGCAAAAATGGAGGCTCTAGCCCCTTCCAGAGCTGAGATATCGAAACTCAAAAATTCGGCCCGAAAAAAAAACGACAGTGGTACCCCTTACGTTTTTTTTTTTCGGGCGAAAAATTAAGTTTCTCCAATCTTCCCAAAACTCTGGATTCTGATAGAGGGCCACGAGACTTAGACCTGAGTGCAATAATGGAGGCTCTAGCCCCTTCCAGAGCTGAGATATCGAAACTCAAAAATTCGGCCCGAAAAAAAAACGACAGTGGTACCCCTTACGTTTTTTTTTTTCGGGCGAAAAATTAAGTTTCTCCAAACTTCCCAAAACTCTGGATTCTGATAGAGGGCCATGAGACTTAGACCTGAGCGCAACAATGGAGGCTCTAGCCCCTTCCAGAGCTGAGATATCGAAACTCAAAAATTCGGCCCGAAAAAAAAACGACAGTGGTACCCCTTACGTTTTTTTTTTTCGGCCGAAAAATTAAGTTTCTCCAATCTTCCCAAAACTCTGGATTCTGGTAGAGGGCCACGAGACTTAGACCTGAGTGCAACAATGGAGGCTCTGGCCCCTTCCAGAGCTGAGATATCGAAACTCAAAAATTCGGCCCGAAAAAAAAACGACAGTGGTACCCCTTACGTTTTTTTTTTTCGGCCGAAAAATTAAGTTTCTCCAATCTTCCCAAAACTCTGGATTCTGGTAGAGGGCCACGAGACTTAGACCTGAGTGCAACAATGGAGGCTCTAGCCCCTTCCAGAGCTGAGATATCGAAACTCAAAAATTCGGCCCGAAAAAAAAAAACGACAGTGGTACCCCTTACGTTTTTTTTTTCGGGCGAAAAATTAAGTTTCTCCAATCTTCCCAAAACTCTGGATTCTGATAGAGGGCCATGAGACTTAGACCTGAGTGCAAAAATGGAGGCTCTAGCCCCTTCCAGAGCTGAGATATCGAAACTCAAAAATTCGGCCCGAAAAAAAAACGACAGTGGTACCCCTTACGTTTTTTTTTTTCGGGCGAAAAATTAAGTTTCTCCAATCTTCCCAAAACTCTGGATTCTGATAGAGGGCCACGAGACTTAGACCTGAGTGCAATAATGGAGGCTCTAGCCCCTTCCAGAGCTGAGATATCGAAACTCAAAAATTCGGCCCGAAAAAAAAACGACAGTGGTACCCCTTACGTTTTTTTTTTTCGGGCGAAAAATTAAGTTTCTCCAAACTTCCCAAAACTCTGGATTCTGATAGAGGGCCATGAGACTTAGACCTGAGCGCAACAATGGAGGCTCTAGCCCCTTCCAGAGCTGAGATATCGAAACTCAAAAATTCGGCCCGAAAAAAAAACGACAGTGGTACCCCTTACGTTTTTTTTTTCGGGTGAAAAATTAAGTTTCTCCAATCTTCCCAAAACTCTGGATTCTGATAGAGGGCCATGAGACTTAGACCTGAGTGCAAAAATGGAGGCTCTAGCCCCTTCCAGAGCTGAGATATCGAAACTCAAAAATTCGGCCCGAAAAAAAAACGACAGTGGTACCCCTTACGTTTTTTTTTTCGGGCGAAAAATTAAGTTTCTCCAATCTTCCCAAAACTCTGGATTCTGATAGAGGGCCACCAGACTTAGACCTGAGTGCAAAAATGGAGGCTCTAGCCCCTTCCAGAGCTGAGATATCGAAACTCAAAAATTCGGCCCGAAAAAAAAACGACAGTGGTACCCCTTACGTTTTTTTTTTTTCGGGCGAAAAATTAAGTTTCTCCAAACTTCCCAAAACTCTGGATTCTGATAGAGGGCCATGAGACTTAGACCTGAGCGCAACAATGGAGGCTCTAGCCCCTTCCAGAGCTGAGATATCGAAACTCAAAAATTCGGCCCGAAAAAAAAACGACAGTGGTACCCCTTACGTTTTTTTTTTCGGGTGAAAAATTAAGTTTCTCCAATCTTCCCAAAACTCTGGATTCTGATAGAGGGCCATGAGACTTAGACCTGAGTGCAAAAATGGAGGCTCTAGCCCCTTCCAGAGCTGAGATATCAAAACTCAAAAATTCGGCCTGAAAAAAAAACGACAGTGGTACCCCTTACGTTTTTTTTTTCGGGTGAAAAATTAAGTTTCTCCAATCTTCCCAAAACTCTGGATTCTGATAGAGGGCCACCAGACTTAGACCTGAGTGCAAAAATGGAGGCTCTAGCCCCTTCCAGAGCTGAGATATCGAAACTCAAAAATTCGGCCCGAAAAAAAAACGACAGTGGTACCCCTTACGTTTTTTTTTTCGGGCGAAAAATTAAGTTTCTCCAATCTTCCCAAAACTCTGGATTCTGATAGAGGGCCACCAGACTTAGACCTGAGTGCAAAAATGGAGGCTCTAGCCCCTTCCAGAGCTGAGATATCGAAACTCAAAAATTCGGCCCGAAAAAAAAACGACAGTGGTACCCCTTACGTTTTTTTTTTTTCGGGCGAAAAATTAAGTTTCTCCAATCTTCCCAAAACTCTGGATTCTGATAGAGGGCCATGAGACTTAGACCTGAGTGCAAAAAGGAGGCTCTAGCCCCTTCCAGAGCTGAGATATCGAAACTCAAAAATTCGGCCCAAAAAAAAAACGACAGTGGTACCCCTTACGTTTTTTTTTTTCGGGCGAAAAATTAAGTTTCTCCAAACTTCCCAAAACTCTGGATTCTGATAGAGGGCCATGAGACTTAGACCTGAGCGCAACAATGGAGGCTCTAGCCCCTTCCAGAGCTGAGATATCGAAACTCAAAAATTCGGCCCGAAAAAAAAACGACAGTGGTACCCCTTACGTTTTTTTTTTCGGGTGAAAAATTAAGTTTCTCCAATCTTCCCAAAACTCTGGATTCTGATAGAGGGCCATGAGACTTAGACCTGAGTGCAAAAATGGAGGCTCTAGCCCCTTCCAGAGCTGAGATATCGAAACTCAAAAATTCGGCCCGAAAAAAAAACGACAGTGGTACCCCTTACGTTTTTTTTTTCGGGCGAAAAATTAAGTTTCTCCAATCTTCCCAAAACTCTGGATTCTGATAGAGGGCCATGAGACTTAGACCTGAGTGCAAAAATGGAGGCTCTAGCCCCTTCCAGGGCTGAGATATCGAAACTCAAAAATTCGGCCCGAAAAAAAACGACAGTGGTACCCCTTACGTTTTTTTTTTTCGGGCCAAAAATTAAGTTTCTCCAATCTTCCCAAAACTCTGGATTCTGATAGAGGGCCACGAGACTTAGACATGATTGCAACAATGGAGGCTCTAGCCCCTTCCAGAGCTGAGATATCGAAACTCAAAAATTCGGCCCGAAAAAAAAACGACAGTGGTACCCCTTACGGTTTTTTTTTTCGGGCGAAAAATTAAGTTTCTCCAATCTTTCCAAAACTCTGGATTCTGATAGAGGGCCACCAGACTTAGACCTGAGTGCAAAAATGGAGGATCTAGCCCCTTCCAGAGCTGAGATATCGAAACTCAAAAATTCGGCCCGAAAAAAAAACGACAGTGGTACCCCTTACGTTTTTTTTTTTTCGGGCGAAAAATTAAGTTTCTCCAATCTTCCCAAAACTCTGGATTCTGATAGAGGGCCATGAGACTTAGACCTGAGTGCAAAAAGGAGGCTCTAGCCCCTTCCAGAGCTGAGATATCGAAACTCAAAAATTCGGCCCGAAAAAAAAACGACAGTGGTACCCCTTACGTTTTTTTTTTTCGGGTGAAAAATTAATTTTCTCCAATCTTCCCAAAACTCTGGATTCTGATAGAGGGCCATGAGACTTAGACCTGAGCGCAACAATGGAGGCTCTAGCCCCTTCCAGAGCTGAGATATCGAAACTCAAAAATTCGGCCCGAAAAAAAAACGACAGTGGTACCCCTTACGTTTTTTTTTTCGGGTGAAAAATTAAGTTTCTCCAATCTTCCCAAAACTCTGGATTCTGATAGAGGGCCATGAGACTTAGACCTGAGTGCAAAAATGGAGGCTCTAGCCCCTTCCAGAGCTGAGATATCGAAACTCAAAAATTCGGCCCGAAAAAAAAACGACAGTGGTACCCCTTACGTTTTTTTTTTCGGGTGAAAAATTAAGTTTCTCCAATCTTCCCAAAACTCTGGATTCTGATAGATGGCCATGAGACTTAGACCTGAGTGCAAAAATGGAGGCTCTAGCCCCTTCCAGAGCTGAGATATCGAAACTCAAAAATTCGGCCCGAAAAAAAAACGACAGTGGTACCCCTTACGTTTTTTTTTTCGGGCGAAACATTAAGTTTCTCCAATCTTCCCAAAACTCTGGATTCTGATAGAGGGCCATGAGACTTAGACCTGAGCGCAACAATGGAGGCTCTAGCCCCTTCCAGAGCTGAGATATCGAAACTCAAAAATTCGGCCCGAAAAAAAAACGACAGTGGTACCCCTTACGTTTTTTTTTTTCGGGTGAAAAATTAATTTTCTCCAATCTTCCCAAAACTCTGGATTCTGATAGAGGGCCATGAGACTTAGACCTGAGTGCAAAAATTGAGGCTCTAGCCCCTTCCAGAGCTGAGATATCGAAACTCAAAAATTCCGCCCGAAAAAAAAACGACAGTGGTACCCCTTACGTTTTTTTTTTTCGGGCGAAAAATTAAGTTTCTCCAATCTTCCCAAAACTCTGGATTCTGATAGAGGGCCACGAGACTTAGACCTGAGTGCAATAATGGAGGCTCTAGCCCCTTCCAGAGCTGAGATATCGAAACTCAAAAATTCGGCCCGAAAAAAAAACGACAGTGGTACCCCTTACGTTTTTTTTTTTCGGGCGAAAAATTAAGTTTCTCCAAACTTCCCAAAACTCTGGATTCTGATAGAGGGCCATGAGACTTAGACCTGAGCGCAACAATGGAGGCTCTAGCCCCTTCCAGAGCTGAGATATCGAAACTCAAAAATTCGGCCCGAAAAAAAAACGACAGTGGTACCCCTTACGTTTTTTTTTTCGGGTGAAAAATTAAGTTTCTCCAATCTTCCCAAAACTCTGGATTCTGATAGAGGGCCATGAGACTTAGACCTGAGTGCAAAAATGGAGGCTCTAGCCCCTTCCAGAGCTGAGATATCGAAACTCAAAAATTCGGCCCGAAAAAAAAACGACAGTGGTACCCCTTACGTTTTTTTTTTCGGGCGAAAAATTAAGTTTCTCCAATCTTCCCAAAACTCTGGATTCTGATAGAGGGCCACCAGACTTAGACCTGAGTGCAAAAATGGAGGCTCTAGCCCCTTCCAGAGCTGAGATATCGAAACTCAAAAATTCGGCCCGAAAAAAAAACGACAGTGGTACCCCTTACGTTTTTTTTTTTTCGGGCGAAAAATTAAGTTTCTCCAAACTTCCCAAAACTCTGGATTCTGATAGAGGGCCATGAGACTTAGACCTGAGCGCAACAATGGAGGCTCTAGCCCCTTCCAGAGCTGAGATATCGAAACTCAAAAATTCGGCCCGAAAAAAAAACGACAGTGGTACCCCTTACGTTTTTTTTTTCGGGTGAAAAATTAAGTTTCTCCAATCTTCCCAAAACTCTGGATTCTGATAGAGGGCCATGAGACTTAGACCTGAGTGCAAAAATGGAGGCTCTAGCCCCTTCCAGAGCTGAGATATCAAAACTCAAAAATTCGGCCTGAAAAAAAAACGACAGTGGTACCCCTTACGTTTTTTTTTTTCGGGTGAAAAATTAAGTTTCTCCAATCTTCCCAAAACTCTGGATTCTGATAGGGGGCCACCAGACTTAGACCTGAGTGCAAAAATGGAGGCTCTAGCCCCTTCCAGAGCTGAGATATCGAAACTCAAAAATTCGGCCCGAAAAAAAAACGACAGTGGTACCCCTTACGTTTTTTTTTTCGGGCGAAAAATTAAGTTTCTCCAATCTTCCCAAAACTCTGGATTCTGATAGAGGGCCACCAGACTTAGACCTGAGTGCAAAAATGGAGGCTCTAGCCCCTTCCAGAGCTGAGATATCGAAACTCAAAAATTCGGCCCGAAAAAAAAACGACAGTGGTACCCCTTACGTTTTTTTTTTTTCGGGCGAAAAATTAAGTTTCTCCAATCTTCCCAAAACTCTGGATTCTGATAGAGGGCCATGAGACTTAGACCTGAGTGCAAAAAGGAGGCTCTAGCCCCTTCCAGAGCTGAGATATCGAAACTCAAAAATTCGGCCCAAAAAAAAAACGACAGTGGTACCCCTTACGTTTTTTTTTTTCGGGTGAAAAATTAAGTTTCTCCAAACTTCCCAAAACTCTGGATTCTGATAGAGGGCCATGAGACTTAGACCTGAGCGCAACAATGGAGGCTCTAGCCCCTTCCAGAGCTGAGATATCGAAACTCAAAAATTCGGCCCGAAAAAAAAACGACAGTGGTACCCCTTACGTTTTTTTTTTCGGGTGAAAAATTAAGTTTCTCCAATCTTCCCAAAACTCTGGATTCTGATAGAGGGCCATGAGACTTAGACCTGAGTGCAAAAATGGAGGCTCTAGCCCCTTCCAGAGCTGAGATATCGAAACTCAAAAATTCGGCCCGAAAAAAAAACGACAGTGGTACCCCTTACGTTTTTTTTTTCGGGCGAAAAATTAAGTTTCTCCAATCTTCCCAAAACTCTGGATTCTGATAGAGGGCCATGAGACTTAGACCTGAGTGCAAAAATGGAGGCTCTAGCCCCTTCCAGGGCTGAGATATCGAAACTCAAAAATTCGGCCCGAAAAAAAACGACAGTGGTACCCCTTACGTTTTTTTTTTTCGGGCCAAAAATTAAGTTTCTCCAATCTTCCCAAAACTCTGGATTCTGATAGAGGGCCACGAGACTTAGACATGATTGCAACAATGGAGGCTCTAGCCCCTTCCAGAGCTGAGATATCGAAACTCAAAAATTCGGCCCGAAAAAAAAACGACAGTGGTACCCCTTACGGTTTTTTTTTCGGGCGAAAAATTAAGTTTCTCCAATCTTTCCAAAACTCTGGATTCTGATAGAGGGCCACCAGACTTAGACCTGAGTGCAAAAATGGAGGATCTAGCCCCTTCCAGAGCTAAGATATCGAAACTCAAAAATTCGGCCCGAAAAAAAAACGACAGTGGTACCCCTTACGTTTTTTTTTTTTCGGGCGAAAAATTAAGTTTCTCCAATCTTCCCAAAACTCTGGATTCTGATAGAGGGCCATGAGACTTAGACCTGAGTGCAAAAAGGAGGCTCTAGCCCCTTCCAGAGCTGAGATATCGAAACTCAAAAATTCGGCCCGAAAAAAAAACGACAGTGGTACCCCTTACGTTTTTTTTTTTCGGGTGAAAAATTAATTTTCTCCAATCTTCCCAAAACTCTGGATTCTGATAGAGGGCCATGAGACTTAGACCTGAGCGCAACAATGGAGGCTCTAGCCCCTTCCAGAGCTGAGATATCGAAACTCAAAAATTCGGCCCGAAAAAAAAACGACAGTGGTACCCCTTACGTTTTTTTTTTCGGGTGAAAAATTAAGTTTCTCCAATCTTCCCAAAACTCTGGATTCTGATAGAGGGCCATGAGACTTAGACCTGAGTGCAAAAATGGAGGCTCTAGCCCCTTCCAGAGCTGAGATATCGAAACTCAAAAATTCGGCCCGAAAAAAAAACGACAGTGGTACCCCTTACGTTTTTTTTTTCGGGTGAAAAATTAAGTTTCTCCAATCTTCCCAAAACTCTGGATTCTGATAGATGGCCATGAGACTTAGACCTGAGTGCAAAAATGGAGGCTCTAGCCCCTTCCAGAGCTGAGATATCGAAACTCAAAAATTCGGCCCGAAAAAAAAACGACAGTGGTACCCCTTACGTTTTTTTTTTCGGGCGAAACATTAAGTTTCTCCAATCTTCCCAAAACTCTGGATTCTGATAGAGGGCCATGAGACTTAGACCTGAGCGCAACAATGGAGGCTCTAGCCCCTTCCAGAGCTGAGATATCGAAACTCAAAAATTTCGGCCCGAAAAAAAAACGACAGTGGTACCCCTTACGTTTTTTTTTTTCGGGTGAAAAATTAATTTTCTCCAATCTTCCCAAAACTCTGGATTCTGATAGAGGGCCATGAGACTTAGACCTGAGTGCAAAAATTGAGGCTCTAGCCCCTTCCAGAGCTGAGATATCGAAACTCAAAAATTCGGCCCAAAAAAAAAAACGACAGTGGTACCCCTTACGTTTTTTTTTTTCGGTCGAAAAATTAAGTTTCTCCAAACTTCCCAAAACTCTGGATTCTGATAGAGGGCCATGAGACTTAGACCTGAGCGCAACAATGGAGGCTCTAGCCCCTTCCAGAGCTGAGATATCGAAACTCAAAAATTCGGCCCGAAAAAAAAACGACAGTGGTACCCCTTACGTTTTTTTTTTCGGGTGAAAAATTAAGTTTCTCCAATCTTCCCAAAACTCTGGATTCTGATAGAGGGCCATGAGACTTAGACCTGAGTGCAAAAATGGAGGCTCTAGCCCCTTCCAGAGCTGAGATATCGAAACTCAAAAATTCGGCCCGAAAAAAAAACGACAGTGGTACCCCTTACGTTTTTTTTTTCGGGTGAAAAATTAAGTTTCTCCAATCTTCCCAAAACTCTGGATTCTGATAGATGGCCATGAGACTTAGACCTGAGTGCAAAAATGGAGGCTCTAGCCCCTTCCAGAGCTGAGATATCGAAACTCAAAAATTCGGCCCGAAAAAAAAACGACAGTGGTACCCCTTACGTTTTTTTTTTTCGGGCGAAACATTAAGTTTCTCCAATCTTCCCAAAACTCTGGATTCTGATAGAGGGCCATGAGACTTAGACCTGAGCGCAACAATGGAGGCTCTAGCCCCTTCCAGAGCTGAGATATCGAAACTCAAAAATTCGGCCCGAAAAAAAAACGACAGTGGTACCCCTTACGTTTTTTTTTTTCGGGCGAAAAATTAAGTTTCTCCAATCTTCCCAAAACTCTGGATTCTGATAGAGGGCCATGAGACTTAGACCTGAGTGCAAAAATGGAGGCTCTAGCCCCTTCCAGAGCTGAGATATCGAAACTCAAAAATTTGGCCCGAAAAAAAAAGACAGTGGTACCCCTTACGTTTTTTTTTTTCGGGCGAAAAATTAAGTTTCTCCAATCTTCCCAAAACTCTGGATTCTGATAGAGGGCCATGAGACTTAGACCTGAGTGCAAAAATGGAGGCTCTAGCCCCTTCCAGAGCTGAGATATCGAAACTCAAAAATTCGGCCCGAAAAAAAAACGACAGTGGTACCCCTTACGTTTTTTTTTTTCGGGAGAAAAATTAAGTTTCTCCAATCTTCCCAAAACTCTGGATTCTGATAGAGGGCCATGAGACTTAGACCTGAGTGCAAAAATGGAGGCTCTAGCCCCTTCCAGAGCTGAGATATCGAAACTCAAAAATTCGGCCCGAAAAAAAAACGACAGTGGTGCCCCTTACGTTTGTTTTTTTTTCGGGCGAAAAATTAAGTTTCTCCAATCTTCCCAAAACTCTGGATTCTGATAGAGGGCCACGAGACTTAGACCTGAGTGCAAAAATGGAGGCTCTAGCCCCTTCCAGAGCTGACATATCGAAACTCAAAAATTCGGCCCGAAAAAAAAACGACAGTGGTACCCCTTACGTTTTTTTTTTTCGGGCGAAAAATTAAGTTTCTCCAATCTTCCCAAAACTCTGGATTCTGATAGAGGGCCACGAGACTTAGACCTGAGTGCAAAAATGGAGGCTCTAGCCCCTTCCAGAGCTGAGATATCGAAACTCAAAAATTCGGCCCGAAAAAAAAAACGACAGTGGTATCCCTTACGTTTTTTTTTTTTTTCGGGCGAAAAATTTAGTTTCTCCAATCTTCCCAAAACTCTGGATTCTGATAAAGGGCCATGAGACTTAGACCTGAGTGCAAAAATGGAGGCTCTAGCCCCTTCCAGGGCTGAGATATCGAAACTCAAAAATTCGGCCCGAAAAAAAAACGACAGTGGTACCCCTTACGTTTTTTTTTTTTTTGGGCGAAAAATTAAGTTTCTCCAATCTTCCCAAAACTCTGGATTCTGATAGAGGGCCATGAGACTTAGACCTGAGTGCAAAAAGGAGGCTCTAGCCCCTTCCAGAGCTGAAATATCGAAACTCAAAAATTCGGCCCAAAAAAAAAACGACAGTGGTACCCCTTACGTTTTTTTTTTCGGGCGAAAAATTAAGTTTCTCCAAACTTCCCAAAACTCTGGATTCTGATAGAGGGCCATGAGACTTAGACCTGAGCGCAACAATGGAGGCTCTAGCCCCTTCCAGAGCTGAGATATCGAAACTCAAAAATTCGGCCCGAAAAAAAAACGACAGTGGTACCCCTTACGTTTTTTTTTTCGGGTGAAAAATTAAGTTTCTCCAATCTTCCCAAAACTCTGGATTCTGATAGAGGGCCATGAGACTTAGACCTGAGTGCAAAAATGGAGGCTCTAGCCCCTTCCAGAGCTGAGATATCGAAACTCAAAAATTCGGCCCGAAAAAAAACGACAGTGGTACCCCTTACGTTTTTTTTTTTCGGGCGAAAAATTAAGTTTCTCCAATCTTCCCAAAACTCTGGATTCTGATAGAGGGCCATGAGACTTAGACCTGAGTGCAAAAATGGAGGCTCTAGCCCCTTCCAGGGCTGAGATATCGAAACTCAAAAATTCGGCCCGAAAAAAAAACGACAGTGGTACCCCTTACATTTTTTTTTTTTCGGGCCAAAAATTAAGTTTCTCCAATCTTCCCAAAACTCTGGATTCTGATAGAGGGCCATGAGACTTAGACCTGAGTGCAAAAAGGAGGCTCTAGCCCCTTCCAGAGCTGAGATATCGAAACTCAAAAATTCGGCCCAAAAAAAAAACGACAGTGGTACCCCTTACGGTTTTTTTTTCGGGCGAAAAATTAAGTTTCTCCAATCTTTCCAAAACTCTGGATTCTGATAGAGGGCCACCAGACTTAGACCTGAGTGCAAAAATGGAGGCTCTAGCCCCTTCCAGAGCTGAGATATCGAAACTCAAAAATTCGGCCCGAAAAAAAAACGACAGTGGTACCCCTTACGTTTTTTTTTTTCGGGCGAAAAATTAAGTTTCTCCAATCTTCCCAAAACTCTGGATTCTGATAGAGGGCCATGAGACTTAGACCTGAGTGCAAAAAGGAGGCTCTAGCCCCTTCCAGAGCTGAGATATCGAAACTCAAAAATTCGGCCCAAAAAAAAAAACGACAGTGGTACCCCTTACGTTTTTTTTTTTCGGGCGAAAAATTAAGTTTCTCCAAACTTCCCAAAACTCTGAATTCTGATAGAGGGCCATGAGACTTAGACCTGAGCGCAACAATGGAGGCTCTAGCCCCTTCCAGAGCTGAGATATCGAAACTCAAAAATTCGGCCCGAAAAAAAAACGACAGTGGTACCCCTTACGTTTTTTTTTTCGGGCAAAAAATTAAGTTTCTCCAATCTTCCCAAAACTCTGGATTCTGATAGAGGGCCATGAGACTTAGACCTGAGCGCAACAATGGAGGCTCTAGCCCCTTCCAGAGCTGAGATATCGAAACTCAAAAATTCGGCCCGAAAAAAAAACGACAGTGGTACCCCTTACGTTTTTTTTTTCGGGCGAAAAATTAAGTTTCTCCAATCTTCCCAAAACTCTGGATTCTGATAGAGGGCCATGAGACTTAGACCTGAGTGCAAAAAGGAGGCTCTAGCCCCTTCCAGAGCTGAGATATCGAAACTCAAAAATTCGGCCCAAAAAAAAAACGACAGTGGTACCCCTTACGTTTTTTTTTTTCGGGCGAAAAATTAAGTTTCTCCAAACTTCCCAAAACTCTGGATTCTGATAGAGGGCCATGAGACTTAGACCTGAGCGCAACAATGGAGGCTCTAGCCCCTTCCAGAGCTGAGATATCGAAACTCAAAAATTCGGCCCGAAAAAAAAACGACAGTGGTACCCCTTACGTTTTTTTTTTCGGGTGAAAAATTAAGTTTCTCCAATCTTCCCAAAACTCTGGATTCTGATAGAGGGCCATGAGACTTAGACCTGAGTGCAAAAATGGAGGCTCTAGCCCCTTCCAGAGCTGAGATATCAAAACTCAAAAATTCGGCCCGAAAAAAAAACGACAGTGGTACCCCTTACGTTTTTTTTTTCGGGTGAAAAATTAAGTTTCTCCAATCTTCCCAAAACTCTGGATTCTGATAGAGGGCCACCAGACTTAGACCTGAGTGCAAAAATGGAGGCTCTAGCCCCTTCCAGAGCTGAGATATCGAAACTCAAAAATTCGGCCCGAAAAAAAAACGACAGTGGTAACCCTTACGGTTTTTTTTTCGGGCGAAAAATTAAGTTTCTCCAATCTTCCCAAAACTCTGGATTCTGATAGAGGGCCACCAGACTTAGACCTGAGTGCAAAAATGGAGGCTCTAGCCCCTTCCAGAGCTGAGATATCGAAACTCAAAAATTCGGCCCGAAAAAAAAACGACAGTGGTACCCCTTACGTTTTTTTTTTTTCGGGCGAAAAATTAAGTTTCTCCAATCTTCCCAAAACTCTGGATTCTGATAGAGGGCCATGAGACTTAGACCTGAGTGCAAAAAGGAGGCTCTAGCCCCTTCCAGAGCTGAGATATCGAAACTCAAAAATTCGGCCCAAAAAAAAAACGACAGTGGTACCCCTTACGTTTTTTTTTTTCGGGCGAAAAATTAAGTTTCTCCAAACTTCCCAAAACTCTGGATTCTGATAGAGGGCCATGAGACTTAGACCTGAGCGCAACAATGGAGGCTCTAGCCCCTTCCAGAGCTGAGATATCGAAACTCAAAAATTCGGCCCGAAAAAAAAACGACAGTGGTACCCCTTACGTTTTTTTTTTCGGGTGAAAAATTAAGTTTCTCCAATCTTCCCAAAACTCTGGATTCTGATAGAGGGCCATGAGACTTAGACCTGAGTGCAAAAATGGAGGCTCTAGCCCCTTCCAGAGCTGAGATATCGAAACTCAAAAATTCGGCCCGAAAAAAAAACGACAGTGGTACCCCTTACGTTTTTTTTTTCGGGCGAAAAATTAAGTTTCTCCAATCTTCCCAAAACTCTGGATTCTGATAGAGGGCCATGAGACTTAGACCTGAGTGCAAAAATGGAGGCTCTAGCCCCTTCCAGGGCTGAGATATCGAAACTCAAAAATTCGGCCCGAAAAAAAACGACAGTGGTACCCCTTACGTTTTTTTTTTTCGGGCCAAAAATTAAGTTTCTCCAATCTTCCCAAAACTCTGGATTCTGATAGAGGGCCATGAGACTTAGACCTGAGTGCAAAAATGGAGGCTCTAGCCCCTTCCAGAGCTGAGATATCGAAACTCAAAAATTCGGCCCGAAAAAAAAACGACAGTGGTACCCCTTACGTTTTTTTTTTTCGGGAGAAAAATTAAGTTTCTCCAATCTTCCCAAAACTCTGGATTCTGATAGAGGGCCATGAGACTTAGACCTGAGTGCAAAAATGGAGGCTCTAGCCCCTTCCAGAGCTGAGATATCGAAACTCAAAAATTCGGCCCGAAAAAAAAACGACAGTGGTGCCCCTTACGTTTGTTTTTTTTTCGGGCGAAAAATTAAGTTTCTCCAATCTTCCCAAAACTCTGGATTCTGATAGAGGGCCACGAGACTTAGACCTGAGTGCAAAAATGGAGGCTCTAGCCCCTTCCAGAGCTGACATATCGAAACTCAAAAATTCGGCCCGAAAAAAAAACGACAGTGGTACCCCTTACGTTTTTTTTTTTCGGGCGAAAAATTAAGTTTCTCCAATCTTCCCAAAACTCTGGATTCTGATAGAGGGCCACGAGACTTAGACCTGAGTGCAAAAATGGAGGCTCTAGCCCCTTCCAGAGCTGAGATATCGAAACTCAAAAATTCGGCCCGAAAAAAAAACGACAGTGGTACCCCTTACGTTTTTTTTTTCGGGCGAAAACTTAAGTTTCTCCAATCTTCCCAAAACTCTGGATTCTGATAGAGGGCCATGAGACTTAGACCTGAGTGCAAAAATGGAGGCTCTAGCCCCTTCCAGAGCTGAGATATCGAAACTCAAAAATTCGGCCCGAAAAAAAAACGACAGTGGTACCCCTTACGTTTTTTTTTTCGGGCGAAAAATTAAGTTTCTCCAATCTTCCCAAAACTCTGGATTCTGATAGAGGGCCATGAGACTTAGACCTGAGTGCAAAAATGGAGGCTCTAGCCCCTTCCAGGGCTGAGATATCGAAACTCAAAAATTCGGCCCGAAAAAAAAACGACAGTGGTACCCCTTACGTTTTTTTTTTTCGGGCCAAAAATTAAGTTTCTCCAATCTTCCCAAAACTCTGGATTCTGATAGAGGGCCATGAGACTTAGACCTGAGTGCAAAAAGGAGGCTCTAGCCCCTTCCAGAGCTGAGATATCGAAACTCAAAAATTCGGCCCCAAAAAAAAAACGACAGTGGTACCCCTTACGGTTTTTTTTTCGGGCGAAAAATTAAGTTTCTCCAATCTTTCCAAAACTCTGGATTCTGATAGAGGGCCACCAGACTTAGACCTGAGTGCAAAAATGGAGGCTCTAGCCCCTTCCAGAGCTGAGATATCGAAACTCAAAAATTCGGCCCGAAAAAAAAACGACAGTGGTACCCCTTACGTTTTTTTTTTTCGGGCGAAAAATTACGTTTCTCCAATCTTCCCAAAACTCTGGATTCTGATAGAGGGCCATGAGACTTAGACCTGAGTGCAAAAAGGAGGCTCTAGCCCCTTCCAGAGCTGAGATATCGAAACTCAAAAATTCGGCCCAAAAAAAAAAACGACAGTGGTACCCCTTACGTTTTTTTTTTTCGGGCGAAAAATTAAGTTTCTCCAAACTTCCCAAAACTCTGAATTCTGATAGAGGGCCATGAGACTTAGACCTGAGCGCAACAATGGAGGCTCTAGCCCCTTCCAGAGCTGAGATATCGAAACTCAAAAATTCGGCCCGAAAAAAAAACGACAGTGGTACCCCTTACGTTTTTTTTTTCGGGCGAAAAATTAAGTTTCTCCAATCTTCCCAAAACTCTGGATTCTGATAGAGGGCCATGAGACTTAGACCTGAGCGCAACAATGGAGGCTCTAGCCCCTTCCAGAGCTGAGATATCAAAACTCAAAAATTCGGCCCGAAAAAAAAACGACAGTGGTACCCCTTACGTTTTTTTTTTCGGGCGAAAAATTAAGTTTCTCCAAACTTCCCAAAACTCTGGATTCTGATAGAGGGCCATGAGACTTAGACCTGAGCGCAACAATGGAAGCTCTAGCCCCTTCCAGAGCTGAGATATCGAAACTCAAAAATTCGGCCCGAAAAAAAAACGACAGTGGTACCCCTTACGTTTTTTTTTTCGGGTGAAAAATTAAGTTTCTCCAATCTTCCCAAAACTCTGGATTCTGATAGAGGGCCATGAGACTTAGACCTGAGTGCAAAAATGGAGGCTCTAGCCCCTTCCAGAGCTGAGATATCAAAACTCAAAAATTCGGCCCGAAAAAAAAACGACAGTGGTACCCCTTACGTTTTTTTTTTCGGGTGAAAAATTAAGTTTCTCCAATCTTCCCAAAACTCTGGATTCTGATAGAGGGCCACCAGACTTAGACCTGAGTGCAAAAATGGAGGCTCTAGCCCCTTCCAGAGCTGAGATATCGAAACTCAAAAATTCGGCCCGAAAAAAAAACGACAGTGGTAACCCTTACGTTTTTTTTTTCGGGCGAAAAATTACGTTTCTCCAATCTTCCCAAAACTCTGGATTCTGATAGAGGGCCACCAGACTTAGACCTGAGTGCAAAAATGGAGGCTCTAGCCCCTTCCAGAGCTGAGATATCGAAACTCAAAAATTCGGCCCGAAAAAAAAACGACAGTGGTACCCCTTACGTTTTTTTTTTTTCGGGCGAAAAATTAAGTTTCTCCAATCTTCCCAAAACTCTGGATTCTGATAGAGGGCCATGAGACTTAGACCTGAGTGCAAAAAGGAGGCTCTAGCCCCTTCCAGAGCTGAGATATCGAAACTCAAAAATTCGGCCCAAAAAAAAAACGACAGTGGTACCCCTTACGTTTTTTTTTTCGGGCGAAAAATTAAGTTTCTCCAAACTTTCCAAAACTCTGGATTCTGATAGAGGGCCATGAGACTTAGACCTGAGCGCAACAATGGAGGCTCTAGCCCCTTCCAGAGCTGAGATATCGAAACTCAAAAATTCGGCCCGAAAAAAAAACGACAGTGGTACCCCTTACGTTTTTTTTTTCGGGTGAAAAATTAAGTTTCTCCAATCTTCCCAAAACTCTGGATTCTGATAGAGGGCCATGAGACTTAGACCTGAGTGCAAAAATGGAGGCTCTAGCCCCTTCCAGAGCTGAGATATCGAAACTCAAAAATTCGGCCCGAAAAAAAAACGACAGTGGTACCCCTTACGTTTTTTTTTTTTTCGGGCGAAAAATTAAGTTTCTCCAATCTTCCCAAAACTCTGGATTCTGATAGAGGGCCATGAGACTTAGACCTGAGTGCAAAAAGGAGGCTCTAGCCCCTTCCAGAGCTGAGATATCGAAACTCAAAAATTCGGCCCAAAAAAAAAACGACAGTGGTACCCCTTACGTTTTTTTTTTTCGGGCGAAAAATTAAGTTTCTCCAAACTTCCCAAAACTCTGGATTCTGATAGAGGGCCATGAGACTTAGACCTGAGCGCAACAATGGAGGCTCTAGCCCCTTCCAGAGCTGAGATATCGAAACTCAAAAATTCGGCCCGAAAAAAAAACGACAGTGGTACCCCTTACGTTTTTTTTTTCGGGTGAAAAATTAAGTTTCTCCAATCTTCCCAAAACTCTGGATTCTGATAGAGGGCCATGAGACTTAGACCTGAGTGCAAAAATGGAGGCTCTAGCCCCTTCCAGAGCTGAGATATCGAAACTCAAAAATTCGGCCCGAAAAAAAAACGACAGTGGTACCCCTTACGTTTTTTTTTTTCGGGCGAAAAATTAAGTTTCTCCAATCTTCCCAAAACTCTGGATTCTGATAGAGGGCCATGAGACTTAGACCTGAGTGCAAAAATGGAGGCTCTAGCCCCTTCCAGGGCTGAGATATCGAAACTCAAAAATTCGGCCCGAAAAAAAACGACAGTGGTACCCCTTACGTTTTTTTTTTTCGGGCCAAAAATTAAGTTTCTCCAATCTTCCCAAAACTCTGGATTCTGATAGAGGGCCACGAGACTTAGACATGATTGCAACAATGGAGGCTCTAGCCCCTTCCAGAGCTGAGATATCGAAACTCAAAAATTCGGCCCGAAAAAAAAACGACAGTGGTACCCCTTACGGTTTTTTTTTTCGGGCGAAAAATTAAGTTTCTCCAATCTTTCCAAAACTCTGGATTCTGATAGAGGGCCACCAGACTTAGACCTGAGTGCAAAAATGGAGGATCTAGCCCCTTCCAGAGCTGAGATATCGAAACTCAAAAATTCGGCCCGAAAAAAAAACGACAGTGGTACCCCTTACGTTTTTTTTTTTTCGGGCGAAAAATTAAGTTTCTCCAATCTTCCCAAAACTCTGGATTCTGATAGAGGGCCATGAGACTTAGACCTGAGTGCAAAAAGGAGGCTCTAGCCCCTTCCAGAGCTGAGATATCGAAACTCAAAAATTCGGCCCGAAAAAAAAACGACAGTGGTACCCCTTACGTTTTTTTTTTTCGGGTGAAAAATTAATTTTCTCCAATCTTCCCAAAACTCTGGATTCTGATAGAGGGCCATGAGACTTAGACCTGAGCGCAACAATGGAGGCTCTAGCCCCTTCCAGAGCTGAGATATCGAAACTCAAAAATTCGGCCCGAAAAAAAAACGACAGTGGTACCCCTTACGTTTTTTTTTTCGGGTGAAAAATTAAGTTTCTCCAATCTTCCCAAAACTCTGGATTCTGATAGAGGGCCATGAGACTTAGACCTGAGTGCAAAAATGGAGGCTCTAGCCCCTTCCAGAGCTGAGATATCGAAACTCAAAAATTCGGCCCGAAAAAAAAACGACAGTGGTACCCCTTACGTTTTTTTTTTCGGGTGAAAAATTAAGTTTCTCCAATCTTCCCAAAACTCTGGATTCTGATAGATGGCCATGAGACTTAGACCTGAGTGCAAAAATGGAGGCTCTAGCCCCTTCCAGAGCTGAGATATCGAAACTCAAAAATTCGGCCCGAAAAAAAAACGACAGTGGTACCCCTTACGTTTTTTTTTTCGGGCGAAACATTAAGTTTCTCCAATCTTCCCAAAACTCTGGATTCTGATAGAGGGCCATGAGACTTAGACCTGAGCGCAACAATGGAGGCTCTAGCCCCTTCCAGAGCTGAGATATCGAAACTCAAAAATTCGGCCCGAAAAAAAAACGACAGTGGTACCCCTTACGTTTTTTTTTTTCGGGTGAAAAATTAATTTTCTCCAATCTTCCCAAAACTCTGGATTCTGATAGAGGGCCATGAGACTTAGACCTGAGTGCAAAAATTGAGGCTCTAGCCCCTTCCAGAGCTGAGATATCGAAACTCAAAAATTCCGCCCGAAAAAAAAACGACAGTGGTACCCCTTACGTTTTTTTTTTTCGGGCGAAAAATTAAGTTTCTCCAATCTTCCCAAAACTCTGGATTCTGATAGAGGGCCACGAGACTTAGACCTGAGTGCAATAATGGAGGCTCTAGCCCCTTCCAGAGCTGAGATATCGAAACTCAAAAATTCGGCCCGAAAAAAAAACGACAGTGGTACCCCTTACGTTTTTTTTTTTCGGGCGAAAAATTAAGTTTCTCCAAACTTCCCAAAACTCTGGATTCTGATAGAGGGCCATGAGACTTAGACCTGAGCGCAACAATGGAGGCTCTAGCCCCTTCCAGAGCTGAGATATCGAAACTCAAAAATTCGGCCCGAAAAAAAAACGACAGTGGTACCCCTTACGTTTTTTTTTTCGGGTGAAAAATTAAGTTTCTCCAATCTTCCCAAAACTCTGGATTCTGATAGAGGGCCATGAGACTTAGACCTGAGTGCAAAAATGGAGGCTCTAGCCCCTTCCAGAGCTGAGATATCGAAACTCAAAAATTCGGCCCGAAAAAAAAACGACAGTGGTACCCCTTACGTTTTTTTTTTCGGGCGAAAAATTAAGTTTCTCCAATCTTCCCAAAACTCTGGATTCTGATAGAGGGCCACCAGACTTAGACCTGAGTGCAAAAATGGAGGCTCTAGCCCCTTCCAGAGCTGAGATATCGAAACTCAAAAATTCGGCCCGAAAAAAAAACGACAGTGGTACCCCTTACGTTTTTTTTTTTTCGGGCGAAAAATTAAGTTTCTCCAAACTTCCCAAAACTCTGGATTCTGATAGAGGGCCATGAGACTTAGACCTGAGCGCAACAATGGAGGCTCTAGCCCCTTCCAGAGCTGAGATATCGAAACTCAAAAATTCGGCCCGAAAAAAAAACGACAGTGGTACCCCTTACGTTTTTTTTTTCGGGTGAAAAATTAAGTTTCTCCAATCTTCCCAAAACTCTGGATTCTGATAGAGGGCCATGAGACTTAGACCTGAGTGCAAAAATGGAGGCTCTAGCCCCTTCCAGAGCTGAGATATCAAAACTCAAAAATTCGGCCTGAAAAAAAAACGAGAGTGGTACCCCTTACGTTTTTTTTTTTCGGGTGAAAAATTAAGTTTCTCCAATCTTCCCAAAACTCTGGATTCTGATAGAGGGCCACCAGACTTAGACCTGAGTGCAAAAATGGAGGCTCTAGCCCCTTCCAGAGCTGAGATATCGAAACTCAAAAATTCGGCCCGAAAAAAAAACGACAGTGGTACCCCTTACGTTTTTTTTTTCGGGCGAAAAATTAAGTTTCTCCAATCTTCCCAAAACTCTGGATTCTGATAGAGGGCCACCAGACTTAGACCTGAGTGCAAAAATGGAGGCTCTAGCCCCTTCCAGAGCTGAGATATCGAAACTCAAAAATTCGGCCCGAAAAAAAAACGACAGTGGTACCCCTTACGTTTTTTTTTTTTCGGGCGAAAAATTAAGTTTCTCCAATCTTCCCAAAACTCTGGATTCTGATAGAGGGCCATGAGACTTAGACCTGAGTGCAAAAAGGAGGCTCTAGCCCCTTCCAGAGCTGAGATATCGAAACTCAAAAATTCGGCCCAAAAAAAAAACGACAGTGGTACCCCTTACGTTTTTTTTTTTCGGGTGAAAAATTAAGTTTCTCCAAACTTCCCAAAACTCTGGATTCTGATAGAGGGCCATGAGACTTAGACCTGAGCGCAACAATGGAGGCTCTAGCCCCTTCCAGAGCTGAGATATCGAAACTCAAAAATTCGGCCCGAAAAAAAAACGACAGTGGTACCCCTTACGTTTTTTTTTTCGGGTGAAAAATTAAGTTTCTCCAATCTTCCCAAAACTCTGGATTCTGATAGAGGGCCATGAGACTTAGACCTGAGTGCAAAAATGGAGGCTCTAGCCCCTTCCAGAGCTGAGATATCGAAACTCAAAAATTCGGCCCGAAAAAAAAACGACAGTGGTACCCCTTACGTTTTTTTTTTCGGGCGAAAAATTAAGTTTCTCCAATCTTCCCAAAACTCTGGATTCTGATAGAGGGCCATGAGACTTAGACCTGAGTGCAAAAATGGAGGCTCTAGCCCCTTCCAGGGCTGAGATATCGAAACTCAAAAATTCGGCCCGAAAAAAAACGACAGTGGTACCCCTTACGTTTTTTTTTTCGGGCCAAAAATTAAGTTTCTCCAATCTTCCCAAAACTCTGGATTCTGATAGAGGGCCACGAGACTTAGACATGATTGCAACAATGGAGGCTCTAGCCCCTTCCAGAGCTGAGATATCGAAACTCAAAAATTCGGCCCGAAAAAAAAACGACAGTGGTACCCCTTACGGTTTTTTTTTCGGGCGAAAAATTAAGTTTCTCCAATCTTTCCAAAACTCTGGATTCTGATAGAGGGCCACCAGACTTAGACCTGAGTGCAAAAATGGAGGATCTAGCCCCTTCCAGAGCTGAGATATCGAAACTCAAAAATTCGGCCCGAAAAAAAAACGACAGTGGTACCCCTTACGTTTTTTTTTTTTCGGGCGAAAAATTAAGTTTCTCCAATCTTCCCAAAACTCTGGATTCTGATAGAGGGCCATGAGACTTAGACCTGAGTGCAAAAAGGAGGCTCTAGCCCCTTCCAGAGCTGAGATATCGAAACTCAAAAATTCGGCCCGAAAAAAAAACGACAGTGGTACCCCTTACGTTTTTTTTTTTCGGGTGAAAAATTAATTTTCTCCAATCTTCCCAAAACTCTGGATTCTGATAGAGGGCCATGAGACTTAGACCTGAGCGCAACAATGGAGGCTCTAGCCCCTTCCAGAGCTGAGATATCGAAACTCAAAAATTCGGCCCGAAAAAAAAACGACAGTGGTACCCCTTACGTTTTTTTTTTCGGGTGAAAAATTAAGTTTCTCCAATCTTCCCAAAACTCTGGATTCTGATAGAGGGCCATGAGACTTAGACCTGAGTGCAAAAATGGAGGCTCTAGCCCCTTCCAGAGCTGAGATATCGAAACTCAAAAATTCGGCCCGAAAAAAAAACGACAGTGGTACCCCTTACGTTTTTTTTTTCGGGTGAAAAATTAAGTTTCTCCAATCTTCCCAAAACTCTGGATTCTGATAGATGGCCATGAGACTTAGACCTGAGTGCAAAAATGGAGGCTCTAGCCCCTTCCAGAGCTGAGATATCGAAACTCAAAAATTCGGCCCGAAAAAAAAACGACAGTGGTACCCCTTACGTTTTTTTTTTCGGGCGAAACATTAAGTTTCTCCAATCTTCCCAAAACTCTGGATTCTGATAGAGGGCCATGAGACTTAGACCTGAGCGCAACAATGGAGGCTCTAGCCCCTTCCAGAGCTGAGATATCGAAACTCAAAAATTTCGGCCCGAAAAAAAAACGACAGTGGTACCCCTTACGTTTTTTTTTTTCGGGTGAAAAATTAATTTTCTCCAATCTTCCCAAAACTCTGGATTCTGATAGAGGGCCATGAGACTTAGACCTGAGTGCAAAAATTGAGGCTCTAGCCCCTTCCAGAGCTGAGATATCGAAACTCAAAAATTCGGCCCAAAAAAAAAAACGACAGTGGTACCCCTTACGTTTTTTTTTTTCGGTCGAAAAATTAAGTTTCTCCAAACTTCCCAAAACTCTGGATTCTGATAGAGGGCCATGAGACTTAGACCTGAGCGCAACAATGGAGGCTCTAGCCCCTTCCAGAGCTGAGATATCGAAACTCAAAAATTCGGCCCGAAAAAAAAACGACAGTGGTACCCCTTACGTTTTTTTTTTCGGGTGAAAAATTAAGTTTCTCCAATCTTCCCAAAACTCTGGATTCTGATAGAGGGCCATGAGACTTAGACCTGAGTGCAAAAATGGAGGCTCTAGCCCCTTCCAGAGCTGAGATATCGAAACTCAAAAATTCGGCCCGAAAAAAAAACGACAGTGGTACCCCTTACGTTTTTTTTTTCGGGTGAAAAATTAAGTTTCTCCAATCTTCCCAAAACTCTGGATTCTGATAGATGGCCATGAGACTTAGACCTGAGTGCAAAAATGGAGGCTCTAGCCCCTTCCAGAGCTGAGATATCGAAACTCAAAAATTCGGCCCGAAAAAAAAAACGACAGTGGTACCCCTTACGTTTTTTTTTTTCGGGCGAAACATTAAGTTTCTCCAATCTTCCCAAAACTCTGGATTCTGATAGAGGGCCATGAGACTTAGACCTGAGCGCAACAATGGAGGCTCTAGCCCCTTCCAGAGCTGAGATATCGAAACTCAAAAATTCGGCCCGAAAAAAAAACGACAGTGGTACCCCTTACGTTTTTTTTTTTCGGGCGAAAAATTAAGTTTCTCCAATCTTCCCAAAACTCTGGATTCTGATAGAGGGCCATGAGACTTAGACCTGAGTGCAAAAATGGAGGCTCTAGCCCCTTCCAGAGCTGAGATATCGAAACTCAAAAATTTGGCCCGAAAAAAAAAGACAGTGGTACCCCTTACGTTTTTTTTTTTCGGGCGAAAAATTAAGTTTCTCCAATCTTCCCAAAACTCTGGATTCTGATAGAGGGCCATGAGACTTAGACCTGAGTGCAAAAATGGAGGCTCTAGCCCCTTCCAGAGCTGAGATATCGAAACTCAAAAATTCGGCCCGAAAAAAAAACGACAGTGGTACCCCTTACGTTTTTTTTTTTTCGGGAGAAAAATTAAGTTTCTCCAATCTTCCCAAAACTCTGGATTCTGATAGAGGGCCATGAGACTTAGACCTGAGTGCAAAAATGGAGGCTCTAGCCCCTTCCAGAGCTGAGATATCGAAACTCAAAAATTCGGCCCGAAAAAAAAACGACAGTGGTACCCCTTACGTTTTTTTTTTTTTTCGGGCGAAAAATTAAGTTTCTCCAAACTTCCCAAAACTCTGGATTCTGATAGAGGGCCATGAGACTTAGACCTGAGTGCAAAAAGGAGGCTCTAGCCCCTTCCAGAGCTGAGATATCGAAACTCAAAAATTCGGCCCGAAAAAAAAACGACAGTGGTACCCCTTACGTTTTTTTTTTTTCGGGCGAAAAATTAAGTTTCTCCAATCTTCCCAAAACTCTGGATTCTGATAGAGGGCCATGAGACTTAGACCTGAGTGCAAAAAGGAGGCTCTAGCCCCTTCCAGAGCTGAGATATCGAAACTCAAAAATTCGGCCCAAAAAAAAAACGACAGTGGTACCCCTTACGTTTTTTTTTTCGGGCGAAAAATTAAGTTTCTCCAAACTTTCCAAAACTCTGGATTCTGATAGAGGGCCATGAGACTTAGACCTGAGCGCAACAATGGAGGCTCTAGCCCCTTCCAGAGCTGAGATATCGAAACTCAAAAATTCGGCCCGAAAAAAAAACGACAGTGGTACCCCTTACGTTTTTTTTTTCGGGTGAAAAATTAAGTTTCTCCAATCTTCCCAAAACTCTGGATTCTGATAGAGGGCCATGAGACTTAGACCTGAGTGCAAAAATGGAGGCTCTAGCCCCTTCCAGAGCTGAGATATCGAAACTCAAAAATTCGGCCCGAAAAAAAAACGACAGTGGTACCCCTTACGTTTTTTTTTTTCGGGCGAAAAATTAAGTTTCTCCAATCTTCCCAAAACTCTGGATTCTGATAGAGGGCCATGAGACTTAGACCTGAGTGCAAAAAGGAGGCTCTAGCCCCTTCCAGAGCTGAGATATCGAAACTCAAAAATTCGGCCCAAAAAAAAAACGACAGTGGTACCCCTTACGTTTTTTTTTTCGGGCGAAAAATTAAGTTTCTCCAAACTTCCCAAAACTCTGGATTCTGATAGAGGGCCATGAGACTTAGACCTGAGCGCAACAATGGAGGCTCTAGCCCCTTCCAGAGCTGAGATATCGAAACTCAAAAATTCGGCCCGAAAAAAAAACGACAGTGGTACCCCTTACGTTTTTTTTTTCGGGTGAAAAATTAAGTTTCTCCAATCTTCCCAAAACTCTGGATTCTGATAGAGGGCCATGAGACTTAGACCTGAGTGCAAAAATGGAGGCTCTAGCCCCTTCCAGAGCTGAGATATCGAAACTCAAAAATTCGGCCCGAAAAAAAAACGACAGTGGTACCCCTTACGTTTTTTTTTTTCGGGCGAAAAATTAAGTTTCTCCAATCTTCCCAAAACTCTGGATTCTGATAGAGGGCCATGAGACTTAGACCTGAGTGCAAAAATGGAGGCTCTAGCCCCTTCCAGGGCTGAGATATCGAAACTCAAAAATTCGGCCCGAAAAAAAACGACAGTGGTACCCCTTACGTTTTTTTTTTTCGGGCCAAAAATTAAGTTTCTCCAATCTTCCCAAAACTCTGGATTCTGATAGAGGGCCACGAGACTTAGACATGATTGCAACAATGGAGGCTCTAGCCCCTTCCAGAGCTGAGATATCGAAACTCAAAAATTCGGCCCGAAAAAAAAACGACAGTGGTACCCCTTACGGTTTTTTTTTTCGGGCGAAAAATTAAGTTTCTCCAATCTTTCCAAAACTCTGGATTCTGATAGAGGGCCACCAGACTTAGACCTGAGTGCAAAAATGGAGGATCTAGCCCCTTCCAGAGCTGAGATATCGAAACTCAAAAATTCGGCCCGAAAAAAAAACGACAGTGGTACCCCTTACGTTTTTTTTTTTTCGGGCGAAAAATTAAGTTTCTCCAATCTTCCCAAAACTCTGGATTCTGATAGAGGGCCATGAGACTTAGACCTGAGTGCAAAAAGGAGGCTCTAGCCCCTTCCAGAGCTGAGATATCGAAACTCAAAAATTCGGCCCGAAAAAAAAACGACAGTGGTACCCCTTACGTTTTTTTTTTTCGGGTGAAAAATTAATTTTCTCCAATCTTCCCAAAACTCTGGATTCTGATAGAGGGCCATGAGACTTAGACCTGAGCGCAACAATGGAGGCTCTAGCCCCTTCCAGAGCTGAGATATCGAAACTCAAAAATTCGGCCCGAAAAAAAAACGACAGTGGTACCCCTTACGTTTTTTTTTTCGGGTGAAAAATTAAGTTTCTCCAATCTTCCCAAAACTCTGGATTCTGATAGAGGGCCATGAGACTTAGACCTGAGTGCAAAAATGGAGGCTCTAGCCCCTTCCAGAGCTGAGATATCGAAACTCAAAAATTCGGCCCGAAAAAAAAACGACAGTGGTACCCCTTACGTTTTTTTTTTCGGGTGAAAAATTAAGTTTCTCCAATCTTCCCAAAACTCTGGATTCTGATAGATGGCCATGAGACTTAGACCTGAGTGCAAAAATGGAGGCTCTAGCCCCTTCCAGAGCTGAGATATCGAAACTCAAAAATTCGGCCCGAAAAAAAAACGACAGTGGTACCCCTTACGTTTTTTTTTTCGGGCGAAACATTAAGTTTCTCCAATCTTCCCAAAACTCTGGATTCTGATAGAGGGCCATGAGACTTAGACCTGAGCGCAACAATGGAGGCTCTAGCCCCTTCCAGAGCTGAGATATCGAAACTCAAAAATTCGGCCCGAAAAAAAAACGACAGTGGTACCCCTTACGTTTTTTTTTTTCGGGTGAAAAATTAATTTTCTCCAATCTTCCCAAAACTCTGGATTCTGATAGAGGGCCATGAGACTTAGACCTGAGTGCAAAAATTGAGGCTCTAGCCCCTTCCAGAGCTGAGATATCGAAACTCAAAAATTCCGCCCGAAAAAAAAACGACAGTGGTACCCCTTACGTTTTTTTTTTTCGGGCGAAAAATTAAGTTTCTCCAATCTTCCCAAAACTCTGGATTCTGATAGAGGGCCACGAGACTTAGACCTGAGTGCAATAATGGAGGCTCTAGCCCCTTCCAGAGCTGAGATATCGAAACTCAAAAATTCGGCCCGAAAAAAAAACGACAGTGGTACCCCTTACGTTTTTTTTTTTCGGGCGAAAAATTAAGTTTCTCCAAACTTCCCAAAACTCTGGATTCTGATAGAGGGCCATGAGACTTAGACCTGAGCGCAACAATGGAGGCTCTAGCCCCTTCCAGAGCTGAGATATCGAAACTCAAAAATTCGGCCCGAAAAAAAAACGACAGTGGTACCCCTTACGTTTTTTTTTTCGGGTGAAAAATTAAGTTTCTCCAATCTTCCCAAAACTCTGGATTCTGATAGAGGGCCATGAGACTTAGACCTGAGTGCAAAAATGGAGGCTCTAGCCCCTTCCAGAGCTGAGATATCGAAACTCAAAAATTCGGCCCGAAAAAAAAACGACAGTGGTACCCCTTACGTTTTTTTTTTCGGGCGAAAAATTAAGTTTCTCCAATCTTCCCAAAACTCTGGATTCTGATAGAGGGCCACCAGACTTAGACCTGAGTGCAAAAATGGAGGCTCTAGCCCCTTCCAGAGCTGAGATATCGAAACTCAAAAATTCGGCCCGAAAAAAAAACGACAGTGGTACCCCTTACGTTTTTTTTTTTTCGGGCGAAAAATTAAGTTTCTCCAAACTTCCCAAAACTCTGGATTCTGATAGAGGGCCATGAGACTTAGACCTGAGCGCAACAATGGAGGCTCTAGCCCCTTCCAGAGCTGAGATATCGAAACTCAAAAATTCGGCCCGAAAAAAAAACGACAGTGGTACCCCTTACGTTTTTTTTTTCGGGTGAAAAATTAAGTTTCTCCAATCTTCCCAAAACTCTGGATTCTGATAGAGGGCCATGAGACTTAGACCTGAGTGCAAAAATGGAGGCTCTAGCCCCTTCCAGAGCTGAGATATCAAAACTCAAAAATTCGGCCTGAAAAAAAAACGAGAGTGGTACCCCTTACGTTTTTTTTTTTCGGGTGAAAAATTAAGTTTCTCCAATCTTCCCAAAACTCTGGATTCTGATAGAGGGCCACCAGACTTAGACCTGAGTGCAAAAATGGAGGCTCTAGCCCCTTCCAGAGCTGAGATATCGAAACTCAAAAATTCGGCCCGAAAAAAAAACGACAGTGGTACCCCTTACGTTTTTTTTTTCGGGCGAAAAATTAAGTTTCTCCAATCTTCCCAAAACTCTGGATTCTGATAGAGGGCCACCAGACTTAGACCTGAGTGCAAAAATGGAGGCTCTAGCCCCTTCCAGAGCTGAGATATCGAAACTCAAAAATTCGGCCCGAAAAAAAAACGACAGTGGTACCCCTTACGTTTTTTTTTTTTCGGGCGAAAAATTAAGTTTCTCCAATCTTCCCAAAACTCTGGATTCTGATAGAGGGCCATGAGACTTAGACCTGAGTGCAAAAAGGAGGCTCTAGCCCCTTCCAGAGCTGAGATATCGAAACTCAAAAATTCGGCCCAAAAAAAAAACGACAGTGGTACCCCTTACGTTTTTTTTTTTCGGGTGAAAAATTAAGTTTCTCCAAACTTCCCAAAACTCTGGATTCTGATAGAGGGCCATGAGACTTAGACCTGAGCGCAACAATGGAGGCTCTAGCCCCTTCCAGAGCTGAGATATCGAAACTCAAAAATTCGGCCCGAAAAAAAAACGACAGTGGTACCCCTTACGTTTTTTTTTTCGGGTGAAAAATTAAGTTTCTCCAATCTTCCCAAAACTCTGGATTCTGATAGAGGGCCATGAGACTTAGACCTGAGTGCAAAAATGGAGGCTCTAGCCCCTTCCAGAGCTGAGATATCGAAACTCAAAAATTCGGCCCGAAAAAAAAACGACAGTGGTACCCCTTACGTTTTTTTTTTCGGGCGAAAAATTAAGTTTCTCCAATCTTCCCAAAACTCTGGATTCTGATAGAGGGCCATGAGACTTAGACCTGAGTGCAAAAATGGAGGCTCTAGCCCCTTCCAGGGCTGAGATATCGAAACTCAAAAATTCGGCCCGAAAAAAAACGACAGTGGTACCCCTTACGTTTTTTTTTTCGGGCCAAAAATTAAGTTTCTCCAATCTTCCCAAAACTCTGGATTCTGATAGAGGGCCACGAGACTTAGACATGATTGCAACAATGGAGGCTCTAGCCCCTTCCAGAGCTGAGATATCGAAACTCAAAAATTCGGCCCGAAAAAAAAACGACAGTGGTACCCCTTACGGTTTTTTTTTCGGGCGAAAAATTAAGTTTCTCCAATCTTTCCAAAACTCTGGATTCTGATAGAGGGCCACCAGACTTAGACCTGAGTGCAAAAATGGAGGATCTAGCCCCTTCCAGAGCTGAGATATCGAAACTCAAAAATTCGGCCCGAAAAAAAAACGACAGTGGTACCCCTTACGTTTTTTTTTTTTCGGGCGAAAAATTAAGTTTCTCCAATCTTCCCAAAACTCTGGATTCTGATAGAGGGCCATGAGACTTAGACCTGAGTGCAAAAAGGAGGCTCTAGCCCCTTCCAGAGCTGAGATATCGAAACTCAAAAATTCGGCCCGAAAAAAAAACGACAGTGGTACCCCTTACGTTTTTTTTTTTCGGGTGAAAAATTAATTTTCTCCAATCTTCCCAAAACTCTGGATTCTGATAGAGGGCCATGAGACTTAGACCTGAGCGCAACAATGGAGGCTCTAGCCCCTTCCAGAGCTGAGATATCGAAACTCAAAAATTCGGCCCGAAAAAAAAACGACAGTGGTACCCCTTACGTTTTTTTTTTCGGGTGAAAAATTAAGTTTCTCCAATCTTCCCAAAACTCTGGATTCTGATAGAGGGCCATGAGACTTAGACCTGAGTGCAAAAATGGAGGCTCTAGCCCCTTCCAGAGCTGAGATATCGAAACTCAAAAATTCGGCCCGAAAAAAAAACGACAGTGGTACCCCTTACGTTTTTTTTTTCGGGTGAAAAATTAAGTTTCTCCAATCTTCCCAAAACTCTGGATTCTGATAGATGGCCATGAGACTTAGACCTGAGTGCAAAAATGGAGGCTCTAGCCCCTTCCAGAGCTGAGATATCGAAACTCAAAAATTCGGCCCGAAAAAAAAACGACAGTGGTACCCCTTACGTTTTTTTTTTCGGGCGAAACATTAAGTTTCTCCAATCTTCCCAAAACTCTGGATTCTGATAGAGGGCCATGAGACTTAGACCTGAGCGCAACAATGGAGGCTCTAGCCCCTTCCAGAGCTGAGATATCGAAACTCAAAAATTTCGGCCCGAAAAAAAAACGACAGTGGTACCCCTTACGTTTTTTTTTTTCGGGTGAAAAATTAATTTTCTCCAATCTTCCCAAAACTCTGGATTCTGATAGAGGGCCATGAGACTTAGACCTGAGTGCAAAAATTGAGGCTCTAGCCCCTTCCAGAGCTGAGATATCGAAACTCAAAAATTCGGCCCAAAAAAAAAAACGACAGTGGTACCCCTTACGTTTTTTTTTTTCGGTCGAAAAATTAAGTTTCTCCAAACTTCCCAAAACTCTGGATTCTGATAGAGGGCCATGAGACTTAGACCTGAGCGCAACAATGGAGGCTCTAGCCCCTTCCAGAGCTGAGATATCGAAACTCAAAAATTCGGCCCGAAAAAAAAACGACAGTGGTACCCCTTACGTTTTTTTTTTCGGGTGAAAAATTAAGTTTCTCCAATCTTCCCAAAACTCTGGATTCTGATAGAGGGCCATGAGACTTAGACCTGAGTGCAAAAATGGAGGCTCTAGCCCCTTCCAGAGCTGAGATATCGAAACTCAAAAATTCGGCCCGAAAAAAAAACGACAGTGGTACCCCTTACGTTTTTTTTTTCGGGTGAAAAATTAAGTTTCTCCAATCTTCCCAAAACTCTGGATTCTGATAGATGGCCATGAGACTTAGACCTGAGTGCAAAAATGGAGGCTCTAGCCCCTTCCAGAGCTGAGATATCGAAACTCAAAAATTCGGCCCGAAAAAAAAACGACAGTGGTACCCCTTACGTTTTTTTTTTTCGGGCGAAACATTAAGTTTCTCCAATCTTCCCAAAACTCTGGATTCTGATAGAGGGCCATGAGACTTAGACCTGAGCGCAACAATGGAGGCTCTAGCCCCTTCCAGAGCTGAGATATCGAAACTCAAAAATTCGGCCCGAAAAAAAAACGACAGTGGTACCCCTTACGTTTTTTTTTTTCGGGCGAAAAATTAAGTTTCTCCAATCTTCCCAAAACTCTGGATTCTGATAGAGGGCCATGAGACTTAGACCTGAGTGCAAAAATGGAGGCTCTAGCCCCTTCCAGAGCTGAGATATCGAAACTCAAAAATTTGGCCCGAAAAAAAAAGACAGTGGTACCCCTTACGTTTTTTTTTTTCGGGCGAAAAATTAAGTTTCTCCAATCTTCCCAAAACTCTGGATTCTGATAGAGGGCCATGAGACTTAGACCTGAGTGCAAAAATGGAGGCTCTAGCCCCTTCCAGAGCTGAGATATCGAAACTCAAAAATTCGGCCCGAAAAAAAAACGACAGTGGTACCCCTTACGTTTTTTTTTTTCGGGAGAAAAATTAAGTTTCTCCAATCTTCCCAAAACTCTGGATTCTGATAGAGGGCCATGAGACTTAGACCTGAGTGCAAAAATGGAGGCTCTAGCCCCTTCCAGAGCTGAGATATCGAAACTCAAAAATTCGGCCCGAAAAAAAAACGACAGTGGTGCCCCTTACGTTTGTTTTTTTTTCGGGCGAAAAATTAAGTTTCTCCAATCTTCCCAAAACTCTGGATTCTGATAGAGGGCCACGAGACTTAGACCTGAGTGCAAAAATGGAGGCTCTAGCCCCTTCCAGAGCTGACATATCGAAACTCAAAAATTCGGCCCGAAAAAAAAACGACAGTGGTACCCCTTACGTTTTTTTTTTTCGGGCGAAAAATTAAGTTTCTCCAATCTTCCCAAAACTCTGGATTCTGATAGAGGGCCACGAGACTTAGACCTGAGTGCAAAAATGGAGGCTCTAGCCCCTTCCAGAGCTGAGATATCGAAACTCAAAAATTCGGCCCGAAAAAAAAACGACAGTGGTATCCCTTACGTTTTTTTTTTTTTTCGGGCGAAAAATTTAGTTTCTCCAATCTTCCCAAAACTCTGGATTCTGATAAAGGGCCATGAGACTTAGACCTGAGTGCAAAAATGGAGGCTCTAGCCCCTTCCAGGGCTGAGATATCGAAACTCAAAAATTCGGCCCGAAAAAAAAACGACAGTGGTACCCCTTACGTTTTTTTTTTTTTTGGGCGAAAAATTAAGTTTCTCCAATCTTCCCAAAACTCTGGATTCTGATAGAGGGCCATGAGACTTAGACCTGAGTGCAAAAAGGAGGCTCTAGCCCCTTCCAGAGCTGAAATATCGAAACTCAAAAATTCGGCCCAAAAAAAAAACGACAGTGGTACCCCTTACGTTTTTTTTTTCGGGCGAAAAATTAAGTTTCTCCAAACTTCCCAAAACTCTGGATTCTGATAGAGGGCCATGAGACTTAGACCTGAGCGCAACAATGGAGGCTCTAGCCCCTTCCAGAGCTGAGATATCGAAACTCAAAAATTCGGCCCGAAAAAAAAACGACAGTGGTACCCCTTACGTTTTTTTTTTCGGGTGAAAAATTAAGTTTCTCCAATCTTCCCAAAACTCTGGATTCTGATAGAGGGCCATGAGACTTAGACCTGAGTGCAAAAATGGAGGCTCTAGCCCCTTCCAGAGCTGAGATATCGAAACTCAAAAATTCGGCCCGAAAAAAAACGACAGTGGTACCCCTTACGTTTTTTTTTTTCGGGCGAAAAATTAAGTTTCTCCAATCTTCCCAAAACTCTGGATTCTGATAGAGGGCCATGAGACTTAGACCTGAGTGCAAAAATGGAGGCTCTAGCCCCTTCCAGGGCTGAGATATCGAAACTCAAAAATTCGGCCCGAAAAAAAAACGACAGTGGTACCCCTTACGTTTTTTTTTTTTCGGGCCAAAAATTAAGTTTCTCCAATCTTCCCAAAACTCTGGATTCTGATAGAGGGCCATGAGACTTAGACCTGAGTGCAAAAAGGAGGCTCTAGCCCCTTCCAGAGCTGAGATATCGAAACTCAAAAATTCGGCCCAAAAAAAAAACGACAGTGGTACCCCTTACGGTTTTTTTTTCGGGCGAAAAATTAAGTTTCTCCAATCTTTCCAAAACTCTGGATTCTGATAGAGGGCCACCAGACTTAGACCTGAGTGCAAAAATGGAGGCTCTAGCCCCTTCCAGAGCTGAGATATCGAAACTCAAAAATTCGGCCCGAAAAAAAAACGACAGTGGTACCCCTTACGTTTTTTTTTTTCGGGCGAAAAATTAAGTTTCTCCAATCTTCCCAAAACTCTGGATTCTGATAGAGGGCCATGAGACTTAGACCTGAGTGCAAAAAGGAGGCTCTAGCCCCTTCCAGAGCTGAGATATCGAAACTCAAAAATTCGGCCCAAAAAAAAAAACGACAGTGGTACCCCTTACGTTTTTTTTTTTCGGGCGAAAAATTAAGTTTCTCCAAACTTCCCAAAACTCTGAATTCTGATAGAGGGCCATGAGACTTAGACCTGAGCGCAACAATGGAGGCTCTAGCCCCTTCCAGAGCTGAGATATCGAAACTCAAAAATTCGGCCCGAAAAAAAAACGACAGTGGTACCCCTTACGTTTTTTTTTTCGGGCAAAAAATTAAGTTTCTCCAATCTTCCCAAAACTCTGGATTCTGATAGAGGGCCATGAGACTTAGACCTGAGCGCAACAATGGAGGCTCTAGCCCCTTCCAGAGCTGAGATATCGAAACTCAAAAATTCGGCCCGAAAAAAAAACGACAGTGGTACCCCTTACGTTTTTTTTTTCGGGCGAAAAATTAAGTTTCTCCAATCTTCCCAAAACTCTGGATTCTGATAGAGGGCCATGAGACTTAGACCTGAGTGCAAAAAGGAGGCTCTAGCCCCTTCCAGAGCTGAGATATCGAAACTCAAAAATTCGGCCCAAAAAAAAAACGACAGTGGTACCCCTTACGTTTTTTTTTTTCGGGCGAAAAATTAAGTTTCTCCAAACTTCCCAAAACTCTGGATTCTGATAGAGGGCCATGAGACTTAGACCTGAGCGCAACAATGGAGGCTCTAGCCCCTTCCAGAGCTGAGATATCGAAACTCAAAAATTCGGCCCGAAAAAAAAACGACAGTGGTACCCCTTACGTTTTTTTTTTCGGGTGAAAAATTAAGTTTCTCCAATCTTCCCAAAACTCTGGATTCTGATAGAGGGCCATGAGACTTAGACCTGAGTGCAAAAATGGAGGCTCTAGCCCCTTCCAGAGCTGAGATATCAAAACTCAAAAATTCGGCCCGAAAAAAAAACGACAGTGGTACCCCTTACGTTTTTTTTTTCGGGTGAAAAATTAAGTTTCTCCAATCTTCCCAAAACTCTGGATTCTGATAGAGGGCCACCAGACTTAGACCTGAGTGCAAAAATGGAGGCTCTAGCCCCTTCCAGAGCTGAGATATCGAAACTCAAAAATTCGGCCCGAAAAAAAAACGACAGTGGTAACCCTTACGGTTTTTTTTTCGGGCGAAAAATTAAGTTTCTCCAATCTTCCCAAAACTCTGGATTCTGATAGAGGGCCACCAGACTTAGACCTGAGTGCAAAAATGGAGGCTCTAGCCCCTTCCAGAGCTGAGATATCGAAACTCAAAAATTCGGCCCGAAAAAAAAACGACAGTGGTACCCCTTACGTTTTTTTTTTTTCGGGCGAAAAATTAAGTTTCTCCAATCTTCCCAAAACTCTGGATTCTGATAGAGGGCCATGAGACTTAGACCTGAGTGCAAAAAGGAGGCTCTAGCCCCTTCCAGAGCTGAGATATCGAAACTCAAAAATTCGGCCCAAAAAAAAAACGACAGTGGTACCCCTTACGTTTTTTTTTTTCGGGCGAAAAATTAAGTTTCTCCAAACTTCCCAAAACTCTGGATTCTGATAGAGGGCCATGAGACTTAGACCTGAGCGCAACAATGGAGGCTCTAGCCCCTTCCAGAGCTGAGATATCGAAACTCAAAAATTCGGCCCGAAAAAAAAACGACAGTGGTACCCCTTACGTTTTTTTTTTCGGGTGAAAAATTAAGTTTCTCCAATCTTCCCAAAACTCTGGATTCTGATAGAGGGCCATGAGACTTAGACCTGAGTGCAAAAATGGAGGCTCTAGCCCCTTCCAGAGCTGAGATATCGAAACTCAAAAATTCGGCCCGAAAAAAAAACGACAGTGGTACCCCTTACGTTTTTTTTTTCGGGCGAAAAATTAAGTTTCTCCAATCTTCCCAAAACTCTGGATTCTGATAGAGGGCCATGAGACTTAGACCTGAGTGCAAAAATGGAGGCTCTAGCCCCTTCCAGGGCTGAGATATCGAAACTCAAAAATTCGGCCCGAAAAAAAACGACAGTGGTACCCCTTACGTTTTTTTTTTTCGGGCCAAAAATTAAGTTTCTCCAATCTTCCCAAAACTCTGGATTCTGATAGAGGGCCATGAGAATTAGACCTGAGTGCAAAAATGGAGGCTCTAGCCCCTTCCAGAGCTGAGATATCGAAACTCAAAAATTCGGCCCGAAAAAAAAACGACAGTGGTACCCCTTACGTTTTTTTTTTTCGGGAGAAAAATTAAGTTTCTCCAATCTTCCCAAAACTCTGGATTCTGATAGAGGGCCATGAGACTTAGACCTGAGTGCAAAAATGGAGGCTCTAGCCCCTTCCAGAGCTGAGATATCGAAACTCAAAAATTCGGCCCGAAAAAAAAACGACAGTGGTGCCCCTTACGTTTGTTTTTTTTTCGGGCGAAAAATTAAGTTTCTCCAATCTTCCCAAAACTCTGGATTCTGATAGAGGGCCACGAGACTTAGACCTGAGTGCAAAAATGGAGGCTCTAGCCCCTTCCAGAGCTGACATATCGAAACTCAAAAATTCGGCCCGAAAAAAAAACGACAGTGGTACCCCTTACGTTTTTTTTTTTCGGGCGAAAAATTAAGTTTCTCCAATCTTCCCAAAACTCTGGATTCTGATAGAGGGCCACGAGACTTAGACCTGAGTGCAAAAATGGAGGCTCTAGCCCCTTCCAGAGCTGAGATATCGAAACTCAAAAATTCGGCCCGAAAAAAAAACGACAGTGGTACCCCTTACGTTTTTTTTTTCGGGCGAAAACTTAAGTTTCTCCAATCTTCCCAAAACTCTGGATTCTGATAGAGGGCCATGAGACTTAGACCTGAGTGCAAAAATGGAGGCTCTAGCCCCTTCCAGAGCTGAGATATCGAAACTCAAAAATTCGGCCCGAAAAAAAAACGACAGTGGTACCCCTTACGTTTTTTTTTTCGGGCGAAAAATTAAGTTTCTCCAATCTTCCCAAAACTCTGGATTCTGATAGAGGGCCATGAGACTTAGACCTGAGTGCAAAAATGGAGGCTCTAGCCCCTTCCAGGGCTGAGATATCGAAACTCAAAAATTCGGCCCGAAAAAAAAACGACAGTGGTACCCCTTACGTTTTTTTTTTTCGGGCCAAAAATTAAGTTTCTCCAATCTTCCCAAAACTCTGGATTCTGATAGAGGGCCATGAGACTTAGACCTGAGTGCAAAAAGGAGGCTCTAGCCCCTTCCAGAGCTGAGATATCGAAACTCAAAAATTCGGCCCCAAAAAAAAAACGACAGTGGTACCCCTTACGGTTTTTTTTTCGGGCGAAAAATTAAGTTTCTCCAATCTTTCCAAAACTCTGGATTCTGATAGAGGGCCACCAGACTTAGACCTGAGTGCAAAAATGGAGGCTCTAGCCCCTTCCAGAGCTGAGATATCGAAACTCAAAAATTCGGCCCGAAAAAAAAACGACAGTGGTACCCCTTACGTTTTTTTTTTTCGGGCGAAAAATTACGTTTCTCCAATCTTCCCAAAACTCTGGATTCTGATAGAGGGCCATGAGACTTAGACCTGAGTGCAAAAAGGAGGCTCTAGCCCCTTCCAGAGCTGAGATATCGAAACTCAAAAATTCGGCCCAAAAAAAAAAACGACAGTGGTACCCCTTACGTTTTTTTTTTTCGGGCGAAAAATTAAGTTTCTCCAAACTTCCCAAAACTCTGAATTCTGATAGAGGGCCATGAGACTTAGACCTGAGCGCAACAATGGAGGCTCTAGCCCCTTCCAGAGCTGAGATATCGAAACTCAAAAATTCGGCCCGAAAAAAAAACGACAGTGGTACCCCTTACGTTTTTTTTTTCGGGCGAAAAATTAAGTTTCTCCAATCTTCCCAAAACTCTGGATTCTGATAGAGGGCCATGAGACTTAGACCTGAGCGCAACAATGGAGGCTCTAGCCCCTTCCAGAGCTGAGATATCAAAACTCAAAAATTCGGCCCGAAAAAAAAACGACAGTGGTACCCCTTACGTTTTTTTTTTCGGGCGAAAAATTAAGTTTCTCCAAACTTCCCAAAACTCTGGATTCTGATAGAGGGCCATGAGACTTAGACCTGAGCGCAACAATGGAAGCTCTAGCCCCTTCCAGAGCTGAGATATCGAAACTCAAAAATTCGGCCCGAAAAAAAAACGACAGTGGTACCCCTTACGTTTTTTTTTTCGGGTGAAAAATTAAGTTTCTCCAATCTTCCCAAAACTCTGGATTCTGATAGAGGGCCATGAGACTTAGACCTGAGTGCAAAAATGGAGGCTCTAGCCCCTTCCAGAGCTGAGATATCAAAACTCAAAAATTCGGCCCGAAAAAAAAACGACAGTGGTACCCCTTACGTTTTTTTTTTCGGGTGAAAAATTAAGTTTCTCCAATCTTCCCAAAACTCTGGATTCTGATAGAGGGCCACCAGACTTAGACCTGAGTGCAAAAATGGAGGCTCTAGCCCCTTCCAGAGCTGAGATATCGAAACTCAAAAATTCGGCCCGAAAAAAAAACGACAGTGGTAACCCTTACGTTTTTTTTTTCGGGCGAAAAATTAAGTTTCTCCAATCTTCCCAAAACTCTGGATTCTGATAGAGGGCCACCAGACTTAGACCTGAGTGCAAAAATGGAGGCTCTAGCCCCTTCCAGAGCTGAGATATCGAAACTCAAAAATTCGGCCCGAAAAAAAAACGACAGTGGTACCCCTTACGTTTTTTTTTTTTCGGGCGAAAAATTAAGTTTCTCCAATCTTCCCAAAACTCTGGATTCTGATAGAGGGCCATGAGACTTAGACCTGAGTGCAAAAAGGAGGCTCTAGCCCCTTCCAGAGCTGAGATATCGAAACTCAAAAATTCGGCCCAAAAAAAAAACGACAGTGGTACCCCTTACGTTTTTTTTTTCGGGCGAAAAATTAAGTTTCTCCAAACTTTCCAAAACTCTGGATTCTGATAGAGGGCCATGAGACTTAGACCTGAGCGCAACAATGGAGGCTCTAGCCCCTTCCAGAGCTGAGATATCGAAACTCAAAAATTCGGCCCGAAAAAAAAACGACAGTGGTACCCCTTACGTTTTTTTTTTCGGGTGAAAAATTAAGTTTCTCCAATCTTCCCAAAACTCTGGATTCTGATAGAGGGCCATGAGACTTAGACCTGAGTGCAAAAATGGAGGCTCTAGCCCCTTCCAGAGCTGAGATATCGAAACTCAAAAATTCGGCCCGAAAAAAAAAAGACAGTGGTACCCCTTACGTTTTTTTTTCGGGCGAAAAATTAAGTTTCTCCAATCTTCCCAAAACTCTGGATTCTGATAGAGGGCCATGAGACTTAGACCTGAGTGCAAAAATGGAGGCTCTAGCCCCTTCCAGGGCTGAGATATCGAAACTCAAAAATTCGGCCCGAAAAAAAACGACAGTGGTACCCCTTACGTTTTTTTTTTCGGGCCAAAAATTAAGTTTCTCCAATCTTCCCAAAACTCCGGATTCTGATAGAGGGCCACGAGACTTAGACATGATTGCAACAATGGAGGCTCTAGCCCCTTCCAGAGCTGAGATATCGAAACTCAAAAATTCGGCCCGAAAAAAAAACGACAGTGGTACCCCTTACGTTTTTTTTTTCGGGTGAAAAATTAAGTTTCTCCAATCTTCCCAAAACTCTGGATTCTGATAGAGGGCCACCAGACTTAGACCTGAGTGCAAAAATGGAGGCTCTAGCCCCTTCCAGAGCTGAGATATCGAAACTCAAAAATTCGGCCCGAAAAAAAAACGACAGTGGTAACCCTTACGGTTTTTTTTTCGGGCGAAAAATTAAGTTTCTCCAATCTTCCCAAAACTCTGGATTCTGATAGAGGGCCACCAGACTTAGACCTGAGTGCAAAAATGGAGGCTCTAGCCCCTTCCAGAGCTGAGATATCGAAACTCAAAAATTCGGCCCGAAAAAAAAACGACAGTGGTACCCCTTACGTTTTTTTTTTTTCGGGCGAAAAATTAAGTTTCTCCAATCTTCCCAAAACTCTGGATTCTGATAGAGGGCCATGAGACTTAGACCTGAGTGCAAAAAGGAGGCTCTAGCCCCTTCCAGAGCTGAGATATCGAAACTCAAAAATTCGGCCCAAAAAAAAAACGACAGTGGTACCCCTTACGTTTTTTTTTTTCGGGCGAAAAATTAAGTTTCTCCAAACTTCCCAAAACTCTGGATTCTGATAGAGGGCCATGAGACTTAGACCTGAGCGCAACAATGGAGGCTCTAGCCCCTTCCAGAGCTGAGATATCGAAACTCAAAAATTCGGCCCGAAAAAAAAACGACAGTGGTACCCCTTACGTTTTTTTTTTCGGGTGAAAAATTAAGTTTCTCCAATCTTCCCAAAACTCTGGATTCTGATAGAGGGCCATGAGACTTAGACCTGAGTGCAAAAATGGAGGCTCTAGCCCCTTCCAGAGCTGAGATATCGAAACTCAAAAATTCGGCCCGAAAAAAAAACGACAGTGGTACCCCTTACGTTTTTTTTTTCGGGCGAAAAATTAAGTTTCTCCAATCTTCCCAAAACTCTGGATTCTGATAGAGGGCCATGAGACTTAGACCTGAGTGCAAAAATGGAGGCTCTAGCCCCTTCCAGGGCTGAGATATCGAAACTCAAAAATTCGGCCCGAAAAAAAACGACAGTGGTACCCCTTACGTTTTTTTTTTTCGGGCCAAAAATTAAGTTTCTCCAATCTTCCCAAAACTCTGGATTCTGATAGAGGGCCACGAGACTTAGACATGATTGCAACAATGGAGGCTCTAGCCCCTTCCAGAGCTGAGATATCGAAACTCAAAAATTCGGCCCGAAAAAAAAACGACAGTGGTACCCCTTACGGTTTTTTTTTCGGGCGAAAAATTAAGTTTCTCCAATCTTTCCAAAACTCTGGATTCTGATAGAGGGCCATGAGACTTAGACCTGAGTGCAAAAAGGAGGCTCTAGCCCCTTCCAGAGCTGAGATATCGAAACTCAAAAATTCGGCCCGAAAAAAAAACGACAGTGGTACCCCTTACGTTTTTTTTTTTTTCGGGCGAAAAATTAAGTTTCTCCAATCTTCCCAAAACTCTGGATTCTGATAGAGGGCCATGAGACTTAGACCTGAGTGCAAAAAGGAGGCTCTAGCCCCTTCCAGAGCTGAGATATCGAAACTCAAAAATTCGGCCCGAAAAAAAAACGACAGTGGTACCCCTTACGTTTTTTTTTTTCGGGTGAAAAATTAATTTTCTCCAATCTTCCCAAAACTCTGAATTCTGATAGAGGGCCATGAGACTTAGACCTGAGCGCAACAATGGAGGCTCTAGCCCCTTCCAGAGCTGAGATATCGAAACTCAAAAATTCGGCCCGAAAAAAAAACGACAGTGGTACCCCTTACGTTTTTTTTTTCGGGCGAAAAATTAAGTTTCTCCAATCTTCCCAAAACTCTGGATTCTGATAGAGGGCCATGAGACTTAGACCTGAGTGCAAAAATGGAGGCTCTAGCCCCTTCCAGAGCTGAGATATCGAAACTCAAAAATTCGGCCCGAAAAAAAAACGACAGTGGTACCCCTTACGTTTTTTTTTTCGGGCGAAAAATTAAGTTTCTCCAATCTTCCCAAAACTCTGGATTCTGATAGAGGGCCATGAGACTTAGACCTGAGTGCAAAAATGGAGGCTCTAGCCCCTTCCAGGGCTGAGATATCGAAACTCAAAAATTCGGCCCGAAAAAAAAACGACAGTGGTACCCCTTACGTTTTTTTTTTTCGGGCCAAAAATTAAGTTTCTCCAATCTTCCCAAAACTCTGGATTCTGATAGAGGGCCATGAGACTTAGACCTGAGTGCAAAAAGGAGGCTCTAGCCCCTTCCAGAGCTGAGATATCGAAACTCAAAAATTCGGCCCAAAAAAAAAAACGACAGTGGTACCCCTTACGGTTTTTTTTTCGGGCGAAAAATTAAGTTTCTCCAATCTTTCCAAAACTCTGGATTCTGATAGAGGGCCACCAGACTTAGACCTGAGTGCAAAAATGGAGGCTCTAGCCCCTTCCAGAGCTGAGATATCGAAACTCAAAAATTCGGCCCGAAAAAAAAACGACAGTGGTACCCCTTACGTTTTTTTTTTTCGGGCGAAAAATTACGTTTCTCCAATCTTCCCAAAACTCTGGATTCTGATAGAGGGCCATGAGACTTAGACCTGAGTGCAAAAAGGAGGCTCTAGCCCCTTCCAGAGCTGAGATATCGAAACTCAAAAATTCGGCCCAAAAAAAAAAACGACAGTGGTACCCCTTACGTTTTTTTTTTTCGGGCGAAAAATTAAGTTTCTCCAAACTTCCCAAAACTCTGAATTCTGATAGAGGGCCATGAGACTTAGACCTGAGCGCAACAATGGAGGCTCTAGCCCCTTCCAGAGCTGAGATATCGAAACTCAAAAATTCGGCCCGAAAAAAAAACGACAGTGGTACCCCTTACGTTTTTTTTTTCGGGCGAAAAATTAAGTTTCTCCAATCTTCCCAAAACTCTGGATTCTGATAGAGGGCCATGAGACTTAGACCTGAGCGCAACAATGGAGGCTCTAGCCCCTTCCAGAGCTGAGATATCAAAACTCAAAAATTCGGCCCGAAAAAAAAACGACAGTGGTACCCCTTACGTTTTTTTTTTCGGGCGAAAAATTAAGTTTCTCCAATCTTCCCAAAACTCTGGATTCTGATAGAGGGCCATGAGACTTAGACCTGAGTGCAAAAAGGAGGCTCTAGCCCCTTCCAGAGCTGAGATATCGAAACTCAAAAATTCGGCCCAAAAAAAAAACGACAGTGGTACCCCTTACGTTTTTTTTTTTCGGGCGAAAAATTAAGTTTCTCCAAACTTCCCAAAACTCTGGATTCTGATAGAGGGCCATGAGACTTAGACCTGAGCGCAACAATGGAGGCTCTAGCCCCTTCCAGAGCTAAGATATCGAAACTCAAAAATTCGGCCCGAAAAAAAAACGACAGTGGTACCCCTTACGTTTTTTTTTTCGGGTGAAAAATTAAGTTTCTCCAATCTTCCCAAAACTCTGGATTCTGATAGAGGGCCATGAGACTTAGACCTGAGCGCAACAATGGAGGCTCTAGCCCCTTCCAGAGCTGAGATATCGAAACTCAAAAATTCGGCCCGAAAAAAAAACGACAGTGGTACCCCTTACGTTTTTTTTTTCGGGTGAAAAATTAAGTTTCTCCAATCTTCCCAAAACTCTGGATTCTGATAGAGGGCCACCAGACTTAGACCTGAGTGCAAAAATGGAGGCTCTAGCCCCTTCCAGAGCTGAGATATCGAAACTCAAAAATTCGGCCCGAAAAAAAAACGACAGTGGTAACCCTTACGTTTTTTTTTTCGGGCGAAAAATTAAGTTTCTCCAATCTTCCCAAAACTCTGGATTCTGATAGAGGGCCACCAGACTTAGACCTGAGTGCAAAAATGGAGGCTCTAGCCCCTTCCAGAGCTGAGATATCGAAACTCAAAAATTCGGCCCGAAAAAAAAACGACAGTGGTACCCCTTACGTTTTTTTTTTTTCGGGCGAAAAATTAAGTTTCTCCAATCTTCCCAAAACTCTGGATTCTGATAGAGGGCCATGAGACTTAGACCTGAGTGCAAAAAGGAGGCTCTAGCCCCTTCCAGAGCTGAGATATCGAAACTCAAAAATTCGGCCCAAAAAAAAAACGACAGTGGTACCCCTTACGTTTTTTTTTTTCGGGCGAAAAATTAAGTTTCTCCAAACTTCCCAAAACTCTGGATTCTGATAGAGGGCCATGAGACTTAGACCTGAGCGCAACAATGGAGGCTCTAGCCCCTTCCAGAGCTGAGATATCGAAACTCAAAAATTCGGCCCGAAAAAAAAACGACAGTGGTACCCCTTACGTTTTTTTTTTCGGGTGAAAAATTAAGTTTCTCCAATCTTCCCAAAACTCTGGATTCTGATAGAGGGCCATGAGACTTAGACCTGAGTGCAAAAATGGAGGCTCTAGCCCCTTCCAGAGCTGAGATATCGAAACTCAAAAATTCGGCCCGAAAAAAAAACGACAGTGGTACCCCTTACGTTTTTTTTTTCGGGCGAAAAATTAAGTTTCTCCAATCTTCCCAAAACTCTGGATTCTGATAGAGGGCCATGAGACTTAGACCTGAGTGCAAAAATGGAGGCTCTAGCCCCTTCCAGGGCTGAGATATCGAAACTCAAAAATTCGGCCCGAAAAAAAACGACAGTGGTACCCCTTACGTTTTTTTTTTTCGGGCCAAAAATTAAGTTTCTCCAATCTTCCCAAAACTCCGGATTCTGATAGAGGGCCACGAGACTTAGACATGATTGCAACAATGGAGGCTCTAGCCCCTTCCAGAGCTGAGATATCGAAACTCAAAAATTCGGCCCGAAAAAAAAACGACAGTGGTACCCCTTACGGTTTTTTTTTCGGGCGAAAAATTAAGTTTCTCCAATCTTTCCAAAACTCTGGATTCTGATAGAGGGCCACCAGACTTAGACCTGAGTGCAAAAATGGAGGCTCTAGCCCCTTCCAGAGCTGAGATATCGAAACTCAAAAATTCGGCCCGAAAAAAAAACGACAGTGGTACCCCTTACGTTTTTTTTTTTTTCGGGCGAAAAATTAAGTTTCTCCAATCTTCCCAAAACTCTGGATTCTGATAGAGGGCCATGAGACTTAGACCTGAGTGCAAAAAGGAGGCTCTAGCCCCTTCCAGAGCTGAGATATCGAAACTCAAAAATTCGGCCCGAAAAAAAAACGACAGTGGTACCCCTTACGTTTTTTTTTTTCGGGTGAAAAATTAATTTTCTCCAATCTTCCCAAAACTCTGAATTCTGATAGAGGGCCATGAGACTTAGACCTGAGCGCAACAATGGAGGCTCTAGCCCCTTCCAGAGCTGAGATATCGAAACTCAAAAATTCGGCCCGAAAAAAAAACGACAGTGGTACCCCTTACGTTTTTTTTTTCGGGCGAAAAATTAAGTTTCTCCAATCTTCCCAAAACTCTGGATTCTGATAGAGGGCCATGAGACTTAGACCTGAGCGCAACAATGGAGGCTCTAGCCCCTTCCAGAGCTGAGATATCGAAACTCAAAAATTCGGCCCGAAAAAAAAACGACAGTGGTACCCCTTACGGGTTTTTTTTCGGGCGAAAAATTAAGTTTCTCCAATCTTCCCAAAACTCTGGATTCTGATAGAGGGCCATGAGACTTAGACCTGAGTGCAAAAATGGAGGCTCTAGCCCCTTCCAAAGCTGAGATATCGAAACTCAAAAATTCGGCCCGAAAAAAAAACGACAGTGGTACCCCTTACGTTTTTTTTTTCGGGCGAAAAATTAAGTTTCTCCAATCTTCCTAAAACTCTGGATTCTGATAGAGGGCCATGAGACTTAGACCTGAGTACAAAAATGGAGGCTCTAGCCCCTTCCAGAGCTGAGATATCGAAACTCAAAAATTCGGCCCGAAAAAAAAACGACAGTGGTACCCCTTACGTTTTTTTTTTTTCGGGAGAAAAATTAAGTTTCTCCAATCTTCCCAAAACTCTGGATTCTGATAGAGGGCCATGAGACTTAGACCTGAGTGCAAAAATGTAGGCTCTAGCCCCTTCCAGAGCTGAGATATCGAAACTCAAAAATTCGGCCCGAAAAAAAAACGACAGTGGTGCCCCTTACGTTTTTTTTTTTTCGGGCGAAAAATTAAGTTTCTCCAATCTTCCCAAAACTCTGGATTCTGATAGAGGGCCATGAGACTTAGACCTGAGTGCAAAAATGGAGGCTCTAGCCCCTTCCAGGGCTGAGATATCGAAACTCAAAAATTCGGCCCGAAAAAAAACGACAGTGGTACCCCTTACGTTTTTTTTTTCGGGCCAAAAATTAAGTTTCTCCAATCTTCCCAAAACTCTGGATTCTGATAGAGGGCCACGAGACTTAGACATGATTGCAACAATGGAGGCTCTAGCCCCTTCCAGAGCTGAGATATCAAAACTCAAAAATTCGGCCCGAAAAAAAAACGACAGTGGTACCCCTTACGGTTTTTTTTTCGGGCGAAAAATTAAGTTTCTCCAATCTTTCCAAAACTCTGGATTCTGATAGAGGGCCACCAGACTTAGACCTGAGTGCAAAAATGGAGGCTCTAGCCCCTTCCAGAGCTGAGATATCGAAACTCAAAAATTCGGCCCGAAAAAAAAACGACAGTGGTACCCCTTACGTTTTTTTTTTTCGGGCGAAAAATTAAGTTTCTCCAATCTTCCCAAAACTCTGGATTCTGATAGAGGGCCATGAGACTTAGACCTGAGTGCAAAAATGGAGGCTCTAGCCCCTTCCAGAGCTGAGATATATCGAAACTCAAAATTTCGACCAGAAAAAAAAACGACAGTGGTACCCCTTTCGTTTTTTTTTATGGGTGCGAAAAAAAGTTTCTCCAATCTTCTTGAAACTCTGGATTCTGATAGAGGGCCATGAGACTTACACCTGAGTGCAAAATGGAGGCTCTAGACCCTTCCAGAGCTGAGATATTGAGATCCCACGTAGCATTTATTCCCTTATAAATATCTCAGCTCTAGAAGGGTCTAGAGCCTCCATTTTGGCACTCAGGTATAAGTCCCATGGCCCTCTATCAGAATCCAGAGTTTCAAGAAGATTGGATAAACTTTTTTTTCGCACCAAAAAAAAATGAAAGGGGTTACACTGTCGTTTTTTCCGGGGGGTCGAAATTTTGAGTTTCGATATCTCAGCTCTGGAAGGGGCTAGAGCCTCCATTTTTGCACTCAGGTCTAAGTCTCGTGGCCCTCTATCAGAATCCAGAGTTTCAAGAAGATTGGATAAACTTTTTTTTCGCACCAAAAAAAAATGAAAGGGGTTACACTGTCGTTTTTTCCGGGGGGTCGAAATTTTGAGTTTCTCTGATCTTTTTGAAACTCTGGATTCTGATAGAGGTCCATGGGACTTACACCTGAGTGCAAAGATGGAGGCTCTAGCCCCTTCCAGAGCTGAGATATTGATATATTTATAAGGGCATAAATGCTACGTGGGATCTCAATATCTCAGCTCTGGAAGGGTCTAGAGCCTCCATTTTGGCACACAGGTCTAAGTCTCATGGCCCTCTATCAGTATCCAGAGTTTCAAGAAGATCAGAGAAACTCAAAATTTCGCCGCTGTTTTATGGTGTTAGATCTATCCTAGTACCCTTGTTATAAATCATTCACCTTCTACCTTATTTTGTTTATTCTCAGGTAAAGTAAAGAAGGTTGAATTCTACAATAGATAATAAGTACACAAATTCATACTTACACCCCAGTAGAAAGACCCCACCGTGGCTAAGTTCTTTACCGCAAGCAGTGACTCCTGGCAGGCAAAGTTTTTTTTTTATCTATTATTTGTATTTTTATAGTATAAAGTTTTCCAAAGTTTTTCATTCAAACAGGTTAACAAAATTAGTTCAATAAATGAAGTTCACAATGGAGAGTCTGGTCCAGTTTCTAGAGTCTAACCTCATACATTTCAATGTACTTTTTACAATACATTTACATGTCGCACCTCTTTCAAGTCATATGAACAATCTGTCCAATCCTAGACCTGGATCCATATTTAACTCTTTCAGTCCCTTCAACAATCTCGGCGTTCTTTAGCTTGATCTTCCTTCTCCTCACACGGTTTCTCAGCATCCTTCGCCTTTTAGTCTGTAACACAACATTAAGGTAATACATTTTTTCTTTTACTACCTACATGCATAATACTGGTTCCATTCCATTAATAAAGCATTCTTGTTACAATATGTATCTGTGTCTTTCTTATAAAACCAATAAACATTTGTTACAATATGTTTGTGTCTTTCTTATAAAACCAATAAACATATGTTACAATATGTTTCTGTGTATTTATTATAAACAGTTTACGTATAAAAACTGTATAACAGAAGACTATCTATAAAGTCTTTTACATGTGGTTTCATATAAAAGCTGTTTTACATAAAAGACTGTTCTGTAAAGTCTTTACATGCAGTTTACATATAGTTATTATAAAATAAATTGCATCATTCCACACAACAACGCCAAAAAAACAAACAAACATGAGAGTGGTACCCCTTACGTTTTTATTTTTCGGGTGAAAAATTAAGTATCCCCAATCTTCTCAAAACTCTGGATTCTGATAGAGGGCCATGAGACTTTGACCTGAGTGCAACAATGGAGTCTCTAGACCCTTCCAGAGCTGAGATATCGAACTCAAAATTTCGACCAGAAAAAAAACGACAGTGTTACTACCCCTTACAGTTTTTTTTTTTGGGCGAAAAATTAAGTTTCCCCAATCTTCTCAAAACTCTGGATTCTGATAGAGGGCCATGAGACTTAGACCTGAGTGCAACAATGGAGGCTCTAGACCCTTCCAGAGCTGAGATATCGAAACTCAAAATTTCGACAAGAAAAAAAACGACAGTGTTACCCCTTACGGTTTTTTTTTTTTTCGGGCGAAAAATTAAGTATCCCCAATCTTCTCAAAACTCTGGATTCTGATAGCGGGCCATGAGACTTAGACCTGAGTGCAACAATGGAGGCTCTAGACCCTTCCAGAGCTGAGATATCGAAACTCAAAATTTCGACCAGAAAAAAAAAACGACAGTGGTACCCCTTACGTTTTTTTTGGGGGGGCAAAAAATTAAGTATCCCCAATCTTCTCAAAACTCTGGATTCTGATAGAGGGCCACGAGACTTAGACCTGAGTGCAACAATGGAGGCTCTAGCAATGCAGGCTCTAGACAATGGAGTCTCTAGACCGTTCCAGAGCTGAGATATCGAAACTCAAAATCTCGACCAGAAAAAAAACGACAGTGTTACCCCTTACAGTTTTTTTTTTGGGCGAAAAATTAAGTTTCCCCAATCTTCTCAAAACTCTGGATTCTGATAGAGGGCCATGAGACTTAGACCTGAGTGCAACAATGGAGGCTCTAGACCCTTCCAGAGCTGAGATATCGAAACTCAAAATCTCGACCAGAAAAAAAACGACAGTGTTACCCCTTACAGTTTTTTTTTGGGCGAAAAATTAAGTTTCTCCAATCTTCTCAAAACTCTGGATTCTGATAGAGGGCCATGAGACTTAGACCTGAGTGCAACAATGCAGGCTCTAGACCCTCCCAGAGCTGAGATATCGAAACTCAAAATTTCTACCAGAAAAAAAAACGACAGTATTACCCCTTACGTTTTTTTTTTTTTTTTTGGCGAAAAATTAAGTTTCCCCAATCTTCTCAAAACTCTGGATTCTGATAGAGGGCCATGAGACTAAGACCTGAGTGCAACAATGGAGGCTCTAGACCCTTCCAGAGCTGAGATATCGAAACTCAAAATTTCAACCAGAAAAAAAAACGACAGTGTTACCCCTTACGTTTTTTTTTTTTTGGGCGAAAAATTAAGTATCCCCAATCTTCTCAAAACTCTGGATTCTGATAGAGGGCCATGAGACTTAGACCTGAGTGCAACAATGCAGGCTTTAGACCCTCCCAGAGCTGAGATATCGAAACTCAAAATTTCGACCAGAAAAAAAACGACAGTGTTACCCCTTACGTTTTTTTTTTTTTTTTTTTTTGGCGAAAAATTAAGTTTCCCCAATCTTCTCAAAACTCTGGATTCTGATAGAGGGCCATGAGACTTAGACCTGAGTGCAAAAATGGAGGCTCTAGACTATTCCAGAGCTGAGATATTGAGATATTTTAATGGCATAAATGGTACGTGGGATCTCAATATCTCAGTTCTGGAAGGGTCTAGAGCCTCCATTTTTGCACTGAGGTCTAAGTCTCATGGCCCTCTATCAGAATCCAGAGTTTCAAGAAGTTCAGAGGAATTCAAAATTTCGACCCCCCAAAAAAAACGACAGTGGTACCCCTTTCGTTTTTTTTTTTTGGGCGAAAAATTAAGTTTCTACAATCTTCTCAAAACTTTGGATTCTGATAGAGGGCCACGAGACTTAAACCTGAGTGCAAAATGGAGGCTCTAGACCCTCCCAGAGCTGAGATATCGAAACTCAAAAATTCGACCCGAAAAAAAACCGACAGTGGTACCCCTTTCGTTTTTTTTCGGGCGAAAAATTAAGGTTCTCCAATCTTCTCAAAACTCTGGATTCTGAAAGAGGGCCATGAGACTTAGACCTGAGTGCAAAAATGGAGGCTCTAGACCCTTACAGAGCTGAGATATAGAAACTCAAAAATTCGACCCGAAAAAAAACGACAGTGGTACCCCTTTTGTTATGTTTTTTGGGTGAAAAATTTATTTTCTCCAATCTTCTCAAAACTTTGGATTCTGATAGAGGGCCATGAGACTTAGACCTGAGTGCAAAAATGGAGGCTCTAGACCCTTACAGAGCTGAGATATAGAAACTCAAAAATTCGATCCGAAAAAAAACGACAGTGGTACCCCTTTTGTTATGTTTTTTGGGTGAAAAATTTATTTTCTCCAATCTTCTCAAAACTTTGGATTCTGATAGAGGGCCATGAGACTTAGATCTGAGTGCAAAAATGGAGGCTCTAGACCCTTACAGAGCTGAGATATCGAAACTCAAAAATTCGACCCGAAAAAAAAAAACGACAGTGGTACCCCTTACGTTTTTTTTTTGGGCGAAAAATTAATTTTCTCCAATCTTCTCAAAACTCTGGATTCTCATAGAGGGCCATGAGACTTAGACCTGAGTGCAAAAATGAAGGCTCTAGACCCTTCCAGAGCTGAGATATCGAAACTCAAAAATTCGACCCGAAAATAAACGACAGTGGTACCCCTTTCGGGTTTTTTTTGGGCGAAAAATTACGTTTCACCAATCTTCTCAAAACTTTGGATTCTGATAGAGGGCCATGAGACTTAGACCTGAGTGCAAAAATGGAGTCTCTAGACTCTCCCAGAGCTGAGATATTGAGATATTTATAATGGCATAAATGCTATGTGGGATCTCAATATCTCAGCTCTGGAAGGGTCCAGAGACTCCATTTTTGCACTGAGGTCTAAGTCTCATGGCCCTCTATCAGAATCCAGAGTTTCAAGAAGATCAGAGGAATTAAAAATTTCGACCCCCCCCCAAAAAAACGACAGTGGTACCCCTTTCGTTTTGTTTTTTTTTGGTGAGAAAATTTTTTATATTTTATACCCTACTAATGTGACCAACAGTGTTATTCTTATAACAATATTTTTTTTATTAAGAAACCCCAAAATCGTCATCTCTTGATTATGTTGTTAATTTCTTTATTTTATACCCAAAAAGTTTCTCCTTTAAGTTTACCTTTTTCTTCATGAATGTACCTCGTTTCATCCCTCAGACTTATAACAACAACATTTTTTTATGTATTATGAAGAGCTATAATGAAGATATTTAGCCTTTTTTATTGTTCTTTTGTTCCTGTGTATAAATATAATTTTATGTCATATTATGATGTACACAAACCAATGATCTTTATATTTTCTGTTTTGTCATTATGATTGTTACATACAACTATAGTATCTTTCCATGATCTTGCATGTAATAAGTTTAAATTATATGAGCAACAGGTGCACTAACACTTCATAACATCAGTAACTCGACAACACAACCTACAACAGTTTTCCTATGCATTTGTAATGTCTGCACAAAGGAGACGGGCAGCTACTCGAAGATCTCTTTTGGAGAAAACTGTTGATTTTATACTCGAAAAATGCATCACTCCTTAAAAACTAATATTACCTTAGAATGAATTGCATTGTTATCCCACCCCAAAACTTAAACAAAATAATAATATTAAATGCTGACCAACACTTAATTATCTAACTTTTTTATGTACTAAAAATATAATTTAATAAAACAAACAAAATGTGATTTGTTTTGTCATATGACAGTTATGCATGAATTCATTTATATTGCTAAATGCAGTGAAACATCTCAATTGTCAGTCAATCGATGAATTAACGGATACATTAATTAAATTTTACAGTATATAATGACAATAGCTGTTTCGTAGTGACGTAGAGAGGTCATTGGCATATTGACCGCGCCCAGTTACTGCGCGCGCAGACGGAAGTGTAAACTTGAAGTCTACACATTCAAATACTCCAGCTGAATAGCGTCATGTCGAGAAGATGCTGTGTTCTACAATGCAAAGATAGTTCAGCCACTTGTTTCCATTGTCCAGGGACGAGCATGTGAAGAATCAGTGGTCAGAGTTCATTTTTGCAATGATACCACAACAGTATAGCCCGAACCTTGTGTTTTGTTCTCATCATTTTAATGACGAATCATTCAAAAACAAATGAATTCAAATGACGATTCGCAAGCCGGTTGTTCCCGAAGGAGGACTCAGTATCCAGTGTATATGGATCAGGTTCGTCCTCCTCCGAATCACAATTTGTAAGTAATATTAATAATGTTTGCTGTTATGTTTTCTGTAGCATGCACAATATAGTTATATTGTGTTGTGTGTGTTGTGTATACTCCGTGCAGCATCTAAGCAGGGTAAAGTTAGTTTTGTTTTTGATATTCACCAGATATTCACTGAAAAATGGCAATTACCTCCTAAACGACTAAGCCAAAAGTTATTTAAACCCCATTGCCGCTAAAAAGTCAAGGCTAACAACGTTTCACAAACTTAATTTTCCGTATTTTCGCACTATATAATAAACATTGCCCCTCAAAAGCCACCACAATGTGAGTTTCGCGGGGAAAGCTCGCTCTTGACGGAGACGCGAGTAAGGGACCGTGTGGAAAGTGCACTTTTTCTGACTCGTTTCTTCATACACTGTATACAATTTTCAACACTTGACAAGCCATAATCCATTATGGGCGATCCATTTCCGACAATCTCTACCTACGGTTTACCAATAACAACTGCCTGGGTCATTTGACCAATCGCTGCAGATTCGCGTCACTCAAAGGAGGTGTTTGGGAAAATGAATCGTTGAACGAATCATTTGGGAGTCGTTGAGCAAATCAGGTAAAAATAAATGCATATTATAAGACAAATAAAGTGTTTTTTTTATCCCTGCATGCACGTTAAACTGTTTTTGGAAATGAAAGGGTTATTGGGATGATGACACTACATATACAATAAAAGAGTGTGCACAGCATCAGGGATAAAAGTTAAAAAGAAGTGGGCCCAGTACGGAGCCCTGAGGTACTCAACTAATAATAGGAGCTGATGATGAGATAGAAATGTACAATAAAAACGGCCTAGTGCCAAACAAACACAACAGTCTTACTGGCCAACCTAAACTTCGTAACAGCCTCTCCCTGACGAAGGACCTTGTGTGAAAGACACTATCATTCTGATGTTTGATTTTTTTAATAAATCATCAAACTGAACACTAAAGATTCAGTGAAAAGAACATGCGGTATTTCAAAACCTAAATATCACTTTATGTTCACCCAAAAAAATATATTCCCACTTTGTTTCAAACCTGAATACACAAATGAGAAGATCACTGTGAAGTTCAAACAATTTGTGCCTTGTTTTCCAAGTAACACGATATCTTCATGAGAGGATCAAACTTAAACGTGTGATCCTTATAAAGGAGATTTGACGTCACATAGGAAAAAGGAGACATTCAGTCAATAATGACTTACATTTTTGTGAAATTTAATTTGAAAGATTTGGACTATAGTTCAGTGATCCAACCAGGAGGTATTGCTGTGAAGCTTTACCATTGTAATTGCTTCATATACAGTATGTGAGTACAATTCTTGACTCAAATGGTGACCATGTCCGGTTCTGTGGCTTTGACCAGGTGGACTTTGGCTGGTTAGTTGGTTGGGGTCTTCAACGGTTGAAGAGACACTGTCCACTCCGTGCATAGATTCAGAGGAAAACACTTGGGTCGGTAATGTCAACACATTTGGATCTTGCCGGGAATTTCCCAAGACAAGGTTTGCAAACTAAATGAGATCCAAATGCATAAGCGTAAAGCAATCGGTCCACATAAGCCAACAGACACTCCCGTTTAAAGGCACAATTACCCCATTGATTATTTTTTTCTACATGATTTAGCTTTGTTGGGCTCATTCCGAGTTCTTTACTATACTACTGAGACGTAGAACATTTCGTCGGTGAGGTCCTCCTCACGTTTGCTGCTCGTGTCCGTCTCCTCATCGCTGTAGTCACGAACATTGCTCTGACACAAGCCCATCTCTTCTGGCTCCGGCCCGTGGCCTAGCGTGACGCTCAGTAAGTTGCTAGCAGCACTTTCCATCTCATCGATTGTCATTTCACAAGCATCGGCAATCTCGTGTTTCGTCACCGTCACAAACTTAGGATCCTTCGCATATTTGCCCAATCCCCCCGATATCATCACCTGCAACAAAAGGGTATCGAGTCAGCGCGTCAAGTTATGGTAAGAGTTTGTCACTTGTCACTACATACAAAGCCCAAGGTCTACACAGGATCATGAAATGAAAAATAAGAAAACTAATCACAATCAGCAAAACAAGCAACAGACAAAATAATGGACATTCAGTCTATAAAGTCCATTTAAAATTCAACAATGGAGGCAAGTTTTACTTGCAGTCCAGTCTAGAGCGGTATAGTGTAAAAATGATACAGTGTGTCAATGTTTTACACACTTATATATGATGTATAGCCCAATATTACTGTATTTGCTCCTATATGTCCTAAAAGGGTGATTTCTATCATAAGAAGCACAATTTCAACCACCGTTTTCAAGCTAGAATTTTACTGTTAATGTTAAATATGAATATTTTTCTTACACAAATGTTTTGCTTCGCTTCAGAAGGCCTTTATGAAGGTGTGTGGAGGACTTTTATCATGGAGTGATGCACTTTTATGATGGACAGATGCACTTTTATGATGGATAGATGCACTTTTATGATGCATAGATGCACTTTTATGATGGATAGATGCACTTTTATCATGGATAGATGAACTTTTATGATGGATAGATGAACTTTTATCATGAATAGATGCACTTTTATGATAGATAGATTAACTTGTATGATGGATAGATGAACTTTTATCATGGATAGATGCACTTTTATGATGGATAGATGCACTTTTATGATGGATAGACGCACTTTTATGATGGATAGACGCACTTTTATCATGGACAGATGCACTTTTATGATGGATAGATGAACTTTTATGATGGATAGATGAACTTTTATCATGGATAGACGCACTTTTATGATGGATAGGTGCACTTTTATGATGGACAGATGCACTTTTATGATGGATAGATGCAGTTTTATGATGGACAGGTGCACTTTTATGATGGACAGGTGCACTTTTATCATGGATAGATGAACTTTTATGATGGACAGATGCACTTTTATGATGGATAAATGCACTTTTATCATGGATAGACGCACTTTTATGATGGACAGATGCACTTTTATGATGGACAGATGCACTTTTATGATGGACAGGTGCACTTTTATGATGGATAGATGAACTTTTATGATGGATAGATGCACTTTTATCATGGATAGACGCACTTTTATGATGGACAGATGCACTTTTATGATGGACAGATGCACTTTTATGATGGACAGATGCACTTTTATGATGGATAGGTGCACTTTTATGATGGATAGATGCACTTTTATGATGGACAGATGCACTTTTATGATGGATAGATGCAGTTTTATGATGGACAGGTGCACTTTTATCATGGATAGATGAACTTTTATGATGGACAGATGCACTTTTATGATGGATAAATGCACTTTTATCATGGATAGACGCACTTTTATCGATTGATTGATTAATATGTTTGATTTTTGAATATAACTCCGATTGTATTCGTCTGAAAGAAGAAAGTCATTTACACCTAGTAAATGACTTTCTTGAGGGTGATTAAATCATGGGCTAAAACTTCTCCTTTAAGACAAACAGGACCAACCCCCCCGTGTAATGTGGTCTCTCACCGCTTCCACCAGGCTGTGAGCGCTGCTGCGCTGCTGCAGGTGATGGCCACTCAACCGAGGGGGGACCTTCAGGAGGGAGGGGGTGGGGGGACGCGTGGACCAATCAGAGCCGTGCTGGGAATTCCAGAAGCCCCTGTGAACCAATCCGGGAGTGCTGCTGGCACTGGGCGTGGCCTGAGGCAGGGGCGTGTAGGGAGGGGGCGTGGCCGGGGGCGTGACCCACGAGCGGATGGAGCGGGTCGGAGAGAGTCGCGCTCGACTCGATTCTTGTCCGATCGCCGTCTTCACCTGTGGAACCGCGAGGATAAAGATCAAATAAATAAATAAATAATTAAGAAGCTGTGAGATGTTGGGTGACCAACACTTGAGAGCAAACTTCCAATATCAACACTGTTTGGGTTTACACACAAACACATCAATTGCACACATCTGTTATGAAAATAAAGTATGGGTAACACTTTACAATAAGGTTAATGTATTAACTAACATGAACTTACCATGAGCAATACATTTGTTGCTGTATTTGTTAATATTTGTTAATGTTAGTTAATACAATTACAGCTGTTCATTGTTTGTTCATGTAAGTTCACAGTGCATTAACTAAAGCTAACAAATACAACTTTTGATTTTATAGTGTATTAGTAAATGTTGAAATTAACATTAATCAAAGATTTATAATTGCTGTAGAAGTGCAGTTCATTATTAGTTCATGTTAACTAATGAACCTTATTGTAAAGTGTTACCAAAGTATGTAAATGTTTAAATTCATAGATGTGAGTTTTGTTTGTATTTCAGTGAGAAAAAAAAACAAACATGATATGACATACTATATGATATGCTATGCTATGATATATGATATGATTTTTGAGAGCAGTAATGTCATGTCTGGTTATGCGACGATCACCTGATGCTGTGGCGGTAGACCTGTGGGATGCAGGGGAATCTCATCTTGACTGTCCTGTTTGCGCAGACACTCGAAATTGAAAGCGGTCTTGTGAGAGGCTGTATGAAAGAATTCACAAACATCAATATTTGTGTATTTATTACTGAATGAATGTTCAATAAAATAAGAAAGATTGCAGCTGTTGCGAGAAGTCTTTGCCCTGAACATTGTTCAAAAAATTCCTGTAGTATGTTTACCGTTACATCTTAACACAACTATAAGGCCACACTGAGTATTCTTGCATACTTGTGGTTTCAGTTGATCCTACATTTTAGTAAAAATTAAATTTTAATACAATATAAGGTATTGGTGAATCATGATTTGTTCATGAAAACATTTGTACACATGCTTCTTAAATTAGACACATTGTGACAGTATTTTTGAACTGGGATTACTGGCAATTACTGTATTTTTTGTGTACATGAAAAAGCTTAAAAGTTTCTTATAATTATCAATTTCTCCGTTAAGTGTGTTCTTAAGGTGCTGCTTGCATGGCGGTCAAAAATGTACAATTTTTCTGGGTTTTTTTCAGTGAAATTAAAGGGGCTATATGTAGTTTTCAGCGGCCTCTAGCGGTGATGTTTCAGATTGCAACCAATATGTTTACCAGCGAGTTCTTTAAGTTTTTTTGCTTTTTTAATCATTATGTGGAGGCAGTGTCGTCACTGTTGAGTCAGTGTCAGTAGACGAGAGAGCGCACATGCAGGTTTTTAGAAGATTATATGGAATTTATTTATATTTCTGAAATAGTTATCCATTTTATTACATGTTAACCACTTTTTGAGCTTAGACCTGAAAATGAAATTTACCATTTAAACTGTCATAAATCTTGAATACTTTGGAGCAACAGACTGAAGTTTGGTCTCTAAAAATATTATTTTACATTTTTATATGACATGTATAAACCTAAACAAGCTGTGTTCCAAATATGAAGCTAATATCTCAAAGTAGCTTTCAGGAATATTTTGTTTGGGCAGGAAATTAGTTTCCCATTCATTTTTGACCACAAGAAAAAGCATTTTGAAAGCGACACTATTAAAAGAGTGTTATTCATTTTCTTCTATTATCTCACATTGTCGTTTTGATGACCTCTGAGACTGCTGGGATATGAGCTGCTCATCATCGTCACACACACATTCACACACATCCAGTTGTCGAACCGCAGCACAGTCACTCAAAGTGTCCTGGAAGTCTTTGTATGACCTGGCAAGAGAATCAAAGAGAAAACAAAGACAATTTGCTATTATTGATGCACACATTCTGAGGAGTTTTTAAGCCATACCTGTCTCTAGCCAGCATGAAGTCCTCCTCGTGAAGATCGTCTCCGCTGTAATACTCTGTGACTGAGTTTCTGTCTTCATCGCTGATGTCAGCATGACTGGGGTTTTGCACGTGGATAGTGGGATACCCAACAGCACTAGAGCAAGGCCTGCGAGACACCGGACCATCCAATCATTAGTGAAACACACCATATACAGTAGTGGGACCAACACATTTTCCAACTCCCCTAGAGTTAAACAATCGAGTTTTACCATTTTCGAATCCATTCATCCTTGTTTCCGCCGACAGAATGGAAAATAAAAAAGGTAATTGCGACTTTTTATATCACAATTCTGACTTTATTTCTCAGATAATATAAAGTAAGAATTGCAATATAAAGTCAGAATTATGAGATATAAAGTCAGACTTATGAGATATAAAGTCAGAATTATGAGATATAAAGTCAGAATTGCGAGGATTCTGAAGAGAATTCTAACTTTATATCTCGCAATTCTGACTTTAAATCATGCAATTCTGACTTTATATCTCGCAATTCTGACTTTATATCTCGCAATTCTGACTTTATATCTCATAATTCTGACTTTCTAACTCATAATTCTGACTTTATATCTCGCAATTCTGGTTTTATATCTCACAATTCTGACTTTATATCTCGCAATTCTGACTTTATATCTCACAATTCTGGCTTTATAACTCACAATTCTGACTTTATATCTCGCAATTCTGGCTTTATAACTCATAATTCTGACTTTATAACTCATAATTCTGACTTTATATCTCGCAATTCTGGCTTTATATCTCACAATTCTGACTTTATATCTCGCAATTCTGACTTTATATCTCATAATTCTGACTTTATAACTCATAATTCTGACTTTATAACTCATAATTCTGACTTTATATCTCGCAATTCTGGCTTTATATCTCACAATTCTGACTTTATATCTCGCAATTCTGACTTTATATCTCGCAATTCTGACTTTATAACTCATAATTCTGACTTTATAACTCATAATTCTGACTTTATAACTCATAATTCTGACTTTATAACTCATAATTCTGACTTTATATCTCACAATTCTGGCTTTATAACTCATAATTCTGACTTTATAACTCATAATTCTGACTTTATATCTCACAATTCTGACTTTATATCTCGCAATTCTGACTTTATAACTCATAATTCTGACTTTATATCTCGCAATTCTGGCTTTATATCTCACAATTCTGACTTTATATCTCGCAATTCTGGCTTTATATCTCACAATTCTGACTTTATATCTCGCAATTCTGACTTTATAACTCATAATTCTGACTTTATAACACACTTCTGACTTTATATCTCGCAATTCTGACTTTATATCTCATAATTCTGACTTTATATCTCGCAATTCTGGCTTTATATCTCACAATTCTGACTTTATATCTCTCAATTATGACTTTATATCTCGCAATTCTGACTTTATATCTCGCAATTCTGACTTTATATCACACAATTCAGACTTTATATCTCGCAATTCTGACTTTATATCTCGCAATTCTGACTTTTTATCCTGCAATTCTGACTTTATATCATGCAATTCTGACTTTATAATTCGCAATTCTGACTATATCTCGCAATTCTGACTTTGTTTCTCGCAATTCTGACTTTATATATCACAATTCTGACTTTATATCTCACAATTCTGACTTTATATCACAATTCTGACTTTATAATTCGCAATTCTGACTTTATATCACACAATTCTGACTTTATATCTCGCAATTCTGACTTTGTTTCTCGCAATTCTGACTTTATAATTCGCAATTCTGACTTTATAATTCGCAATTCTGACTTTATATCTCGCAATTCTGACTTTATAATTCGCAATTCTGACTTTACATCTCGCAATTCTGACTTTATATCACGCAATTCTGACTTTATATCTCGCAATTCTGACTTTGTTTCTCGCAATTCTGACTTCATAATTCGCAATTCTGACTTTATATATCACAATTCTGACTTTATAATTCGCAATTCTGACTTTATATCACACAATTCTGACTTTATATCTCGCAATTCTGACTTTGTTTCTCGCAATTCTGACTTTATAATTCACAATTCTGACTTTATAATTCGCAATTCTGACTTTACATCTCGCAATTCTGACTTTATATCTCGCAATTCTGACTTTATATCTCGCAATTCTGACTTTATAATTCACAATTCTGACTTTATAACACAATTTTGACTTTATAATTCACAATTCTGACTTTAAATCATGCAATTCTGACTTTATATCACAATTCTGAATTTATATCACAATTCTGTCGATATAATTTGCAATTCTGACTTTAAATCACGCAATTCTGACTTTATAACACGCAATTGTGAGATAAAAAGGCGCAATTATTGTTATTTTTTATTCAGTGGCGGAAACAAGCTTCTACAGATTAGACCGTTAGCATCTCTCTCAAAAAACAATGATCAAAGAGTTAAAATATTTTCTCCTATTCAAAACTTGCCTCTTCTGTAGTTACATCGTGAAGAAAGACAGACAGAAAATAAAAAAGTTGTGATTTTTTTTAGGACAATATGGCTAGGAACTACACTCTCATTCCTGCGTAATAATCAAGGAACTGTGTGAGCGGGCAATATTTAACTCTAGAATAAAGTTATTGTTGTAGTTTCCATTCCATTGCAAAGATCATTAGTTATTAACTTAGGATTTGCTTACAGGACACCGTTTTAACTAAAAAAAGAAATATTTTAATGTGTTCCTACCGTTCATTTGACGACAACTGATTTGGGTAAGCCCAAAGTTTGTTTGTTTTTGTTTTCCTGTGGTCATGTGACCTCTCACCTCTTGGAGTGAGTCCTGAGCTGTGTTTCTCCATCACCCCTGAGGTTGAGGTATGAGCTGAGAGAGGACACCAGGCCCCTGGAGGGCCGACTGTGCCAGCCGTTGGTGAAGACGGGGCCCGCCGGCACGCTGGCACTGTTGATATTAGAGTTGGATGATCTGGTGTCTGGCTGGCAGTAAAGAGGGAGCGGGAGCTGCAAAGGACGCTGGGTAACGCTGGTGCTGTACTGATCTCCACTCGCATGATTGACCAGACTCCCAATCACGGCTCCATTCCTCTGCGGATACACACAACAGATTCAGGATGTTTCAGTTTCAGTTATTTAGTGAGGTCTTGGGCATCTTACCCCATATGTACACATATTTTGATGCTTTTATGTTGTTTTTGAAAAAGGTATATATTTGATCAGTTCACACATTCATTCCTTGGGATCAAACCCGAGACGTTTGGTTTGTGAGCACAATGCTCTACTAGTTAACAGAGCTGTATAATTTTGGTTAAATTGAGAATCATCTTTTCTTTTTTTACAGAAATCACAATTCTAATCAGACAACTAAACAAAACAACATGTCATTTACTAGAGGTTCTGACAAAATGCTAATTTAAAATTTTAAATCATTTTGAATTAATTATTTTAACCCTTGTGCATCCTTGTGGACATGTTTGTCCTTTTCAGTTTTGTTTTTTTGATCACTTTGCCTGTGTTAAAGCTAACTGCAAAAAACTTGGCACAGAAGTGTATTTTTATTGGAATTTTACTATTTCACCTTCATTTTCTTAAAAAAACTATTTTTTTCATTAGGTACAAAAAATACTCCCTCTCAGCACCTCATGGACAAAAATGTCCCCATTGAAACCCATTAAAACTGCCATTTTTAATCCCCGGTTCAGTTAACTATAAAATTATGCAATCTTTGTTAAGAGGCTTTCATTCTGATGGCAAGGCTTCAAAATTTCATTTTTTACTATTTTTTATCAGATGGTGTCATTTTTTTTAAGTTTGGCCTATAAAACAAATATCGCTTTTTTCCTGTTTTCTGGTTCGGCATATTATAGAGCCAACTGGATAAATTATGCAACAATATTTGTGTGGGTGTGTTGGTATGGATGTCAGAGTGTGGTTAGTATGTGTGTTATAAAAAAATATGTGTGTGTATGCGCATGTGTGTGTTTGTAATACTGAGAGAGAAAAACTGCAAATAACAAATCCAGTCACTGTGAGCTCCAGTGGGGTTTTGCTGGCACCCAATGGGGAAAATATGTTACTACACCCAAACAAACTGTTACCAAAGCTCATTTTTTGAGATATCATCCTCAAATTTGGAACACAACCTATTTAGATGTATGGCTTTGATTTTATTGTAGTTTTGCGTTCAACCTGATTTAAAAAATATATATTTTATATAAAATATTATTTTATAAATAATTTTCATAAACTTATACCTATATAACTTTTTTTTTATTTACTTATTATTATTATTTTACTTCAGCAATAATCTGCAAAGGGTCTTCTTTAAAATGATACAAAACTTAAGTCTGTGCTCCAAAGCGTCACATTTTTATGACACATTTTTACTTTCTTTTTATTTTCTTTTTACCTATGTGTAACTTTTTTTAATTGATGCACGAGGGTTAAAAACGGTTGAATAAATGATCTAATGACAAAAACGCTGATTAATCCAGTTATGAAACAAGTGAATGCATCTCTTGAATGATTCAATGACACACATTTAGTCACTTGTCGCCATTATAAATGTCTTCAGTGTATCTTTTGATCAATTTAATTGATCCTTGATGAATAAAAGTATAGATATCTTTTTTCTTTTGCTCAAAAAATTAAATAAAAATTCTTACAGACTCCAAACTTTTGAACGGTATTGTTTAATGTTACAAAAGCTTTCTATTTCAGATAAATGCCGTTCTTTTGAATTTCTGAGTGATTCTCTGAATCAAGTCCCCCAAACTTGCTTCAAAGATTTTTAATTGAAGGAAATTAAAAAATCTTGACCTTGACCTTGACCTTGACCACAATTGCTTTTGGGGAAAAAAAAAATTAAAGATAATGGATCCTACGTAGTAGACAACAAGCATGTTTGCATGTCCTCACTAACCATCATTACATTTTCATTGAATATCAAACAAATAAAAAGTGCAATTAATACCAAAATGTTGCTGCTGCTAATATAATCATGTGTTGGTCTAGTGTATTGTCGTTTACTGTTGTGAAATGGAAAATCAATTATCGCTAATCGAGAATCATTAATAATCGAAAATCGACTGTAATCGAAACGGGACTTCAATAATCGTAATCGAATCGGGAAATCAGACAAATTAACCACCCCTAGTACAATTGTTTTTTGATTGCAAAGTTCTGCAAACACAGATCTGGTGTGATTTTGTCAAAGTTTTAATAGACACTGGAAAATCGTTGTCAATTAGGAATGAGATTTCGTGGGTGTTTGAATTGGTTTCGTCATCTTTTAATGGTTAATCGTGCAGCTGTACTATTTAAGTGAGATGTGCAGTGATCGCTTTACCCCGTATATCTCTTCCTCCTCGTGAAGGTTCCTGACGTCCACGAGTCCTTCGTCCTGGAGATCACATGATATGGCTCGACGGATCTCAGGCCCGATATCATGCAGTGTGCGCAGACCAGCCTGCAGAAGAGACATATTTCACATTATCATCATTCAGGAGCAGTTTTTACAGTATTTTCATGTCTGTTGTGGGCAGCGTTTAATTTAAGCACTTTTTTACTTCCCACTTATCAGCCTTTTTTATTGTTAAGCATAATTACAATTAGTTTATTAAAGTTCAAGTTCAAAAATTTGAACTTTAAAAAGCTAATATTTTTAAATTTTTAAAAATTTCTAAAATTTTTCCCACTTATCAGCCTTTTTTTATTGTTAAGCATAATTGCAATTAGCTTTTAATGAATGCTTGTTTCTGCCATGAAGTAATAAATAATAAAAGATAAGAAATAATAAAAAAGGTAATTACGATCTCGCAATTTGGACTTTATAACTCACATTTCCAAGCTTATAACTCACAGTGAGTTAAATTGAACGTACAACATCCTCTGCTACTAAGAAATCCACTCAGTAGGCAATATTAGTACAGCAGGATCTAGTGTTTTTATTCACACACACACAACTTCCGTACACCAGGTTTGAAGTATGTTCAAGTGTATGTTTACCTGTAGAGCGGTTGTGGAGTTCAACGGTGGCTGGCCTCCCACAAGCCCTTGCTCTTTACGCTTCCTGAATTTCCTGAAGTAATCTTGTATCAGGAAAGTGGCGTAGAACTTCCCAACAGTGATCTCATCATCTAAACACACATACACACACAGCCAATAACTAACTCATTTCATTACAGACTCTATTGTAGGCTATGTATAGCTACATTACATTTAATATTCAACAATATTATTGATCTGTTATTATTGATACTAATCGATTCTCATTTTTAAGAACTGATATCGATTGTTAAATCTCAAGAATCGATTAGTCATCCTGTTTCATTTGAATGAATGGGACGTTGTCTCGCGGCTGCGCGCATCCAAAAAATCGCAATAATCTTTGTCCTTTGTTACTATTGATATGAAACAAAGTCTCAATTGTCAAATTACGTCCATTTTCTTTAGAAATTCAAAAACATAAATAGCGTTTTTGCGCTGTGTCATGAGATCGCTCTGGAGAAGCAGCAGCGCTGATCTCTCTTCCGGCTTAATAATACCAGTCACAGCGCCAAATAAACATGAATGAGCATCTGAAAGTGTGTTAAAGATAGAGTACAACTTATCGAAATCCGTATCATGTCACATTGATTCGCTCAATCAGCGTTTCAACCGTGGAAAGACGTCAGTTAAACAGCTTGTAATCAATGTATCGTCATATTTACCTCAGAAAACCCACATAAACTCGTTAGTCAGCTAGGAAAAAATAACTCTAGAGAGGAGCATTTTGCTGAATATATACACCATATTACATATGCATTATAATCTTAATGTTCTTCAATATTTAATGCATATTTGAATAAATCTGGCAAGTTTTTATGACAGCCACCATTTAAATGTTTATATTTCATATAATCTTCTTAGTATAAAAATAAATAAAAGTGTAATTTAAGTTTGTATAGCTACAAAACAGTTTATTATTACCTTCATATTAGGCTAATGAAGCCTATAGGCTACAACTAGACTCCCATAGTTTACAGCATTAATTAAGAGATTTGATTTCCTTAAGAAAAATTGCCATTTATTGTAACTGATATCCAAAATAATCGATATTGAATCGAATCGAATTGTGAAATTTGTATCAATACCCAGCCCTAGTGTGTATACACACGTATGTGTGTGCACGCCTGTGTGTGTGTGTGTGTACAGTATATGCGCACCTGTGTATGTGTGCGTGTATGAGTGTGTGTGTGTGTGTGTGTGACCTCCAGCAGGTGGCACCACTTGGTCCAGCAGTTTCATGCTCGTTTTCTTCCAGATCTTCTTGATGACGGCTCGTAACTCCTCGTTGGCTTGATCCAGATTGCCTGAGAGACACACACACACACACACACACACACTCGTGAGGAAGATTCACACCAGCACAGACGTGTGGAAGTCTCCGTCACCAAAGTTTTACCTTCAGTCTTGATCTTCAGCGCGGTTCGGACCAGAGCGAACAGGGTGGCGTTGAACATGACCGTCCCGTCACTGTTCAGGGGCATATTCATGGCAACCAGCCTCTGGACACAGATGATTACGAGGAAGATATAATGTGTGTTTATATGTACACTTCTTCGAGATAACAGTATTATATATGACAGGCTCATGCTCATCAATGGTCCAACCCGGATTTACAGGATTTTTTGCTAATTTTTTTAGGCCTAAAATGACTGAATTTGCAGACTTTGACGGAAAATGTTGGCGATCATGATGTATATGATTCGTGCTAGTGACAGAAGGAGTGTAATTATAAGTTTGGGCATAATTGTGCTAATCAGTGACACCCACATAGAAACTCATTATTTTGCTGATTCAAACAAGGAAATCAAATCTGGGTCAGTATTTCAAATGGAAAAATGCATGTATCTGTATATCGTGTGTGTGTTTGGCCACAAGGGTGCATCATCTATCTGTCTTGTCTCTCCCATATAGAAATGTGATATATGTAAATATATGTAAATTACATATGAAGCGTTCAGATGCAAAAGCCTCTAAATGCCATTTGAAATTTTCTTCTTTAATGATGATTTTTATCAAACTTGTATATTTAAGTTCAGTAATTTCACTTAAATAACAATTAATAGGTAATTATCATTGCCATTTAAGTGAAATTACTGAACTTAGATATACAAGTTTGATAAAAATCATCATTAAAGAAGAAAATTTCAAATGGCATTTAGAGGCTTTTGCATCTGAACTCTTCATATATAATGTCAGTGCCCATGTATGTCTGCTACCTATACGAGAATATATGCAAAATTCATATATACAAGTACAAATATGAAACATATTTTCAAAATATAGCAAAAATGGCCGTTTTCATGTAAGTGCCATATATTTTCCCATATATGCACATAAATGTTAAATAAATACAAAACGCATATATGTATATATATATTTCGACACCAGATGATGAATAAGGGTCTTATCTAGCGAAACCATCACTCATTTAATAAATAAATAACAAAGTTTAAATTTTATAAGCACAAATTCACAAAACCTTAATTTCTTTTCGACTGAAGAAAGAAAGACATGGACATCTTGGATGACATGGGGGCGAGGAAATTATCAGCAAAAGTTTTTTTTTTTAAAGTGAACTAATCCTTTAATGGGAATATTTTATGTACTTGTCAAAATGACATGTAATCAGATGCCATGTAATCAATGTTAATAATAGAAATGTTGTAAGTACTTGTCTGAATAGTTTAAAAAGATGATACCTAATGTCTGAATACCTCTAACACCAATATTTTCATATCATATATCTGAATACCTTGTAATTAAATGCCTATAGTTGGAGATTTTGTACTGTGTGAATACCAAATATAGTATGTTTAATACAATAATGCAGTGTTTTCTTTGTCATTTTTGACAAATAAATCCACAAAGTATAACCAAATGAAAAATGCATCAGTATCACAGGCATGCATGTTTACATACATTTATTAAATATGTGGGAAACAAATATATACAGTATGTCACATATTTATACTTAATGTTGTCCATATATGTGAGAAACCAATACTATACTGTAATATATGCAGATGTATGGTATCATATATGGATGAACTCAAATATTTACTTCACATGTTTGGACACATAAATGTTCATATATGTTGCAGGCATATATTGTGTTCTCAGATAAGTCAAATATATGTATAGATGTATGTCATAATATAAGTAAATATATGGCCATATATTACATTTTTGTATGAGCTGAACCATATACAGTTTAATTAAGATTTGATCACGAGTGTGTGTGTGTGTTATGTGCAATACCTTGCAAGCCACTCTATGAGGACACAGTTTGCCAAAGCCCAGCGGCGGCTGAATCCTGCGCAGCAGCGTCACCACATCTAAATGTTTGATACGGCCCCTGATAAACACACACACACACACACACACTGTATTTACTGTCAAACAAAACTTACAGAGTGAACTAGAAGTACAACGTGTTTTGCATATATACTTGGCCTCGGGATCATATTCCGACCAGATCCTCTTGAATTCGTCTAAATGATGCGGTCCAAGAATCGACCAATCACGCGTCAGGTAGTCAAAGTTGTCCATGATGACAGCGACAAACAAATTAATGATCTGGGAGGGGGGAACAGTAATAAAACTGAGCAATAGCCTACAATTTGTGTCAAATAAAAAAATAAAAAACTGTAAGCGAGTAAGAAAACAGTTGCAATAACAACACATGATTATTAGAAACTGAATATGCTTAAAGACGAGCCATTCTGCCCTTTTACAAGTCTTTATGTGTTCAGGCTCTACAAATTTTTTTTTTTTTTATTTATTTTATTACAAGGACAGTGCATATTAACGTGACAAGTCAAAATATGCCAGAGTTAGCCAAATGGCTAGTTTTCATCTGCAGTCCTGGGCCAGATGTACAATAGGCAACCTAAAAATACAATGTAAATACAACAAATATAATTAAAACATAAACCAAAACAACTACACACAAAAAAAAAAAAACCCAAAAAAACCCAATAGAATAAAAAAAATCAATGTAGACATATTTGCATGCTAAAAAGCCACATTTTAAAAGAAGAACGAAATTCATTATAACTATTTAATTAATAATTTTCCTAAAATTAATAACACAGTCCCTTCTAAGGGAACCTCTAGTGAGACGACTATTAACCGACCTTAAACTCACAAACTCACTAAAACAGGTTTTCCTGCTTGAATGTTGATTATTCTCCTCATATTCTCCATTGTTGCGGCTCCTCTCTTCCCAGTCTGTCAGTAACGCTCTGTTTACTTCCTGTCTCTATGAAGCCCCTCCTTCTGAAAGCACACTGTGCTCTGATTGGTCGGCTGGAGCAGTGTGTTGTGATTGGTCGAGCGCTTCGAGTATGTTTGGGAAAGTCCCGCCCCTTTCCATAACCACCAGTTTAACACACAACTAACTAACTCAACCAGGCCCCGCCCCTTTATTCTGCGCATTAATTATTATAATGAGGAATATTGTGACGTGTTCGTTCCCAGAAGAAGCTCAAGGCTACAATGAAGGCGTTTCAGGAGTTCAAAAACACTGAAACTCATATAGAGAAGCTCCAACTACAACATTACACACTGACCAAATACTAAACACATGTTAATATTTCGAGAATAATACCAGAAAAGCACAGAGCATGTAGAAGCTGATGAAGTAGAGGATGGCGAAGGAGCTGCCGCAGGTCTTCTCCTCTCCAGGGTTATAGTCGGACTCAGAGTCACACAGTTTCCCAGGCAAACACGCCAACATGATCTGCTGCCACGCTTCACCCGTCGCACACCTGACACACACACACACACACAATCACAGACCGTCCTGTGCTTGCACTATGGGAATTACAACAATTAATGGCACATTTATTTTTTCAGAGAGTCGATGGCAGCCACTGACTTTTTATAGTAGGAAAAATACAACTGTCTGCTTACAAACATTCTGCAAAATATCGTTCACGTGTTCAATAGAAGAACTTGAACAATTTGAGGGTGAGTAAATGAAGACACCATTTTTGGGTGAACTGGCCCTTTAAGTCATTTTGCTTTTCCAGTGAATGCGTCTTGATTTAAACATGTTAAAATCTTTAAAACAAGAAAAAAATACTGAGAAGAACATGTTTTATAATTTGATAAACAAAAAAATTCTAGTTAATAGCCTACTATTTTACTTATTTTACAGTGCTTTGATAATGAGAGTGTACAGATTTTGTCATCCCAGTAAGTCTCATTAAATATTAATTAAAAGGAAGTCAAACATGTACACACACACACACACACACACACACACCTGAACAGGAGGAGCACAGCTTGTGGAAAGGTCTGGAAATTATTGTTACGATTAATGCTGGTTCCATCCACCATAGCGACCTTCCCGAACACCTAAAAGTGTAAAACAATGTCATTATTATAATTCATAATTCAGAGTGTTACTGCAATAAACCCACGGATGATTCACCTGCATCCCAATGACAGCGTAGATGAAGAACAGCATGGCGATGAGCAGAGCCACGTACGGAAGAGCCTGACACAGAGGAGGAACATGAATATATATCGCTCAATAAACGATACACACAACAGTGCTGCTAATTACAACATTATAGTTTAATTTATGTGTTTTTAACCCTTGTGCTGCATTAGATTTTTAACACCGTTGAGTGCATTAAGGACCAAAAATGGCCACATATTAAACATTGCCTAAAATTATTATTTTTCACTTTTACCAAGTTAAATCTTTTAACCAGCATCAGTCCTCATCATAACTACCAAAAATGTATTCAATTTCAGGATTTTAACCCTTTAATTACCAGTTTTGTTTGCGAAACCATCGATTTGTATAAGAGGAAAAAACACAAAAATTCAATTATTTTCAATAAACTAAATGCAAAGAGAAAACTTTAGATTTGGATCATCACAGTCCCACTTTGCAAAAAAATCCCACTTAGCGCGTTAGAGACCAAAAATGGCCACCTATTAAACATTGCCTATTGCCTAAAATAAGGTGCATTTCCACCCATAGGGAATAAATATGTAGTGACGTCATCTGGTGGAATACACTATATAATGCAAATATAATGCTTTTGCTTCAAAATGAAAGGATGTTTGTGCAAAAATCATGTTTCATGTATTACTGACAGCCTCAGATTTAAACAACGTTTTAATGGGTTTCAATGGGCCATTTTTGGTCTTTATGGTGCTGAGTGTTACTATTTGATCTACACAGTGTGTGTTATACATATTTTGCAAAATGGGATCACATTTTTTACATGTATCCAAAAAGTCACAATTTTGCCAAATTTCATACCATTTGCATTAAAACAGCCAAAATGGTCAAAGAAATTAAACTGCAAAAGACCAAAAATGTCCCTAATGCAGCATAAGGGTTAAAGAGCCCCTATCATGGATTTTTGAAAATGACTGCTCATATGGTGTGGAATATAGCTCTAAGGGAATGAAAACATCCTGCAAAGATTTATATCTGAAAGTGTTGTACGAATCATTTGGGAGTCATTGAGCAAATCAGTTAAAAATAAATGAATAGTATAAGACAAATAGTGTTTTTTATCCTTGCATGCACGTTAAACTGTTTTTGGGAACTCCTAAAACAAAAATAGGAACATTTCAAATGCTATGATAGGGGCTCTTTAAATCTTCATATGGACTAGTTACCTAACTATTAGTCTCAGATGCGAGTTACAATTGTTCTCAGCAGACAGAAGACGTGAGCTTAAGTAAGTGTGTATCTCTTCTTTTGAAGATTATTTGGTTCAGTGTTTTCTGTTTTCTCTGTGTTTAGTTCTTGTTTCTATAAGCTTCCATCATGGTGTCTGATTATGTTCTCTATGCCTAGACGTTTCGTTGTTCATAAGTGGACAGCATTGCTGAGTATTTCCTCCTTGCAGTGAACCAAAGACAGTCTCAAAAACACGCTTTGGTGTTTCTGACGTCACAAACCACCTTGTAACCAATCAGATCAACGTGTGATCGACAACCAGTGAGTGAGTGAGTGGAGGCGGGGCTCATTTGCATATTTATAGAACCGCGTATACTAAATAAGGCAAGGGTGTCGAGTTACATTCATACATACATACAAGGCATTACGATTTTTCTTCTACAAATGCAGATCCAATAAGGTCAGCCGCATGTCTTTCGTAAATCCTGGAGTTTTTTAACGGCAAAAGAGGGCGCAAGCTGTTAGCAAGTTTTGCATCTCACGTAAATGTGATTTAAGGATTTTTAAATCAGGGATGGACCGATACTGATACCAGTACTCGGGTTTCGGTCCGATATTGTGCTCATGTACTCGTAAAACTACCCCGAGTCCACTTTAAGGGGCCGTTCACATATTGCGTCTAAAACACATGGAAAGTGCAGCCACACAGTTTCCGTTAAACGTTTCTCCTTCTTTCCACACGCGCTTGCGCTGCTGTGGCGTCTGTCGTTGCTATAATGCTACCATGACCATGGGCGCGTCTGGAAAAACGAGCACACCTACATTTCAAAATTACGAATTTGCACGCGCAAATGTGAATGGCCCCAAATATTATATATTATGGCATGTAATATGGCAACGTAACATTAGCCTAACCTCTCGTCAGCTGAGCAGGGAGTTGGAGATATTTTAAAGCTACACTGTGCAACTCTTTTAGTTTATTCTTAGCTAAAAACACTTAGTTCTTTCAAAAATATGAGTGCTCATTAATGTATATTTACTTTGTTCAAGTAATAAAGTATTCTCGTGAGTGTAGGCTATAATATGCCATTGAAAACACATACGGGTAAGGGGTTCTAATGTCGGTCGCCATGTTGCCCCTCCATCTTGAAAGTACATTAGCCAAAGAGGGACGTACCCGTTAATTCAAGCGTTTACGTTTGAGTCAACACTCATGGACGAGGTCGAACTGGAAGCCATGTTAATCTTGGACTACATTGGCCACCGTAAGAGTTAACTTGGAAATTGGAATTGAGAGAAGCAGAAACTAATATTCACTGGATGGTCATATACCTTTTCACCACTAGATGGGGGTAAAAATCACACAGTGTAGCTTTAAGATAAGCGATGATGATAAAAGTACAGAAGAATGCAAATAATGCTCTGCTAAATTGAGAAATAGCTCCTTTAACACAAGTAATTTGAGTATACAAGTTGTATAGGCCTATTTACTTCGTTACGGTCAGAAAGTAAAAAACATCTGATGAAAATAAAACATAGTAAGACGTTTTAAAAGTACTCATATTGGTACTTGGTATTCGATAAGTACTTGTACTTGGTCTGAAAAAAAGTGTTATCAGTGCATCACTAGCTTAAATACTTGTACTGGAAAACGAGAGAATCAGTGTACAGTACCTGAAATGACTTGATGAAGGTCCACAAGAGCGTGCGAATGCCTTCTCCTCTGCTCAACAACTTCACTAAGCGCATGACACGAAACAGACGGAAGAAGGTGATGGAAATCCTCGCGCTGTCCTCCGTGTTCTGAGAAAAACACCTCAAGTTAATGAGCTCTAATGTGCTTCCGCTCTTTACTTCGACGTGTCTCTGTCACACATGGCAGTGAGTGAACAGGACCGTGATGTTGAGTGTTCTGCCTCATTCACTGGCGAGTTTCATGCAGAGTTTATTCATGCACTGCAGGCTTGGCATTCTCAGACAGCCCCATACACATGACAAAGATCTTGTCAAGACAACACACAGGGCATCTTACCCCTGACTATACTGCAGCTCCTGTGTGCTTCAACAGATGAAAGGGCTCGTATTAAATTTTAATATTCAGTGCTTCTGAACACAGCAAACTCATGCTGAATTATTGAGCTTTCGCATGAAGAAATACATGAGGTAGAGTTCTGCCATGACAACTCTCTAAATGTGTTTGGCATTGTGATGGATATGACGATGTTGTATGTTTGGTCTTGGCGGAATAGATCTGCTATGCTACTTCTGCTGCTCTTATTGCTGCTACTGCTGTTATTGCTGTTAATGTTATTACTTTTGCTGTTATTTCTGCTGCTACAGAACAATTATATATATATTAGTGCTGTCAAACGATTAAAATAGTTAATCGCGATTAATCGCATTAATGTCATAATTAACTCGCGATTAATCGCATTAAAGTCATAGTTAACTCGCGATTAATCACATTAAAGTCATAACTAACTCGCGATTAATCGCATTAAAGTCATAGTTAACTCGCGATTAATCGCATTAATGTCATAGTTAACTCGCGATTAATCACATTAAAGTCATAACTAACTCGCGATTAATCGCATTAAAGTCATAGTTAACTCGCGATTAATCACATTAATGTCATAGTTAACTCGCGATTAATCACATTAAAGTCATAGTTAACTTGCGATTAATCGCATTAATGTCATAATTAACTCTCGATTAATCGCATTAATGTCATAATTAACTTGCGATTAATCGCATTAGTCATAGTTAACTCGCGATTAATCGCATTAATGTCACCATTGTTAACTCGTGATTAATCGCATTAATGTCACCATTGTTAACTCGCGATTAATCGCATTAATGTCATAGTTAACTTGCGATTAATCACATTAAAGTCATAGTTAACTCGCGATTAATCACATTAATGTCATAGTTAACTCACTATTAATCGCATTAAAGTCATAGTTAACTCGCGATTAATCACATTAATGTCATAGTTAACTCACGATTAATCGCATTAAAGTCATAGTTAACTCGCGATTAATCGCATTGTCATAATTAACTTGCGATCAATCGCATTAAAGTCATAGTTAACTCGCGATTAATCGCATTAATGTCATAGTTAACTCGCGTATAATCGCACATTTTTATCTATTCTAAAAGTCTCTTGATTTCTTTTTCTCACGTTATTTTTTCTCATTTTAACGTTCTTATCAACATGGAAAAGTGGATCGGCTTGCTTTGTACAAATGTTTTTAATTGAAAACAACATTTCCATGTATACTGTGTTCAATTTCACACTAACGTTCTCACTTGGAGCAAATAATCTCTCAATGTAAAACTGTCCATCAATAAAAGGGTGGAAGAAATACTGACGAGGTCCTGATATTGACGAGGAGGTGGAGAATTCGCATCAGCTGCGTGTGTGTGTGTTTCAGACTGGACGTACTGCGATGATGATCGCTCAGTTCATTACGACAAAACACACAGATCACTTTGGTCTGGTCAATGGAACCATTTGGCAACTTTTTAGTAAAGTAAACTTTCCATTCAGAATCTTATTGGCATCCATTTCGGCGTCTCGCACTCGTTGTCCACTCAAAACGTAACGTTAACCTACTATTTGGCCGGCTCACAAGCCCAAACGAGTGTGTGTTGTTTTGTTTACGGTCTAGCTAGCAACAAAACGTCCTCGCGCGGCGCAAGCCAATGAAATGAATGGGTTTCATAGCGCAGCGTAGTGAAAAAACACTACAAAGTTTGCTAGGCCAAAAAGACCGTTAATCGCGCGATAAAAAATTGACGCCGTTAAAATGGGTTTGCGTTAATGCCGTTAATAACGTGTTTAACTGACAGCCCTAATATATATATATATATATATATATATATATGTATATATGCACGACACACTGTTGTGAGCAAGTAATGCGGCTGCTTTACAATAGCCTACATGAATTACCCATAGCAAATCTATACAGGTGGAGCTAGGGAACATGGAGGGTTTTTGAAAGTGCGCTGCAAATGCAGACCAAGTATTTGAAGGTTGTGCAGCAAGCTCATTGGCTACTGATTAGAGCCGGACCAATATATCGGCAGGCCGATATTATCAGCCGATATTAGGCATTTTCCAAACTATCGGTATCGGCAACAATGGCAGATAAATGAACATTTCAAAAATAAAATAAAAACGGACGAAACACGCTTGAACCATGTCATGAGTGTTGGAGTTGTATAGTTTGTCCACTAGAGGGCGCTCTACACCGTTCCTGTCAACAACACTCGTTGAGTTGGTCACGATACATACATTGCTTGAATAACAATTAAAGAACATCCGCATCAGTTCTCTAAACTCAAATAAACATGACAACATTTGTGACGATCATGTCCAGTTTTGCTGTTAAATAAGCCGAGAGTGAAGCGGGATTAGCTAGTAATAATTACGTTACGTTGTTACAGTGTAGTTGACTGACTGTCCTTTTAACTTTTGACAAACGTGACTGAAGTATTTCTTTAATAGCGCGTGACAGTTACAGCAATGAGACGCATCGTCTGTTATATTGAAAATGTATGTTTTACAATTTGCAGTATGTTATCCATTGCTAAATTATGGCTCATCATAGACTAGCTAACCACAAAGCTAGCTAACGCCACTATCCTCAGTCTGTTCTGTTGTGACAATAAAAGAAACAAGTTTCTTTTTAAAATGCATTATCATGTTATTTTAGTTAAAACTCATAAATAACTACAAATAACTAATGTTAGGGAAATCTGTTAATGTTTTGTTGCGCGTTTCTGAAAGAAAAAAAAAATATCGGCCGATATATCGGATTTTAAAACCAACAAATATTTGTATCGGTATCGGCCTTCAAAATCCTTTATCGGTCTGTCTCTAATACTGATGAATAACTGAACCAATCAGCTGTGCCCTAAAGAAAATCACGTGAGGACCTACAGTATCATTCTGCACCATCGAGAGTTTCATGACAGAACTTGGTATTCTACCCTCGGTGGGAACACTTACACTTTAAACATTGTAAAAAAAATTATATGATTAATAAGTCCTAGCAACATATGTTTTTCCATTACTTTAACTGAGTGAGTTGAAATGATAACTCTTTTGCACACTAAACAGATCACATAATGTGACTACATCCTAAGTTATATCAGTAGTAAGATGGGAAAACACCGTTAATATCTGAACAGAAACAGACAGACAAGAGAGAACACAGAGCTGGGCCTGGATCACATGTTTACTTACATTGACCTCAGTGATCGCAATGTCAACGATGCTACCAACAACAATTAAGGCATCAAACGTGTTCCATGCATCGGCAAAATAGTGCTGCAGACACCCAGCGAAACAGAGGAAAAGAGATGGATGACAAAGGAACAGAAAAGAGGGAAGAAAAAGACAGAAGAAAAATCACAGTTTTGATGTTGCAGCCGCACACAGAAAGAGCAACACACGGCTTCTGTGTCTCATTCTGCTCCACAACTCCCTATAATGCCAATCAGAGGATAGTGAACACTAATTCAGACACTAGCAAGGGCCTTGAGCCCAACAATGGGACACTGATGGTTGACTTGTTTCATTCATCCAGTGTTGGGTGTAACTAATTACTAAGTAATTAGTTACTGTAATTTAATTACTTGTCCCTTGAAAATGTACAGTAAGGGATTACTCTTAATTTATCTGTAATTTAATTAGTTACTTCTGATGTAATTGAGGTAAATACTGTGTATAGATCAATCCAATCTCACAGCGATTCGTATGCATTTTACGAGGCGTCTAAATATTACGACCACACTCGTACAAATTCGTACGAATTATTTTAAAATATGTATGGAAAAAGTGTGAAATGTCATGAGATCAGACATAAAACAATAGTGGGTTTAACATCAAAATGTAGCCTATTGTCTGATGCTAAAAAGTATGTTTTTATAATGTAACCTTCTCCACCTTGGTCTGTTAATAAAGGATAATTCATGCAATTTTATAGCATTTATTTGAAAGAATTAAAACAGATTCATGTCTATCCTTGTATTATTCAGCTGGATGAGATTGATATGGGATTTTGAAAGTAATTAGTAATTAAAAGTAATTAAAAACTTTTTCGAGAGAGTAATTAGTACAGTAATCTAATTACACTGTTGAAGAGGTAATTAGTAACTAGTAATTAATTACTTTTTAGAGTAACTTACCCAACACTGCATTCATCACACATCTTTATTGTACCGCAACTGTTTAAAGTCATGTATTGCCATCATGTCATTTCTAAATAAGACATGATGACATTTCCTGTATGGGATTGTATTGAGAAATCAATGCTTGCTGGTTATTTGCATTCATTCTGAGATTTTTTGGAGATGACCAGTGCACTAGGGAGCGGATTGAGACACATCCTACCACAACGACATCAGCTAGGCATTCTGGGTATTTATTTATAACAGTTTATTTGATTTTCATAATAATGTTTATGTCACTCACATATCACCCTAAAATCAATAGAAAACTAAAGTATACTATGCATTAAGAAAATGAAAACCTTTTCCATTGTGACATTCGCATGCCCTAATGTTCGGGACGCTTCACTTTTTGGACTTTTTTTGTGATTATGAGCAGAAGAAGTATAAATCATCATGTAAATGATCACATTCATGAGCACAGATTGTGCTTTGTAAATGTTACGATCACTCAAAATATGACAATGATTTATACTGGCTTCTGTTATAATACAAATCATTTTCAATTTCATCACAAAACTTTGTTAAACAGCAAAAGGCGCACGTTTATATATTTTATTAATGAGTGCAAATATTTGTCCGCATAATAACAATTTGATATCTTCTTATCTGACATATTTTGTTATTATTTTGTCGTAGCCCTCGAACTTTATAGCCCTTAATCCTGTAATTGTGGACAGTTGTGGACACAGAGGACTCGGGTGTGATCCTAATTTGTATTTATTATAAATGTTATATCACTGTCTTTGATAAAGTTTTGTCTATCAATTTATGGTGTTTTTTTTTTGTATTTTGGGGGTATTTTTTGAATTTATTTACTTCAAAAAGTACCATATTTTCTTTGAAAATTATGCTTATTTTTATGTTATATTTTTTTTTTTTTAAATTTTAACTACATCCAATAAATTCTTTGAGCTAAAACCTAAAGATGAAGTGACTTTGCTGTTATTTTGGCTTATTTTAGAATGCTCTAAATTACAGTTTTTCCCATTCATTTCTATGGGTGCCCATTTTTGACCCGAATAACGAGATTAAGGAGTTTTTTTTTTCACCCAATTAACATTGTAGAATTGAGTCAAAAAAAATAAAATAATTGTGTGTTTAGGATGCAAACTTAGGAAAAGTAGCCAAGTCTCGTACCGCTCAGATCAAGGGAAGTATTTTTTAAAAATAAATCAAAACTATTTTGCCCACATTTGTCCAGAATACGGTTTTAGGGTTAAAGGCTTAAATTCTGTAACCATAAATGAGACTTTCATTTCATTTATTTCGGTTTGGTCATTTACACATCAATCAAATCATTAGAATCATTCGACTTCTTAAAGCATGCTCTGTGTCAGACATCTATAAACACAGCACACTGAAGGACAAGTGACCAGATAAACATACACAAACGCCAGCTAGCAGAGGTGAGGGTCAGACAGGCGAGAGGAGAGACGGGCGTCTACCTGACTCAGAACGATGTCTACTACGCTCCCAATCACCACCAGTGCATCAAACCCATTCCAGGGGTCCACACAATAACCCTGATTACACACACACACACACACCAGCGGGGGGACAGGAGAGCAGAAGGGTTAACATCACGGGACAGGGCACAAGCTTTACACCGACACTACAGACACACATACCTTCGGCTGGAAGGCTACCAGTTTGAGGATCATTTCGACTGCGAAGACCCCCGTGAACACCATGTTCAAAATGTCCATCCCATAATTGAAAAGCTGTGATTGGCCATGATGCTGAGTGTAATACACAGAAAAGTCAAAATGAACATGATTTAATGTGCTTGACTTCAGCACTTTAAATTCAATTTTAAAAAATAGATGGATCAAGCATTACTTTCGATATAAAAATAAAATTTGCTATTTAATCCCTAATCTAATTTTTTTTTTTGCTTTTCTGTTGAAAACAGTAAGATTCCCGTTAGATTAAGTAATTTTCACAGGCAGGTGCTTATCTATAAACATAATTTTTCTCCAAACAAATGTATAATTTGGAATTACAGGTATATAACTTTTAAGCATAAAACTTTTTTTTTTTTCAAAAATGGGTTGATAGTGGCATAATTTTTGTCAAAGAGTTATTCAATGAAAATGGGCACCTGTATACCTATGCAGAGTTTCTTCAAAGATACAATATTCCAATAATACCAAAAGAATATTGTATAGTGTTTGATGCTATACCATCTGGTTTAAAGTGTCTGTTTAAAGGAAATGTGAATAACGAGACTGTGATGTTGCAATTAATAACTGAATACAGCCCGATATCTTCTAAAACATACTGGTATTCTAAGGTTGATTGCATTGACTGGAAATATGCATGGTTGCTGCCAAAAAAATATTGCATAAAAAATAAGGTGAGAGAAGTACATTTTAAAACACTTCATCTGGTGTACCCAGTAAAAACTCTTTTTCTAAGGTTTCGCACTGATGTAGATGTTAAATGTGATTTCTGTGGGACGGAGAAAGAAAATGTTGCCCACTTATTTTTTAATTGCATTTATAGCAAAATGTTTTGGGTGTTTTCTTTGTAAATGGTTAGGAATGAAATTTTTCATTTCTGAAAAAGATGTCTTTTTTTATTTTTTGGAACTATGTTTTTACTGAACTTTTCTTATACAGAAAAAAAAGTCTTTTTTTATTTTAATAGACAAAGTTTACCTCCAAATGTGGCCTTAATTGTTAACCTCTGTTTGATTATGGGGAAATATCATATACACAAACAAAAATGGGCTAAAGGGAAACCAAATTGTATTTTCGTTTCAGATAGAAATGAAAAATTATTGTGAGTTACTTCTTGGGTTAAAAAATAGTAAAGCAAAGCGTACGAGGTCTTTATGCGAAGCTTTTATGTTATTTACTTCATGATCTCATACCGGTTTCTTTTTTTTGTTTCTTTATTGTATTATTATTTTAATTTATGTTGTATTTTTCTATTTACTGTAATGTATAACTATTTCAATAAAAGAGATTTAATGTGATTACAGTGCAATTCTGCAAACTGAGTCTATCATTAAAGGGCTAGTTCACCTCAAAGTGTAAACTCTGTCAGTAATATTGTTCAGCCCCGTAAGACTTTCGCTCATCTTCGGGACACACATTAAGATAGTCGCCTCTCTGAGAGCTGCTCTGCTCTGATTGGCCAGAGAGCAAACGCTCATTATCATATCTGAATGTCAGCTCTTGATCACAGTGATGCGAACAGTAACGATGGCGATGATCTCATCAAAGTGGATCTGCTTTGTCAGCAGAAAACAGCGTCTCCTCGATCCAAACTCTCAGATACACTAGTGTTTGAGGGCGGAGCTAAGAGATGCGGTTCAGCCAATCAACACCAGAGGCGGGCATTATGCAAATGTGTTACAAACCTACACAGACGCCTCAGATCTCTGATGAGGTTTGGGTCTCTCTCACCTGAACCGCCAGACACAGCGTGTTGAGGACGATGAGCACGAACATGACGTACTCGAAGCCTGTGGAGTTCACCACATACCAGAACTTATACTGGTAGGGGTTTTTGGGGATGTATCTCCTCAGCGGACGGGCTTTCAGAGCGTACTCCACACACTGCCGCTGTCAACACACACACACACACACACACACAATCAGACTCATCTTTCCTTCATATACACACTGGACAGGGTTGCCAGGTCTGCGAAACAAAACTCACCCAGTCACACTATCCCAAATATCAAAACTCATAATATGCCATATTACTTGAAAATCAATCTCTACATAGTAATAGTCATCGACACAGTCTGTTTTCACAAAATCCTGGATCATTGTTATATAAAATGGGTAAAATATCTCAATAGAAGCATTTTAGTTAAATTAAACGGTAACAGTTTACAATAATGTATTAACTAACATGAGGAATACATTTGTTACTGTGTTTGTTAATGTTAGCTAATAAAAATACAGATGTTCATTGTTAATTCATAGTGCATTAACTAATGTTAACAAGATTTTAATAAAGTATAATTTAGTAAATGTTGAAATTAACATTGAGAAAGAGGAATAAGTGCAGTTCATTATTAGCTAATGCTAACTAATGTAGTTAAGAGGTACCATTTCATTTTACACATTTACATCAATCGCTATCACAATAAACCTTTAACCCGCAGGGAAAAAAAGTGGTAACACTTTAAAATACGGGTGCACTAATATGCATTAATTCATGCTTAACTAATGCACAGATAATCATGAGTTAATGTATAACTAACCCATTAATTAATGATTACTGCATCAGCAACTAATAAAGAGTCTATATGATTAATAGATTTAGTAATGCATGAATTGCTATTAATTCAATGTGTCATTGTGTATTAATTCCTTAATAACATATTTTATTAACTAATAGTGTAAATTAATGTGTTAATTAGCCCAATTAGTCAAAGCTATGCACTTCAACTTCCAGTTGTCTGCTTTAATTAATCACTAGCTAATGATTTGCAAAGGTATCATTATGTTATGACTTTACTTGTTGGGGCACGTCATTATTAACTAGTCATTTAGTAATTGTAGTAATTTGCACATGAATTTGCACTAACAATGAAGTAATTAATCATGTATTAATGCATATTAATTTTTCCCTTTCATATTATCTGGAAGTTGAAATACATTCTGGTAATTAACATATTAATTAACACTATTAGTTAAAAAAATGAGTTATTATGGAATTAATCCACAATTACATATTTAATTAATAACAATTCATGTATGAACTAATACATTAACCTTACAGACTCTTAATTAGTTCCTAATGTGGTAATCATTAATGAATAGTTTAAATAATCATTAGTTACATATTTTATCATGAATTAATGCTTATTAGTGCACCCGTATTGTAAAGTGTTACCAAAAAAGTCAACCTGCTCCAACTGTGTAAAGTGTCCCAGTTCTGCGGGACTTGGCAACCCTGACCTGGATCACGATATATAAGGATATCTGTGAGGACTTCAGACCTGGTTCTTGTCCAGCTCACAGTTCTTGTATTCTTTCTCGCCCTGCTCCTGAAACGTGACGATGACGAAACCCACAAAGATGTTCATCATGAAGAAGGCGATGATGATGATGTAGATGATGAAGAAGATGGAGATCTCCACACGGTAGTTGTAGATCGGGCCCATGTTTTCCTTGCTGGAGTCGATGGCCTTGTACAGCAGGCTGAAGGAGAGAGGACACACTCTTCATCATCAGCAGCATGGTTCAGTGTTTGGCTCCAGAACCCAGACTGTCATCAAAACACTGTTAAAGTCCTTACAATCAATCACTGAAAGCTTTACTTTAAAGGGATACTCCACTTTTTTTGGAAATAGGCTCATTTTACAACTCCCCCAGAGTTAAACAGTTGAGTTTCAGCCCATTTTCCATTCAGCCGATTTTCTGATATTTAAAAGAATATCAGTAAACAGACAGTTTCTGGTCCCATTGACTTCCATAGTTTCTGGTCTCATTGACTTCCATAGTAGGGAAAAAATAAATACTGTCTGGTTACTGATATTCTTCTAAATATCAGAAAATCGGCTGAATGGATTCGAAAACGGTAAAACTCAAACGTTTAACCCAGAGGGAGTTGTAAAATGAGCCTATTTCCCAAAAAAGTGGAGTATCCCTTTAACCATGAACACTTTAGCATACTGTATTTGTGTGTGAGAGTCTTACGCTGGCCAGCCTTCAAACGTTGAGACAGTGAAGAGAGCCATCATCGCCATCAGCACATTATCAAAGTTGAAGTCGCTGTTGAACCAGATCCTCTCACGCGTTTGTGGCAGAGCCGTCTCACCAATACTGTACACGATATATGTCCCTCTGGAAACACAAAAACAGGGTCTGACACATCCATACACACACACACATATACTCTCACACACACACACACCTGCATTCCTCTGGACTTGACTTTGCTTCATCACTACAGCGGTAGAACTTCCCCTGAGGACATAATAGAGCATTGCTTGATAAAGGAGTTTATTAATATGAAATCTCTCTCTAATGTGACAGTGTTTGCTGGAGCACCTTGAACAACTGCACACCGATGCAGGCGAACATGAACTGAAGAAGTGTGGTGACGATCATGATGTTCCCGATCGTCCGTATGGCCACAAACACACACTGAACCACGTGCTGAGAGAGAGAGAAGTGTTTTGTTTATTTCTGCATTGTACAATTCAAATAGTAAGAAGTTATGAGTATTAATCTGATTTTTCATGATGCATTGAAAGTAATGCGAGTAATGTAATCAGATTACTTTTTAAAGTAACTAGTAAAGTAATGCGAGTTAGGTAATCAGATTAGTTTTTAAAGTAACTAGTAAAGTAATGCGTGTTATGTAATCAGATTACTTTTTAAAGTAACTAGTAAAGTAATGCGAGCTAGGTAATCAGATTACTTTTTAAAGTAACTAGTAAAGTAATGCGAGTTAGGTAATCAGATTACTTTTTAAAGTAACTAGTAAAGTAATGCGAGTTATGTAATCAGATTACTTTTTAAAGTAACTAGCAAAGTAATGCGAGTTATGCAATCAGATTACTTTTTAAAGTAACTAGCAAAGTAATGCGAGTTATGTAATCAGATTACTTTTTAAAGTAACTAGTAAAGTAATGCGAGTTATGTGATCAGATTACTTTTTAAAGTAACTAGTAAAGTAATGTGAGTTATGTAATGTAATCAGATTACTATTTAAAGTAACTAGTAAAGTAATGCGAGTTATGTAATCAGATTACTTTTTAAAGTAACTAGCAAAGTAATGTGAGTTATGTAATCAGATTACTTTTTAAAGTAACTAGTAAAGTAATGCGAGTTATGTAATCAGATTACTTTTTAAAGTAACTAGTAAAGTAATGCGAGTTATGTAATCAGATTACTATTTAAAGTAACTAGTAAAGTAATGCGAGTTATGTAATCAGATTACTTTTTAAAGTAACTAGTAAAGTAATGCGAGTTATGTAATCAGATTACTATTTAAAGTAACTAGTAAAGTAATGCGAGTTATGTGATCAGATTACTTTTTAAAGTAACTAGTAAAGTAATGCGAGTTATGTAATCAGATTACTATTTAAAGTAACTATTAAAGTAATGCGAGTTATGTAATCAGATTACTTTTTAAAGTAACTAGTAAAGTAATGCGAGTTATGTAATCAGATTACTATTTAAAGTAACTAGTAAAGTAATGCGAGTTATGTGATCAGATTACTTTTTAAAGTAACTAGTAAAGTAATGCGAGTTATGTAATCAGATTACTATTTAAAGTAACTAGTAAAGTAATGCGAGTTATGTGATCAGATTACTTTTTAAAGTAACTAGTAAAGTAATGCGAGTTATGTAATCAGATTACTATTTAAAGTAACTAGTAAAGTAATGCGAGTTATGTGATCAGATTACTTTTTAAAGTAACTAGTAAAGTAATGCGAGTTATGTAATCAGATTACTTTTTAAAGTAACTAGTAAAGTAATGCGAGTTATGTAATCAGATTACTATTTAAAGTAACTAGTAAAGTAATGCGAGTTATGTAATCAGATTACTTTTTAAAGTAACTAGTAAAGTAATGCGAGTTATGTAATCAGATTACTATTTAAAGTAACTAGTAAAGTAATGCGAGTTATGTAATCAGATTACTTTTTAAAGTAACTAGCAAAGTAATGCGAGTTATGTAATCAGATTACTTTTTAAAGTAACTAGTAAAGTAATGCGAGTTATGTGATCAGATTACTTTTTAAAGTAACTAGTAAAGTAATGTGAGTTATGTAATGTAATCAGATTACTATTTAAAGTAACTAGTAAAGTAATGCGAGTTATGTAATCAGATTACTTTTTAAAGTAACTAGTAAAGTAATGTGAGTTATGTGATCAGATTACTATTTAAAGTAACTAGTAAAGTAATGCGAGTTATGTAATCAGATTACTTTTTAAAGTAACTAGCAAAGTAATGTGAGTTATGTAATCAGATTGCTTTTTAAAGTAACTAGTAAAGTAATGCGAGTTATGTGATCAGATTACTTTTTAAAGTAACTAGTAAAGTAATGCGAGTTATGTGATCAGATTACTTTTTAAAGTAACTAGTAAAGTAATGCGAGTTATGTAATCAGATTACTTTTTAAAGTAACTAGTAAAGTAATGCGAGTTATGTAATCAGATTACTTTTTAAAGTAACTAGTAAAGTAATGCGAGTTATGCAATCAGATTACTTTTTAAAGTAACTAGTATAGTAATGCGAGTTATGTAATCAGATTACTTTTTAAAGTAACTAGCAAAGTAATGCGAGTAATGCAATCAGATTACTTTTTAAAGTAACTAGCAAAGTAATGCGTGTTATGCAATCAGATTACTTTTTAAAGTAACTAGCAAAGTAATGCGAGTTATGCAATCAGATTACTTTTTAAAGTAAATAGCAAAGTAATGCGAGTTATGCAATCAGATTACTTTTTAAAGTAACTAGTAAAGTAATGCGAGTTATGCAATCAGATTACTTTTTAATGTAACTAGCAAAGTAATGCGAGTTATGCAATCAGATTACTTTTTAAAGTAACTAGCAAAGTAATGCGAGTTATGCAATCAGATTACTTTTTAATATAACTAGCAAAGTAATGCGAGTTATGCAATCAGATTACTTTTTAAAGTAACGAGTAAAGTAATGCGTGTTATGTAATCAGATTACTTTTTAAAGTAAATAGCAAAGTAATGCGAGTTATGCAATCAGATTACTTTTTAAAGTAACTAGTAAAGTAATGCGAGTTATGCAATCAGATTACTTTTTAATGTAACTAGCAAAGTAATGCGAGTTATGCAATCAGATTACTTTTTAAAGTAACTAGCAAAGTAATGCGAGTTATGCAATCAGATTACTTTTTAAAGTAACTAGCAAAGTAATGCGAGTTATGCAATCAGATTACTTTTTAAAGTAACGAGTAAAGTAATGCGTGTTATGTAATCAGATTACTTTTTAAAGTAACTAGCAAAGTAATGCGAGTTATACAATCAAATTACTTTTTAAAGTAAATAGCAAAGTAATGCGAGTTATGCAATCAGATTACTTTTTAAAGTAACTAGCAAAGTAATGCGAGTTATGCAATCAGATTACTTTTTAAAGTAACTAGTAAAGTAATGCGTGTTATGTAATCAGATTACTTTTTTAAGTAACTAGTAAAGTAATGCGTGTTATGTAATCAGATTACTTTTTAAAGTAACTAGTAAAGTAATGCGTGTTATGTAATCAGATTACTTTTTAAAGTAACTAGTAAAGTAATGCGAGTTAGGTAATCAGATTACTTTTTAAAGTAACTAGTAAAGTAATGCGTGTAATGTAATCAGATTACTTTTTAAAGTAACTAGTAAAGTAATGTGAGTTATGTAATCAGATTACTATTTAAAGTAACTAGTAAAGTAATGCGAGTTAGGTAATCAGATTACTTTATAAAGTAACTATTAAAGTAATGCGAGTTAGGTAATCAGACTACTTTTTAAAGTAACTAGTAAAGTAATGTGTGTAATATAATCAGATTACTTTTTAAAGTAACTAGTAAAGTAATGCGAGTTAGGTAATCAGATTACTTTTTAAAGTAACTAGTGAAGTAATGCGAGTTATGTAATGTAATCAGATTACTATTTAAAGTAACTAGTAAAGTAATGCGAGTTATGTAATCAGATTACTATTTAAAGTAACTAGTAAAGTAATGCGAGTTATGTAATCAGATTACTATTTAAAGTAACTAGTAAAGTAATGCGAGTTATGTGATCAGATTACTATTTAAAGTAACTAGTAAAGTAATGCGAGTTAGGTAATCAGATTACTATTTAAAGTAACTAGTAAAGTAATGCGAGTTATGTAATCAGATTACTTTTTAAAGTAACTAGTAATGCGTTACTTGTACATTTTTTCATTTTCATCTCACTTTGCATGTAATGAGTCTATAAAATATATTAGTTTCACCTTTTAAGTTGAATTACTGAAATAAATGAAGTTGTGCACGATATGTTTGGCGTGTGACCTGTAAGGGAAGGAGATAGACTGACTTTGAGTCCTTTGGCTCTGTTGATTGCTCTCAGCGGGCGAAGCACACGCAGAATCCTCAAGATCTTCACCACTGAAATGGCCGACGACCTGCAGATAAAGCGCATGTTGAACACGAGCGCGCACACACACACACACACACACGTGCTGGAGGACATGAACTGTACACGTACTGTATCCCGAAGGACAGGAGAGACACTCCGACCACCAGCAGATCCAGCAGATTAAAGTAGTTCCTGCAGAACGCTCCTTTATGAAGGAAAGCGCCGAACGCCGTCATCTGAGGAGCACAACACACACCAGTCAACTACACACAAACACAAATTCATATCGAACTCAACAATCACAAATAAGAAATGAACTAGTGAAGCATAATCTGTGTATCTGGAATAAGTGAGAGGGTAATAATCATGTAGAAATAAGACATGAGTCTTTACCTTCAGCAAGATCTCCACTGTAAAGATAGCGGTGAAGGCGTAGTCTAAATAACCCAGAACCTGCAACGTGACACAACAAACTCAATCCAGAATCCACAACAGAGTCAGTTCAAGTCTATTTGATTTCTACAGCACATCTATAATCCTCACAGTTTCACAGCGTTCGTGTCTTTAGGCCCGTTTAAGTTAACAGACAAATGTAAAAATGGCAGGAAGTTGTAAAATGTGAAATCCTGTTTATGTGAAATATAGTAAAACTATTTCTATACACTACTTCAGACATTCAAGTAACTTCAAGTACACCGACATGTCAACGAGCTCTCAGTGGAGTATTAATAGAAATGTCAGCTCCTCAACAGACTATACGACTACCAGTCAAAAGATGTTTAATGTTTTTGGGGTCAGCAAGAAGAACATTTATTTTATTTTATTTTAATAAAACAAAATCAATACTTTTATTCATCAATGATGAATTAAATTGATCAAAAAATACATTAAAGACTTTACAAAAGATTATTTAAAGGAGCTGTATGTAAGATTGTGGCCAAAACTGGTACTGCAATCAGTTTCAAATTACTGTAGAGCGGTGTATCGAGGTTGCCAGATAAGGCTGCAGGATCCAACATTTTTTTATCCCACACGTTTGTATCTGCAGCTGTGGTAACTAGAGCAGAGTTGGCAACCAGAATGCTGCAACACTACTGACTCCGTGATTGGTCAATCGGTGGAGGGCGGAGCATCAGACCAAAACACAACATGACAGTTGAGTTCTGCAACTTCACTTTATAATTGACAATATCCTGGCTGGACGACTGCTGTCACTGATATACAAGTATTTGAAATGAACATGATTTCTATATGTCTAGTGACATGATTATTTGAAATAAATGTCTTCCATACAGCTCCTTTAAAAATAAATTATCTTCTTTTGAACTTTATATTCATCAAAGAGTCTTGAAATAAAAATGTAAATAATTATCAATAATAATCATAAATGTTTGTTGATCATCAGATCCTCATATTAGAGTGATTTGTGAAGGATCATGTGACACTGAAGACTGGAGTAATGATGCTGAAAATCACAGGAATAAATTACACTTTACTTTATATTTACACATACAACAGATGAATAATATTTCACGATTTTTATTTGTAATCAATTAAATTTAATTGATTTATTTTTAATCAATTAAATCCTCCAATGAGAGTTAAGTTGAATGTCTAAAGTGGACTATCGAAACCTGAAATAAATATGATCAAGAAGAAAATGAGGTGACAAATCACAGCTGATGCTGCATAATTAGAAAGACATGTTCATATTATTCTATGATTTGTGTGTTTTCTCCTATTAAAGAGCAGGTGATGTGGTTTTCTCGTGGTCTTACGATGTTTCGGGCGGAGAAGTTTCGGATGGGGTCCTCGGCGGCCAGCGAGACCGAGCTCAGCATGATGAAGATGAGGATGAGGTTGGTGAAGATCTGATGATTGATGAGCCGATGGCACGCCACACGGATCCTGCGTTACACACCCACAACAGTGTGTGTGTGTGTGTGTGTGTGAGAATGAGCAATGAGGAAACGCAAAAGATGTCAAGCACACATGCAAAAAAATGAATAAGGCTGTGTCCGAAATCTCCACCCAAACTGCTACTCCCTACCCCCTATGTAGTAGAGCACTATATAGTGAGCTCACCGGCATAATAGAAACTTTCGGACACTACTCGATCGTCTCTCCGTCATTGCTGTCGCCTGTCCGTCTTTTTTACGATCAGCGCAATGCATGATGGTATGTAGGGTTTGGGGTAGTGACCATCGGTTGTACACTACTTTTCAAAATGCATTCTGGGATACATTGAGCGGACTATATAGGGAATAATAATCATCATTAAACATTCAGACAGCACTACAAAATGGCGGGCTCACTATATAGTCCACTATTTCGGACACAGCCTACATCTCCAGTGTGTCATAAACGCTCCAGATGTGAACAGAAAAATTACTTCAGTTTGTTCTTCAGCCTTGGGAAAATGAAAAAAGCGTGCTTAATTTTATTGAATGTGCTTTAGTGTACTTTAAATATTTCGGTAACACTTTACAATAAGGTTCATTAGTTAACATGTACAATATGTGAACAATACTTCTTCAGCATTTATTAATCTTAGTTAATATTAATTTCAACATTTACTAATACGTTATTAAAAATCATAGGTTGTATTAGTTAATGCACTGTGAACTAACATGAACACGCAATGAACAGCTGTATTTATATCAACTAACATTAACAAAGATTAATAAACACTGTAAAACTAATGCATTGCTCATCGTTAGTTAATGCATTTACTAATGTTAACTAATGAACCTTATTGTAAAGTGTTGCCAATATTTCAGATATATTAGTAAAATAAACGTATAACTTAGGTATACTTCACTTGTCCACTTTTAAAAAGTGCACTTTGTAATGACAAAGGTTCATTTTTAAATCATTGTAATTTTGACGTGTTGACTAACAAACTAAAGCACATGAAAAGTATTATAATTTTAACTGTAGTGTGTGGATATTACATTAAAAATAAATATATTTTAGAATCCCCGTGTGGTGTAAATCCAGCTTTTAATGTGGTTTATGTGTGTATGTGGTGTTTTTAATACACTTTAACCATGTGTAAGTTGATAAGTGGACTGAGTATTTCCTCCTTAAAACTGCAGTGAACCAAAGACAGTCTCAAAAACACGCTTTCTGACGTCACAAACCACCTTGTAACCAATCAGATCAACATGTGATCGTCAACCAGTGAGTGGAGGCGGGACTCATTTGCATATTCATATAACCACGCATACTAAATGAGGCGAGGGTGTCGAGTACTCAAGATATTTTAAGGCATGAAGTGTATTTTTGTTGATCAAAGATAAGATTTAAGGGATCAAATGATTGACTACAGGGGGAATTTAAATACATGACATACAAGTATCAAAAGAAATGACATTAAAGTATATTTTAGTTCGTCAGCACATTTAGCAGTGCACTTTAACCGTATTTCAATGACTATAGAATGATTTTATTGTATGTAATATAACTTAAGATTCAAAACACATCTAAATCAACAAAAGAGCACAGAAAGATGAATGTTTTGGAAAAGGCCCAACCAGAGCCCAGATCTACACGTTATAGAGAGCCTAAGTCCCGCCCCTCCGCTTCCGGCTCATGGGACCTTATTTCGGAAAAAAATATGAATGGTAGTCAATGGCGAGAGACAACTTATCTTTTTATTCCGTCTGAACTGTGACCTCAATTACACATATGATGTTTGTCAATTTAAAAGATAATTGCGAAAGTCAAAAACGTCGCGGTTTGTCATAAAACAGAAGAGCAACATTTAGTTTTATGTGAAAATCACTCTGTGAACTACATCTCTCGGGAAGCGAAACAACGAGTGAGATCCGCTGCTCGTGTGTGTGCAGTCTGGTACAAAACACTCGTAACGTTACGATTATAACGTAAGACTGTAGAAACAATGACAGACATTAGCCTCAGTAAAGTTAGCTTCATTCATTGAGAGAAAATGTGCGCCTTTGGGGTTTGTAGTCTTTGTAATTACGTATTTTCACAGTCTTATACCTCAACGGTTTTACATCAAACTGCGACTTTCTTTACTTTAAAATGTATCTTTTAAATTGACAAACATCATATGTGTAATTGAGGGCACAATTCAAACCAGATCAAAATATTTGTTGTCTCTCGCCATTGACTACCATTCAATATTTTTCCCAAATAAGGTCCCATGGTGGTCGACCGGAAGGTATAGAAGATGCATCATGAGATGCCCTCGCAATTTAACAGATCTAGAACTTTTCGCAAAAAATACTTATATTGATATAATATCAATATTCCCAAGTCGAGATGTGCCATACACACTGTGTGCTGTAACACACATATGCAGTTAGTTATTCCAACTCTTTTTTTTCTCTGAAATGTGTTTGGTTTTATGCGTTATTGCATAGGTTTAAATTTTGTACATTAAATGCTGTTTTAACAGGGGTGTGCTTTTTATATCCACTGTATTTTAAACTTGGCATTGTGTTATGTAAATATTGTTGGCTTTTATGATGAATTGCTTGTGATGTTGCTCTGTCGTTTTGAATAAAAGTGTCTAAGTAAATAAAATATTAAACGAATAAATGGAAATGTAAAGACAGTCATGGTGGTTTGGAATGAGGGTGAGCAAAACAAGTCCCGTTTCTGAGTGAACTATCCCTTTATAGGCGTGGATGATCATGATTTCTCTTTTACAACTTTAGTTAGTGTATAACGTTGTGCAACATCTGCAAAGCAAAGGGAGAGATTTTCTTTTACAGAAATCACTTTTTAATGAGCTTCCTCTCGGAAGTTCATGTAAATTTATCTAAAATGTAAATAAACCTCACCAGTGGGAACGCGATTTATAGATTATCATGACAGAATATGCCAATTAATGACTTGAAGATAGTTAACTCCACATAAATTCATCAAGTAACCATTCAGAAATGTCCTGTTTGTCACTTCTTGAGTCTCCCCATTTTTGTCCGACTCCAGTTTGAACATAAAAGGCTAAACGTTTTTTTTAGATGTTCAGTGTTTATGTGTGTGAGGTAGTCAGAGCTTTTAACACACACACGAGCTCTTGAAGCTCCGCCCCCTGCGCCGGGAGCAGCAGCTCATTTGCATTTAAAGGGACACACACAACAACTGTGTGTTTTTGCTCACCCTCAAAAAGCGACAATTTTAACATGCTATATAAACATATCGGTGGGGTATTTTGAGCTAGAACTTCACACACACACACTCTGGGGACGTGTTTTACATCTTGTACGAAGGGCATTTTAGGACCCCTTTAAAGGTTTGTATAAGTGACATACGGGTTTGAGTTGCTCAAGATGAAGAAGGCGCTTCCCTCTGGGATCGGTGGAGTCTTTTCTCTGACACTCAGCTCTGACAGTCTCTGAGGCCTCGGCCCCGACGGCACCACGGGCTCTCGCTCCTCATCCTCCTCTACACACACACACACACACACACACACACACAGTGATCAGCTGATCCACTAGAGCTCAAGTGATGAGAGTAAATACTATTAGAGGTTTACCACAAGAGTCAGTCATTTCCTCGGCCTGATCCTGATCGGCCTCCTGATCGACAGACGCCTGCAACAAAAGCACCTCAGTGATGGAGATAATGTCCAAACTCAGCAAATATCTAAACATTCTTAAAGGAGCTTCTGCTGATAATTTCCTCGCCCCCATGTCACTCAAGATGTCCATGTCTTTCTTTCTTCAGTCGAAAAGAAATGAAGGTTTTTGATGAAAACATTCCAGGATTTTCTCCATATAATGGACTTCAATGGGGACCAAACAGTTCAAGGTCCAAATGAGAGTTTCAGTACAAACTGCAAACTGTTCAAAGGGCTTTAAACGACACCAGACGATGAATAAGGGTCTTATCAAGCGAAACGATCGCTCATTTAATAAATAAATAACAAAGTTTAAGTTTTATAACCTCAAATGCTCGCCTTGCTCTGTTCTGTGATGCGCGTTTGTGACTCTCCTGTTCGAACTCGTTCATCAAAATGAACAAATCTTTTTTTGTAAATGGTAAATGGTTCATTTGGTTGATTCAACGAACGAAATTAACTAATTGACTCGGAAAAAGATTCGTTCATTTTAAAGAACGAGTTCGGACAGGAGAGTCATGAACACGCGTCACAGAACAGAGCAAGGCGAGCATTTGAGCTTATAAAACGTAAACTTTGTTATTTATTTAATTTATTAAATGAGCGATCGTTTCGCTTGATAAGACCCTTATTCATCGTCTGGTGTCGTTTAAAGCCCTTTGAAGCTGCACTGAAACTCTTTTGGACCTTGAACCGTTTGGACCCCATTGAAGTCCATTATATGGAGAAAATCCTGGAAAGTTTTCATCAAAAACCTTAATTTCTTTTCGACTGAAGAAAGAAAGACATGGACATCTTGATGACACGGGGGTGAGTAAATTATCAGCAAAAGTTTTTTGAAAAGTGAACTACTCCTTTAAAGCCCCACTGAAGTGCCTTGGGACGCGCTTGTTTAATGCATTGATGTAATTTCCACTGAAACAGGAAGCTAAGGCGGGGCATACTGAACGGCTCCTCCCCCTTTTCAAACAGCCAATAGCGTTTAGTTTCCGTCCCAGGAAATGCGTCCCATCTCCGAAATGTGAATTTTGTCATTGTTTTGGAAGCATGAACTTAAGGCTGACGTATTCATAATAAAAGCAAAAAGACTCACATTTTGATTTCAGGGGGCCAATAAATCAAGATACATTCTGTTGAAAAGCAAAATTACTTACTGAAGTTTATGCTTAAAACAAACTGCCAGTGGGGTCAGAAAAATCAACTTAATTCAAAGAAAAAAATGTAAAATTAAAATTAGGACTTCATTGGCAGATATTTTTTCTTGTATAAGTATAAACTTACTTTAATACATTTTTCTTCATGCCATAATAATAATAATAATAGACTTTATTACAGACTCACCGGTCCAGATAAAAAAGACAGACAGATAAGACAATACACACAATAAAATACATACTTCAAAGGAGACAAATATACCAATGCTTCCATAACTTAGACACATACCGTGTAGTGCTAAATTTGATATTGGTCAAAGCCACAATTATATAATTCTCTGAGTTATTCAACCGACATATAAATTTGTACATGAAATTTCTCAATGTGGCTTGCAGGGTATTAACACCTGCCGCCACAAACATCTCACTGGCGCTACACCAGCGTGGTCTTCTCAGCAGAATTCTCAAAGCATCATTGTAAGCTACCTGAATTTTATGCAAGCTGGCTTTGCTGAAACTAGACCACAAGTGGGCAGTGTAGAGAGGAGTGCAGTAAGCTCTGAACAAAGCAACTTTCACTCTATCTGTGCATCCACCAAACTTGCGAGCCAAACTATTCGCCTGAGCATATAAAGAGCGGCATTGCCTATAAACGTCAAGGTCATCCTTCAACTGGTCTGTAATAAAATGCCCAAGATACTTATATTTGCTCAAAACTATCAAGGAATTACCTGCCAATTTAAAAGTAGGAAACATTTGACATTTGTCATCCTTAGTTCTGCAAATCATCACCGCACTCTTGTCTGTATTAAATTTCATGTCATGAGCAATTCCATATTCAGAGCAAACATTAAGAAGCTGTTGAAGGCCAGCACTGCTAGGACTGAAGACAACAAGATCATCCGCGTACATGATATGATTCACTAAGGTGTTACCTATCATACACCCGGTGTTACACAGATTCAAGCAGACAGAGAGCTCATCAACATACATATTAAAAAGAAAAGGGGAGAGGATTCCACCTTGTCTGACCCCGTTCCTGACCCCAAAAGGGGCAGAAACACAGTGACCCCATTTTATACACATTGACTGGTTGGCATACCAGAAGGACAGAATTCTCACAATACATTTAGAAACACCTCTCTTACTCATTTTGTCAAATAACTTATAATGATTGACACGGTCAAAAGCTTTTGAGGCATCAATAAAACTCATTAAAACTGAGGAGTTCTTATCTCTATACGTATTAACAATTTCCTTTAAGGAAAATATGGCCATATCTGTGCCATGTTTTGGTTTAAAACCAAATTGATTGTCAGTAGAGGTGATGACGTCCACAACTCTGCTCAACAGGATGCTTTCAAAAACTTTAGACAGTACACTGGCAAGGGCTATTGGTCTGTAGTTATCAGAGCAACCAACCTTACCAGACTTATCCTTGATCACCGGCACAAGCAAAACAGATATCATTGAGTCCGGAAGGAAGCCATGAATTAAAAAAGAATTAAAACATATACCAAGTAGGGGGGCTAACCTCATGCTGGCATATTTAATGTGCTCAGCAGTGATGTGATCCAACCCACTTGCTTTATTATCTGCTAACTTATTTATAGTGCATGATACCTCATGTGAAGAAATTGCCTTAAAATCAGCACACTCAATATTGTCAGACATATAAATATCACTTTTAACACAATTAAACAAGGTCATATAGTGCTGTCTCCACATCTCTGCAATATTCTCAACCCCTGATACACCATCTACAGTGCAAGGGGGTGGTATACTACATTTGTTAAGACACTTTACCTCCTTCCAAAATCCATAAGTAATTTTCCTTCTTGATTCAAGAATTTTTCAATATTGTAGGACAGTGATGATAAAGAAAGTAGATGGATATAATTCCAGTAGTTTTACAAACAAAAAACGTTATACAAATATTAATTTTAAAATTCAATAGTAGGAGAAAATATAACGTAGGTCAGACAACAGAGGACACTGAGTTACAAACTGTGGAGGGTTTAAATACGCAGAATAATGAGGAGTAAAACAAGACACTGGTGGGGACTAATCATTTAACAAATGAGTAACCATGGAAACACACAAGAAATGGGAACACAGGAAACGAGAACAAATTACATGAAAAGAGAACTCACCTGGACATATGAAGATATTTTTTTCTTATTTTAAGCATAAATTCACTTCATTTTGATATATTTTTCTTTAAAAAATGCCTATTTTTCAATGCCTTACTAAGTAATTGTCTTACTCAAGTAAAAGTACTGGAAAACAAGACTAAAGTAAAAAGTGTTCAAGTTCAATTTAAAAAATTCAGTAAACCCAAAGACTTAAAACTATTAAGTAAATAAACGTAATGTTTAATTGTAAAAATTAAGTTGTGAACTTGACAATTTCACATTACTTAATTTTTTGCGATTAAGCATGAAGATTATTTACTTAATAATTTTAAGGCAACGGGTTTCCTCAATTGTTTTTAAAGTTAAGTCACCTGATCACTTTTTACAGCGTGTAAGTCAGCTGTTCAATATCATAATATGATAATGTTCATGTCATGCATATAAATATCACTCACCTTAATGTTTCCCTCGTCAGCGTCTCTCTTGAATATGCTCATACTCCTGCACAAAACACCGTCGGTGTGTTAGCAGACATCAGCACTCAGTGTGTGAGGTCATCATCAGAGACGAGTGTTACCTGCTCTTCCTCCTCTTGTTCCTCTTCTCCTCCTCTTTCTGGGCCGAGTTCAGGCTCTCAGCGTCGGCCAGGTTATCCACAGCGATGGCCAAGAACACGTTCAGTAAGATGTCTGATCACATGTGTTAAGAATGTGTCCATGTTTCCTGTGTTATCAAAGCTGATGTGCTACTTTTTATTTTATTTTACAGTGTGGTAAATTATGTGTGCAATTAACCCTCAACCAAAACCCTATAGTAAGTACATGCTGTTAATTATTATTACTCAGTACTTAAATATATAACAATGATTAAAATAAAGTTTAACCCAAATCATGCTTTTAAGATTCTCCTCCTGGAGAAAACCGAATAAGACGTCAGATCCCTCTTTATATTTCATGTTGAATACTGTGCATTTGGTACACTGCATTTACTGTCGTTCATTTGCATTGAGGTGAGATATAGGTTGATATAGATTATAGGTATCTAGCATGTTTTTCAAGATGAAAACATTGAGTTAAACCAAAGAGTATCCGTTCCAAGTCAATGTAACGTGTTTGAATGAGAAACCCGATCAACTGCGCTAAATCCAAATATGAATTAAATAAATCTTTAAATAAAGTGAACCAAATAAAAAAGAAATCCTTTTTTGAGTGCCTGCACGCTATTAATCATTAGTTAAACATGCGTAAACAGTTGACTCATCATTAATAAAGCAATAATAGACATTAATAAGCAGTTTATAAATAAATACAGCTATAAATGTTTTTTTCTTAATTTAGAAGCATATCCATAATCCGTTTAGTAATAGTATTTTCATACTTTGTTAATGATCAATTAATCATTTCTAAATGAAGTATAACATTATTTACAAACCACTGTCAGTCATTCATAAGATCACTTAGAAAGTGTAAGTAACTGTAGTAAATACAGGTAGTTATAAAGTATTTAGTAGTGGTCCGTTAACTATGTTTGTGAGCTGATCTAAAGTGAGGACTTCATGCCTTGTAAAGCATTTATAAAGGAGATTTAAAGGCGCATCAATCTTCTAAACATTAAAATGTAACAAACACCACACATTAAAATACAAACAAATAGAAATACATACACAAATAAAGATACAGATCATAGAAATATTTAACAGTCTTTAAATCTCCTTTATAAATGCTTTACAAGGCATGAACTGTCCTCGCTTTAGATGAGCTCACACACATAGTTAACGGACCACTAATAAATGCTTTATAACTACCTGAATTAACCCCGAATTACAGCATAAACACGTCAATAAAGCATTCATTAACACACTAACATCACTAAATGTCTGAATAATAAGATGCATGAACGTACGTCATTTACTTACTTGCTCGAAGTAATCTTATGAACCACTGACAACTCTTATAAAAAATGCAATTCTTCATTTAGAAATGATAAATTGATCATTAATAAAGAATGAAAATACAATCATTAAACAAATTACAAATTAAGAAAGCATTTATAGCTGTATTTATAAACTGCTTATTAATGCTTTATGAATGATGAATTAACTGTTTACTCATGCTTAACTACTGATTATTAGCATGTAGTGTTACCAGTTTACCTTTAGATGTGCAACAGCTTGGCATTGACACGGTACCCTTAAATGGACATCTGCTCTACTCTACTCTAGTAAACTAAGTCTAAATTTTTAATACTAATTAATAATAGTATTAATACTGTATTAATAAGCACATTTTAGGGTGTTGTGTCTTTAAGGGTCCTCGTGTGAACAATTGAACCATTGAAAAAGAAACATTTTGTTTCGAACTTTTGACTGGTTGTGTTTGGCTTTGTTCAGTTCCACAGTCTGAAGACAGTGAGGTATTTTAGTCATAAATGTGCTGAACACAAGAAAAGATACAGTTCCCACAGATGAAGAGGATGATGAAGTAGATGCACACGAGCATGCCTGAGGAAGAGGGTCCTCCATACGCCATGATCCCATCATACATCACTGTATTCCAGTCCTCACCCGTCAGGATCTGAGGACAAACACAGCTGAACAATGAAGTGTGTTTGACCCAGACAGTAGCATCTAAAAATGGTCATTTATGATGATAGTGTTCATATTTGCAAGGTATTCCGTGAGACTTTAAAAGAACAGCACAGTACAATTAATAATACCATGTGTTTGTTTTGTTTATTTATTTAGGTAGGGGCAGAACACGAGCGTTTCACTCTATAACGCCTGTACTTTGAGCAAGCAGTGTGTGTGTATATATGTGCACACACACACCTGAAACACAGTCAGCAGGGCTTGAGGGAAGTTGTCAAAAGTGCTTCGTTTAGTAACGGTCTCGTCGAAGTTGAACTTCCCGCCGAAGAGCTGCATGCCGAGCAAACTGAAGATGATGATGAAGAGGAAGAGCAACAGCAGCAGAGACGCGATCGACTTCATGGAGTTCAACAGAGAAGCCACCAGATTACTCAGAGACGCCCAGTGCCTGCACACAGAGAGAGAATTGATACAACAAGCACAAAGTCAAGTCTCCTTCATATATATATATATATATATATATATACACAGCGCTTACGGCGATGGTTTCAAATCCGCTTTACAGTAATAACAGATTCTTTAGGCTTTTAGCAGCTCTAGAATAAAATAATTATCCAGCTAAAGTTAGTTTTGATTGATTCACAACGATCGACCAATCGTTGCAACGATCATTAGTTATTAACTTGCATAACAGAAAACAAGATGCTGTGGGAACGCCCCTGCATGAGTGCGTCATGACACAGCGTTTCAAGGGAACTCGCGTTGCGTTGAAAAGCTGTGTGAGCGCTAAGCCACTCCGCATTTTCACATCGATATCATAGGGAAAAACTGCCATGTAGATATTATCAGGGGTGTCACTAGGCCCTTTTTAGGGGGGCTAAATTTATGCCTAGCCCCCCCTAAAAATTTGTGATTAATATGCTACACAAATTCGTGTTCGCTTCAGTCTTGTTTTAATCAGATTCAGCGCGTTCTACATCTCAAATCAGTGGCGCCGAGCAGAGAGCGCGTCAAAAAGAGAGGAAATTGTGCGTGTGTTCATCTGAGCCCATTGGTCTGTCACTGCTCGTCAATGTCAGAATATTTGAGATGACAGAGAAGTACAAAACAAAAATGAAAAGCCTATTATCAAGAGGGCAAGAGAAAAACAAAGAGAAAAAGATTGTGATGCTGATGAGGAGAGAATAATAATCAGCTGCCCACTGACATGGTTTTATCAACAAACAAACAAAAAATGCCTTCAAAACATCTTAAAATTACGGAGGCGTATTGCATTCACTTGAAGAAAAAAAACTGCTCTGTTTTTCTGAATTAATGAGTTAATTTTTCATGAGAAACAAATTTTTTGCTCTGTTTTTCTGAATTAATGAGTTAATTTTTCATGAGAATTTTTTTTTGCTGTTTTTCTGAATTAATGAGTTAATTTTTCATGAGAATTGTTTTTTTGCTGTTTTTCTGAATTAATGAGTTAATTTTTCGTGAGAAAAAAAGTTTTTTTGAAAAATTTTCATGAAAAAAATTCCATGAAAAATTAACTCATTAATTCAGAAAAACAGAGCAAAATATTTTTTTTCTCATGAAAAATTAACTCATTAATTCAGAAAAACAGAGCAAAATATTTTTTTTCTCATGAAAAATTAACTCATTAATTCAGAAAAACAGAGTAGATTTTTTTTCTTCAAGTGAATGCAATACGCCTCCGTATAAAATGGACATAATAGTTCAGAGAATTCAAAATTTTCTCGGGGAAACCCCGAACCCCCCTAACTACCGCAACTTAAATCCAGGACTACAGTGATTAGAAAACCCTGCAATTGCATGGTAATGAAAGTGAGCATTAGACCCTAAATTAAACTTTTTTATTTAATTTTTTTTAAATCATACCCTCATTGGGGGCTAAGCCCCCCTAAAAGGAAAATCCTAGAATCACCCCTGGATATTATTAATATTATTTCATTAGTGTGAGTATACAGTTGTGTGTGTGAGCTGTGGTTGGAAGCAGTTTCTTGTTTGCATGACATGTGGACTCAATGATCTTTATCTAATATCCTAATGATTTTTGGCATAAAAGAAAAATCAATAGTTTTGACCCATACAATGTATTGCCACAGATACACGTGAGCGACTCGGATCGCAGTCGTCGGTAATCACAGCATGATATGAAGGCATCTGATCATGTGACCTGTCTCTCACCGTGTGACTTTAAAGATCCTGAGGAGCCGAACGCAGCGAAACACAGAGATGCCGAGCGGAGACATGATCTCGAACTCCACGAGGATCGTCTCCACGATGCCTCCGCAAACCACGAAGCAGTCGAAGCGGTTGAAGAGCGACACGAAGTACGCCTGAAGCCCCAGACTGTACATCTTTATCAGCATCTCACACGTGAACAGGGCCAACAACACCTTATTAGCCACATCTGCAGACAAACACGTCAGTTCTGACACCATTCAGAAATTGAGCTTTACCCTTTTTTTTTATCGACAAACCTCCGGTGTTTTCTGACAAAAGCAGTGGCGTTCTGATATGGGGAGAAGGTTATCAGTTTTATGTTTAATGCTTATTTTAATGTAAAAATACTAGGGCTGTGCAAAAATTAATTGCGATTAATCGCATCCAAAATAAAAGTCTGTGTTTACATAATATATTTGTGTGTGCTGTATATAATTATTTTGTATAAATAAATACCTATGCATGCATGTATATATTTAAGAATTATTTGCGCTTAAATTCTGTGTATATATATAAAAATACATAATCTATATTATATAAATATAAATATTTTATATATGAATAACACATTTTCTTAAATATATACATGCATGTGTGTGTATTTATATATACAAAATAATTATATACAGCACACACACAAATATATTATGTAAACACAGACTTTTATTTTGGATGCGATTAATCGCAATTAATTTTTGCACAGCCCTAAAAAAATACACTAATATGACACATTTTTCAAAGATAATAAATAAACAAACGTCACTTACACTATCAAGAAAACAACAGCCAATCAAATTCTGTTTTGTACAAGCACCGCCTCCGTAAAGCGGAGTTGGTTTGAGTGAGTGTGTGCCGTGTTCCTCGCTCACCCTGGACCTCTGTGAGCCAGTCGGCCTGGTTATAATGCTCGGATGATATCGTGAGTGTGTTGAGGAACACCAGCAGGATCACCAGCCAATAGAAGATGGTGGACTTCACCACAGCTCTGCACTTCCTGCGACAGAAGCGGTTCCAGCATCGCCAGCGGCTGCAGAGAAGAGAAGCGATCGCCAGCACTGTGAGTCAAACATCTACAGTCCCTAGGACACATTTCTCAACACTCGGGTCACTTTTTCAAAACTCTTCACGCATTGAACACAACAGAAGTGTATGTGGCCTGAGCTGTGGCACATTCAATGACTACATCTTTCAAATTAATTTAATTATTTTCTCATTTCGACACAACAACCGCCAAAGCTACCACGACATGCCAATGTGCACATGTACAATAGTAGGGCTGGGTATTGAGACAAATTTCACAATTCGATTCGATTTCAATTACAATTCGATTCAATATCGATAATTTTGGATATCAGTTGCAATAAATGGACATTTTCCTCAAGGGAATCAAATCTCTTAATTAATGCTGTAAACTATGGGAGTCAGTTGTAGCCTATAGGCTTCATTAGCCTAATATGAAGGTAATAATGAACTGTTTTGTAGCTATACAAACACTTAAATTACACTTTTATTTATTTTTATAATAAGAAGATTATATGTAATATAAACATTTAAATGGTGGCTGTCATAAAAACTTGCCAGATTTATTCAAATATGCATTAAATATTGAAGAACATTAAGATTATAATGCATATGTAATATGGTGTATATATTTAGCAAAATGCTCCTCTCTAGAGTTATTTTTTCTAGCTGACTAACGAGTTTATGTGGGTTTTCTGAGGTAAATATGACGATACATTGATTACAAGCTGTTTAACTGACGTCTTTCCACGGTTGAAACGCAGATTGAGTGAATCAATGTGACATGATACGGATTTGGATAAGTTGTACTCGATCTTCAACACACTTTCAGATGCTCATTCATGTTTATTTGGCGCTGTGACTGGTATTATTAAGCCGGAAGAGAGATCAGCGCTGCTTATTGTTAGGGGGGTTCGGGGGCATGCCCCCCCGAGAAAATTTAGATTTTCCTGATCTCGAAATGAGCATTTTAGGGTGTTTTGATGGCCAAAAAAATTGACAACAATAGCTTTAAAAGCATGAAGTAGCCTATTTGATCAGATTCTTAAACATGAGAATCAGTTCCAGTTTCAGCGACTTTTCTTTCCTAAATTAATCAATGTTTTTTGGACTAATCTGTTAATTTAATTAATGGTTCAATTGCTCACTCAAAAAGACAGTCACTTGTCGCCACCCTCTGGCTAAATGATGCAATTGGCGCAAACGCAGACAAGTAAAACACATTCGAAAAAATGTTATACAAATATATTTATACAATAATAATGGCAATATATTTAATAGGGTGCTTGTGTTGTTAAATTGAGCTTGTAATTTCCACTGCCTTTAATCAAACTGATTATTTCTGTAGGTCATTTAAAACGTCTATTGAAAAACAGACGTAAATTTGAGCTACTTGCATCTTATCTCGCACTGTCGTTAACTAAAGTGAAGCGTCGCGTTGGGATTCGCGCTCAGCTCGCGCTTCTATGAACAAAAATCCTGCATTCTTTGATTGGTCTCACGAACATTTTGATATTGACGAGCAGGTGAGTGCTGAAGCAGATCAGATGAGAAGGTCAGTTATCGTCGCGACGGGAGAATCATTGCAGCAACAAATTAGAGTTAATATTACGGGTACAACTCTACCGGGGTGTTTTTTTTATTCACGAAATTGGATTAGCAACTAAATGATGCGCATCAGAGGGGATTTAGAAGTGGGTATACGCAATGCCGACTGAAAAGGAAGTGGGTATACGCCGTATACCTGCGTATACCCTGCACTACACCACTGGTCTTGGCCATTCGCAAACGTACGTACATCTGGCGTACATGAGTGTGTGTAATTCATTCTAGTAACAGTGAATGCTAAACAGGGTGACAAAGTGTGTGTGTTGGCAGTCAGCCTTTGCTAGTGTTATGCAAGAATGTGTTGATTTGAAACATGTATAAAGTGATTTTGTAGTTTTAGTGCATTTTGAGCTACTATGCCAGAAGAGTTTTGTAAAAGAGACTCAAGTATTGAGAAATGTGTCCTAGCGACTGTAAAAAACTGTAATAAAATGCAACGCCCGTGAATTTGTTCATTTCAAACACAACATAAACCGCAAGCATCAAAGCGCACGTATACACCGACATGCAAAATGATGAGGTGAAATGACATCAATAAGACGACAGCAAACACACATGCAAGACTGGAGCGGACTTCAGCTCTGAACACACACTGAGATACTGACCTGAACTTCGACTTTGACAATTTCTGACTGAAAAAGTGAAAAAAATGGCATCACTTCATGCCACGCTACACGCTGACGGAAAACTTGGCTAATATTAGAAATAAAGATACAAGAGCTGGGCATTTGTGCACTGCAGATACAAAAGTGTGTGAAAAACTTTGAGCTTTATGATTAGATGTAAAATTGGCTTGCTTACCAGACGCGTCCACAGCAGAAGATCTTCTCATTCTCTTCTGGGCTCTCCGTGTTCACAGATTCGTTCTCGCTTATGGGCACACTTGCTGCAGAGACATGAGTACAAGAGAGCCTTTTACACTACTGTGATGCAGAGCGAGTTACACGCCATCGAACACTGGGGAGATTTGAGCTTACATCCTTTTAAATTGAGACTTTGGGCCCTATTTTAACCCCTTAACTGTCACCGTCCCGCTATCAGGACGCCTAACTTTACTTCACTATATATTTCTATTAAATCCTAATCCAATTATGACAAATTATATATTGTTGGAAAGGTCTAAGACTTCTAAATAAATATTCTACCCCTGTTTTGTGTTATAAATTATGTAGGAAGAGTAATTGATGAATTTATGACAAGAGCATGACAAGTATTTTTTTTTTAACTAAATTCAATGGAATTCAATGGCACCCGGTGGCTATTTTTGGTACTACACCTAAACAAAATAAATTTTTGCGATATCAACTTCAAATTTGGAACATTTATGACTTTGATTTTATCATAATTTTAGAGTAAAAAAATATTTTGTAAAATATATATTTTATATAAAATAAAAAATATATAGTAAAGTATATTTGATTTACTGTGAATTTAAACGTCCATAACTTTTTAATACTTTCATTTTTTGAAGTCTTTTCACTCCAGCAATAATCTGCCGAGTGTTTTCTTTAAAACAAGACCAAACTTGGGTATATATATTCCAAAGCATTCTTGAATTACAACCATTTAAGTGTGAATAGTGCATTTTAACCCCCATTCTCAAAAAGGGGGTGACCGCTAAGGGGTTAAGGCTCTAAGCGCATGGTCTAAAGTGCAGTTAAAAAAGTTTAAAAACACTTAAAATACACTTTTCAAGTGAACGTGTGTGTTGTCTCTCTTCTCTTAATGAGTAATGGGTGTGTGTTGTATGAAGGTAAAAGAGTAGCAATACTCGAGAGCACATAGATGTGAATTTGAGAACTTGTACAATAAATATTTGTATGTGTACGCAAACATTTACACTCACAGCTCCAATGTGAAAACCTGTAAAATAAAAATCTGAAGTTGAACGAATTTGCCCTCGCAGACGATAGTCACAAACCTGTATTCTGAATCTGAAGCTGCAGACAAGCAGTCACAAATGTGTAAAATGCCATTCACAGAAATACAGTGACAGTCACAAACATCAGTAACACTTTACAATACGGGTGCACTAATAAGCATTAATTCATGCTTTAAATAATGCACAGATAAAATGTGTAACTAATGATTATTTAAGCTATTCATTAATGATTACCAAATTAGGAACTAATTAAGAGCCTGTAAGGTTAATGTATTAGTTCATACATGAATTGTTTTTAATTAAATATGTAATTGTGGATTAATTCCATAATAACTAATTTTTTTAACTAATAGTGTTAATTAATATGTTAATTACCAAAATGAGCCAAAGCCTTGTATCTCAACGTCCAGATAATATGACAGGTACACTAATATGCATTAATACATCATTAATTACTTCATTGTTGGTGCAAATTCATGAGCAAATTACTACAGTTACTAAATGACTAGTTAATAATGACATGCCCCAACAAGTAAAGTCATAACATAATGATACCTTTGCAAATCATTAGCTAATCATTAATTAAAGCAGACAACTGGAAGTTGAAGTGCATAGCTTTGACTAATTGTGGTAATTAATGCGTTAATTTAAACTATTAGTTAATAAAATATGTTATTAAGGAATTAATACACAATGACACATTGAATTAATAGCAATTCATGTATTATTTAATCTATTAATCATATAGACTCTTTATTAGTTGCTGATGCAGTAATCATTAATTAATGGTTTAGTTCTTCATTAGTTATACATTAACTCATGATTATCTGTGCATTAGTTAAGCATGAATTAATGCATATTAGTGCACCCGTATTGTAAAGTCATCTAATATACACTGTATGAAAGGTACAAGTTTGATGAAGCATGCAAAGATGCAAAAGGTGAGAAACAAGAAATGTAAGTACATTTAATGTGAATAGACTTACAAACATAGACAGTTAAACAAAACACACACATGTTTACAGGGTTATTTGTGCTTTGTCTCTTACCACTATATTCAATGCATTGTTGTTTTCATTGAATATGTTGGTATGCATATGATGTGTGGGTCACACTCAAACACACACACACACACACGCACACACACACACACACACACACACACACACACACACACACACACACACACAGAGAGCAAGATTTACCCTGGGTCTCAGTGGATTGACTGAACCAGCCCGAGTTTCCCGAGCTCTTCCCGTGGGACAGATCGCCCAGCGTCACCCCTTCAGTTCACATGCATTCAAACAGAGAACAGCTATGAGCATCTACTGCGCGCGCGCGCACACACACACACACACACACACACACACACACACACACACACACACACACACACAGCACCCGAGAGACACAGGACACACAGGGACAGGAGGACAGGAGGTGGTTCAGAAGCATAATAAAGCAAAGTCTGATCAGTCCTTCCACAAAAAAGTTTTTTTGTGATTGTTGCGGATCAAAAATCCTTGATTATGAGGCCTGTTTTCTTTAAATATTCTGGATATTTATGCGATTTTATGCGATCAAATTGCGGGAACTTGAAAAAACTGCGGTTTGATGAAAAAGAGGGGAAAAAAGTGATTCCCAACATTTCCCTGTTCTCACTGGGCTCCTACCTTAATGTAAAGAGTCATATGTTTCTGGAATATTTCAGTTCTCGTCTTGTTTTATTTCAGATCTTAATAAACACATCGAACTTACAAAACACTGATGAGTCAAACAAGTTCTGCAAATTTACAAAAGGAATATGCTACAACTTCTGTACAAATGAATAAATGAAATATAAATAAATAAAGTGTGCTCCTGTTTTACAGCTTTTTGATGATGTTCACGTCGCACAATTATGTCACTTCATAACGTTCCCATGGCAACAGGTTACGTCACTTTATAACATTCCCATGGCAACAGGTTACGTCACTTTATAACGTTCCCATGGCAACAGGTTACGTCACTTTATAACATTCCCATGGGAACAGGTTACGTCACTTCATAACGTTCCCATGGCAACAGGTTGCGTTACTTCATAACGTTCCCATGGCAACAGGTTACGTCACTTCAGAACGTTCCTATGGCAACACCTTACGTCATGTCATAACGTTCCCATGGCAACAGGCTACGTCACTTCATACAGTTCCCATGGCAACAGGTTACGTCACTTCATAACGTTCCCATGGCAACAGGTTACGTCACTTCAGAACGTTCCTATGGCAACAGGTTACGTCACGTCATAAACTTCCCATGGCAACAGGTTACGTCACTTCATAACGTTCCCATGGCAACAGGTTACGTCACTTCATAACGTTCCTATGGCAACAGGTTACGTCACTTCATACAGTTCCCATGGCAACAGGTTACGTCACTTCATAACGTTCCCATGGCAACAGGTTACGTCACTTCAGAACGTTCCTATGGCAACAGGTTACGTCACGTCATAAAGTTCCCATGGCAACAGGTTATGTCACTTCATAACGTTCCCATGGCAACAGGTTACGTCACTTCATAACGTTCCCATGGCAACAGGTTACGTCACTTCATAACGTTCCTATGGCAACAGGTTACGTCACTTCGTAATGTTCCCATGGCAACAAGTTACGTCGCTGCCCCGACAGATTAATTTGAATAGCTTTAATAAGGGTTCATCTATTTTTAATTTATACAAATATGTAAATACCGAATGTCTGAATGAAGAATGTTGGATGCAAGTTGTTATAAAGAATGCAAATATCGTTAATTAAATGGAAGAGCGTGTTCTTGTTTCTTTATGAGACGTGGCTTTATTTAATTTTAAGATAAATAAAGACATGTTATGCCACAACATTTAAATCTGTGTCTGTATTGCATGTTCAAACTTTAATATAGTTCATATTAACAGGTTAATAGATGTTTTCTCCAGGAGTATATATATGGAGTTCGGAAATTTACTACACTAAAACTAAACAATTGATGACTAAAATATGACTAAATGGCAGTCAAAAGACTATGAATAAAACTAAATAAAAACTTGCTGTCAAAATTTGTTTTTTATTTACTATTTATATATTTTAATCATTATTTTAATGTTATTATGATTAAAATATATAATGCATAAAACATATTTTAATGTTCATTTATTATTATTTCAACTGTATTTAGAATTTATATACTTATTTTTAATCCAATAAAATTTCAACTATTTATTCTATATATTTAAATCTAATGTCGTATTTATTTTCATTTGATTTTAATCGAAAGTATTTATTTTGATAGTAAATTTAATCTTATTTTATTCATTTTAAATTGTACTTTCCCATGGTCCCCAAAGCACTCAAAGCCCCCAAACCGTGATAAAATATCTGATTCACTGTCATTTATTTGCTCTCTAAATATTGGTATAAAATAAATTATTTGATGATATATATATATATATATATATTATTATTATATGGTATAAAATAAAGCCACAGGTTGCTTGAATGAACACACACAGGTACTGTGAGTCCTCGTCTTGTGTTCCTTCTATTTATACACAGCCAATTACCAATCAAAGTAAAGTTTCAGTTTTGTTACTGACTCATACTGTGTTTGGACTGAACTAAACTAAAAGTTTGGATGGGTAGATGCATAAACTGAACGCTTAAATCTGACAATCATGGGATTGTTGTCAACATTATGATTTGATTCCAGTATGATCTTTGGATGGAATTGTTAATGTGTGCAAATGCGTTTCAAACAAATAAAAATTGACGTACGGCTGCGTTTGGCCTCCTGATCTCCCTCTTCATCATTATCAGGGTCGATGTCCTCAGCTTGTGTGATCCAATCCAGATATCCCTTCAGATCCTCTTCAAGCTGCTGTTTCTCACGCAGTTTCTGGAAATCTCCACGAGCCTTGGCCTTCTCGCGCTCCTTGGAGAACTCGCTGCGGTGGACACACACACACACACACACACACACACACAAACTCATTCAAATGAATGCCATTTTTAAAGGTGTATCTAAACTGATTGTGGACAGCCTTTAATAATACAACTCACCCACTGAGAACTCCCAGTACTAGATTAAGGACAAAGAAGGAGCCAAAAATGACCAGACTGACAAAATAGACCCAAGGCAACTCAAAACCCATGGCGTCATTCATCTGAAACACACAACATCCCTCACATTAACGAATGTACAAAACTACGGCAAAAAAACTGGCCAATTCTGTCTGAGTTTCCTATTAACTCTACTTAAGTCTCAACTGCTAATCATAAACACCGAAACCTAATCTTAATTAACGTTTTTTTATTCAAGTAAAAATATGATTTGATAAAATTGCTGAATCAACTTAAATACATTGATTTATTCCGAAAAAATTGGTAATTGTTACGAAAATTGGTAGAAAAAAATTAAATAAAAAAAAGACTATTGTTATTTTTGAGCGTCTTGTGTATGAACAGGTGGAGGAGTATCTTCTCAGGCTTGATCTATTATATGAGCTCCAGTCTGGCTTTAGAGCGGCATATTCTACCGTCACCAGTCTCAGGCCCTGTCCACACTGAGACACGTTTAAAGGGTTAGTTCACCCAAAAATGAAAATTCTGTCAGTATTTACTCACCCTCATGTTGTTCCAACCCTGTAAGACCTTCGTTCATCTTCGCAACACAAATTAAGATATTTAAGATATTTTGCAATTTTGCCTGTCTTCTGACTTTGTCCCTTCAGTCTTAGAGGGTCAATCTCATTAGCATCTGTTGAGCTCTGTGTGTGTGTGTCACGGAAAAGTGCTTAGAGCGGAAGTGGGCACGACCAGCAGGAAAGAGGAACGTCAGCAGGCGCGTTTCCATTACAAATTTGCGCAAAACTTTTGCGATATTTTCTAAACTTCGATAAAACACTTTTGCGAAATGACAGCATTTCCATTCATCGCGGTTATGCAATTAAAGCGTATTTTTTTCCTCTCGCGATAAGTCGTTCCAAAAATCATGGCAACCTATGTTGATGGGTTTAATTAAATCTCAGCCACCGCACTAGCCATTATTATTAATGGAAGGAGACGTTTGCGTGTTATCCAAGTATTATACCGAGAGCGGCTCATACGAGTGTTTCTCACTCCTTCTGCTTCAAGATCTTGATCAATTGTGGCATTTCTCTTCTGTCCAAACACACAGCATCATCTTTAAAGAATGATCGACTGTTACGTACGTCAAAAACTGTTTGCATTGCAGTTTTGCGAAATATCTCATGTGTGCGTCAAAACTTTTTTGCGATATATGGCCCATGGGAGTTTTTACAAAATTGACATGGATGTATTTTAAATTCTCAATTTCAAGTTGCGCAATTTAAAGGGTAATGGAAAGGGTAAACGCGGCTAGTGATATACTATTATTGCTTGAATTCAGTGCAAGCCTCACCCAGTACAGCACGTCGGTCCAGCCCTCCATGGTGATGCACTGGAACACAGTCAACATGGCAAACAAGAAGTTATCAAAGTTGGTGATGCCGTTGTTGGGCCCGTGCCAGCCGTCCCGACACATGGTGCCATTGACGGTGCAGTGACGCCCATGACCTGAAAGAGAACAGGGAGCAGAATCCTCTTCTGCTAATGTACCTGTGTGGAGAGAAACACATCAAGGTGCCATTTTTACTGTGTGTATATGAACATACTAGTCAGGATATCTTTAAAGCGATAGTTCAGCCAAAAATTTTAATTAGCCCATGATTTACTCATCCTCAAGCCATCCTAGGTGTATATGACCTTCTTCCAAGCTTTATAATGGCAGTGAATGGACGTTTCTGTTTTGAAGTTCATAAAAGTGCATTCGTCCATGATAAAAGTGCATCTATCATCATAAAAGGGCATCTGTCCATCATAAAAGTGCATCTTTCCATGATAAAAGTGCATCTATCCATGATAAAAGTTCATTATCCATCATAAAAGTGCATCTATCATCATAAAAGGGCATCTGTCCATCATAAAAGTGCTTCTGTCCATCATAAAAGTTCATTATCCATCATAAAAGTGCATCTATCATCATAAAAGTGCTTCTGTCCATCATAAAAGTGCATCTGTCCATCATAAAAGTGCATCTATCCACCATAAAAGTGCATCTATCCATGATAAAAGTGCATCTGTCCATGATAAGTTCATTATCATCATAAAAGTGCATCTCTCCTTGATAAAAGTGGATCTATCCATCATAAAAGTGGATCTATCCATCATAAAAGTGCATCTATCCATCATAAAAGTGGATCTATCCATCATAAAAGTGCATCTATCCATCATAAAAGTGGATCTATCCATCATAAAAGTGCATCTATCCATCATAAAAGTGCATCTATCTTCATAAAAGTGAATCTATCCATAATAAAAGTGCATCTGTCCATCGTAAAAGTGCATCTGTCCATCGTAAAAGTGCATCTGTCCATCATAAAAGTGCATCTATCATCATAAAAGTGCATCTATCTTCATAAAAGTGCATCTATCCAACAAAAAAGTGCATCTATCCATCATAAAAGTGAATCTATCTTCATAAAAGTGGATCTATCCATCATAAAAGTGCATCTATCCAACAAAAAGTGCATCTATACATGATAAAAGTGCATCTATCTTCATAAAAGTGGATCTATCCATCATTCTTCTTTATCTGAAAGAAGAATGTCATATTCACCTAGGATGACTTCAGGGTGAGAAAATCATGGGCTAATTTTAATTTTTGGGTGAACTGTCCCTTTAAGAAACATTATCTGATATATTATGATGTATGTAATCCAAAATAAATTTTAGAAAGACAGCTTTTATAGTTTGTAAATAATCTAATGAGTGTGAAAACACACTGACGCGTGCCGTTTATATAGCAGGTTGAGTGCATCTTCCCGATGAACAGCTCCAGACCGATGATGGCGTAGATGATGATGACGAAGAGTACGAGCAGAGCGATGTGAAGCAGGGGAACCATGGCTTTAATTATGGAGTTCAGCACCACCTGTAAGCCTACACACACACACACACACACACAAAATCCTTATGAAAAAATGTGTGCTTAATTTTGCACTGATAGTGTACTTGAAATCTTCTAATCTAAATGAGATTTGATTAGTATATTTACATCTAAAATGTATAAAATTAATGCAATAAAAGGCTTTTAAAACATAAATGCTTGTCACATTCGACAATACACTTTAACCATATTTCAGTGACAACAGAAATAATTATGACATTACATATGAAGATAAAAGTCCTAATTAAGTTTAAATAATTGCATTTAATATAAATTTAAACTATAATACAGTTTAATTTAATTGTAACTAACACGTGATTAAATTAAAAGTCCCAAAACATTATATATATATATATATATATATATATATATATATATATATATTTTTTTTTTTTTTTTTTTTTTTTTTTTTTTTTAATAGTGTGCTAAAGTGTACTTCTTTAGCAGCTCAGTGTGTTATTATTATCAGCCTGTGCTGTCAGGGAATGCTGGGTAAAGATGTGGACGCACTTGGCACTCCTGAGACCAGACGGAGGGGCCGCAGAACTCTGAACGCTCGTAAAGCCTTGACATCGAACCCGCCTGGCTTTCCACCCGTCTGTCCGCTGACATCTCGATCTTTGGTGATCAGCTCCAGCACAACACTGAAGAGACTAGGAACACACACACACTCATCAGTATTAATGATTATAACAGAGTGTTATACACTCACCTAAAGGATTATAAGGGAACACCACACTAATACTGTGTTTGACTCGCTTTCGCCTTCAGAACTGCCTTAATTCTCCGTGGCATTGATCCAACAAGGTGCTGAAAGCATTCTTTAGAGATGTCGGCCCATATTGATAGGATCGCATCTTGCAGTTGATGGAGATTTGTGGGATGAAGCTCCCGTTCCTCCACATCCCAAAGATGCTCTATTGGGTTGAGATCTGGTGACTGTGGCGGCCATTTTAGTACAGTCAACTCATTGACATGTTCAAGAAACCAGTTTGAAATGATTCATGGTGCATTATCCTGCTGGAAGTAGCCATCAGAGGATGGGGACATGGTGGCCATAAAGGGATGGACATGGTCAGAAACAATGCTCAGGTAGGCCGTGGCGTTTAAACGATGTCCAATTGGCACTAAGGGGGTAAAGTGTGCCAAGAAAACCATTACACCACCACCACCAGCCTGCACAGTGGGAACAAGGCATGATGGATCCATGTTCTCATTCTGTTTACGCCAAACTCTGACTCTACCATCTGAAACCTGCCAAGTGTGGGAGAAATGAAGTGTACATATGTGGCTTCAACAACTGCATTTAAAATGTTTTTAAATTAGTTTCAGAGCATTTGTCTCAGTGAGCAGGTGTAAATACTGCCCAATGTCAAGCCAGGTGGGGTTTCTCTTTCTTATTTCATGGATCTGTATGAAACGACACTCATCTGCGCCAGGGCTTGAGGACGCCACAGATGAGATTCAGCGTCATCCCTAAGCATCCGACATCTACCATGACCTCTGACCTCAAGCACTGGATTCCCTCCCGCCTGACTGCAGTTAATCACATTAAATCAGATAGACCATAGATCAGATATTTGATCAGGTTGTAAGCCCTTGTGAACAGTTGCCAGCTTTGTGCCAAAGTCCTTAACATATTTACTAAAATCCCTTCAACAATTACTAGCGGACATGAGCTTCTTCCAGCAGAGCCGTTTAATCATGATGTCGATTTGTAGGTCAACCCAAAATACCAATTCGCCATTATTAAAACATCACTAAACGCATGCATTTGAAAAGCTAGCACTTTTAGGTGAGAACTAATGTTTATCATATTCTGTGTTTTATGGATGTGTAGTAAAAGCCTAGATCATCAGATTACGTTAACGTGCCCCTTCATTAGATGTTGATTAACTGCTTGGTTCATATGGATTAATTTTGCAATGTCTTTATGAATGTTTTGAATCTGGAAAAAATTGGTTGCATGGAAAAAAATTAGAAGAGAATATTAAAAAAATATCTTCATTTGCTAAAGTCTTTTGGGATTACTTGATAATCTACTGTAGATAACAGTCATTTAAATGAAATATGCACATGATGCATAACACAAAGGCTTTTGGGAATGGCCGTTTACTGTTTTTAATTATAAACTATAAGATTGCTCATATAGTTAGTTAGTTAGTTTTAGTTTTATAGATTGCTCATATATTTACTTACAAATGAACAATTCTAACAATAATTTACTTTATAGTTCTTTTCCTGTTGAATAGTATATATGTAACATTGTGGCTGTATAAGCACAAAATGATAAAGGAGATGAATAAATCTAAACGTAACATGGAGGAGATCGGCGGAGGAGATCCACGTTAGTCGCGGACGCTAGCTCTCGGCATCTCGAAAACGCCACGCTGATGTTGATCCTCATTTTAGTTCTCCTTGTTTGTCCCAAAGTCTGCTTGCCATGGTCTATGTTTGAGAGAAACGAGAACTGTCGTTAAACGCTACGCACTACGCAGTTGTCCACGTCTGTCGCCATGGTTACGGCATGGCTACGGCAGTGTGGAGCGCGGATATTACGTCATTAAAAGGCGACCTTTTTTTCCGGGACACCCACTTATTTAAAATTGGATAAAATTAAATAAATTTCTCTGAAATAAAAAAAAATTGGACTTTTGGGATATTGTAAGTACACAACTGCAGGAAATATATCGCACTATGTATATATACGATTTTTACAAAATTCTTATATATTGTACCTTTAAATCTACCATTAGTTGAACTAGTTGTATTTAATAAAGGTAAATACATTTTCATTTAATTGCAACTAACATGCAATTTAGTGTCTAAAAACAGTTCACACTTAAGTATGTTCTTATAAAGTATATTATTACAGTAATAATGCTAAAGTGGACTTGGTTTTTACCCTGTAAAGCAATATAAAACGAAACACAAAGAGCCTGTGACCGTTCACTTACCCGACGATGACGATGACAAAATCCAGCATATTCCAGCCGTTTCGGACGTAGGAGTTCTGGTGCATCACCAGTCCATACGCGATGATCTTGAGGAACGTTTCAATCGTGAAAATGATCAGGAAGGCATATTCTACCGTCTCCTGTGAAACACACAATGATAGAACAGAGAGATTTTAGTATCTCGTTCATTTTGTGGAACAGGGAGCATGATTTGTAAATATTGACCAAAGCGAAAATCTCAATATGCTCAAAATACTCAACTGTTACTTTTGATTTTGTTAACAAAATGGCAGAACAATGACACAAAATAGTGTTTGTCCAATACATGATTTTGGTTTCGCCAATCCTGAAAACCTGCATCCTTTCTCTTTACCCCTTAAAGCGACAGCAAGTGACTTTTCCTGTGCGGTCGCCCTACAGGTTGGAAGCGGAATTGTCCATTACCGCTGCCGTAAATAATTTAGCCTAGCGCGCACACACTAGCTGTTTACCCGGCACCGGATTTGGAATGAACGATGTCCACAGACGATGTTGCATGATTTAACGAAACTATGATGTGTTGCGACATCAGAAACGAAGAAAAACTAAATAATGACTATTGTAACGCTTCACGTAAAGTAAGTCAAATTTGTAGTCTCTTTAGAACTACAGAAATGCGACCTGATCTGGCAATCTTACACAGCGTGGTTATAGCAGATAATATAGGATCCAGAAATGCCGTAGGACTTAATGAACCACTGAAACCATTTTGGAAACATTATTTTAAGGTAAAAAAAAAATCATACTTAGTGTTGCTTTAATGTGTTAAAGGAGTAGCTCATTTTTAAAAAAAAAAAAAAAACTTCCATCCAAGATGTCCACGTCTTTCTTTTTTCAGTCGAAAAGAAATTAAGGTTTCTAATGAAAACATTCCAGGATTTTCTCCATATAATGGACTTCAATGGGGACCAAATGGTTCAAGGTCCAAATGAGAGTTTCAGTGCAGCTTCAAAGGGCTTTAAACGATTCCAGACGATGAATAAGGGTCTTATCAAGGGAAACAATCGCTCATTTAATAAATAAATAACAAAGTTTAAGTTTTATAAGCTCAAATGCTCGCCTTGCTCTGTTCTTCGATGCGCGTTCGTGACTCTCCTGTTTGAACTCGTTCATCAAAATGAACAAATCTTTTTTCGAGTCATTTCGTTCATTTCATTCGCTTCATTAATCTCTTTCCGACTGAAGAAAGAAAGACATGGACATCTTGGATGACATGGGGGCGAGTAAATTATCAGCAATTTTTTTTCCTACTCCTTTAATCATTAAATTACAATACACTTAAAGTCCCCGTGAACCGGAAGTTGCAAACGACTTTTCTCCAGTGTTGTGACGTATTTCGGAGAGAAACGGAATACTAAATGAGGCAAAATAGTGGGCGTGGCTTTTTTTTCTAACTAGCACCTGATTGGATCTAGAACGCAAGTTTACACACGCTGTCAATCAACGCTCGCTCGGCGCTCGCAAACACACAGCAGCTGTCAGTTGGAGGGGTGTGGTTATGGATGTTAAGGAGACGCCCAAACCGTAAAGCCTACGTCATCGGGCAAGGTCCTCCAATGCAGAGGGGAGGGGCATTTTCAAACTTTGATTAAAGATTACGAAGCCAAAAATTTTTTTTGTGTGGATTGACTTGCATGTATGAATTGTTCACCACAAAACGATCAATTTAGGCAAACAAAGTAAGTATGGTCAATTTTGATTTCATAGGGACTTTAAGTAAATAAACAACATTTATCATAAATGATCACATCAGATTGAAAAAATCCACCACAATATATGTCCTGTTTCCAAGTCCATGTCCAGATTCAATCCTAAATGTGGAAGCTTCCAAAAGCGTAAAATGCCCCAATCTGGCAACCTTCCCACTGCCAATTTATAACTTTGAAATGACACATGTTGTGCAACATTACTTTGCTGTCAGCTATTTTTCTATTTTCTATTATTCACAATATGCCGTCGTATTGAGTGTTGCACAGTATTCAATGAAGCAGGCTCAGTAATTACAATTATAGTGTGTGCTTGAGTCCACACTTCCCCATACAATAAAGGCAAAAAAAGTCAGGCCATAGTTTCATGTGGTTTCACCTGGTCATTGATGTGAATGTCTCAAGCGACAGGTGACCGGATGACAATGGCTAAGCCACAGCACTAAGAATAGCTGCAATGACTAGATTAATCCCATTTGAACAACACAATCTCATTGCTGAACACAGCATGTCTGTGCACAACAAACCAGTCATGGATTTCCACATGCATCCAAACCTGGATGTTGACAATGCATTAATTCATTTCACGTCACCCGCCCTTTGTCATAAAGCACTTAAGCTTATCAAATACTTCAGGTACATTCACTTGCTGTGGACTTCAGTTACATAAGGACCGAGTCTGAGGACAAAGACAACCCGTCCGATGGCCACAGGGACACAGCGTCCGGTTTAGTGGACGGCAGATTTAGGCGAATGAGTCAAGTGGTTTTCGTGCAGTAGAGCAGGTGATGATGTTTATAAAATGGTAATTTGCTGGACCAAAGTAAACTGATCCCAGAGCTTGTTTTGGGATTTCTGAAGCTCTTCTTGCTTGGCAAAGTTTGACCGTCATTGGGATTGCAATTATTGTTTTAATAAACATTTAAACAATTAAACATTTTTCTGAGTGTTAAAGGAGAACTCTGGCGCAAAATGAACCTTTGGTCTAATAAAACATCGGTACCTAGTCGTCCGTTCTCTGAGATTTGTTTTCATGATAATCGAATGTAAAGAGTTTTATCTCTAAATACTGTTTAGCGTATAATGCTAGTAATGGGGACATTTAATAAGTAAAAGAAATCGCTAGTTTATACCACTAACAAGGCTCAAAATAGCCCCACACTAACACAAGAACATAATGAGGGTCCATACATGCAAAACGAAGCATTGAGAACTGTGTAAGTGTACAGACCGTTTAATAAGAAGATACTTTATAAAGACAGTTCACTTCGCGTATACAGACAGGAGCCATCTTGGGAAAACAGTCACGACAAGTCGAACCACGAACGCCGTGAACTGTATGAAGTTCAGCTAACTTCTGAACGTCGATCGTGGTTCGACTTATCGAGTCTAATCCAAGTTAAATACCTACCTGTTTTCACTGGCCTACAAGTGTCCTTGATTTTAATGTTGAATGGTCATATTGGTGGCTTCGATGTAAACACCCCTACTCTTTAGCTTTGCGGTCGGTCGGTCTTGTTTTTAAGATATTTATTCTGCTGTACAGCACAATTTTCAATTACTGTTGTTTTTATTGTGCTTTATAAATAAAAGTTGATTGATCGATTACCATTTTTTTAGTATTTCCTCCTTAAAACTGCAGTGAACCAAAGACAAAAACGCGCTGTGAAATCGCTGGTGTTTCTGACGTCACAAACCACCTTGTAACCAATCAGATCAACGTGTGATCGCCAACCAGTGGAAGTGAGTGGAGGCGGGGCTCATTTACATATTCATAGAACCGCGCATACTAAATGAGGCGAGGGTGTCGAGTTACACTCAAGGCATGAAGGCAATTTTTTCAAAGAAAAAGTATTTAAATATGTAATATTGGTGATTAAAGATGAGTTTAAAGGGATAAAATGATTGACTACATTGAAAAATTGTGAGCGTTCAATTTAAAAATAACCTAAAAAAATGTATACATTAGCTATTTGTCCAATTTAAATGTGACATTCAAAGAAACTAAATTCATTACATATGCTGAATGATCTGAACAACTGATTCTCATTCGCTTGCTAACCTGGATAATTTTCAGTAAAAATGATCATGCAGAACTTGAACTTGCCTGATGCTTTACACAATGAAATGGGTCGTAATGTTCTGCCATTGCACTGAATTCACCATGAAAATGCATTTTCATTTACCAATACTGAAATAAGAACGCATGTAATCGAACAGCTGGTCCACTGAAATAAGGGCCGTAGCGCGAGAGAGAGAGACAGTGAAGATATAATCCTCCTATGATCCTCTTTCTCCCGGATACAGACGGGCTCATGTCACTCAGCTCATACACACACAGCTTGTTGCGTTCAGAAACACTCTTACTACAGTTCACCAGTGCTTGTTTAAAGGGCTTTCCCAGAGGCTTGTGTGCGATTGAGAATATAGGTTTGTAGGCTGGAAATGATCGATGCGTGTGCATGAAAGTGTAATGGAAATGCAGAGAGAGAGAGAGAGAGAAAGGTTAAACACTGGTGTCACCGACTCGACTGAAGCTAATCGTACTGGACAAGCCCAATGCCCAAAGCCCTGGAGCTCAGAGAAGCAAAACTCACTCTGCGTTTACAAGGAAAACACTACAGACAGGCCTCGTGTCATCATAACCAGACTGCACGAATCCCAGGAAATTACACACTCTTTGTGTGTGAATAACATGATACGGCTTAATGTGATTCGGTGAATAAATATGAGCCTTGCAAGTTTGAAAGTGCAAAGCAGTTTATAAATGAATACCAGCCATTTATGCCAAAAGATTATATATATGATCTACTGTTGATTAATTATGACGTAGTTTACTTTATGGTGTGTATATTATTATGTGTATATGAAGAGTTCAGATGCAAAAGCCTCTAAGTGATGATGATTATCAAACTTGTATGTTTAAGTTCAGTAATTTCACTTAAATAACAATTAATAGGTAATCTTCATTGCCATTTAAGTGAAATCACTGAACTTAAATATACAAGCTTGATAAAAATGATCAATCTAGAAGAAAATTTCAAATGGCACTTAGAAGCTTTTGCATCTGAACTCTTCATATATCTTTTTTAAATGAGCAGCCAGCAATAGTAAATCATTGACATTTCAAAATAAGAGTCCCGGTATATTTTGAGCTTATTTATACAAATTTTTTTTCCTTGAAAAATAATCTTCATACGTTAAAATATGTTGAATGTAACTCGACACCCTTGCCTCATTTAGTATACATGGGTCTATGCAAATGATCCCCGCCTCCACTCCCTCACTCACTCAGAGATCCACTGGTTGACGATCACACGTTGATCTGATTGGTTACAAGGTGGTTTGTGACGTCAGAAACACCAAAGCGTGTTTTTGAGACTGTCTTTGGTTCACTGCAGTTTTAAGGAGGAAATACTCAGCAATGTTATAATATGTTACATGTTTTTAAATGAGCAGCCGCCAATAATAAAACATAGACATTTCAAAATAAGAGTCCCGGTATTTTTTGGGCTTGTTTTATAGCTACTATTGGTAATTCAGTTACTGAATAAACTGTTTTTGGCATTTAATTCAATGTTTAAAATATGCATAATTTCATAAAAACAGTTTGAAATATTTTGTCCACTTTCAACCCCTTAACGCCCACTGTCGCAAATACGCAACAAACCGTTTGACTCAGTCAACCAGCCGAGATAACGTCTGCATTCCCCCAATGCCGGTTAGTGCATATTCACTACGGACCTCGAACCTTCGAAAAGCACTTGTTTCAAAGTGACGGACTTATTTCCTGTTTACGCACGAGGATTACTCCGGTCAGGAACATTTGCAACATACCAAATTGACCATTATGCCCGCTGTTGCAGATTTGCAACATACCAAAATTTCGATTTATTTGTTGTGCAAAAGTGAAATTGATAATCTCAACATTATTTACCATCTAATTAAAGCCAAAAACACACACATAAAACATTTTTTTATATACAGCTATAGAAATTCAGACGTTAAGTATTTTTAAGAAATAGTCTTTGTAAAAGCATTAAGCAGACCGATCAAAAATGAGCTGAAGCATAACTTTGCCAATTTTGATTTGAACCAAACAAACACATGGGTGTTATCCAAAGAGACAGATCTGAGGAGCAAAGGACATCAGCAAAAGTAACCATTTGATCTCATTGCAGACTGTTCAGTTTAGGGCATTTAAATGTGCAGGTTTGAAATCTAGCTCTCGGAGATGCAATCGAGCCACACAAGAGAACAACAGAGCAAATGAAGCGCAGACATGAGCAATGTGGACACAAGCACCTTTGGAGAAATTTCCCTTTGTGCTCATGTAATTCCACTTTAATTCACTCATCTAATCTCAATTAGCAGAAACTAATCCCACTCCAATGAGGAGTCAGAAGAGACGTCACAATACTCACCAAATCATGATTAGTTGAGTTGGAATCGTCTTCAGGAAAGGGGATGTAAACGGCTAAGGCCACACAGTTGGCAAAAATTGACAGCAGTATAAAGATATCAAAAGGTCTGGAAGTAACAGGTTTAAGGAGAAATGTCAACATCATTCATTCTCCAACAGATCCCAGCAAACTAAACTTGATGAAGTAGTAATATTGTATCTGAAAACCACAAAGCAGGTTTCGGTCATGTTGGAGAACTGCACCCTGTCATTTCAGTCATATTATGTGGCTTTTTGGTCTTAAAGTAGGGCACCGATATGAAAAATTTGGTTGATGCCGATAATTCTTAAATTTCAAAACCATAACCGATATATCGGCAGATAAATCAATTTTTTTTTTCATTTATATAATTTTTGAGAGTAAAAAAAACGACTCACCTGAAGGAAATAATACATTATTTATCGGCTTTAATATATCGAACAAATGCTCTTATCAGGCCGATAACCATAACATAAAAATGAACCGATATCGGCCGATACCGATATGGTGGCATCCTTAACTTAAAGCTATTGCATGTTAAGTATGAGTGACTAGCAATTGTTTCTAAACACACTAACTAACATTCCAACTAACACTGGTCAGTCAAATTGATGGTCCCGCCCCAAACTCATCTCATTGGTTTAATCAGGTGTCATTTCGTCATGGCGAATTACAAACAGCGTTTTTGCTGCTAAAGGGAAGGGCAGGTGTGCAACTTAACTGAACAAGGCCATTAGCGAAGGGTACATGTGATTATGAACACATGACACAAGATGTCGAGTTCACACAATTTTCTTTATAAAGCTGGAGTTCACCTAGGGTATAATTACAGAAAATCTATTTGATTAGTTGGGAACTCATTACTTGAAGCGGTGTGCCATAACAGCTTCATAATCATGACATGACATAAATATGAAGGAGGTTTCATGCATGTTTATAACAACTGTCATTAAGTGTTATTCGCTCAATTATGACCTTTTTTGAATGCAAATATGACATTGTTTGAGACGACTTGGTCATGACAACTTGACATTACTAAAACAACACAACCTGTCATAAACATGACACAGCAGATTTATGATCAAACTTAAGAAAGCACCTAGCTTTATTGGTTAACATTACATTAAACTGTCAGGTGGTTGGGTTTGACATTGGCTGTCATGAAGCCATTATAACTTTTTAATGACAAATTAAATTTGTGTCACTGTAGTTGAAACATATTCATGACACAGTTATAATGCCTCATGACAGCCAATGTCAAAACCAAACACATGACCGTTTAATGTAACGTTAACCCCATAAAGCTTAAGTTTCTTAAGTTTGATAATTAATCCGCTATGTCATGTTTATGACATATTTATGACAATTTATGTTGTCTATAATGTCAAGTTGTCATTACCTACCATAAGACATCTCAAACAATGTCATATTTGCATTCAAAATATCATAATTGAGAGAATGACACTTGTTATAAACATGCATGAAACCTCCTTCATATTTATGTCATGTCATGGTTATGAAGGTGTTATGTCAGTCTTACGCACACCCCTTCAAGTAAAGTGTTACCGGTTAGTTTTATTATGAATAAACATTTTACGTTTCTAATTAAAAAAGTTTCATAGGCGATGAAGGCTTGAAATATCTCACTTTGCATGTAATGAGTCTATATAATATATTAGTTTCACCATTTAAGTTGAATAAGTGAAATTAATGAACTTTTGCACGATATTCAAATTTTTTGAGTTTCACCTGTACGTTTCGGTTGATACCCATAATGCAAAAGTGATTCTGTAAATAACCCGTTTCCTCCAGCTCAGAGTGATGAAGTGTGTGTCGTCTCAGTGCTGGTGTAAGGATACTTCCACTCCACTAGGCTAATGCACGCTCTGCGCACAGGGTTATTGAGAGTCAGGCAGAAGAGAGCTCTGGGAGGTCTGCTGTTAGAGCTGCTTCCCTGTTTCTTGCTCTTGGCGTATTGCTGGCGTTTCCTCTGGGCCAGAGAGCTGACGGGCCCCACGCTCGCAGGAGCCGAGGGGTTCAGGGTCTTCGGGACGTCCTGAGACTGTCTCGCGGCGCGGATCGCGGCCTGCCAGGAGAGAGCGGCGGTCTGGGCCGAGGACTGCCCGCTGGTGACTGACAGCTCTTCGGTCCAGGTGGGAGGAGCTTCACTGGGGGCCGGGACTCTGGTGCCACTGGCATAGTTGGCCCCTGAAAAGAGACAGAAAATGAATGGTCGTACCGGAGGAACCTTTTCACAGTTCCTAAAACCATTGGCGTGTTCACAGCGCAGGTACTAGGAACAATTATTCGTTTTTGTAATGTTTTGTCTGAAGCCCCTTGACTTCACCACTAGATGGCGATTTCAACCCAGATTAATTCTCCTTCGTTAAATGGTTGTAATGCCCAACCCTGTGTTGAATTAGCTTGGTCCCACCAGACTCTCAGACATTTCGTTTGCCTCGCTCCATTGACGAGCGTTAACGTACTCGTAGGCGGGAACTCTGATGAAGTTTTTAATACAATTGACCTATGGCTAAGCCACGCCCTCAAACGCGATGAGCCAATCACAGTGCGCAGCTACTACCAAATACACTACAATACATTGCAGTTATACAGTGTTCATTCGTTTTTTCTAGTCATTTTAAGTTTAAAATGGTCAAACAGTGTGCATGGGGTACATGCAACTCCGATACTAGTTTCCCGAGAGGCTGGAGACAATTTCCCGAGCCACATCTCAAACGAGATAAGTCTCTGCTCTGGATTAAAGGGTTAGTTCACCCAAAAATGAAAATTAAGTCATTAATTACTCACCCCCATGCTGTACCAACCCCGTAAGACCTTCGTTCGTCTTCGGAACACAAATAAAGATATTTTTGATTGAATCTGAGGGCTGGATCACTCTTCCATAGACTGCCTAAGGGACTGGCTCTTGACGGCCCATAAAGTCATTAAAGAAAAGTTTTAAATATTCCATGTGCCTACAGCAGCTCAATTATAAGTTTATCAAGCGACGAGACTACGTTTTGTGCGAAAAAAACATAAATAACGACTTTATTCCACTATTCCATTACTTCCTTATGGGCGCATGCGCGAGAACTGAGACGAGGACGTTCTCATTCGTCTACTTCTTGTTACCGGCTGCTCACCGCTTAGGAGTTTTACCGAATATTTAAACCTTTTCTTTAATGACTTTATGGGCCGTCAAGAGCCAGTCCCTTAGGCAGTCTATGGAAGAGTGATCCAGCCCTCAGATTCAATCAAAAATATCTTTATTTAAGTCTTACGGGGTTGGTACAGCATGGGGGTGAGTAATTAATGACTTAATTTTCATTTTTGGGTGAACTAACCCTTTAAGTTATGCGGTAGACCACAACACCAAATGAAATTAAATAAGGATGTCTACATCTGTCAACAACGTATTTGAACGTTATAAAATCTCTAACGTAACGTTAGGCTAACATTAGAAAACATTAACGTTAGCTTCTAACTGCATTGTACATCATGTCACTTAGCTGTAAATAATGATTCATGTTGGAATGATTCATGTAAATACTGTAGCACCCAACGGTGATGGCAACGATACGCGGTTTATCACGTTTACACTGTGACCTGTGTAATAGGCATTTTCCAAACTATCGGCATCGGCAGTTATAATGGCCGATAAATTAATATTTCAAAAATAAAATAAAAACGGACGAAACACGCTTGAACCATGTCATGAGTGTTGGAGTTGTATAGTTTGTCCACCAGAGGGCGCTCTACACCGTTCCTGTCGGCAACACTCGTTGAGTTGGTCACGATACATACATTGCTTAAATAACAATTAAAAGATCATCTCCATCAGTTCTCTCAACTCAAATAAGCATGACAACATTTGTGACTATCATGTCCAGTTTTGCTGTTAAATAAGCCGAGAGTGAAGCGGGATTAGCTAGTAATAATTACGTTACGTTGTTACAGTGTAGTTGACTGACTGTCCTTTTAACTTTAGACAATGTGACTGAAGTATTTCTTTAATAGCGCGTTACAGTTATAGCAATGAGACGTATCATCTGTTATATTGAAAATTTATTACAATTTGCAGTATGACGTTATCGATTGCTAAATTATGGCTCATCATAGACTAGCTAACCACAAAGCTAGCTAACGCCACTATCGTCAGTCTGTTCTGTTGTGACAATAAAGAAACAAGTTTCTTTTTAAAATGTATTAGCATATTATTTTAGTTAAAACTCATAAATAACTACAAATAACTAATGTTAGGGAAATCTGTTAATGTTTTGTTGCGCGTTTCTGAAAAATAAATAAATAAATAAAAATATCGGCCGATATATCGGAATATCGGATTTTAAAACCAACAAATATTTGTATCGGTATCGGCCTTCAAAATCCTTTATCGGTCGGGCTCTACTCTATATGCACCATTTTTGCATCATACTTTTTAAGTAATCCCAACTTGTAATAATTTTTACTTAAAATTAACAAAAAAAAAAACTTTGTTATATGTAGGGTTGGGTATCGTTTGAATTTGAACGATTCTGATTCTGATTCCTTGTTTCGATTCCGGTTCCTAACGATTCTCGATTCCGATTCTTTTAAGAGGCAGGGTCAAAAAAGTTTAGCTAACCTTGCCAACCAACGGCCTTTCTGAAGGAAATACTCCTTCTGTAAAAATACTCCTTTTGTCACAAATTTTGCATTTTGCCGAGATTTCGTTATTTTTAGAAAAGTGAAGCAACACTTTGGATCGCCGACGTAAGCTACTCATGTTCGACTCGCGTGGTTATGCCAACACTTCCGGTAGACGCTTCTTCGTTCGTTGGTGTTCAGCGGTTTCTTCTTCCGCTCGCCGGACTGTGAATATCGAAACTAAGAACCGAATTTTTAACTTTTGAACGATTCCGGAAAAAACGAAAAGTTAGTCTCGGTTCCAATCGATACTCGATTCTCGATACCCAACCCTAGTTATATGTACTTAAATATTTGAGTTCACGCAGCATTCTTTACTTATAAGTTGAACAGTCACTACGGTGTCCTGAAGCAGCGAACCAGCAGGGAACAACCGAACTGGCAGAGCTGTAACCCTCGTCAGAAAGTCGAACCCCAGAAGGAGAAACGATTCCTCAACGATACTCCTAATGACAAATGCTATTTAAAGGGTTAGTTCACCCAAAAATGAACACGATGTCATTAATGACTCTCCCTCATGTCATCCCAAGCCCATCAGACCTCCGTTCATCTTCGGGACACAGTTTAAGATATTTTAGATTTAGTCCGAGAGCTTTCATTGTAAATGTGTGTACGGTGTACTGTCCTTGTCCAGAAAGGAAATAAAGACATCAAAGTAGTCATGTGACATCAGTGGGTTAGTTACAATGTTTTGAAGCATCAAAAATACATCTTGGTCCAAAAATAACAAAACTTTATTCAACATTGTGTTGTCTCCCGGTTCTGTTGTGGATCCGTGTTCAGTGACGCTGCTGACGTGTGTCTCCGTGTATTCGAGTTCAATTAAATATGGCTGGGCAAAAAAATGCAAGTGTTCCTCTGTGTGGAAATCCTCAGACATGTTTGTGAAGATTATTTTGTACAGCGCGCGTCTCCCTCAGACTGTAACCGAAGCTCAGCCGCACCACACACACGTCAGCAGCGAACACGGATCACAACAGAACCGGAAGACAATACAGTGCTGAATAAAGTCTGAGTTTTTCTTACTTTATGACCAAAATGTATTTTCGATGCTTCAAAACACTGTTGTCACATGGACTACTTTGATGACGTCTTTATTTCCTTTCTGGACAAGGACAGTATACCGTACACACATTTACAATGAAAGCTCTCGGACTAAATCTAAAATATCTTAAACTGTGTTCTGAAGATGAACACAGATTTTGGGTGCATATCTAGCATAAAAGTTTGTAAATGTGTGTGAGTGATGTATATTTGTGAATATATACACTTATATAAGCCTATTATATATTTAAAAACTTTTGTGTTAGATGCGATAAATCATGATTGATCGATTTGACAGCACAAATGTCTAATATCCAAGCACTAATATACATGCCTATATTATTACAAATTCATATATATTTATGTCCTGAAACGTTCTCAGAACTTTAGCTAATGTTTACTCAAGGATATCTTAAAGTTATGAACGAAAACTCTTCCAACGTTAGTTCAGAATTATCTGGTGTTCTCAGAAAGTTTGAACACAAACAATATATATATATATATATATATAGTATATATATATCGCTCATGCCATGGAACGTTTTACCTTTAATTAAAAAAAAAAAAACTTAAAAAAAAATAAAGGTACTATTTCTTTAAGAATATTCAGAGTTATGATTGTAATCCCATTATGATTGAAGAATGATACAATGAAATGTTTCCATAGCGTTCAGTAAAAAACGTTTAAGAGAACATTCGTGTCGAATTCACAACTTAATGACAACGTTAGCAAAACGTTCTTATTTATGATAGCATATTTATTCAGCCATGACATATGGCTGATGCGTTCAACACAACTTTGACACGGACATCTTCACTTTGAGGATACAGCGAAATCTCCCAGTTTCGCTCAGTTTTAATATGAAACGCATTAGTCACATCTGTATTTGTGTGTTTACCTCCTTCCGTCGGTTCCTCTGACTCGTCCATCCCCTCCTCCACATTGAAACCCTGTTTTATTGTTTGCTATAGTCCAGTTCGCGAGATTATCACATTTTATCTATCATGTTTAGACCGCTGTTGTTGATAATCATGATGATGATGATGATGGTGGTGCTGATGCTGAAGCCTCTTCGCAACATCCGGGTGTCTCCGCGATAAAGATTAAATCCACTGAGCGCCATTAAAGATGCCTAGAGTCAGTCTGACAGTCTTATTCTATCCGGACTAAATCAGGGACAACACACACTCGTTTCGCTCGCAGTTGTGTGTCTGTTTCCAATTAAACCCGTGTTCGGGGAATAGAGTTGCCAGGAATATTCAATTACCTTTGCAGGACATCTAACAGGCTTTGCAACAGGTCACCGCCTCAGACACACACTATATCACTCCAGAGCCTCGGCTTCATAAAGTCAGACAGCTGTTAAACACCCAGATAAAGTTGACAACTAAATCTTACCTCGGATTCCCAGTATGAACGTCATCATCTGTCATTGCCCGAGTGCATGTTTCCTGCTCATTATGGCCATATGCTGAAGCACAGTTAGGGAGTGTGTGTTGGATTACCTGTGTGTAGCAGATAATCCCCATATTAATCCTCTGACTCAAGCCTTCTGTGCACTGAGTGGAAGCCAATGGAGCGCGTGCACGCGAATATTCCGTTCAAACGCGATTTATCTGATCATGTTGTTGATTTTCCATAAACAGTGATTAATCATAATTACATCAACTATGATTCTGAGGTAAATTATTTTCTAATGTCAAGCATTCATTTCTAGGTGTAATGGTGCAAACTGATCTTAGTTTTTTCTTAAGCGTGGTTTATTTAATTTGTAACTTTTCTGTTTATTTACCTATAAATAAACACAGAAAGTGAGGTGTGTGTGTAACAGCGACCTCTTGCGGTTTCTACATTACATCACAGTTTGAATCCCCATCTCAAATCTCATTAAATACAGCTCAAATAGCTTATAGTTTAATTAAAATAAATCCACTAATACTCCAATAACCACAAGTGAAAATATTTCTAGGCTTACTGTTTATGGACCAAATATACACGTTCATGCCACATTCATGTTTCTTTCATATAGTGTTTCCCCCCCAATAGCTCTGACTGTGTTTATTTCAGTGCACAGCCAATATAATAATCATATTTAATTTAACTTAACTTATTCTCCTGAGTCCTGACCATAGACACCATGAAATCAGCACTTTTGATGAATCGCTGCTATTTTTAATTTCGTGTAATTAAGTCCATCAACACAGTTTTGAGTTTAATTTATCCAAATTTGTGTTTTTGGGAAATAGACAGTGATTTATGACAGAATATATTATACTAAATATCAGAGTTTTGTGTGTCTGTTTGTTAATGAGGGATTTTTCATGTTTTTACATTTGTGAGTAAAAGTTTTAGTTTTTATTTTGAAGAAAAAATATTTAGATTAAACCCTTAGGGTAAGATGAGCCACCAGATTTGGCACAGAAGGCCCAGAGTGGCTTGTTGTTACTAGTGTTTTTATTTTTAAATGTAATAATTATTATAATTTATGGGGTTAATATTCCATATTTCCATTAAATTTACACAAATTTGCAATATGGTGACATATCTTTAATTCAAATATTAGCAATTAAATACGTAAATATTCATATGCCTGTGTAAGTCATAGAATCATTCTCAGTATGTCATAGTTTTGAATTTTCATCTCATAATTATAACTTTACTATATCATAATCCATGTTGGGTAGAATGCATTATTAACGAATTAATCATTTACTGTAATTTAATTCCCTTGAAAAAGTAAAGTAAGCGACTCTTTCCCTTTCTGTAATTTAATTAGTTACTTATATAATTGCAACAACAACTGTAATTCTATACATCCTACTGTAATTCAATAGTGGATTTAACATCAAAATCTAACGTCTTATGCTAAAATGTATGTTTTTAATGTAAGCTTCTCCCTTTGAGTACTTTGGTTAGTTCAAGAATAATTTAGGCAATATTATTTATTTGAAAGAAGTAAAAGCAGTTCCATGTCCTTGTCGAGGTTGACATGGGATTTAGAATGTAATTAGTAGCTAATAATTACAAGTAATGCAACGGTGGAAGATGTTACTATTTTTTTTAGAGTAACTTAACACTTAGGCCTATCATAACTATGATTTAGTACGTCAGAATTAAGTTACCAAAATATTTTTAATCTGGAGGAAATGGGCTTTCATTAATAAATACAGATTAATTTTAGCATTATTGTATTTTATACATGCCCGTTTAAACGTGACTTTAGTAATTGTTTGAGCGCGGAACCATGTGCCCAGCTTCCAACGTGACCGGGACTGTCCTGTTGCACTCATGGTACAGCAGTAAAGTTTCCTCTCAAACACAGGAATGAGAGTATAGTTCCTAGCTATATCGGCCTAGAAAATCACAACTTTTAATTTTCCGTTGGTCTCAGTTCACGATGTAACTATAGAAGAGTCAAGTTTTAAATAGGAAAAATATCAAAACACTTTGGTCATTTTTTTCTGGAGAAATGCTAATGGTCTTGTGTACTTCCATAGACATATACACTAGACCTCACCTTGGATACGTCAGTTCATTAGAACGAATGCGTCAATAGAGCCGCCATCTTGAAACAGGGGAGCCCCTCCACTTTAATGTAGTAGACACAGGTCTAACGGAAATAAAATCACCATAAATCATCATGAATGCGATTTTTCTTGTTTTTTTTTTTTTTTGGTTTGTTCCAACGGTCAGACATGTATTTATCATTGATTCCAGAAAGAAAAAATTTTTTTTTAATTTTTTTTAAACACTCTTCCTAGTTCAGATTTCATCCGTGAACTTCATACGCTGCACAAAAGTCCACCACCATCAATGAATTCGAAGTTAAGGCAGAGATAGCAGCGTTACCTAGCTACTTCCTATGACAAGACCCCTGTTCCAAGATGGCGGCGGTTTTGACGCATGCTTAGAACCCCCAGGTGAGATCTAGTGTATATGTCTATGGTGTACTTCAATGATGTATGCTAAGCTATGCTAAAAGAGGTACCGCCACAACCGGAGATCGGCTGAATGGATTCAAAAACGGTAAAACTCACCTGTTTGGGGCACCTGTTCACAACTCTGGGGGAGTTGTAAAATGAGCCTATTTCCAAAAAAAAAAAAAAAAAGAAAAAAAAGTGGAGTATCCCTTTAATAAAGGCTTTCTGAAGTGAAGCGATGCGTTCGTGTAAGAAAAATATAATCCGTATTTTAAAACTTCAAGTCGACACATATCTCACACCTACGGCTTTACGATGAGTAAATCATGAGCTAATTTTCATTTTTGGGTGAACCATCCCTTCAAATCCAAGTCCCATTCCCACTGACCATAACGATTAGCTCTGTTTAATATAAGCGCGTGCTTGTCTGCCGCTTTAAATGCTCGAGCTCGTTACAGCAGGATTGACTCTGATTGGCTGTAAACGTGTTTACCGTTCGTCAGCTGGATACAATCGGTCTGAAAGTGATTCCAAATAAGTTTCTCTGTGCTGTTATCGTTAGCTGCGGTGTCAACTCTGCTCTTCTTCTATAGGCTACCGAGAATGATTTGTATAGTTAGTTATCACAATTAATATTGCAGCATTTAGTGCAAATGGTTTATTCATGCACATTTTTTTTATTAATTTGCCTCCATCTTCTCTGATGACGTGTCTACTGACGTGAGGGCGGGGCAACTGTCACTCACATGAGATCGACCAATTGCAAACTACAACCATCCAACCAACTATAAGCCCCGCCCCTACATTTGTTGTTCTAGAAGCGTTTCACTCAGATATACGGCACAATTGCCACCAGTCTGATTTATTTTCATATTCTGTAGAATAAAGCAGCTCTGCAGTCTGCTGAAATATACACACTGCCCCGTTTCATGTGTTACTATTAAACGATGAATGATTAAGACCTAAATCAGCATTTTCAAGCCTGTTCCTGGAGGCACATCAACACTATTCGTTTCATATCTGATTCATCTCTTCGGCACATTGGTACACACTCACTACACCTGAAATGAATCGGGTAATCAGATATGCAACAATCCAAAACGTGTTTTATCTCCAGGCACTGGACTAATGAGCATTTCAGTAAACTCGAACTTAATATGGGAAATAATCAGACACATTATCTTTGACACATTATACATCACAGCTCTCAAAATCAGTCTTTAAATAAAAGCAAAATTAATCTACACATGCTCATGACAGGCAAAAAAAGTAAGATCTCACTGTAATACAATACAAACAATAACCTAAATTATGGCGATAGTTTATTTGCACATCAACTCAAAAGACAAACCACTGTAACAGAGAATCCTGATGCGTTTGCGAGTTCATTGCGTGTACAATACTGGATCAACTTTCATTTGTGCTGAGGTTTTAAAATTCTCTATGATAATCGAAAGCAAACTGTACAAAAAAAGTTCCTATTTCTTAAGTGTAAACACAATAAGCCTTGTGCATGTTAAAAAAAAAATACAATTCCTGTCAAACAAGCAAACGATGAACTAGTCAGTGCGCAGGAACAGTTCATTCTACTTTTACTGATGAAATTAAACACACCTGTTAAATGATCCGGTCTATTTCTTCTGCGCTTCACACAGAAACCATCACCAGAGTGACGTCTTAAACTAGCCGATAACACAGAAATGTCGATGCATCTGACTTTAAATAAACCATTTAATATTTCATATTACGGTCTGCAATTTAAAAAAAAGCAATACACGGCTCTACAGAAAGTGTTATCGAGGGGAAATCTAATTTATGCACTTGTGATTTATAAGCCCAAATTAAACGAGTGAGTTAATAAGTGCACCTCCTACTCTTCAAATCCAGATTTCAATATGACACTCAAACATACTGGTTTAATAGTAAAACACCACTGAGACTGGGATACTGGATCACATCCGTACGTCGTAAACGAAAAGCGATTTTCCAATGCTTCTTATTGCACAAGTCCCTGAACATAATTGACGTGATGATTGGCCGACGGGGACGGATCAGGATTCCAGCAGGACGCTTGTTGGGTTGTTAAGAATCAGTGAAGCGGAGACGGCTCGTGGTGTGTGAGACTGTGGCTATAGGTTGATGTTGTTGAGGCCTTTAGAGATGCTCTGTACGTACGCCTCGTGGATCGCACTGAGGAAATGTGCGTCGTTCTGCAAACAAATGAACACACACACACACACGAAGACTATGAAGCTGCACACAAAACTTGCACTGACTGTTTATATAATACACAGGTGAAACTCGAAAAATGAGAATATCGTGCAAAAAGTTCATTTATTTCAGTAATTCAACTTAAAAGGTGAAACTATAGACTCATTACATGCAAAGTGAGATGTTTCAAGCCTTTATTTGTTATAATTGTGATGATTATGGCTTACAGCTTAATATAAAAAAAAGACGAAAAAAAAAACCCTGTATGTTCTGTTTTTGTTTAATTTGAATTCTTTTTTTTTGCACTGTATGACTTAACAATATTTTGTCTGCATTCTATTTTCTGCGCCATTGCCTGAAATAAATAAATAAATAAAAATCTAATTTTGAATTTGGGGTTTTCATATCTGAAAACCCCAAATAAAGGCTCAAATAAAGGCTTGAAATATCTCAATTTGCTATACAAGTCTATATAATATATTAGTTTCAACTTTTAAGTTGAATTACTGAAATAAATGAACTTTTGCACCATATTTGAATTGTTCCAGTTTCACCTGTATATATAATTAGTTTGTTTTCCAAAATCACATTCATAATTTAGAGTTTAAGTTGTTGGTTATTTATAAAGTTATACTTAATTTATAATATGTTATATGAGCGGCACCACAGACATCATATATTTTCATTTGGGGATATTCCAATTAATTAACCAATCAGTCATACCCTTGATCTGCTCTACCAAACGTGGATGCTTTTCCATTAAGAAACGAACATTGTTTTGATTTTGGCTGATACTGTGAAGCTGCTTTGATGCAATCTATATTGTGAAAAGCGCTATATAAATATACTTGACATCATGCATGCTCAGATAAAGCGATATTCTCCGTTTGTTCGTGTGGAACAAATAAAAACTATATACTTTTCTCGCAGCATGCAGCCAACGAGGGGTTTAGTTTCTGTCGTCTGTTATTTAACTCAATATTCAACCATATTATTGATATTATTGATATTGATATGCCTGCATTATCATTATTTGAGAAATGAACTGGACGATGACATCAGAGCAGCTATAAATTAACTAAATTAATAATTTTTTTTTCAACAAAAATGAACCATCACTGAACTTACTTAAGCTGGACTGTGTACGATATTTTCTTCTAGAAAACAAACTTTGTTGCATTATTTCCCTGTAGCTGCTTTGAAACACTCTGTATTGTAAAGAGCGCTGTATAAATAAAGCTGACTTGACTTTTATTTGTCTGTATTTTGTGTCAGTAAAAATGTGCACGCACTTTTGCACATAAACTTGAACCAATCCTTCAAAATAAAGGTACAGCAACTTATAAACAAATAAAGTATGACTGTATAAATAACCAGCCCGTTCTCATCCCAAGGCATCATATGCTGACGCTTTTGCCAATCCGTAGACATCCAACACACATAGCACCCTTTAGCGTCAATATGAGGCGCAGATATATATGGGCCAGAAGGCGCCTCCTAGTGGTGTAACCCTAACCCTACTCCAGACCTAAACCTACCATAACCGAATAAAGCTCTGTGCGTGTTATATTGACGCTAAAGGACGCTAGACGAAATTTCAAAAGTGTCACTATATGACGCCCTAGGATGAGAACCCATTGAAATAACACACAAGTTGAAGTGTGTGAGTTCGTACCTTGATGAGATGTATGAGAGTGTCCTGCAGCTGGTTGCGGTTGTAGTGGGCCGTGGGAAGGTCTGTGGGGGGAGGCGTCGGGGACAGGGGCTTTCTGGGGGGATCCGGGGTCTTGGTGACGAAATGCTGAAATACACTAGGAGACAGTAGCAGAGAAGACTCCTCCCCCTGGACGACTGGCCCCGCCTTCACACATATATATATGAGAAAGATTTTTAAAACACTTTTATTACAAAACACAACCCATACAATTCACATTTGAATCAAGCATCAATCAATAAAAAAAAAATCATACCAAACTTAATAATAATAATTCGATTTCACACACTACACCTTTACAACCATGGCCGTAGCCAGATGAGGTCACAGAGGTCATTTTTTTACATTCAAAAGTAAAACGTCAAGCTCTCTGAATGATTAATTAGCCGTTTAAACCAGTGTCTGTCATTCATGTTGCTGTGAGGAGCTAGCGCAGTGAACGGGGCTTGAGAACGTGTTGCGAATGAGATCCTGTGTTGCTTTTCTGATTTAATGCGACACTACAGGAAGTTATTAAAGTGGAAATGTTAGGTTTAATGATATATTAATCTTATTTCCAAAACACAAACTTTGAACTTATTTCAGATAATTATTATTATTATTATTTTCATAGCAATGTGGCAACATTTTACTGTCAGCATTAATAAAATAAAACAGCTTATTGACAAATTGTAATTGCATTAAGCTACCAAATTCGGTAAGACAAACGCAATGATCATCGTGATTATCTGTAAGACAATAGCATAATAAAGATCTGTATGTTACAATACAGAATGAAATCTGCCAAAAAACTTGCATGGTGTTTAGTTAATCTTCCACAAAGTCATAATGCAAACATTAATTAAAGCAGTGTTTCTCATCTCAACTAGCAATCTATTCAGCCAGCATATTTGCGTGAATTACAGAAATACAACACTTAGACCTACTTTTTTCTATATTTCTTTGAACAAAACTCTCCAGAAAGTGCCATTTAATGGTTTATTTACATACCCCCGGACCCCCCTCGTGAGAGCCTAATGATTATGAATGTGTCGAGAAAAATAGCAAGGAAACATTTTAATTGTTTATTAAATGAACTAGATGTGAGTGTTAGCAGCAAAGATGAAGCTGATGTTTTACTGACGTCTTTCCACGGTTGAAACACTGATTGAGCGATTCCATACTCTGCAAGCTGTATTTTTTGTGTGCGGTAACTGGTATTATTAAGGTGGAAGAGAAGATCATGTGCTTCTCTTAAGCTGAGCCAGAGCGAATCTCACGCCACAGCACCAAAACGCTTTTCATGTTTTTCAAATATCACAATACTATTGAATCGTGGTCCAAATATCACAATTCTAAGGAATCATGGCCCAAATATCACAATTCTAAGGAATCATGGCCAAAATATCACAATACTATGGAATCGTGGCCCAAATATCACAATTCTAAGGAATCGTGGCCCAAATATCACAATACTATGGAATCGTGGACCAAAAAACACAATACTATGGAATCATGGCCCGGCCCAAATATCACAATAATATAGAATCATGGCCCAAATATCACCATCCTATGGAATCGTGGCCCAAAAAACACAATACTATGGAATCGTGGCCCAAATATCACAATACTACGGAATTGTGGCCCAAATATCACAATAAAACGGAATCGTGGCCCAAATATCACAATACTATTGAATCGTGGTCCAAATATCACAATACTATTGAATCGTGGTCCAAATATCACAATACTATGGAATTGTGGCCCAAATATCACAATAAAATGGAATCGTGGCCCAAATATCACAATACTATGGAATTGTGGCCCAAATATCACAATACTATGGAATTGTGGCCCAAATATCACAATAAAATGGAATCGTGGCCCAAATATCACAATACTATGGAATCGTGGCCCAAATATCAAAATAATTTTTGAATCGTGGTCCAAATATCACAATTCTAAGGAATCGTGGCCCAAATATCACAATACTATGGAATCGTGGCCCAAATATCACAATACTATGGAATCGTGGCCCAAATATCAAAATAATTTTTGAATCGTGGTCCAAATATCACAATTCTAAGGAATCGTGGCCCAAATATCACAATACTATGGAATCGTGGCCCAAATATCACAATACTATGGAATCGTGGCCCAAATATCACAATTCTAAGGAATCGTGGCCCAAATATCACAATACTATGGAATCGTGGCCCAAATATCACAATTCTAAGGAATCGTGGCCCAAATATCACAATAAAATGGAATCGTGGCCCAAATATCACAATACTAAGGAATCGTGGCCCAAATATCACAATACTATGGAATCGTGGCCCAAATATCACAATACTATTGAACCGTGGTCCAAATATCACAATACTATGGAATCGTGGCCCAAATATCACAATCCTATGGAATCGCCACATTTTTGCCGATTCCCAGCCCTACCACAGACTCACACATGAGTCACCCACGACTCTGGGCGTAAACGAGTGTTTTTCCTTGATGTCTCGCCACAACCAATCATTCTGCATGCTTATTGGCTCACAGGCGTTGGCTAGATTAACCACTTAGGTATTGAAATTTGGTAGACATTTCTTGATACTCAATGGTATCGAGGCAATTCAGTCGGTGCCTAAAACAGTATTAAACTCGGTTACAGGTTACAACAACAAACCATTGTTCACAATCTCAGGTATCACATTGGTCATGTCAACATAGTGCCACCAAACTATATATATAATCTCAAATCATGTCAGTGTTTTCAGGAGTGAACTTACTGGAGTGGGTTTGACCAGAGCCGGGGACGATGTGAAAGCGTTCACCTCTTTACTCTGTGCCGAAGACAGGAAGAGAACGCTTAGATTAGACAACATGGCCTTGTGCATAAACAAGACATTTCGAAGCTTTAAGTTTGTTAAGTTCCTGTCGACAACCTTTTAAGTTACTAAATTCTCCCAACCTTAAAATGTTACCGGATGTTAACTGATGGCGGTCTGTCTCTATGGTCTTTTAAGCTAACCTAGATAGTTCTTTTTATCGTTGGCTTTTTCTTAAATGTTAACATCTGAATGTTAGCAAGAAGAAAAATAAGACTATGTCACATATCAATTTGCATATGTGATAGACCTCAGTTATCCTTATCTCTAACAGCTGCTTTGAAGGTATCCCAAGTGATCAAATTAAAATTAAATGCATTTTATGTACAACGCACATTCTTTTCTCATTTTTTTCCCAAACTTTTGAAATAAATTAGTACAGTAAAAAGTTACAAAAGCAGAGTCTTCTGATCTTTGATTAACATGACCGACAGCATCAGGTTTATTAGGCTGCTGTCACTTTAAGAGCGAATGCACGGATCCAATACACTGGTACACAACAACTGATGAACGAGACACAGACACAGTGTTCAAAAGAGAGGGTCAAAAAGCAGGATGGAAAACAGCTCATCACTTCCAAATTAAGATATTTTAATGTAAAAATTAAGATAACATTATAAGTGGACCACAGAAAAAAAAAAATCCAATTTTGGCTTTTTTTGTATGCAAGACAATTTTGCCCACAATGCTTTTGTAAATCATAATTATGACAAGTCAAAATAATGATAATTTGAACGATTTTCAAACACACTCCATCATAATTTGGTAGGTTGTCTCATGACACTTTACATATACATATAAATTAATTTACAAATACACCTAAACATTACACTATTAATGTGTTCTGGCCGTTCATTTGCACGACAACAGTGTTTTGGCGCTTGAGAACACAAACTTTGATTTTTTACATAATCGAGCAGCCCTACTCGCTATTTCAATCACGATTATTTTGCTCAGTATTAAAAATCACAATTATGTAACGCGATTATTTCACACGGAACGTGTTGCATTTATTAAAAAGTTGACATGACTAAACTATTAAAATAAATAATATGACGGATAATACTTCAATAAGTATAATAATTCCCACAGGTCTACCATTTATAATCCCCCCGCAAACATTGATTCACTTCAGCAGACTGTAGACTGTACGAGTAGCCTAAATTAATCCACACAGACTATAAAATCAAATCAATCATTTACACATCAATTTCACAAATCGGGACCAGTGATGGGAATAACGGCGTCATAAATAAACGACGTTACTAATGTGTTCTGGGAGCATTTGTTAAACGGTTTACTTTTGTGAGGAAGAAAATACTTACATTTATAATTATTATTTTCTCATTTCTGGTACATTTCTTTAGAAGCATCATTGATTTTTAATGGGCAGTTGTGGTCTGTGCGATATTAAATATTAAAAGTTCTAAACCATTTATTATGTTTTATTGTTCTAATATAGTAATGATAATATTTAAAATAATATTTTGAATTTAATAGGTGTCTCTCACATTGTCCCACAGCAACATTACAATAGCGTAGATAATAATTGATAACAATAATTGATTCTATTTAGTGCCCATTTCATTAATTTAACATATTTAATACTAGGGGCATCCAAATTATTTGACATAGGCCCATTTGAACATAAAAAAGTAATCAAATAGTTACTTAGTATCTTTTATCATGATTTAGCTCAGTTCCTATTTGTGAGAAGTAACTAGTAACTGTAACTCATTACTTTTTTTAAGTAACATGCTCAACCCTGCTCGGGACATGACTAAAGTTGATCATAATTCACTTCTTTTTTAAGTCTTATCAGTTCAAATATTCAAGATGAGAGAATTTATGGGGTGGATGTGCAAACCAGAACATGTCAAAATAATCGTTTGTACTCAATTGTACTACTTTGATTGGGAGCCAAAATCGAAATTCAATTAATTGCAGAACCCGAATAGAGAGCCTCTATAAATAACCGCATCTGCTATTTCTGCTTAAATGAATAAAGAATAGTGCCGTACCATGAAGGCATTGCTGGACGTGTTCCCCTGAGCCGGCGCTGGACTCTTCCCTGGGAACGAGCCCGTCTCTCTGAAGCTCTGTGGCGTGATGAGCGGGCCGGGCCTGAAGCCTGGCAGGGGAACCGCTATCCCATGAGCCTCTGTGAGAGGACTCATATATGCAGGACCAGCCGAACCTCGCCGCCCCGACTCTTGCGTGTGTGAAGCACTCGTTCTCGAGTCTCGGGTCTGGAACAGAGAGACCAGCGCCGGGCCGCCCGGGTCACAGGAGAGCAGAGGAGGACCGTACGCTGGGGACTGGGACTGGGACTTGGACGGGTGCTGGGACTGGGACGGGTCTTTAGGGAAAGAGCTGCCGAAAAGCTCTTCCACTGTGATCTGCTTGACGATTGAGTGACCTGACTGTGGAGGAGAAGCAGAAAGAGACACATTGGTACATTAAATTATGATTTAAACACCATATCAGCAGCAATGGCTATTATTCATGGCTATCAACAGTATTTCAATTTAAAAAAATCATTTAGCACATTCATATCGTTTTCACTGTGTGCTGTACGTAAAATTAGCGTTACCTTGTCTTTATTTGAAAAAATATGATTACCCGTGCGCATGAAATTACCCTTGTGGTAATTGCCACACAGTGCCCTTGTTACAGTGTTTACTTCCTATTCATATAGTGCTGTCAAACGATTAAAATATTTAATCGCGATTAATCGCATTAATGTCATAATTAACTCGCGATTAATCGCATTAATGTCATAATTAACTCGATAAAAAATGTACGCCATTAAAATGGGTTTGCGTTAACGCAGTTAATAACACGTTTAACGGACAGCCCTAATATATATACAATAACTTTGTGAAAAATACTGTAATAGGATTGCAGATTCAAGAAGTTTCCATCTCAAGTATAAGCATGTTTTATTTTAAAGATTTGTTTATTCATTTATTAAATATTGATTAAAATAAATACAAAGTATAAATACATCGGCCAACCTGCTCTCCAAGATATCGGCATCGGCCATAAAAAAAAACACAATATCGGCCGACCACTATTTGACACACTATTAGAGTGATATGGTGTGATATTAGTGAACGAGTGTGAAGGACATGATCACCCACACCTTCTCCTGTTGAGCTGGCGTGATCTCGTCTCTCTTCTCCTGTGACGGCACAGACTCACAGTTCACCTCAACCTCTCTCTCTGTCGACTGACTCTAGAAACACACACACATTTATTAGTCACTTTATTTATCTACACATTTTCTTCAGTCTGATGGACAATCTCTTGAATTAAACATAAGCTGATAATCATCTTGAAATATAATGTTATCGGCCCGATAAGAAAATTTGTTCCATATATTAAAACCGGTAGATAATGGATTATTTCCTTCAGCTGAGACGCTTCAGATGCACACTGTTCAACATGATGGTTTTAAATTGCTTGAAATATGATTGGAGAAGTAATTAAAAAGTCTGTCGTATCGGCTACATGAAATGATCATGAGAACATTATAATTGTGTTTGGGACGTGGTTTTACTGGTGAGACTTCTGTCTTTGCTCTCAAAAATTATACAAATATTTGGATTTGGATTTAGATTTATCTGCAAAAATATCGGTTATTGGCTTTCAAACATAAAAAATTATCGGCCACCGAATATCAGCCGATATGTTCCCTATCAGTGTATCCCTATATGACCAAATCTTTACTATGATAACGATATTTATCACAATATACACTTGAACTTGGAATGCACACAAAAATGTTTACTGTCTAGACCATGCAGAACACACACACACACACACACACGCACAAATTCCCATTAAAATGAATGTGGGTCATATAACGGGGGCAATGGGTTTTTATTTCTCCATTTTTTCAAATAAAATTCAATCAGTCAAACTGCAGACCTTGAATAATTACAATGTCTGACACTTCAGTACATATAGAAAAGCTTTAAAAAAATTGTCAAAATTACAACCACAAAAAACTTTACCAAAAAAGTATTCTGTAATGTCTAATATCTGAATGCATATCGATAAATCAAAATGGACTTTATGCCAGAGGAGAGCAGCTCATTTGCTCCATATGAAGAGTTCAGATGCAAAAGCCTCTAAGTGCCATTTGAAATTTTCTTCTTTAATGATGATTTTTATCAAGCTTGTATATTTAAGTTCAGTAATTTCACTTAAATGGCAATGATAATTACCTATTAAATTTTATTTAAGTGAAATTACTGAACTTAAACATACAAGTTTGATAAAAATCATCATTAAAGGGTTAGTTCACCCAAAAATGAAAATTCTGCCAGTATTTACTCACCCTCATGTTGTTTCAACCCCGTAAGACCTTCGTTCATCTTCGGAACACAAATTAAGATATTTAAGATATTAAGATCGCTCCTCCATACTAGTCCATAGGCTTCTTGAGGGACTGGCTCTTGCTGTCCCCGAAAAGTCATTAAAGACATCGTTAAAATAGTCCAAGTGACTACAGGGGCTCAATCTTAACTTTATCAAACGACGAGAACACTTTTGTGCGCAAAAAAACAACAAAAATAACGACTTTATTTCAACTATTTACTTCCTTCTCCATGAGCCTGTAGTCAGTTAACGTAGCGTGATTGCGTAGAGCTACGTCACACGTAGGCTCACTATTGGCCGACGCTGGTCATGTGTGTGTGATGCGTGTGACGTACAATAACAGAAGCTTACGCTATTAAACTAGTAACCTGACTCGCGCAGAGGGAGAAATAAACCAATAGTTGAAATAAAGTCGTTATTTTTGTTGTTTTTTTGCGCACAAAAGTGTTCTCGTCATTTGATAAAGTTAAGATTGAGCCCCTGTAGTCACTTGGACTATTTTAACGATGTCTTTAATGACTTTTCGGGGACAGCAAGAGCCAGTCCCTCAAGAAGCCTATGGACTGTATGCAGGAGCGATCTTAATATCTTAAATATCTTAATTTGTGTCCCGAAGATGAACGAAGGTCTTACGGGGTTGGAACAACATGAGGGTGAGTAAATACTGACAGAATTTTCATTTTTGGGTGAACTAACCCTTTAAAGAAGAAAATTTCAAATGGCATTTAGAGGCTTTTGCATCTGAACTCTTCATATAGAGCTCTAAGGCCATCTAGTGGCAAGAGTCATGAAATATCAGGTCATATTATTATTTTTCCACAAGAGGTCGGCAGAAACACACAATGTGAGATATGCAAGGAAAATGCATGAAATGAGGAGTTACTTTGAATTTAAGTGAAAAGAATGTGCTTGAATTGTTGTTTATATATTATTTATTCATAAAATATAATAATTAATCAAATTAATCATTAATCACTAACTAATCAAAAAAAATATATATCAAAATGAAATGAGCTTTCTAAACAACAACAAAAAATTATAATTTTAGGACTTTGGGTCATTTTTGCCCGTGAGGATTCAGTTACAAATTTCTGACCAGTCTAGAGGACCAAAAAAAAAAATGTAATGACTGAGTTTTAACACGAGTCTGAGCCGCTTCTGCTTCTGCTTGAGTTTTAAGACGAGTCTAAGCTGCTTCTGCTTTAACTGAGCGCAGTGTAAGTGAACCTGGCCTCATACCCTGTGGTACTCCTCTTTGGCCTTGCTGAGCAGCTCCAGGATATCTGTGGGTTTGGTCTGAACCAGGCCGTTGGTCCTGCCACTCGAGCCTCTGTCGGGAGACACACACTGCGCTCGAAACGCCTCCTGCTTCACGATCCTACGCACACACAGACAGGTGGCCCTCAGATACACACATTACTCGGATCACTCGCAGGTTTCAGGGCGAGTGATGCTGATTTATGAGTGATACTCACTGTAGCATCAGCTGTGCGATCCGCTGGCAGTCGGCCTTATCGTAGAACCAAATACTGTAGATGCCCACTAAAACACACACAGAAGAAATGAAGGAAAACTGCAGACACATTAAAAAACACAATCTGGGAAAGTGGGGTTGTGTTGCAAATACGTGGACGGTTACACAGAATACACAACTATAGTCAAATATAGTGGTGCAACAATATTTCGTGTCACAATATCGCAATAAAATAATGCAACAATATGTATCGTGGATAGTTCAATAAAAAATACGATTTTTTTCAAGTTTTCAGAGTTTTAGTGTCAGTACTAAATAAACTACTATATACAATGTTGAATATAATGTATAATAATGCATTGGGGGAATATTTTTGGCTCCTGATAATGCTAAATGTAAAACATGGCTACATTATTTTAAATATATCTAGTTAGTGACGGAGCGTAAGCATATTTGTATAATGTAGTAAAATATTTGTATAATGTATTCATATTTATGTAGTAAAAACAGCTCAGTTTTATATCTTTTTATATGAATCAATGATATTTGTAGAACAGTATAGCAGATACTGACATAAAATGCATATAAATACCAGTCGACTCTCTATATCTGCCGATAATTATTTTTCTTTGTAAAATAATATTTAAATACTTAGTTTTATGATTAAAACATATAAAGCAATGCAATACAATAATGATTGAGAAATAAACGTTCCTCAAAAGCCTGATAATCACATTTGATACTAATTATTTTTCTAATAAACAACGGAAAATCAAGTTAAACCAAAGTTGCTTCAGTCCAGTGAGTGTTCTTCTTAAAATATATCTAATGATATCAATATTATCCTTATATTCACTTGACAAAAAAAAAAAAAAAATCAAGTAAACGTGAAACTTGAGCTAAAGGAGGATGTTTGGACAACAATCATACTAAAAGACTTTTACTAGTCTAAACTAAATCAGACGATTGAGTGCGACAGGTTTATCAGCATCAAGAGGCCTTATAGGGTTATGATACGGCAGGGTTTATAGGGTTAATGTTGACTGGTCTGGGCTTCCTCTCTGCAAACGAGGGATGAATAATACAGTGTGTGTTCCTGAACTTACGGTTGCCGTTCCTGTACAGAAGGAAAGGGTCCTGGAGCTGGAACTCCAAGTCTTTATTGATGGGCTCCACTAAGTTTTCTGTACTTAAACGGTTCATGATTGTGAAGCCATGATGAGGAGACGCCGACCTGCGGAGAAACACACACACACATTATGACTGAATTACAAATTAATGTGTGAGTAACAGAACAACCTTCAGTTCCTGCCAGTCGACGCTCACCTGGCGTAAACAAATAATGTGCCTTCAATCTCAGTCTTCTCCTGGAGTGAGAGAGAGGAGTTAGTTTCAGACAGATCTCACATTCAGTACGAACACAACGAGCTGGACGGCAGATCTGCTAGTGAACGCACACACACACACACACACACACGCTGTGATCTTTGGAAGCCCCGTCCCCTTTTACCAAAAAAGGAGAAAACTGCATTATGACAAACCACAATGATCACAGACAAAATTAAATATAATGAACCTAAAAGCAAATTAACACTAAGGCATGATTATGACATAAACCATCGAAATTAAGTCATGATGACTGATTAAAAAGTTGAGATTTTGAACATACTAAATCACAATAATGATTTTTTTAAAAATCTAAATAATAACATAGTCAGTCATTATTATGATTAAAACGTCAAAATTCTAATATGCTGAGTCATGACTGATATAAAAAGTATAATTTTAACATGTCAAGTCATGATTATGATTAAAACGGTTGAAATGATGATACTAAGTCATGATTATGACAAGTCACGATTGATTAAAAGTCGAATTTTTATTTTACCAAGTCATGATTATGAACACAGATTCAAAATAATAACATACCAAGTCACGGTTATGATTAAAACGTTTTTAAAAAGTCATGATAGACAAACTGTATAATACTAACATATAATGATTATGACGTATTAAGTCATTATGATTGATTTAAAAAGACGAAATAATAACATACTAAAATAATAACATACGATACTAATGGTTATGACAAAAAGCGTCGAAATACTAAAACACTCATCATAATGACATAAGTTAAATAAACAGTCAAATTTATGGCATATGAGATGGGAAACGAAAATTATGACAGAAAGTCATACTTTTACCTCATAATTATGATTTTGTTTCTTACGTGGTGTTTATGGGCTTCCATAGATATCGATTTATTTGCATTAACTTTATTGCAAGACAGACGGTGATATTAATTTTACTTAGATATAAGTTGATCATTAAACTGTTTATCAAGATGTTTATAGCTAATTCATAACATTTGTGTTCCAGCAAACCCATACGCTGGCAAAATTCCGTCGTGTGAATTTATATAAACATGCATTAGACACCATAGAGGAGACTCTGGGCTAGTGACGATGTTATTAGCATTAGCCACTGCAGGCTAAATGACGCACGCGCAGATAATAAGGCAACACGTTTAGAAATCTCACCCATTCGTTTGCTTTGGAGTTGAAAGTATAGAGTGCGACCTGGCCGGTGACATCCAGCAGTTTGACTATATAGGGATCATACTGTTGTAGAGCCGCGAGACTCATGAGATGCCCCGCTTTATTCACACAATCCATTTTCACTGCGACTACACGGAGCACATTCCAGGACACACACTTCCGGTTGCCGTTTTATTATTATTCCGCCAGAGTTCGCTCGTCATAGTTCCGCTGCTGGGTTAGCCAAATTTTGAACATTTTATGAAAGAGATAAAACAATATGGTAACTCATTAGATAAAATTAAAATAGGCCATGTTTGGTGCACTTTAAATAGAGGTAAGAAATGGTTTTAAATCCCTTATAGGCCTCCTGCCGCCAAGCATTTTAGCTTTATTTATTTCTGTATTCATCGTCGTCCTGAGGCTAGCATTGGGCAGCCCATCACTAAATAATATGCATGTATAGTGATTAAATATGACATTAGTTACATTTTTATTTTTCAGATAATTTCTGAAAAATAAAAATGTAACTGTCATATTATTAATTACTGTTCTCACATATTATCACATCCCGTTCTCAGTGGCGTTTTCTACCGGATCCCTAAGGGAAGTCAGGCATCCAATCTCGTCCGACATCTTAAATAAAACATTTTATTTGACACACAGTGATATTTGTGTTTGGCCTCTCATTTTATGTGATTGATTATTGATGAAGCGTGATCAATGGACAGCATAGCTGAGTTTCGGCGCCCCCAAGTTCACGTGCAGTGCAATTGCCAGCGCCTTAATATTCTACTAGATATTTGCTTCTTATTTATTAAATACAGGCAATTGGTTGATAACACATTGATCAAAATTAAGATATTTATATTAAACGAAAATCTTTTAAAAAGAGTCTTTCTACAAAACAAAACACAAATGAAGTGAGTGGTTAAAATCATGTCTTCATGATGCATCTTTCTCATGCTGCATGCTCACTTTCATAATCAACATTAATTAAATAAAATAAAAAACATTAGTCTATAATATTTAAACAAATATGATACTAAATATATTTACTTTATTGGCAACAACACGTAACGTATACAGAGAAATTTCATGTTTTTTTTTGTCATAATGACGTCATATTTTTCAACCCAATCCTAAAGCATCAATAATATACTATTACATAAATATTTTTAATTACACTGAGCAAAATTATAAACACATCACTTTTGTTTTTGCCTATGTACACAAAAGGCCTATTTCTCTCAAATATTGTCCCAAATCTGTATAAATCTGTGTTAGTGAGCACTTCTCCTGTCGAGATCATCCTGTGACATTAGTGACGCCACTCCAGGGGTTAACCTTATGAAGGGGCGCAAATACTTGGTTTGTTGTGCAAAGAAAAAAAAATTGTAAATGCGTTTTTGTGCCATCAAAGCACTCGTGTTTATTACGTTTTTTTTAATGTTCATTCTGTTACACTTTATTTTCAGGTGTATACATTTTTCAAAATCATACATTTAAGTACTGAGTAATATTAATTAACATCATGTACTCACTATGTGGTTAGGAATAAGGTTAAATTTGGGATTAGTGGCGTATTATAGTAATATAGTAAATTGTCCATATTTGCAAATACATGTAACAAGGAAAATAAAGTGTTGCCTTTTATTTCAGTTAAACGTTTTGTTTAAGCTAATTGGTTTAAGTTAACTATGATAACCCTGGTCATTGAGCAATCGGTTCTTATGTCTAAAGGTATGAAGTTTATTTTGAACGGGGTTTGTTTGCCAACTCTGTAATGCAACAAAATATATCATTTTATTGAGTTTTTATTATTATTATTATAAAGTGTCCAACAATTATCCAATCCCAGACTGGGACCAAGATGGACAACACACACTTTTACAATTTGATTAATAAAAAAAAAATAGTTTTGATCGCCTAAACTTTTAAGTATCGCACACAATATCGTTCTGTTTATCATAAGCACTCGCTCATAATTATTGTTCATCAGTTTATCATTTATTGTTTCTCTGTGCAGTTATCGTTATAGTTGAGCTGTATTTATATCATCCTTGGTGTGAACGAATGTTATAGCATTAACATGTCATGTGATCTTCGGTACTGTAAGCCCTCCATCTGTGTTTGTTCATTGAAAGCTCATTTTTTAAAATATATATATGATATGTTGTGTTTGCGTAGGACAGTGTGTCAGCCTCACAGCGGGGAATATGAGTGACAGGAGTCCGTCTGAGCTGATTATGGAGCCGATCCTGAGGGAGATTCCCACATCACAGCCGCCGGACGGGATGAGGCCGAGCACCACACCTTCATTTCAGAAGCAGGTGAACCGCAGTTTGATGACAGATTCCTGGATTATAAAAACGGTCTGGGAATATTCACTTTTCAGGAGAAAAGCGCCAGTTTCTCGATTTGAACTGAATCTTATTTTGAAGAATCATTTCTTAAACCTCAAGAATTGATCTTTTAGTCTGTGTTGTTTTAATAACAAAACTTTGAAACTAATTTATTTAATTTTCATGCAAAATTCTGATAAAAACGATTTCAAATTAATGTATGTGAAAATACAAGTAGTTTTAGTTGTTATTTCCCCGGCTTCGCCATCGCTCTGAAGTCTCGGTTGCACGTGGAGAGCATGAACTCAAACCAGCGTCTGAGATTTAATGAGTCAACAACTGATCATCAGTGCTAAATCAATATCTCCATCCACACATACGGTATTAGCGGCTGGTCAGATATATATATATATATATATATATATATTAGGGCTGTGCAAAAATTAATTGCGATTAATCGCATCCAAAATAAAAGTCTGTGTTTACATAATATATTTGTGTGTGCTGTATATAATTATTTTGTATATATTAATACACACACATGCATGTATATATTTAAGAAAATGTGTTATTCATATATAAAATATTTATATAATATAGATTATGTATTTATAAATATATACAGAATTTAAGCACAAATAATTCTTAAATATATACATGCATGCATAGGTATTTATATATACAAATTAATTATATACAGCACACACAAATATATTATGTAAACACAGACTTTTATTTTGGATGCGATTAATCGCAATTAACTTTTGCACAGCCCTAATATATATATATAAAATTATGCGTGTAAGTGAGCCAATTGTAAAAGTGGTTCAGTTCACTAGCTCTTTTAATTCTATCCCAGACACTCTCTGACTGGTTATAAGTCTGCATTCTTTTGAAACCATTGTTATCATCTTTATCCAGTCTTACTTGTATGTTTAAAACATGATCCTCACAATGGACCTTTTCCATGTTTTCAGTTCTGGAATGGATGATGATTGTAGAGACACAACAGGAGGGTCCATCCATCCGATGTCATCAGCGCCAGCAGACTGCCATGCCCTTCTCCATCAGGACTGCATGCAGACAGAAGAGAAGCAGAAGAGGCATTTGGTCTTTTGTAGGAATAATAATTTGAATTACAATGTTACATGTTTGATAAACAAAACATTTGTTATGTGGTGTTGTTCATACACTCACCTAATGGATTATTAGGCACACCTGTTCACTTTCTCATTAATGCAATTATCTAATCAACCAATCACATGGCAGATGCTTCAATGCATTTAGGGGTCAAGACAATCTCCTGAACTCCAAACTGAATGTCAGAATGGGAAAGAAAGGGTATTTAAGTAGTTTTGAGCGTGGCATTGTTGTTGGTGTCTGAGTATTTCACAATCTGCTCAGTTACTGGGGTTTTCACACACAACCATTTCTAGGGTTTACAAAGAATGGAGTGAAAAGGGAAAAACATCCAGTATGGGTCAGTCCTGTGGGCCAAAATGCCTTGTTGATGCGAGAGGTCAGAGGAGAATGGGCCGACTGATTCAAGCTGATAGAAGAGCAACTTTGACTGAAATAACCACTCGTTACAACCGAGGTATGCAGTGAAGACACAACACACACAACCTTGAACAGCAGAAGACCCCACCGGGTACCACTCATCTCCACTACAGATAGGGAAAAGAGGCGACAGTTTGCAAGAGCTCACCAAAACTGGACAGTTGAAGACTGGAGAAATGTTGCCCGGTCTGATGAGTCTCGATTTCAGATGGTAGAGTCAGAGTTTGGCGTAAACAGAATGAGAACATGGATCATCATGCCTTGTTCCCACTGTGCAGGCTGGTGGTGGTGGTGTAATGGTTTTCTTGGCACACTTTACCCCCTTAGTGCCAATTGGGCATCGTTTAAATGCCACGGCCTACCTGAGCATTGTTTCTGACCATGTCCATCCCTTTATGGCCACCATGTCCCCATCCTCTGATGGCTACTTCAGCAGGATAATGACCATGTCACAAAGCTGGAATCATTTCAAACTGGTTTCTTGAACATGTCAATGAGTTGACTGTACTAAAATGGCCGCCACAGTCACCAGATCTCAACCCAATAGAGCATCTTTGGGATGTGGTGGAACGGGAGCTTCATCCCTCAAATCTCCATCAACTGCAAGATGCTATCCTATCAATATGGGCCGACATCTCTAAAGAATGCTTTCAGCACCTTGTTGGATCAATGCCACGGAGAATTAAGGGAGTAGTTCACTTTAAAAAAAAACTTTTGCTGATAATTTACTCGCCCCCATGTCATCCAAGATGTCCATGTCTTTCTTTCCTCAGTTGAAAATAAATGAAGGTTTTTGATGAAAACATTCCAGGATTTTCTCCATATAATGGACTTCAATGGCGTCCAAATGCGAGTTTCAGTGCAGCTTCAAAGGACTTTAAACGATTCCAGACGATGAATAAGGGTCTTATCAAGCGAAACGATCGCTCATTTCAAAAATCGTTTCCCTTGATAAGACCCTTATTCATCATCTGGAATCGTTTAAAGCCCTTTGAAGCTGCACTGAAACTCGCATTTGGACGCCATTGAAGTCCTGGAAAATCCTGGAATGTTTTCATCAAAAACCTTCATTTCTTTTCAACTGAAAAAAGAAAGACATGGACATCTTGATGACATCGGAGTGAGTAAATCATCAGCAAAAGTGAACTACTCCTTTAGTTTAACTAACCTGCACCAATTCAAACTAAACAATCTTCTGTTGTCATGCATTAAACTGAATACATTTCAATCTTCAAATGTTCTAAATTTGTAAAAAAAAGAAGTTTGTAAAAGTCATGAATCGCTGATTTCTGTTCTTTATATTCTTCAATGACTGGAGTACGGTAGGATGAACTGAATGTCAAAGTAAGCTCCAGTGAATAAAGTGCATACAGAAACATGAAGATAGACAGATTAGATAGATCTTTATTGTCATTGCAATACAACAAATCTCTGTGAGAGCAGTCCTCTCCAGACAGCAGCGTAGAGTTAAACAGTTTTTTTAAAGTACAAAAATCAAAATATGAACCTATATATCCTAGTATACACACAGGCACACTCATACATACACAGAGTATGAAGGTACAAATATATATACTCGTATTATTACACACACACATTAGCTAACAACACCGCATGAGCTCCACTGTCCTATGTGGTATTTCTCACATTCCCAGTAAACGAAAAGAACACTTCCCACAGTCGTTTCCCTGATCTTCGTGATCACGGATCCACACTGCTGACATCTCTTGAACAGCTCCATGACACTGGGCTCGTTGATGACCCATTCTCTCTGATTCCAATACGTTTCATTGTCCTCCTCATCCTCCTCTCTTTCTTCATCTGTGTGTGTCGGACTCTGTGTCTGAAAACCCAGATCTTTGTTGTCCGACGGAGGATCTACGGAAAGCAGGCTAACGTTAAACTCCACGCTCTCTTCCTTCACTTCTGGTAGATCATACTCAGGCGGCTGTGAAATGGCATGGATTAAAGTTGGTTTATTACAATGTATCTGTGCATTTTTAATGATACAACACCATCAAATTATTAAATCGCACATTTTTAGAAATACTATCCAACTTTCACTTTGTAAACTGGTCACAAATGATGATACTTACAGACTGGAGGGAGTGTATTACAGGGCGGGCGAAATATATTCCAGATGATGATGATGATGATGATGATGATGGGGGTGTTTTCCTGTTTCCAACACTTTGAGGACTCGTGAGGATTAAACGAAGGTTAGGATAATCTGCAAACTCTCTCCTGGCCGTTCCTGGATCAGTGTCCTGTTGCTTTACTGGTGTCGACTGTGGAGCATTAGCCAAAAACATTTTAACACGTCTATGGTAATAGAAAGATATTATTGATAAACATTAACTTTAATCTAACAAAGTAAAAACCACACATACCCCTGTTTGCTGTAAGCACGTTTTGGGCACAGCAGACAGTTTGAGAAAGCGGCGATCTCCTATCTGAGAGGGTTTGAAGTCCTCGTCGGAGAAGTGGTCACTGCACACTCTCTTACTGGCGAGCGCGTGCTCAGGCGTGTTGATGTCCAAGTGCAGCGCGAGCAGCCACTGTTTCAGTCGCGCGGGGTTGTGTACGGGAAACCTGTGAAACGTTAAAACCTTCTGTCCTGGCGAATAAACCCTTTTACACTTTAGGATTTTAAAACACATCGGATAGGCACACGAGAGGGGCATTTTAAACGATAAACGGAAACAAAGACGCTTGGAAATGTGGTCGTTCTTCCTCACATTTGTAAACACTTAGTCGGAACTTCCGCCTACGTCAGCGCGAGCTTCTCAACGTAATTGCGTATTACGTGTATGGCAAGCCGTTTTAACTTTTATTCATTTCTAGAATATGGATTCTTGATATTAACATTTGAATTGTTGATATCAAAAAAATGTTATTGTTGATATCAACGATTAATTGCTGATATCTGTAATTGTATTTTCACCCTGCCATTCAAAATCAATTTTTGATAAAGAATTGTTTTTTACTAGTAGAAATACCATATTTGATATCAATAATTACATTGTTACTAGTAAAAATACAAATTCCTGATATCAATAATTTAATTCTCACTAGTTGAAATGTCTATTCTTGATATGAACAATTCAATTGCCACTGGTGACATTTTATATTTTTGATATCTGAACATGTATTTCTGATATCAATATTATTTCAGATATCTGAAATGGCTTTCTTACTAGTAACAATCACATTCATGATATCAGAAATTAACATTCACTAGTGAAAATTTAATTGTTGATATCAAAACTGAACATTGTTACTATAGCAATTCAATTGTGGATATCAAGAAAAGACATTTCAACTAGTGACAATTAAATTCTTGATATCAAAAATAAATGTTTTTACTAGTAAGAATTGAAGAGTTCAGATGCAAAAGCCTCTAAATGCCATTTGAAATTTTCTTATTTAATGATGATTTTTATCAAGCTTGTATATTTAAGTTCAGTAATTTCACTTAAATGGCAATGACAATTACCTATTAATTGTTATTTAAGTGAAATTACTGAACTTAAATATACAAGTTTGATAAAAATCATCATTAAAGAAGAAAATTTCAAATGGCATTTAGAGGCTTTTGCATCTGAACTCTTGTATTTATGAAATGTCAAATTGGTATTTCAACTAGTAAGAAATCAATTGCTGATAACAACAATTGGTTTTGAATGGAAGCCTATTTGTACATTAATTGTACATTTCACCAGTGAAAATACAATTACAGATATCAACAAGTTATAATTTTTACTTGTTCAAATTCAATTGTTGATATCAAGAATTATCATATTAACAAGTGAAAATGTAAATGTTGATATCAAGACTTAGCATTGTTACTAGTGGAAATGTTATTCCTGATATCAAAAATGTTCATTGTTACTAGGTGAAATCTAATTCCTGATATCAATTAGTATCATTTTAACACGTGAAAATGTAGTTGTTGATAAAGAATTCATATCCTGCGAATGATTAAAAGTCAAAACGGCTTGCCTATTGCCATTCCCAGGATATAGATTGTTAATATCAAGAATTATAGCTTTTACTAGTTGTAATTCAACTGTCAATATCAAGAATTATAGTTTTTATAAGTTAAAATTTAATTGTTGATATCAAGAATTATAGCTTTTTCTAGTTGAAATGTAATTTCTGATAACAATAACTATTATTTTGACTAGTGAAAATGTAATGGTTGATATCAAGAAAATGTATATCCTGGAAATGATTAAAAGTTAAAACGGCTTGCCATATTACGTGACGTGGTGTCGTTTAAAGCCCTTTGAAGCTGCACTGAAACCTTGAACCGTTTGGACCCCATTGAAGTCCATTATATGGAGAAAAATGCAGGAATGTTTTCTTAAAAAACCTTAATTTCTTTTCGACTGAAGAAAGAAAGACATGGACATCTTGGATGACACGGGGGTGAGTAAATAATCAGCAAAAGCTTTTTTTAAAGTGAACTACTCCTTAGTTTAAATGCTTATATATATCTATATGTATAGAGCATCAGAACCATCTTGATTACAGGGACTTCAAATAAATGTTATCACCTTAACATTTGATCGTCCTATACTGAAGTGATGTACATTGTGTTTTACACTTTGTTGTGATGATGATGATGATGATGTCACCTGTTGAGCATGAGAGTTCTGTCTAATGTGAGTTAAATGAATCAGTTGGGCTGATTGGATCATCATCAAGGTGTGTGTGAGACTGTTGTGCTGATGAGATCATGTCCTTCATTTACATGCCGAGGGGGAAGACCAGTGCAATACAGCTGCCACTGCTATGCTGTAATAAACTTCATTTTCATATGTATATATTTCTTTTTCTGAGTAGAAAGATGATTTTGTCACTATAGTTTCCAGCATTACATGACCCTTTTGAGTTAGTTTGGGTATATTTTAGGGTGATCATATTTTGATTAGCAAAAGCCAGGACACTCGGCCCAGCGAACAGAATTTATTCATTTAAAGTAGGCATTTTCATGCCTTTATAAAAACAGCCAGGACGGCAGGGACAGGACGTCAAAACAGGACTGTTGGTCAGGTCACCCTAATATATTTACATGAATCTGAATATTGATTAATGGACACTGTCCCTTTCTAAAGAAATACAAAACAGGCAAATTTCCTCAAGTAATATCAATAGACCATAACAATCAGTCACATTACAGTGATGAATTTAAAATTGTGATAAAACTACTTAAAATGCATTTTTGCATCAACGTTGAACATCCCTGAGTAAAAGCTGTTTGTGTGTTCTGGATCTGACGGTCAGGACAGCGTTCACCTCTACAGGTGCTTTTCCAGCTTCATCTCAGGGTTAAGACTGTGTGTGTGTGTTCAGGTCTCGCTCTACCCCTGCATCACGCTCTCCTTAACCCTCTGGGGTTGTTCGGCCCAAATGGACCCGAAGAATTTAAATAAAAAATATTTAAAAATCACAGCTTCCTCGGAATGATCCGAAATTTGGTGATTTTATTGGTATTTGGTATTTGAACACCCAAAAAAAATTGGGGACAGGATGTGAATAGTCTAAGTGGTTGTAAAAAAAAAAAAGTCACACACAATAGGTGTTCGGGTCCAAATGGACCTGCATGGAAAATGAATGGGAAATTGGCAAAAATGTGAAAATACTGAGTTTTTTTGTGCGTACAATCTACAAATCAGCCACGATCTTGAAAAAAAGCACACAACAGTGAAGGGGTGAATCTATAAAACATCAAGAGTGCAAAACAGACACACACACACACACACACACACTTTTATACACAAACACACCAAAAATTCAGATTATACATGTGTTTTGCATTTTTAAAATGCTCAGTTTGTCCACCAGATGGCATCCATCTCATTTCAAAAATTGCTTTTATGAGGCCTAGGCTTGACTCTAAAATGAAATACAGCTTTAAAAAAAAAGAAAAAAAAAAAATAAATAAAATTTCAACATTTTTTCTATTATGTTCAAATTAGAGGGAAATTATGGGAAATCCCCATTATGTTCTATTATGGGGAAATTTTGTCATAATTATTGCATTAATACTAATTTTAATTTTTTTTATTTTTGAAATTTTCTCAAAACACCAAAAAAGAAAAGAAAAAATATATCATGATTTTATTTATTTTTTTAAATATGAATCCATTTGGACCCGAAGACCCCGAGTGTGACTCTAAAACGAGTCACAGGTTAAAAAATGCAGAATGTTTTCAGCAAGTTATGTTTAGGAGATGGAAAATATCTTCAGCTCAGCATAAAAACCATTACGCCTATGCGTATAATGAGAAGTTAAACATGTGACCCTATTAACAGATCAATGACCATCACATGACAATATAGTATTATAACAATTTCCTTACCTCATTAATACCATTTCATGTGCTTTGATAGTTAATGATGCATAAGGTAAATAACGAGAACATTAGATATGATTGATAAGAGATACCACTGGGAATCGTCACCCGTCAAGAGGAAGGAAGAGGCATGAATATATATATCCGACTGTATTTAATGTTTTACTCTAAACCGGTTTAATTATTCTGATGTTTTTAATTCCCTCTGTGTTGTAAAGCACTTTGAATTACCATTATGTATGAAATGTGCTGTATAAATAAACTTGCCTTGCCTTGATGATGGATCTGTTCAAGCTCTCCACGCCGCAGATCTTCCTCTGGTGTTTCTGGAGGACCGGAATAACCCATTATCAACTATTAGTTTCATAAAATATTGCAATAAAATATTCAACTAAAAAAACATTCAGACCTGCTTCTGTTCCGAGATCATCGACCACATGAGACACATCAGTCCCCCTGTGGTGTAAATCCAGCTTTTAATGTTGTTTGTGTGTATGTGGTGTGTTTAATCCGCTTTAACACACACCATGTGTAAGTTGATAAGTGGACAGCATTGCTGAGTATTTCCTCCTTAAAACTGCAGTGAACCAAAGACAGTCTCAAAAACACGCTTTCTGACGTCACAAACCACCTTGTAACCAATCAGATCAACGTGTGATCGATCTCTGAGTGAGTGAGTGGAGGCGGGGCTCATTTGCATAGGCAAGAGTTACATTCAACATATTTTAAAGGTATGAATACTTTTTTTTTTCCAAGGAAAAAATATTTAAATATGTCACTTTGGTGATCAAAGATGAGTTTTATAGGATAAAATTATTGACTTCAGGGATTTCAGTGCATCAATAAAATTCAAGAAATTAGTCTAATATTAATACAAATTATTTTAAAGTCTATTTCATATTTCTTTTCTCTCTTCTCGTACGAATCTCTGTTTGCGATTGGATAATGAAAAGAACGAGAATGTACTGGAGAAACCAGCTCTGATGAGGACAGTGATGATGGGAAAAGCATGTGCTCAAATAGAACCCTTTAGACCTCCAAAAGCTATCCAAATATGCTTTATTTTATTATTTTGTCATTGCTATTATAGTGGCAGTATGAGATCCATCCGTGAGAAATACTGGTGAAACTCGAAAAATGAGAATATCGAGCAAAAATGTGAAATATAGACTCATTACATGCAAAGTGAGACATTTCAAGCCTTTATTTGTAATAATTGTGATGATTGTGGATTACAGATATGAAAACCTTTTCACAATATTCTAATTTTGACTTTGGGGTTTTCATATCTGTAATCCATAATCATCACAATTATAACAAATAAAGGCTTGAAATATCTCACTTTGCATGTAATGAGTCTATATAATATATTAGTTTTACCTTTTAAGTTGAATTACTGAAATAAATGAACTTTTGCACGAGTTTCACATGTAGACCCGAGTCGGATATGTAATAATGCGAGGCGAAACATTCATGCATGTAAAGGTTAAATCACACCGGCGAATGAACAGCACACAACAAACTCACAAAACACAAACTCTGAGTGACTTTTTATTTGCTTTTACTGACTTTCCCAGCATGACTACCTCTACACAGACAATAGAAAACAACACTTTAACTCGGTCGTTCAAGAGCCGGGGACCAATTCAAACCTGAATGCTTTGAGTATTTTTCAAGTGTTTGGAGTCGCACGTTTGTTTTCAGTTCTGTGTACAAGTCTCATAGCCGAGAGAAACATGCATCCGACATCATAATGCACATTATAAAGTTCAGTACGGACCACATATCAAATGAGTGTTATTGTATATAAAGTTATCAAACTTATAGATCCTTATAGATCAATACTGGAACACAATAATAAGAGTTTCCAATAATAAGCTTCCACAGCTAATATCACAATGCCATCACTTCCAGCAAACAGAAAACCTTATTAACCGCATGACTTTAATGTCCTTGTAATTGCACTTCATTTAGTAGTTCTTTATTAACTTTACGCCTCAACAAACACGATGTGACTTTCATGGCACCGTTTGCTTGTTGATGCAGCGTGTTTTCTGTTTCCTGAAATTGTAATGCTCATATAACCATGTCAAAAATGTGTAATAAAAAACAAAGAGACAAAAAAATAACAATAATAAACAATTGGACAGAAAGAGACACCAGCTTTCTCACCATTGTTAACAATACTATCAATATCACATGACCTCCTACCTCACCGTACAAACTAGCTAGAATAACACCAGTCTCATATCGAGGCGAAAGAACATCAACCATCTGACGAAAAATAACGTTTTCTAAAACCCCTGAATTTGCGATTGAGATCACTGACCTGACGAATTCAGCACAATCGGTTCATTTCTCTAATGTTCATATCTCCACACACCCTAGAAAACAGAATGAATGTCTTCTTGTCTTATTGCTGCTGAGTTTAAAACAAGCCATCCGCTGTTCTTCCTTGAGGAGTGAGAAAATAAAACACAAACTAAACGCTAAGCTAGGACTCTCTCGTGAAAAACAACAAAAAAAAGGCACTAATGGTCAGAATGAGGATCATAAACGGGGACCGAACTGAGGGTTAGGTAGAGATCTCACGGGTTCTGATCAGACGCTGTACCCACACTTGGCACAATAGAGTTCAGAGAGAATTACAGCATTCCAATTTGGAATTAATTTAATGCTCTTGCACAGAATGCAGAAGGTCAGTGATCCGTGTAAAGCTTGAGCGAAGGTGCTTGAAATCAATAAAAGAAGATCAGTAACACTTAACAATAAGATACGTCAACGTCATCAACAAAGTTTTACACACTTAATTCATCCAGGTTTAGGAATGCACCGATATCAACATATTGGCCTACACCGATAATTCTTTATATTTGAAAGCCGATATATTGGCCGATAACCAATAATCTTTTATATTTGAAAGCCGATAACCGATATATTGGCTGATAACCGATAATTCTTTATATTTGAAAGGCGATAACCGATATATTGGCTGATAACCGATAATTCTTTATATTTGAAAGGCAATAACCGATATATTGGCTGATAACCGATAATTCTTTATATTTGAAAGCCAATAACCGATATATTGGCTGATAACCGATAATTCTTTATATTTGAAAGCCGATAACTGATATATTGGCTGATAACCGATAATTCTTTATATTTGAAAGCCGTTATGTTGGCCGATAACCAATAATTTTTTATATTTGAAAGCCGATAACCGATATATTGGCTGATAACCGATAATTCTTTATATTTGAAAGCCGATAACTGATATATTGACCGATAACCGATAATTCTTTATATTTGAAAGCTGATAATTGATATATTGTCCGATAACCGATAATTCTTTATATTTGAAAGCTGATATGTTGGCCGATAACCAATAATTTTTTTATATTTGAAAGCCGTTAACCGATATATTGTCCGATAACCAATAATTCTTTATATTTGAAAGCCGATAACCGATATATATATACCGATAACCGATAATTCTTTGTATTTAAAAGCCGATAACTGATATATTGGCCGATAACCAATAATTCTTTATATTTGAAAGCCGATAACCGATATATTGGCCGATTGCTGATGATTCTCTATATTTGAAAGCCGATAACCGATATATTGGCTGATAACCGAAAATTCTTTATATTTGAAAGTCGATAACAGATATATTGGCAGATAAATCTAAATCCAAATTTGTGTATACTTTTTGAGAGCCTGATTACAAAAACAAAAGCCTCACCATTAAATCCATGTCTCAAACACAAAATTATAATGTTCTCGTTATAATATAATGTAGACGTACTGTATTTTCCTTTTCTGAAGGGATTCCAATCATATTTTAAGCAATTTAAAACCATGTTGAACAGTGCGCATCTGAAGCGTCTCGGCTGAAGGAAATAATCCATTATTTACCGGCTTTAATATATCGGACAAATATTCTTATCGGGCCGATGACCATAACACTAAAAATGAACCGATATCAGCCGATACCGATATATAGTGCATCCCTATCCAGGTTAATATTTGGATATACTGTTGTTCACATGTTTGTTCATAATACAAGAACCTAATGTTAACTTAAAAATGTATGCATACATAAAGAAATTAACCTAGATTAATAAATGCTGTGTTGTTAATTAATAATCATTTGAAGCTTTTGTGAGGCGTCCATTCAGTTTATTTGCTGGTTTTACTTCCGATCAGATTAAGCCACAATGTAATGCTTTTACTTGTTCACTTTAAACCATTCCTATAAAGAGAAAATAATAATACGTAATAATAATAATAAATAGATCAAATCCCAGCACCTGACCGCCTGTGCTTGTGTTTAAAACATGGCAGTGAAAGGAATGTGAGAAGCGCAACGTTTCAGTAAACCACAGGAATAATCTGACGGACTCGTTTCATAAAGACTGAGAGAGTTAGAAAGTAATACGATACTAGCGTAACCGACTCGCGGACCAGAACACCTCAAAACTATATCATAAAAAAAAACATTTTAAGCTTATATTAAAAGAGCAGAGGTTACAAAATCTCAAAACACAGATGAATGTTTTGAGGAAAAGAATCAGCTCGTTTTCTTTTCTTTTGAATAAAGTTTTCAGGGCTTTGTGAGCTCTGGCTTCCGTCCATGTGTGTGTGTGTGTGAACACAACCCTGAATTTACTCGTTTGCAGAGTCTACAATTAAGTAAGACTATGAATAAAAAACATGCCATCCAGTGTTTCTCCAGTGGCAGTGGAGGAATGTGTCGTTCCCAGGCTGAACGTTACTGTAAAATCAAACACAGAGAAGTAGAGCAGTTAGCATGACGGTAAACGCGCGCACGTCTGCTCCAGGGGAAGCCGCCGTTAGTCACCGAGACCGAAGTTAGTGTGGAAGATCAGCAGAAAGCCAGAGTTTCTCACAAGCACTGAAAACCTCCACCTCACCAACCCAAGCCCAGCATGCAGTTCATGCTAACGCCGCGCAAAAATAAACATAAAAAGCTAACTCCTCTTGGCGAGCCGAAAACCGATCAAATCATTTAAATGGTGATTTCGTCCTGTGCATCACTGTGAAGCCGCTTTCAAACAACCTGCATTGTATAGAAATAAATGTGATGTGATAAAAACTGATTCAATGATAAATAATATAATAATAAACGACTTTTTTGTTAAGACATGCCAGACAAATGAGACGTTTTTTGTTCGAATCACAATAATCTAGCGAGGCACGTTTTATTTAACACAGAAGATCCTGAAACGTGCGCTGGCCCTTTAAATACAGCGACTCAAAGAAGCCATTCGCAATACATTAACCTACCGCGGCTTCCAAGTATATTATGACGATTACGATTATTAGCACGAACTTTAGTTTCGGTTTTTACCGCTTCATCTCTCGCGCATCGCAAACACAAGAGCGAATGCCTTCTATAGGGAGATGAGTTTCATTTCGTTCATAATCTACCGACAGATTCCCAACGCAAAGGAGAATATGATCACATGATCACATTATCAAAACCATATCCGTCACTGCTTCAGGATACACTGAAATATAGTTCGCCAATAAAAGAGTCAGAGCGTCAGAAACGACAGATAAGGCCTCGCTAATGTTCATCTGCAATGTTAAACACAAACAGCCTTGCATTATGACATCACTACGAGCATGTGGCAAGCCCTTCTCCACGACTTCAAAGCCGCGTGTCAAGTAAACGTAATCAAGTCTACGACATGTTAAAGCTTTCAGAAATGGATCTGCAGCCACTGACATCTACGAAAAAGCAAGCCAGAAACCCATCGGCTGATTTATTTATACGTACGCTTGCCGTTCCCGCCTGCCTCACGAGTGACATCGCTAAACGCGCTCACTCTCCAACCCGTCGTGTTGATGCTAACGTTAGCTTAAAATGGCACAATTCAATGGGTTTTCCTGCACGTCAACAAGACAGGAGGTTTGCATATCATTTGCTAGGCATGTAAACACGAGTTACCTGATTGGACGGGCTGCTGATTTCAGAGGCAGGAGAGAGATGGACAGAAGAAAAAGGGAAAATGCTAGCTATTGACTCGTGACGTTATCACGATTCAACGCGGCTAGCTCTCCCTAGCACGTCTAATCTAGAAACGCGCTGTGCAATTCGGTTTGAAACACACTTAGACTAAACGTTACATCATTCTGCCCCTAAGCTAGCTCTACAACATGCACCTGGCTACGAGGACGCTAGCAGCGCTAAACACACGGACACATCGTATGGGTTAGCGCAGAGCAAGCAAGAGCGCGCGGGTTGAGCTTTATACATGAGCCGCGGCCTCAGTCGCAGTAGATCTTGTACTTCTCGCTGCAGAACACGAGTGGCGCTCCCACCTCAGCGCGAGCCCCGGCGGGGAGACTTACGTCGGACGGGGTGGGTTTAGCGCGCGAGCAGCCGGGTTTAGCGCGTCCGCGGCGGATCTGCTCGTGGTCGACCTCCAGGTCCTCCAGCCGCTGTGTTAGCGCTAGCTTCTGCTGGATAGCCATACGCAGGAGAGAGTTCAGCGTCTTCTTCTCGTCCTCCGCCGCCGCTAGCTGTCTCTGCATCTCATCCAACTGAGTCACGTACTCGTCACAGCTGAAACACAAACACACAACATCAAATCACGGCACTCAAAATACTATGTGCTAACGTTTCATTTAAAGAGGACCTATGCTGTGTTTAGTGTGTGATCATGAGGAAGCTCCGTTTCTTCTCTATATGAGTGTCTGTGTTTATGAACTACACGTCACAATAATTCTCATTTACATAATTAATGCACAGAATAAAGGGGCGGGGCCTGGTTGAGTTAGTTAGTAGTGTGTTAAACTGGCAGCTATGGAAAGGGGCGGAACTTTCCCAAACACACTCAAAGCGCTCGGCCAATCACAACACACTGCTACAGCCGGCCAATCAGAGCGCAGTGTGCTTTTCAGGAGGAGGGCCTTCTGCTGCGACTCTCATTCAGCTCATGCTGTATTAAAGGAGTAGTTCACTTTTAAAAAAACTTTTGCTGATAATTTACTCGCCCCCATGTCATCCAAGATGTCCGTGTCTTTCTTTCTTCAGTCGGAAAGAAATGAAGGTTTTTGATGAAAACATTCCAGGATTTTCTCCATATAATGGACTTCAATGGGGTCCAAATGGTTCAAGGTCCAAAAGAAACTTTCAGTACAAACTGCAAACTTGTTCAAAGGGCTTTAAACGACTCCAGACGATGAATAAGGGGCTTATCAAGCGAAACGATCGCTCATTTAATAAATAAATAAATAACAAAGTTTAAGTTTTATAAGCTCAAATGTTCACCTTGCTCTGTTCTGTGATGCGCGTACGTGACTCTCCTGTTCGAACTCGTTCATCAAAATGAACAAATCTTTTTCCTAATAAATTCGTTCGTTTCTTTCGTCGAATGAACCAAATGACTCGGAAAAAGATTTGTTCGTTTTGATGAACGAGTTCAAACAGGAGTGCGTTACAGAACAGAGCGAGGCGAGCGTTTGAGCTTATAAAACTTAAACTTTGTTATTTATTTATTTATTAAATGAGCGATCGTTTGGCTTGATAAGACCCTTATTCATCGTCTGGAATCGTTTAAAGCCCTTTGAACAGTTTGCAGTTTGTACTGAAAGTTTCTTTTGGACCTTGAACCGTTTGGTTCCCATTGAAGTCCATTATATGGAGAAAAATCCTGGAATGTTTTCATCAAAAACCTTCATTTAATTTCTTTTCGACTGAAGAAAGAAAGACACGGACATCTTAGATGACAAGGGGGTGAGTAAATTATCAGCAATTTTTTTTTTCAAAAGTGAACTACACCTTTAAATGCAATTATCTATTTTAATGCGTCTCAACAGAAAATACAACACCAGGAAAATTTTGTTTAAAGATCGATTTCTCTTTCTTCATCCATAAAAAAAGAAGTGATTTCAACAGCAGTCAATCTTAATGATGAGCGTGAGATTAAAGAACCACTCCTTCAATAAACTGCAGGTTTAACCACACCTGAAAACATGTCTACACACGCCGAATCATCACTGAGAACACCATGTGCAGACACCAGAACACACATAATGGAGGATTTCCCATGGGTGTGTGTCCACCAACCCTCTCAGAAGAGCAGACGTGAGAACCCGAGGTCAGATCTGATGCTTTCTCAACACTTTTGGTCCCTTTTTCAAAGCTCTTCACAGCGTGAACACAACAGCAGCTAAACTGTGGCGCATCTATCATGGCTTTTCAAACGGCATTAATTCATTTCTCACTCAGATGAGTTTTAATGGTCTCGGTCTATTTACCAACAGACCATTTTGCACACGTTTAACTTTTCAAAACTGTTCAACTTAGTCATCGTGAAATAGACAATCCTTATTTACTTATTTTCATTATTCATAAATGATTCATGTTGGATCAGAATCAGTTCTGATGATGTGGGCGGGGCTTTAACCTGTCACTCACATGAGATCAGCGAATAGCAAACCACAACCATCCAATCAACTCCACACAGACACAATCAAGCCCCGCCCACATGTGTTCTTGGTTGAGAAGTGTTTCACTCACCACACAATAGAGAAGAAGACTAGTGCCACTTCCAATTCACGCAACAAAACTGAAGACGCATTTCTACAGTAATACCAGACTGAAATATATAAAAAATATATATTCAAATATATAAAAATATCCTAAAAAATAAAAATATCAAAAATACTCCTAAAACAACAATTCAATGAACATGTCTCATTCGCATCCAAATAATGTCGTGCTGTGATGTAAACATGGATCATGTGACAGTGAATTATAAACATGTCATTCTTGTTTTATCATAATTCTATAATCCCGCCTATTGTTGGTGGTTTTCTGAGGGATAAAATGTCCAAGATAAAACCTTTGCTAGTGTAATGGGAAAAAAATGAGTATATTATAATTTTAGCTAATATCCATAAGGTATATACGGCAGTTTTAGTGTGTTTTGGATGTAAAATGTTCTAATTTTGAGGCTGACGGTTGAGTTTTGAAATAGTAACATATGCATTGAAAAAAACAAGAAGTCTAGACAAAATTAACACACCCACACCCACCCACCCACGCGCGTGTGTGTGTCTGAGATTAACAGAGGGTGAGATTGAGGGTTCAGGCACATAAAGACACGACGCCTCATAATAGAAATCAGTGCAGCTTCATTAGCGATCGGCCCCTGGGGACCATCGCTCTAAACGCAGGGGTCAGGATTTTCCCGGGAAAAGAGGCCAGGGGTCACGTGTGAACCATCTGCGTCTGCACGGGAGGCGTGCGGGTGTCGTTGAGAAATATGTCTTGACACCAATTCACTGCTTTACAGCAACACAAGAATGAAGACCACAAATAAAACAACATCTCAAATACGTGCTACGGGTCATTAGGTCATGTGTTCACTAACATGAGCAGTACGTGTGTTACAGTATTCATCTTTGTTAATGTTAGTCGATTGATGAAAAATACAGCTTAACTTAACTGCATTAACTAATCTAACAAATAAAACCTTGGATGTTAATAACGTATTAGTAAATGTTGAGATTAATATTAACTATGATTTATAAACGCTATTGTGCTCAGCTCTAGAGATGTTGGAGACTGTGGGAACGAGAGCATCTTATTAGCATGTTAATAGCCACCGATGGGGCGACACAAAAGCCGAGCGCCGTGGAGGTTTCAGAGGCTGATGGGAAATCTTCACACTGAATGCTGTAAGACGAGGGTTTGGTTCATTAACAGCATGTATGAACGGGAAAAGAAGGAAGAATGAGAAGTGGATATATATATATATATATTCGTTAGAGGGTTCGGTAATTAATGGGAATATAAAACATTTACAAGCTATTTGAAATGATAAAAATATATGTACAGTCAAACCAAAACTTATTCAGACACCTGATGTTGTTTCACTAGTGTGTGCAGGACACCATAGTTCACTAATGTAAGTGAGGAGAGCAAACTAAAGTAAACTGTGACATGATATACAGTGATAATGATTGAGCCTGAGTGTGTTCAGGGGACAGTGAGGACATGTTTGCTGTGTGTGACGACCTATCAGCCTAAAAACCGCATGACATCGCTTAGAGCAGTGTTTCCCAACCCTGTTCCTGGCGGCACACCAACACTGCACGTATTCTTTGTCTCCCTTATCAAACACACCTGATTCAACTCATCAGCTCATAATCAGATGGGTTAATGAGCTGATGTGTTTGATTAGGGAGACAAAGGAACAGGGTTGGGAAACACTGGCTTAGAGCACCTTTAAAGCTACACTGTGTGATTTTTACCCCCATCTAGTGGTGAAAAGGTATATGATCATACAGGAATATTAGTTTCCGTTCCTCTCAATTCCAATTTCCAAGTTAACTCCTACGGTGGCCAATGTAGTCCAATATTAACATGGCTTCCAGCTCGACCTCGTCCATGAGTGTTGACTCAAACGTAAAGCTTGAATTAACGGGTATGTCCCTCTTTGGCTAATGTACTTTCAAGATGGAGGGGCAACATGGCGACCGACATTAGAACCCCTTACCCGTATGCGTTTTCAATGGCATATTATACACTCACGAGAATACTTTATTACTTGAACGAAGTAAATATACATTAATGAGCACTCATATTTTTGAAAGAACTAAGTGTTTTTAGCTAAGAATAAACTAAAAGAGTTACACAGTGTAGCTAGTCATTTGAAAACTTTCAGTGAGATGTCATTTCACAAACTGTGTGAGTGAATCACTCCTTTTTGGTATTTATGGTTTATCACAATGGAAGTGATGGCTTTAATCGATGGTCTATGATCTACAAACGTTCTGTGTGTTCTTACACTCTTTGAGAGATGATCAAAATGAAAAAAGATATCAGTTACACTCTCATAATATTTCAATTTTGACCTATAAAAAGGGCTTTTTTTATACTGTTGTTAATCAATCTATTTCTGCATCCAAACTCAAACTCAGCGCATCACTGATGAACATGTATTTCACTGGGACAAAATAGGCAATATTATAGGTAACTGCTATTATTCATAAAATACAATAAAAACATCACGATAGTTTCTGTGATTATATGTTTTTATAAAACCAAAAACCAGATCCTGGTGTGGATCATAGCTGATAATACTGTATGAGGACAGAGGAGATGAAGGAGAGTGTCATAAAACCTAATGTGTGTATGTATAAATGTGTTGTGTGTGTGTGTCATACCGTGTGGCAAACATGGCCCTGAGCGAGGAGAAAGTGGCCGCGTCCTCTTTAAGGGCTTTGAGCTCGTTGCGAAGCTTCATCATGGTTTCCGTCACCATGGCCTTTTCATTCTCATATTTGCTCTTCAGGTTGGCCAGCGCAACCTCAGCGGTCTGAAAAACACACACGTGTGTGTCAATGCTATTAATAAACATGACATTGAAGATTGGCATCGTTCAGTTTGTTGAAAGTCTGTGATTTGACTCCGGTGGCCTGAAGTCTGAAAGCCTCTTTAAAGAGTCAAACACAACATTACAGGTCCTGGTGGACAGCCGTTCATTTGAAGCTGACAAAAAAACGGACAATGCTTTAAAGGAGTAAGTTTTTCAATAATTTAGGGTCAATATTTAAATATATGAGGCAATAAAGCATGCCAAGTGCTACGACCCACTGATGGGATGCCGAGGGGGAAACACTGACCTGTTTGTTGGCCTTCAGGACGGTTCTCAGAGTGGCAATCTGCTCTCTCTTAGTGCTGAGGAGAGATTTGAGTTTGAGGATCTCCTCCACGCTGGCCTCCTGCTCGCGGTCGGCCCCGAGACCCAGTTCCAGAGAAGCCATGCGCTGGCGGGAGAGCTCAGTGGTGCGGTCCACGGCGAGCTGGAGGTGCCGGATCTGGTCCCGGATGATGGCCACCAGGTTATAGATGTTCATGGGCTCCTTACGGGGATCGGCCACAGGAGATGACGGGCCGTCGCTGGATTCGGCGCTGGGAAAGAGTCCGCGGGTCAGCAGGATTGGAGATCGGCGTCCACGACCATCAGGACTGCACCAACCTGTAGTCTGTGCGCCATTTATCCCGGCTTTACCTGAGTGAGAGAGAGAGAGAGATAGTTTTATTTAAAAGCCATGTCAGCATCTAAAGCTATTTTAATGGCAAAAATTCTATTACAAAAATACAAATATCATATAAATACAATAAAACCGAGCAAGCAAACACAAGTCAAAGACAAAAAAAAATATCCAAAACCTTTTCAGGCATAATCTTACTAAAGCCTTTACCTGAAATAACTTCATGAAAGAGCATTCTGCCTGTATTAAACCCAGGACAGGCCAAGAGAGGAGTCTTAGAAACTCCACCAAACCTGTGTGACCTATAGACCTTATGCGCAGAGAAACCATCTTTGCAATACCGTCTTTTTTGCGGCCGATCTATATATCTCTACGGCATCGCTGTCCAGAAGTAACTAGCTTTTCAAGAGGATTTTGAAGGCGAGACACGGCAGGCAAAAACATCGTTTTGTTTTTTTTCACTGGTCAATTTTGAGATGTTTGTCTTCAATAACATGTCTTCTTTCAGACTTGTGGTGAAAAAAAGTCCGAAATAACACATTTAGGTCTTTATTTTACTGCACTTTGTCTGTTTGCGTCTGTAGATTTCTCATAAGTTCTTCAAAAGTTGTCGTTATAAATCGTCCTGCTGCTCAGCGATCTGCACCCTGTCATCACACACACCGTTAGAAAGCTCATTCTCCTGTGCAACACTGCCAGATCCAAATATGGTCATTTCCTTTTTATCAGCAACCAATCGTGAAAGTAAAAGGGGGGGGGGGGGGTTTAACTGTAAATGCGCGATCTCATTGGCTGATGCTAAATCTTCAAAGCCAGTTTTCTCAAAATGACTTTTCTCTCATTCTCCAAGTCCGAAATCTCCACTTCAGTAGCGCCTATACACACCAAACTTTCCAGTCTTGTACCTAGTTATATTATGAAGACATTTACACAGGGACTTGTAAATATATTATTCCTATCCTGATTTATCTAACATTTTATTACAAAAAACATGGCGAAAATCATTTTTTAAGGCAATTATATGCAGTATATTCTGATTTATAGGATAGTAGATATCCATAAATCCCTCTGTAATGTTTTTCTCATCTAATATGTGAACACAACGAAAACAGAACTTTGAACCTGGCTTTATCCAATACTCAGATTTAGTTTTTTTTAATATATGCAAATTAGTGCATATTTAATTAGATAATGCCTCATTTGCATATATAAACATTAAATGACAGAAAACTTGTAATATATGTTTTTCTCATCTTAATGTAGGTAATGTTTTCATGGTGATATCTGCTAGTTAAAAAGATTACCCTATTCAACTGTAGTGTCTCGCCTTAATCTAAAGCTAACCAAAGTTATCATGAGGATTGTAATGTTTAAAGCAGATGTCTTAACAAATGCGTCCATAACGCATAACGCTCAAAAGGGGCGGAGCTACAAATGCTCTGGTGAACACCACTGGATCACATCTAGCTTTAACAGTGATTAAAAGTCTGTAATTTGACATAGCTTATTATTCTTGCACGTGTTGCACTTATCAAACACTATTAACACCAGGTCTGAAGGCGCACCTTCGCGGTAGAAGTCGAGCATGATGCGGTTGGGCGTCTCGTTGTTGCACATGCAGACGTGATGGTACAGGTTGGCCAGCTCCTCGCTGAAGGTGGCGAGCTCGTCCTGGGCGATGTTGAGGCTGCCCTGCGATTCGCCGGCCACTTCACTGGCCTGCCGGAGCTCCTTCTCCACGCGCTCCAGATGCTCGCGGTCGAGTCGGCTCGAGCGCTCCAGAGACGACACCTGCGCGCTCAGAGACGAGACCCGGCTCTCCAGCTGCGCCTGCTCCTCCTCGTACTGTGATTGACAGGCCGAGTGCTCCGCCTTTAACGCTTTCAGCTCCTCCTTCAGTTGACTTGCCTCGGACACTGCGACCTGTGGTTTCAAACAAATCACATTAAGTTTGTCCTCTTATAGACTCCTTTGTGAGCATTTCAGTGTGACTTTAAGCGCGAGGCGACTCCTAACACAAAAAAGTGTTAGAAAACATTAAGAAAAAGTGTTTTAAAACATTTAACCGCGAGCCGACTCATGTGCGCGCATGTGTATTGGGCTCTTAAAGTGACAGCACTGTTATTCCTGCTGCCGTCTCTATAATAACACTAACAACCAAAGACAAAAAGAAAATTCACACGTTCTTGACTGAATAACTTTTGTAATTGAATTTGATTATTCTCAGGTTTATGTTACTCTATTGTATTTAAATAAATGTAAGTTATGTGTTGGTCTCCAGTTCAGAGAATATGTCCTGTAATAAGGTCTGGAAGGTTGCACTTCAGTTAATGTGTAGAAGATAATGTTCACAGAATTAAATGTGACATTAGAAGTGAGTCTTATTTTCCTATTTTTTGTAATGCCTTTGAATAATATGGGGGACGTGAATCGCAATACAATCGCAGTATCGAATCGCAATACTTGCTGTATCGCAATATGTTAAGAATCACAATACTATGGAAACATGGCCCAAAAAACACAATACCATGGCCCAAATATCACAATACTAAGGAATCGTGGCCCAAATATCACAATACTATGGAATCGTGGCCCAAAAAACACAATACTATGGAATAGATACCCAAATATCACAAAACTATCGAATCATGGCCCAAATATTACCATACTATGGAATAGTGGCCCAAATATCACAACACTATGGAATCGTGGCCCAAAAAACACAATACCATGGTCCAAATATCACAATACTATGGAATCTTGGCCCAAATATCACAATACTATTGAATCGTGGCCCAAATATCACAATACTATTGAATCGTGGCCCAAATATCACAATACTATGGAATCGTGGCCCAAATATCACAATACTATGGAATCGTGGCCCAAATATCACAATACTATCGAATCATGGCCCAAATATCACAATACTATGGAATAGTGGCCCAAATATCACAATACTATCGAATCATGGCCCAAATCACAATACTATGGAATAGTGGCCCAAATATCACAACACTATGGAATAGTGGCCCAAATATCACAACACTATGGAATCGTGGCCCAAATATCACCATACTATGGAATAGTGGCCCAAATATCACAATACTATGGAATCGTGGCCCAAATATCACAATACTATCGAATCATGGCCCAAATATCACAATACTATGGAATAGTGGCCCAAATATCACAATACTATGGAATCGTGGCCCAAATATCACAATACTATCGAATAATGGCCCAAATATCACCATACTATGGAATCGTGGCCCAAAAAACACAATACCATGGCCCAAATATCACAATACTATGGAATCGTGGCCCAAATATCACAATACTATCGAATCATGGCCCAAAAAACACAATACCATGGCCCAAATATCACAATACTATGGAATCGTGGCCCAAATATTACAATAATATAGAATCATGGCCCAAATATCACCATCCTATGGAATCATGGCCCAAAAAACACAATACAAAACACAATACTATGGAATCGTGGCCCAAATATCACAATAGTATGGAATCGTGGCCCAAATATTACAATACTATGGAATCGTGGCCCAAATATCACAACACTATGGAATCGTGGCCCAAAAAACTCACAATACTATGGAATCATGGCCCAAAAAACACAATACCATGGCCCAAATATCACAATACTATTGAATCGTGGTCCAAATATCACAATACTATCGAATCATGGCCCAAATATCACAACACTATGGAATCGTGGCCCAAAAAACTCACAATACTATGGAATCATGGCCCAAAAAACACAATACCATGGCCCAAATATCACAATACTATCGAATCATGGCCCAAATATCACAACACTATGGAATCGTGGCCCAAAAAACTCACAATACTATGGAATCATGGCCCAAAAAACACAATACCATGGCCCAAATATTACAATACTATGGAATCGTGGCCCAAATATTACAATACTATGGAATCGTGGCCCAAATATTACAATACTATGGAATCGTGGCCCAAATATCACAATATTATCGAATCATGGCCCAAAAAAACACAACACTATCGAATCATGGCCCAAAAAACACAATAATATCGAATCATGGCCCAAATATCACAATCATCATTTTTGCCGATTCCCAGGCCTACCACTTGTAGTGCACTTAGTGTTTGCTTTGGACAGAGACGTCTGCTAAATGTCCTTCTAAATCTGAAGTATACCTTGTACTTGCACTCCAGGATCTCGGGGCCGTTGATGTCCACCTCGTAGTCCTCGCTGTCCTCGTGGCTGTCGCGCTCCTTCTCGTTGTCCAGGGCGGACTGGCGCTCTTTGCTGGCCTGGAGCTTGCGCATGGCACTGATGTTCTCCGAGAGCCGGCTGACCTTCTCGTGTTGCTCAGAGAGCGCTCCACGGGCCTGTTCCAGATGCTTCTGAGACTCCTGCAGTGTAGACAGCAGCGTCACCTTCTCACGCTCAACCTGAAACACACACACACCATACGGTTCAGAAGACAGAAGAGAGTCTACCGTCACAAAGTCAATCAATTTCACTCGGCTGACACTAATGCGGTCCGCTCTGCTGACAACACAACCCATAAGAAATCAGTGTTTGGCGAGGTCAGATGCATGAGCTAAAAGCCTGACTTCTAATGGTGCGTTCACACCAAATACGAATATAGAGTCAGGTGTGAATGATGTCAATGTTAAGTCAATGTAAAGACGTGTTAGCGCGGCACGGTAGACGCGATTGAGCATCTGGTGCGTTACGCGCAAATTTTTTTTTTTTTTTTGTGCATTCACGTCGCGTCTGACTCCCAAGCTGAATTTTTTTTTACTTTGGCGTTAATTCGCGGCGCGTTAGCCAATCAGGAGCCTGCTTTCTGCTGTCACGTGCTGAAGTGACGTGATAAACTGGCCCACTTTACAGTTTATAATGTTATTTTATACGTTTGGCCTCAATAAATAATTGTATAATATGACAATGCCTGGTGTGTTTCTAATGCACAACAAATCAAATATTTTATCACACAAAAACTTGATTTCAATATGAGACATTCATTTTATATTGAATGCTATTTTTTCCATATCTAATCTAGATTATATGAAACATTATTATTCTAATGTAAAGACAACCAACATCCTTTAGTGCGAAAGAACATAGTTTGTGTGTCCAGCACTTGCTCCTCCCACAAGACGTGATTCGCCTCATTTGCTTTTTAATGGATTTAAAATCATCCAACTAGACGCGAATTTGACACTATTTGCGCAGGATAAGAAGAATCTCCCTGATTTGCTGCTTATTTGGAACGGGATGAATATTACATGAGTTTTATAATCGCCAAGCTACTTTTAAAAGTAATGGCATTACAATATTGCATTACTCCCTAAATTAGCTTACTTGGTTACTTGTTATGGAAAGTAATGTTGCACGTTACTTTTTCCAGGCCTTGACTCATTAATTGTTTGCCGCGAGGGCCGCTCTGATAAAATGTATTTATTGGAAGTGCGCCATGGCTCAAGCTAAGGGAAGAAAACTTTTTTTTTTACATTTTCTATAACGGAGCTTAGTCTACTCAGACTAAAGCTTTAAATGTCAAATTTAAAACGAACAAATTCGAATGCGGTGTCTGTTTCAGTTCTCGCGCTTCAGTTCACGGAGATCATGAAGCGCGCCTGCTGTTTGTTAAAGCACAACGTTTTCTTGTTATTGTGAGTTTACGCAAATAAATGTATTTGCGAATGATGTATTATTATTTTCTGTATGACCAGAAATGAAAGAGTATTTTAAGTTGTTTCCAATGAAAGAACTGCAAGTGTTCACATGGGCGTCTCGCAGCCTCCACACTAAGCACACACACTGGATATGCGTCAAAATATTGTGTTTATTTGTGCTTTGTTCCTTTTTTGGATAAAAGCGTCTTCTACATATGCAGTCTAATAAAATATTACAATAATGATGATGATTATTATTATTTGCGGACACGGAGTTTTTGCAAAATGGACGTGTTGCCATGTGCGTATTTTCAATTGGCAATTTCAGTTTGAAGGGTGATGGAAACGCGCCTACTTTAACTGCTCTGAACTTACCACTGCGTTTTATTTCTATAAATTAATTTCATTTCAAATGGGGTCCAACCAGTTATTAAAGGTGTTAAAAATTAACTCTGTATCTCGAGGTTGCGGCGCGCACACTATGGTTAACCGAGTATCAACCGATAAGGGCCTCGGTTAACGGTTAATGAAAAACTTGAAAACGTGCAGCCCTACCCTGAACCCATCCTAGGTGTGTTTGACATTCTTCTTTCAGACACACCTAGCTAGGATGGCTTCAGGGTGAGTAAATCATGGGCTAGGGTGAACTATCCCTTTAATGTGTACATTTTTAAAGTAATGCTTTTCTTGTTACGTCAAAAAAGTAATCTGATCATGTAGTGCATGTTCCTGGTAATGTGCAGCGGGTAAACTCTGCATGAAAGTGGATCTCAAAGGTTATTCAGTCGAAGCAGAAGCTCCTCGATGATTACAGACTCGCAGTGTAACCTGTGCTGACATGAACATGACTCGAGGATGAGGACGTTGAGATGGGAGAAGTCCGTCTATAAAGCAACATGAAGTTCTGGCTCAGTGTCGATTTAATTGTCTGTTTAGTTGATGTCAGTTACAGCGAGAATGTAATACAAAAACACCTTCAATCACATAATAACAACAATTATTGCTTTATAAGCAAATACTGCACGTGCATTTTTCAGACTTGATTTGCTAAGACTGATTTAAAGAGAATCAGGGGTAAAGAGACACGCCAACTGATACGCATAAGTAACATGGTGTGAGGAGAGACATCATGTGACCAAAACATTCCCTTCACAAACAACCAGCGCTTATAAAATGATCATTTGTAATTAGAAATGTATGCAGAAACATCATTTACAAAAAACAAATAAAAAACGGTGTGGGATGATTGACGTTTTTCCCCCTACATCAGACACAGGCATGAAGTCGTACACGTAGAAGATCAGTGTTTCGGGTTATGAAGTATATAAGTGTGTATTTTGTCCTAAATGTCGGCTGGTTTGTCTAGATCAGACTCTTATTCCGCGTCTGGATCGTGTCGAGACTTTAAAGCGTCACTGAAACTCGCATCTCGACCCGTTGGACCCCATTGAAGACACTATGGAGAAAAATCCTGGAGTGTGTTCCTCAAAAACCTTCATTTCTTCATTTCACCGAAGAAAGAAACACATGGACATCGGGAGAGTAAACTATCTTTCTGAAGTGAACTACTCCTTTAAAAGGTCAGAGTTCAGAGGGTCAGAAGGCTCGTTGTGTCAGATTGTGTGGAGCACTTACACTAATAGGATTTAAGCGGTCCAGCTGTCAGCCAATCAAACACAGATCTGAACACACACTATAGAAAAAAACAAATCTGATTGTGATTTGAAATCTTGTAACACGAGCGCTTTCTGTGGAAAACACTATTCAAATACACTTTAATTGAATTAAAATGCGATTTAAATAAATTCCAGGTTAGCCGTCCTTGTTTGTAGAGTTGCACAACATATGAAGAAGTCTCTTCTGCATTTATTTGATTATAAATACAACAGTTATATTGAGAAATATTATTACAATTTAAAAAGTGTAATTTATTCCTGTGATCAAAGCTGAATGTTCAGCATCCAAGATGTCAATGTCATTCTTTCTTCAGTCGAAAAGAAATGAAGGTTTTTGATGAAAACATTCCAGGATTTTCTCCATATAATGGACTTCAATGGGGTCCAAACGGTTTAAGGTCCAAAAGAGAGTTTCAGCGCAAACTGTTCAAAGGGCTTTAACCGATTCCAGACGATGAATAAGGGTCTTATCAAGCGAAACAATCGCTTATTTAATAAATAAATAACAAAGTTTACGTTTTTTTAAGCTCAAATGGTCGCCTTGCTCTGTTAGGGTATGATGCGTGTTTATGACTCTCCTATTCGAACTACTAACCCCATCAAAATGAACGAATCTTTTCCAGAGTCAACTCGTTCATTCCGTTTGTTGAATGAACCAAATGACACAATAAAAGATTAGTTAATTTTGATAAACGAGTTCGAACAGGAGAGTCACGAACGCGCATCACATTACAGAGCAAGGCGAGCGTTTGAGCTTATAAAACTTAAACTTTGTTATTTATTTATTAAATGAGCGATCGTTTCGCTTGATAAGACCCTTATTCATCGTCTAAAATCGTTTAAAGCCCTTTGAACAGTTTGCACCGAAACTGTCTTTTGGACCTTGAACCGTTTGGTTCCCATTGAAGTCCATTATATGGAGAAAAATCCTGGAATGTTTTCATCAAAAACCTTAATTTCTTTTCGACTGAAGAAAGAAAGACATGAACATCTCGGATGACACGGGGGTGAGTAAATTATCAGCAAAAGTTGAGTGGACTACTCCTTTAATGTTGAAAACAGTTATTTACATTTTCATTTTAGGATTCGTTGATGAATAGAAAGTTCAAATTTAAGTAACTGAAAGTACCTGCATTTATCTGAAATGTCTGATTTATCTTCACTGTCAGTTTTAGTAAATTGAATGCGTCCTTGATTAATAAAAGTATTGATTTGGTTCATCCCCTCCCTCTTCATACTGACCCCAAACTGTTGACCGTTTTCAATCTTTTTGCATTTTTAATCAAATAAATCTAGCCCTGGTGAATGATCTCACCGATCCAGCTTCGACTGGGCGTGTGTGTGTGTGTGTGTGAGAGTACCTGCAGCAGTTGCTGCTTGAGCTTCTGGATCTCGGAGATGTTGAGCTCGTTCAGGAGGTTGTCCACGAGGCTGGAGGACGGCTGGAACAACTCTCCGTTCTTAGGCGAGGAGACGCGGTTGTCGTCGATGTCGGCCATCTTGTGGAAGCCGCTCTCGTAGACGTGGAGCGGTTGGTCGTTGTTGGGCTCGATGGAGGTGTCGTCGCTGAACTTCAGGCCGTCGAGGGAGATGCTCAGAGGACTGTGGTACAGCGAGTCCCCGATGCTCATGTACTGGGACAACTCCTTCCTCAAGGCGGCCTGTGTGAACACACGTCGTGAAGTCAGACCTCGGGGCATTTTAAAGTACTTATTATTCAAAACGCATGCATGGCTTTGACTACTGTAGATCAACTAAAGAAAGATGCGGAAATGCTAATGTTATCGCTTTGGACTGAAATTTACCGACTTCACTCACACTTTAACAACTTTACAAAATAAAATACACTTTTTGTGGGGTTTTTTTTGTCCCACAGTGTAACACAAGTGACCAGCCTACAAAAAACTGCTTAGAAATCCCTCATTGTGCGACATCATCACCAAATATTGTATTCAATCTTGTGATTGTATTTTTCAATTAGGACCGGTTTTATATTTCTTTTTGGATTTGATCGTTCATATGCCTCAGTTTTTGAGTGAAAAAAGCATTATTTGTGGATAATTTTGTTGATTTTACATCAAATATGAATCACACTAATGTGCTTTATTATTGAACTATTATGAAAAAAGATTTATTTCTTTATTTTGTACATTTTCCTGGTTAAACATTAAAGCACACTAGTGTTTTACATATTTTATGCATTTCTAAATAATTCAGAAATAATGGTATTTTCACTCAAAAACTGACGTACGTTAGCGGACAAAAAGATTGAATCCAGTATTTGGTGATAAGGTAGCAGAACAAGAGATTTATACGCAATTTTTTGCTAACCAGCGCAAAGCAGACACTGGCCAGTTCTCCATATCCGTTCTTTCTGGCGTCTTTGTGCTCTCCTTCGAAATACAACATTTAGTTTATTTATCTTAAATGTAATTTAATATATTTAGTAGATTAATAACAAACAAATATAATTTACCATTTTTTGTCATTTATTTATTTTAATCTCATTATTTATTCATCCTGTTTTCCCCAGATGTATGCGTCCTGTGTGTGTTGGTACGAGGTCTTGATTCCCAGCACCAATAATGAGGTCATCACACTTCCAATAATATCTAGGGGCCAGTTGTTCAAAACATTTAATCTGGATCAAAATGATCCGGATTTGGAAATCCCATTTTTTCCTATCCAGGATCAGGTAATCCGCCTTACTTATATGCCGGTTTTTAAAAGCAACATTGGACTGGATCACCCTGATCCAGATACACAGTTTTCAAGATTACCAGTGCTCTAAATGGGACAACATCTCACAATGTGGGCTACAAGCTATGGAAAGAACAGGTAGAAGAGCCAACATGGGGTCACTGTAAGTGTTTCTTATTTTGAGGCAAAACACAAATGGGGACAAGATAATTTTACTATACTGAATAGCTTAATTGTTAGCCTATGCCTACTTTATCACTGTTACAACGGTTACACAAATCAAGTGCAATATATAAATAAAAGTATACACTAAATGATACAAATGTATTATTTGACCAAGTTTTACTACATTTTCTTCCTGAAATCCACCTTGAAATCCTACCCCCCTGTTGGGATCAGGATAATCCTGTTTTTTTGGATCAAACTTATCCAAGTTTTGAACAACACAAACTGAAGGTTTGATCCAGATTAAAACTAGGATTGGATTCCCTGATTTAATCTGATTTCAGATTCCTTCTTTCCCCTTTGAACAACCCATTTTCAAGATTTGATCCAATCCGATAACCAAAATCCGATCAGTTTACCTTTCAACAACTGGCCCTAGATGACATCATAATTAGGGTTGGGAATCGGATACTTGTTATTAGGGATGTCCCGATACCACTTTTTCACTTCCGATACCGATACCGATGCCGCACCTTTGGCTTTTGCCGATACCGATATTAGTCCGATATTTTTTTTTTCGTGGTCCGACGTGCCGTATACGGCCCACAGGGTGGTTTATAGGTTTAACTTTGTGAAAGACAAAACAAAACAAACACAAAAGTAAACATAATACATATCTTTGGAAAGCTGAGAAACTCGTGATTCGAACGACGTAAACCATTTTAAGATACAATCAACACAGCGGGCACAATCTGTCTCTTTGTCAGACCACCAACAGCCAAAACAAACCAACACAAACTGGAAGAAACTCACCAATTAGCCATCTGTTAGTCCACATTACAACAAAAATGGTTTGGTTTCACTGTAAAGCATCCATACAATCCAATTTGAAGAAGTTTTTAGTCCAAAACAATTGTATATATGAATAAACATCCATGGAATGTAAATAGTAGCATTTCGCGTTAGCCGACAGCGCTATCACAACTTCGACGCACTAATGCTACGTTCACACCGGACGCGAATAGGGCGTCAGGCGCGAATGATTTCAATGTTAAGTCAATGCAAGAAAAATTCCTGCAGCGCGAAGGCGTGGAGCGCGGCGCGGAAGACGCGAATACGCCTCATTCGCGCGTCAAGTTGGCTGAACTTTGGCGTGAATTCGCGCCGCGTTAACCAATCAGGAGCCTAGCTGCTTGCTCACGTGGTGAAGTGTCTGGATGCTTCAATAAATTATTTTGTTAATATGACTAAATGCATGGTGGGATTATGCACAACAAAGCAAATGTTTCATCACTTAAAACATTATTTCTATATGGAGACATGTTCATTTTGTATTGAATGTTATTCATTCCATATCTAGAAATAGTATTATGTTGTAAAGACAATCAACATATGTGCATAAATTCGTGTCTGGACGTGAGAGAGAGAAAAAAAATCACAGGACAGGTTAATAACTTTTGAAGGCTGGCTCTATTTATTATCAAAACAAAAATAAATGACAGCTAGATTAGATGGATGAGGGGCCGGGCGAGGGTGATCCTCGCTCAGATGCGGGACAACAGGTCATCAAACTGGGCGCGTGACAGGCGGAAGTACCGCTGACAGCGGCCGTCATCCAGCGCAGCTCCTGGAGCGAGCAAATGGTGAAACTCGCCAAACGGTTCGGCTCCGAAGGGTCCGGTGGACACAAATATACGGCGACGATGATCCCCACGCCGCTGTTCTGCTATCCAGAGTAAATACAGAGCGGTAACTCTCTTGATGAATGCTCGGTCGACATAAAAACAATGACCGCCAACGGATTTTGATTCTGACGCGCGTCACGCGCGTAAATTTCGCTTCAAACTTGAAAGGAAGCGCGTCGCTCGCGTCACTCGCGTTGCTTTCTCGCGTAGCTCGCGTTGACTATGTAACGGCCCTTTTACGCGCGCCAGTTTCGCTCTTGACACGCAAAGCGAGAGTGATTCTCTGCGCGCGTGTGCGTAAACACAACAATTATCACGTGACAGGCTGCGCCGCTAAACTGGATATCGCTCATATTCTTTTCTCCCCTCCGATCTCCGATCTAGCGTTCTGGGCCGGTATCGGCGCGATACCGATGCCGTGGATCGGATCGGGACATCCCTACTTGTTATAAAAGTGATTCCTCTTGTCGATTCTTTAGTGAGCATGTAATTATGAAACGATAAGAATACAAATAAACAAGCAGAATGGGAATGGGATTCATTCAAACTGAAACGATCCTCAAGCCTAATAATAATAATAATAATTTGATGAGGTAATCAGTGAAGTCTGGCCTTCTGCTCGCGCTCCGTCTTGATGGTCTCCAGCGCCTCTCCCAGCTGCCGCTCCGCGATCTCCTTCAGACGCACCGCATCCTCCAGCTGGCTGTTCAGGAACTGGGTCTCCTCCTCCAGACGACGCATCTCATGCTTCAGACCCTCAAACTCCACCTGCAAGATGCCATCACACACACACACACAGCTATCTTAATAGGGACATTGCATTTTATACCTTCACAAACTGTCTAGTATCTCCACTAACCCGAGCCCTAAACCTACCGATCACACACACACACACACTACCCCGAGCCCTAAGTTCAGCATGAGTGTTACCTGGCCCTGCTTTAAGACGGACACGTGCTTCTGGAGCGTGATGTTCTCCTCCTCGAGCTCGCTGTAGTCCTGCAGGAGACGAGCCTCTCGGATCTGGAACTCCTTGAGATCGTCCCGCAGGCGAGACCTCTGCAGCTCCACCATCTGACTGCTCTGAAACAGGACAACAGTGTGTGTGTGAGGAATGAACAAGCAGGACGTCATTTTCTTTACACCTGACAAATACTTTATTCAGTTGAATTATTCATCAAATGTTTGTTCTGTAAGATTTCATGTTTTTGCAGCAGAAATATTACTGCTAATGTTTTCTATCTGAATGAGGGCTGTCAAAATCTTTTTTTTTAGTGCAACACAATCATCACAGCTTGTGTTTTTCAGCTTAATCTATGGTGTTTCTACATAATTTTGGTATTTCAAAAAATACAATATAGTGTTGCAATATTTCATCATCATTACGCCAGTCTTCAGTGTCACATGATCCTTCTAGTATGATGATTTGCTGCTCAAAACAAACATTTATGATTATTATTAGAGTTGAATTTTCATGACATTTTATTTTTCCAGATGTTCTTTTTGAATGTGTTCTTGGTGAATAAAAGTGTAAACAACAAACAAAAAGTCTCTGCGACCCGTGAACTTTTGAATAGCAGTGTGTGTGAACCATCGCTCGCTCTGTATCGCTCCGTCTCCGCTCAGTCGCACGCAAAAACACATTTCATTTCACCTTTGGCTCATTAATCTCCTGCACACCATCTGCCAAAATTCATTTATAGAAACATTTATTTTCTTCCTTTCATTCACTTTTAACCCCTGTATGAGCTGTGTTAATGTTAGACACTGTTGAGCACACGCCCGGGAGTTCCTCAACACCATTATCCTCATTACTGTTTCTTCTGAATTTAGAAAGTGATGGTAAAAGTCGGTCGACTCAGTGTACTTGGTTATTTTCCAGATGCGATATAAATGTTATTGTGCAGTGCTTGAAACTCATTACATGCAAAGTGAGATATTTCAAGCCTTTATTTGTTATAATTGTGGATTACAGATATGAAAACCTTTTCACAATATTCTAATTTTGACTTTGGGGTTTTCATATCTGTCAGCCATATATATATAATCATCAAAATTATAACAAATAAAAGGCTTGAAATATCTGAGTCTATATAATATATTAGTTTCACCTTTTAAGTTGAATTACTGAAGTAAATGAACTTTCGCACGATATTCTCATTTTTCGAGTGTAGAAAATTGGTGCTTTAGCAACTCCTGCTGCGTTCTCAGACTGACCTCTCTCAGCTCCTGCGTGATGCTGGCGAGCCGCTCGTTCTCCGACTGGGTGTTGGTCAGGATGTTTCGAGCTTGTCTCAGCTCCGTCTGCAGCTCTTGCACGCGCTGCTCGTAATACGCCTCTTTACACGCCGACTCCTGGATGAGCGACTCCTCGCGGCTCTCGCCGTCCGCCGCCACCTTCCGGTGGTTGGAGTGAGCCTGTCCGAACGCCTGAGGAACAGAAGAAACACACCCGGATTAATAATCAATCCTTTATCGTGATATATGGGGATGGTTCACATTGCCAATGGGCAAATATGGAGGTGGAAACAAGTGGTATACCATCCAAACGTGTGTAATAGGGTTGCTGCACACTTTTTAAATTCATATTTAAGGCTTTTTAAGATTTACACTGTACATTAGGGGAGTGCAATATTGACAAAAAACAAATATATCTCAATATTTTAAAGTTGTGTTGATAATGCGTTTTTAGGCCTGTTGTTGACAGCGGGTCTTTTTTACCTACATATAGGCATTTTCTTCTAAACTTGGGATTCACATTACCAATATGGAGGTAAAAACAACATACCAGTGGCATACCAGTGCAAAACACTGCAGCAACAGTCCACATATGGAGGGTCTATTCCTATTCTAGAGTCTGTGAATAATAGGGCTGGGTATTGACACAAATTCGATTCAATTTCAATTCACTAGCTTGCAACTTGATTCAATTTCGATTCTGATTCGATTCAATGTTGATTATTTTGGATATCAGTTACAATAAATGGCAAATTTTCTCAAGGAAATCAAATCTGTTAACTAATGCTGTGAACTATGAGAGTCTAGTCGTAGCCTATAGGCTTCATTAGCCTAATATGAAGGTAATAATGAACTGTTTTCTAGCTATACAAACTTAAATTACACTTTTATTTATTTTTATGATAAGATTATATAAAATATAAACATTTAAATGGTGGCTGTCATAAAAACTTGCCAGATTTATTCAAATATGCATTAAATATTGAAGAACAAATTTCAGATTATAATGCATATGTAATATGGTGTATATATTTAGCAAAATGCTCCTTTCTAGAGTTATTTTTTCTAGCTGACTAACGAGTTCATGTGGGTTTTCTGAGGTAAATATGACGATACATTGATTACAAGCTGTTTAACTGACGTCTTTCCACGGTTGAAACGCTGATTGAGCGAATCAATGTGACATGATCCGGATTTGGATAAGTTGTACTCTATCTTTAACACACTTTCAGATGCTCATTCATGTTTATTTGGCGCTGTAACTGGTATTATTAAGCTGGAAGAGAGATCAGCGCTGCTGCTTCTCCAGAGCGATCTCACGCCACAGCGCCAAAACGCTATTTATGTTTTTGAATTTCTAAAGAAAATGGACGTAATTTGAAAATTGAGACTTTGTTTCATATCAATAGTAACAAAGGACAAAGATTATTGCGATTTTTTGGATGCGCGCAGCCGCGATACAATGTCCCATTCATTCAAATGAAACAGGATGACTAATCGATTCTTGAAATGAGAATCGATTAATGTTGAGAAATCAATATTTACCCAGCCCTAGTGAATAATGAAGAAAATATAGAGTTTTGAAGAATAATGCAATACGAGATAACTCGTTAAATAGTTCTAAATATTCAATATGCAATAAACTTTCACTATTAGACCATTAAACTATTTCACTATTGTGTAGCATTAACAACATAAAAAGTAAGTGTCATTTTAACGACTGTGTAAACCAGGGGGCTTCAGGTAGGCCAACATTTATTGAACAACAGAATAATCATATATTAAAATAAAACATTGCTTAGTCTTCACTGTATGAATTAAAGGTATACTGATTCTTATTAAAACTACAAAAGTGATTCAGCCGGCTGTCTTTTGCGGTTTGATCAACATTAAAAACACAAGTTTTAGGCTGCAGTCACTTTAAGAGCTAATGCACATCTAATAAACTGTTATAATTACTGAATACACACCAAGACAGGAATATTGACATCATTATGAGTGTATTTAGCCATTTAAATTTTTTTTGTCTCGATTACACTTTCATTATTGCATTGTTTGTATTAGAGCCAGACCGATATATCGGCAGGCCGATATTATCGGCCGATATTAGGCATTTTCCAAACTATCGGTATCGGCAGTTATAATGGCCGATAAATGAATATTTCAAAAATAAAATAAAAACGGACGAAACACGCTTGAACCATGTCATGAGTGTTGGAGTTGTATATTTTGTCCACCAGAGGGCACTCTACACCGTTCCTGTTGGCAACACCCATTGAGTTGGTCACGATACATACATTGCTTGAATAACAATTAAAAGATCATCCCCATCAGTTCTCTAAACTCAAATAAGCATGACACAATTTGTGACTATCATGTCCAGTTTAAAAAAAAATAAACAAATAAATAAATAAAATATCGGCCGATATATCGGAATATCGGATTTTAAAACCCAAAAATATTTGTATCGGTATCGGCCTTCAAAATCCTTTATCGGTCGGGCTCTAGTTTGCATAATTATATGTTTTATTGGATCTTATTCTTGTGAAGAGCTTTGAAATAGTACTTTTAAAAGGCGCTACAGAAAATTGGGGATCTAATGGACATGTATCCTCAAGCATGGCCCTTTAAACAACAGCACAGCTCAGTGTGTCTAACCAAGGCACATTTCCCATCATCCTTCTTCCAGGTCGAGCACAGGAGGAAGGAAGGGTTTCCTGTTTTTAACTAATTTGCCCGTCCTTACCATGTGTTTAACAAACTCAAGCACCCTCAGTTTATACTGTAATATCATATTGGCGAAACAGATCCAGTGTGCATTTGTGTGTTCCTTATTTTGCAGCGGTGAGAAATGTAGCCAATCACGGACATGTCTGTTGATCTTTTCAATACAATGGCTCTCATTTATAAAACTGTGTGAAGGATCCTTACTAAAAGTGTAAGAGCGCCCAAAAGCCAAAAATAGCGAACACCAAAAAAAATTCAGACTTATAAAACCGCGTACGTCAGAACCTGAGCAAAATTCCCTTTATAATCCCAGTCGGAGGAAGATTGTGTGTTTGTGCGTCTCCATGAAATGACCATATGAGCTTACAACGCCTCGTTTTACTACGTATATCCATGTTCAACGGTACAGACGTTAGGAAAATAAGAGATATGGATGTGCGTCACTATACATTGCTAAAAATCATTTAATAGCCGATCCTTGACTTGTTTTTGAATTAATTAATCAAATAGTATAAAACTCATTTCAGAGAAAGTTTCTCAATCTTTTCCACTGGCCAAACAGTATTTTTAATTGCTTTATATTTTAAATGGAAACAGATAGGCCTTTATTGATCATTATTCGTGTACTTAAAACATTAAAACACGGCATGCCACAGGAAAAGTGTTCAAAAGCATCACATCCACTTGAAATATTTATATTTATTAGAATATAATTAACTTCTCGGTAATGATATCATGTAATTTAAGTGCTCAACTCCATTAATGAGGCTGGGATATTTAATCTAAATATGTGTATCAGATGTAAAACAGTTTAAATCCTTCTTTTATTTATTTACGCTGTTATTGTGAGCATGCACTGTATTTATGATGAATATTACAGATGTTTTCCTTCATCAGTTCCTCAGATCTCCATCGGTGTGGCCAAAGTTTACTCAGTTTTTGGTCAGATTTCGGACAGCTGCCGAAGCCTTCTTTGCAAACGGGTTGATTAGTTACGGCTGGACACGGAGAACAGTCGTGAGCCCTGTTCTCGTGTGTTGAGGTTCGCTCGAGGTCAGGGCTGGGTCTGTGCAGATCTCACTGCTCACATGCTCAAACAAGAGGAATCCGGGAGGAACGCGCGCGACTCATCCCAAAAAAGGAAGACGTTGTTATTTAGGGGATTGTTAGACCAAGTCAGAGTTTTTGTTGATTATGGCTTTCAACTGGCCACATTATACAGTAGTGTTCAGCTAATGTCCATCAAATGTGTGTTAACAAACCTTTAACTTTATAATTAAATTAAACTAACTGAATCGCAGGCTATCATTACATAAAGTGCAGCTGAACTGCATGATGCATGTCGGCGACTCGGCGGTGATGTCACCGGTGGGGGCGGGGCTTGGGTGGACGATACAACCGAATATTGCAATTATTAATAAAATATGTTTTACATATCGCCCAGCTCTACATCACAACTATAACGATAACAGCACACTGGCAAAGAGAAATTATTTAACTGGAACATTTATTCCAGCTGATGAAGGATCATTGACAGCCAATCAGAATCCATCCTGCTTTTAAGAGCTGGAACATTTAAAGCGACAGACGACTAAACTGCATCGAGTGCTTATATAAAACAGAACGATATCATCCGCTGGTTATCTGCGCTAAACTACACTGCTCTTGACTGAAAACATTCTGGAGCTTCAATAAGAAAATTTTATATTAATTAATTCAAACAGTGAAGACTATGCAGCATTTTATTTTTACATTTAATTTATTTCCCATTTCTTACTAAATGTTAAATAAACCTATTTTACATGTAAAATGTTATTTGTATAATAATTCGTATTTTTGTTATATTGTTTTTATCCTACTATTTCTAATTCGCTTCTTTAGTCTAATCTAGAATATTGTGATATATACAGGCCTTTATCATTATCATGAATGAAATGTCACCCAGCCATAGGCAGGTCTAATGCACACAACATATCAGATATCAGGTATGAATGTATCTATTACATAATTGTTGCATTTGTGTTTAGTTGGGTTAAACCTCTGTTCTTCATTGTCCCAGCTATATTGTTTTTTTCTGCTCAATGCGCATGTCCAAAAATGTTTTGTTATATGGTCTGACAGTCTGGCTTGTGTGTGTGTGTGTTTGTGCGTGTTGTTGATATTGACCAATTGTTCTATTTTATATGTTGGTTTAGTCATTTTTCTTATACATTCATATTAACATGCATGTACTATTTCAATCCTTTTATTTTGTCCAGGGTAAAATAGCATTTGGCTGATTCTGGCACATTATACATCTATTTATGTATTATTAGTGTGCATTGTCCCTGTTAAACAAACCTGAAATATAAAAAAAATAAATAGATTGAGACATTAAATTGAGCGGTCAGAACCGATTCAGAATTGTTGAAGACAGAATTGCGATTGATTGTCGATGTACAAAGCGAACATCAACACTTGTGCTTGAACAGCTGTTAGCTCTGAAACAAATGGCCTAGACTCCCGCGTCCACGGATAACCTGTTTAAATGTGGGACACGCACAAGCCACAAGCCCACTCCTGACATATTCAACACAGTGACTAAAAATATCTCCATCCAGCAGACTTGTTTTCAACTGCATCCTGAACAAACAAAGACTCATTGTTTGAAAGAGCTTGAAGGATCTCAGCTGGCCAACTAAACCCCCACTATCCCATTCCCATCATGCATCACAATCAACTCTACGGACGTGAGTTCAGACATCACAGCTGTAGTTCGGTTCTCTTGGTATGGGCCAAAAATGAAAGAGATCCAATTAGCCCTGATTCGCTTTGCATTCACACTGGCATTCTTTACACACAGATAACAGATTTACAACATATTTCACAAAAGAACATCCAGACCGAGGCGGCGGCGTTCTGGGCTAAAGCGCTCGTGTGTGTGCGCATTGTTCAACATGATGGGTACTTTAAATAGCTTGAAATGTGATTGAAATCAGACAAAAAAGGAAAGTCTTTTCCCCAAGAGCAATCAGCTAGACAGCTACATAAAAATTATTATTTATGACTGAGAACATTATAATTGTGTTTGGGACACTGATTTTACTGCAGAGACTTTTGTAATCAGGCTCTCAAAAATGATATATTTGAAAGCGATGTATTGGCCGATAATTGTAAGGAATTATCGGTTAACGGCTTTCAAATATAAGGAATTATCGGTTATCGGCTTTCAAATATAAGGAATTATCGGTCATCGGCTTTCAAATATAAGGAATTATCGGTTAACGGCTTTCAAATATAAGGAATTATCAGTTATCAGCTTTCAAATATAAGGAATTATCAGTTATCAGCTTTCAAATATTAGGAATTATTGTCATCGGCTTTCAAATATAAGGAATTATCGGTCATCGGCTTTCAAATATAAGGAAGTATCGGTTATCGGCTTTCAAATATAAGGAATTATCGGTTAACGGCTTTCAAATATAAGGAATTATCGGTTATCGGCTTTCAAATATAAGGAATTATTGGTTATCGGCTTTCAAATATAAGGAATTATCGGTTAACGGCTTTCAAATATAAGGAATTATCGGTTATCGGCTTTCAAATATAAGGAATTATCGGTTATCGGCTTTCAAATATAAGGAATTATCGGTTATCGGCTTTCAAATTTAAGGAATTATCGGTTAACGGCTTTCAAATATAAGGAATTATCAGTTATCAGCTTTCAAATATAAGGAATTATCAGTTATCAGCTTTCAAATATAAGGAGTTATCAGCTTTCAAATATTAGGAATTATTGTCATCGGCTTTCAAATATAAGGAATTATCGGTCATCGGCTTTCAAATATAAGGAATTATCGGTTAACGGCTTTCAAATATAAGGAATTATCGGTCAACGGCTTTCAAATATAAGGAATTATCGGTCATCGGCTTTCAAATATAAGGAATTATCGGTTATCGGCTTTCAAATATAAGGAATTATCGGTTAACGGCTTTCAAATATAAGGAATTATCGGTTAACGGCTTTCAAATATAAGGAATTATCGGTTAACGGCTTTCAAATATAAGGAATTATCGGTTATCGGCTTTCAAATATAAGGAATTATCGGTTATCGGCTTTCAAATATAAGGAATTATCGGTTATCGGCTTTCAAATATAAGGAATTATCGGTTAACGGCTTTCAAATATAAGGAATTATCGGTTATCGGCTTTCAAATATAAGGAATTATCGGTCATCGGCTTTCAAATATAAGGAATTATCGGTTATCGGCTTTCAAATATAAGGAATTATCGGTTAACGGCTTTCAAATATAAGGAATTATCGGTTAACGGCTTTCAAATATAAGGAATTATCGGTTATCGGCTTTCAAATATAAGGAATTATCGGTTAACGGCTTTCAAATATAAGGAATTACTGGTTAACGGCTTTCAAATATAAGGAATTATCGGTTAACGGCTTTCAAATATAAGGAATTATCGGTTAACGGCTTTCAAATATAAGGAATTATCGGTTATCGGCTTTCAAATATAAGGAATTATCGGTTATCGGCTTTCAAATATAAGGAATTATCGGTTATCGGCTTTCAAATATAAGGAATTATCGGTTAACGGCTTTCAAATATAAGGAATTATCGGTTATCGGCTTTCAAATATAAGGAATTATCGGTCATCGGCTTTCAAATATAAGGAATTATCGGTTATCGGCTTTCAAATATAAGGAATTATCGGTTAACGGCTTTCAAATATAAGGAATTATCGGTTAACGGCTTTCAAATATAAGGAATTATCGGTTATCGGCTTTCAAATATAAGGAATTATCGGTTATCGGCTTTCAAATATAAGGAATTATCGGTTAACGGCTTTTAAATATAAGGAATTATCGGTTATCGGCTTTCAAATATAAGGAATGATCAGTTATCGGCTTTCAAATATAAAGAATTATCGGTCATCGGCTTTCAAATATAAGGAATTATCGGTTATTGGCAAAAATGTTAATATTGGTGCATCCCTAAAAAAATGTGTAAAAATTCATGTAAATGTATTATAAATATTTGAAATGGTCCAGCCGTGGTGTGGGAAGTCCTCCTTTCGTTACAGAAGTAGGCCTAATTTTATTTTAGATAGACATTAGCTTTCACACATTAAACCCAATAAACGTTCCACATGTGCAGCTCACTCACACTGTACACAGCTTTTTACCATTAAGACACAATATCAGTAACAACAAAAAAAGGTATACAGTACGAGTTTTATGATCATAAATGACCTTTAAAGCAAATTCCCTGCACGGTTTTCTTCATCTGTGCGGATGAAATGTGTTTTCATGTTCACGAATGTGTAAAACGCAGATCATTGTCCCCAAAAGGGCTGTATGTGTGCAAGCCCTGATTGGCTCATCGTTTCAACAGAGCTTCTGCATTCAAGAACTATTTGCACAATAACGTTGCTTGTTTACTAGCTAAACTTCTTGAGAAATGTGGGACATACTGACAGATTCCAACGACAGACCGACTAAAAACCATCATGGTATTTCAGGAAAGTTTGGAAATGAATGAAATGGGAATTCACTGGTTTTAATATAAGCTTGCCAGTCACGACAAAACCTTTATGTTAAGAAGAAAAAACATAATACTCTCTTACAAAAATGCTTTTCCTAACTTTAAATGTACCAATTAACAGTTAGAAGAACCATTAATAAACAATTCAAAATTCTGTGAAGAAGTGCATCACTGATTAGTCGTCGACTCTCTTTTCATGACAAGTATCATGGCTGCTAGTGTGAAACAATCTCTTTTTTTCACCTAATAGATGTTGAAATTGTGTTTTGTGGTTTCATTTTATGAAGTTAGGGCAAACAAAGCATTTCAAATTTTAAAAGTCCCTCTAATGTCCTCATAGATGGGTCAGCTGGTGAGGAAGTGTTGCTCTGTCTCCACTTCTCTCTCTCTCACACACACACGGAGACTCGTTCCCAGCATGACGAGAGTGAGGCGTGTTTATCCACATTCTCATCATTCCTGCTCGGGCTGAAATTCGCTCGGCCGTTTAGGCGGGGACAAAAACTCCCGCAAATATTCAAAAGCAGGCCTGAGATATTTCACCACAACACACGAGCGAGACACACACAAGCATCATCATCTCATTCTGACACTGGACACAACTGATTTCGAGATATGATGACATCAGTGGGAATAAACGCACCAGCAGATGAAGAATATGATGTATATATATATATTAGTTTTAAGATTAGCAGAGTCCACACCACAACTATAACAATAACCACTCAGAAAAACAATATAGTTGAGATCACTTTCAAAACTGACAGCCAATCAGAATCCAGAGCTCAAGCATTTAAAGCAACAGACGACAAAACTGCAAAAAATAATAAAAAGTATGCATATAACGTTAGATTAGATAAACAATACAATAAACAGAACATTGTCGTGATGTATAATCATTACAGTTATCACGTTGTGAACGCACCGGAGTCATATGCTAACTCGCCACCAGAAAATTAAACTCACAGAAATTAAAATTTTAAAATTAAAATCAGTGTGAAGTTAAAATTCACTCTATATTTTCCAAATGCGCTTTATTTGTCTCCATTTTAAGCATTTCAACTTCCAATCAACAACTGATGCATGTCCCTGTGTGTATATGTAACCCACCCAATTAATTGAGGCTGTGTTGCTATGTATTTTCATGTATTTTTTTTTGTTTTGTTTTGTTTATATACATATTTTTTTTTCCTTGCCTAATGCATGAAATGTTCAGACATATGTTTTAGTTTTATTTTTATTTTAATTACTATTTTGTTTTTGCGGAGTGGTGAAAATAATTCATTGCGTCGATGGGTGCTGACGTCACATGCGCGCCAGATCATTGAAGAGAGAGACGTGAGCCACATGTGTGAGCTCTCGTTAATCAAATCCATCGTCATTAATATTGTTCTAAATCGATGTCTGAACTGTTTCATTGTATTAGGTAAGTCACAATTGGGTCATATTTTCATGAATAATGTTCAAGTTTGTGTTTGTTCATATAAGAAAATGTGGATGGTTAATGGTGTTTGTGATTGAGTATATAGTGTGCAATAGAGAACATGTAAAGCACTTATGCTGCAGTAGTATACTTGTTAAAAACTGGTTGCACATTTATGTGATGGGAATAATGTAAGTTTAAATATTATTGAATGTTAAATGCATTTTTGCGATGGATGCTGACGACACATGCGCGCCAGATCATTGAAGAGAGAGACGTGAGCCACATGTGTGAGCTCTCGTTAATCAAATCCATCGTCATTAATATTGTTCTAAATCGATGTCTGAACTGTTTCATTGTATTAGTTGGGATTGTTTCAACGCTCTGGGATCGTGTTTGAGTTGCGCCGTGAGGGAGAACGCGCTGGATTTCCACTGGAGGAATTGCGTCATCAGGGACTCACTCAAGGGACTCTTCACTCAAGAAACTCTTCACGTTCGGCTTTCATCACTGCACGGAGTTTAGTAGGCATTTACGCAAACAAACAAACCCAACTGAGTCATTTCCACTTTCACGCGAACTGAGTCATTTTCACTTTCACGCGAACTGAGTCATCTCCATCTTCTCAATGAACTGAGTCACATTTCGAACAAATTGAACCGAGTCACTTTACGAACAAATTGAACTGAGTCACATTCCAATGAAACTGAACTTAGTCATTTGCATGGCACTTATACTGCTGTGAACACGAACTGATTTTTCTTTATTTTTTATTTTATTTTTCTTTTATATATTTTAGTGTCCTTTGATGGTCATTGTTTTTTTTTTTTTTCTTTATTTCGAAATGGTGATTTGTCAAATGGGATTCTAATGTGATGTGATGTGTGAAAGCGATTCGTGCGCAATGACATTCAAGTAAACAGTTACTGTTCAGTGATCTGATTGACCTATCTGTTAATTCCTTTCATTATCATTTATTAATTCATTCTATTTTATATTGAAGTTTATTCATTGGTTTATTTAATATCATTTTCATTTATTTACTTTTTCCAGTTAGCACTACCGACATTAATTTAAACAAGTGCAGACACACATTTAATTTTTTTTTATTGCAAGGTGTGAGACCCCGAACCCGGGACTCCAGATACCATTATAAACTGTGAATTATAGGTATTTGGTGAGCTCAGACCCAAGTAGATATTTTTCCTCCTTTTCTTTTTGCGGTGTTAAATCCCACTAATGGGTTACATCCAAGAATAGAGAGAGAAAAATTTGGCGCCCAACGTGGGGCTGCGCTTGTTTGACAAAATCGGGTTTTAGTCCTAATTTTCAGAATAATTTTTTTTTCACAATGGAATTTTGCAAGCAGCATAATTTTGATCCTGAACGGTCTGTAATACTTACAAAAGTAGATCCAAAAACTACTCTTATGGACGTGAGGCGATGTTTTGATCATCTTGATGAGGTGAAGAAAGTTGAGTGGTTAGGTGACAAATTCACAGGAGAGCTTCTTTGCGAATTTCAGGAGGTTACTACCCCGTTAATAGCTGAAGAAGAGTATTTGAATGCAGATGGCCAAAATGTATGGGGTGTTGTGCCACTAGAGGGTAGGCAGCTCGACGATATGCAACCTCACCCTAGTTCCCCAACACCAATACAGAGTAAATACTCGGGTCAAACCTTGGATGATATGGCTGATCAGCTATTGGTGCAAATAGAGAGTTTGGCACAACTTCACTGTGTAGATGTAAATGAACTAAGCCAGCAGGTTGTGACTAAGCTTGCACACATAGCTGATGGTGTTGATAGGGGCCCCTCCACTTCAACCCCTGCTCCAAGAAAGTTTGGTAATGCAATGCCAGCAGCAACGCCTACTGTAGCCGCCAATTCGGCATCAAAAGTGTCTTTTGCAATTCGAACCGATTCACCTCCTGTGGGTAGAAACGCAACACACGAAACTCCTATCACTTTTACTATACCACAGGACGTACAGCGGGTAGTGGTGGAACATGTGGTGAAACATGACTCTGATTACCAGGGACATGTTCCCTTACCCCCTAAATTAAGAATGTTTTCCGGACATTGCCCCAAGCCTAGTGGGGAAGTTGATTTCGCCACGTGGCAATTGTACGCTAGGCAGCTACTTTCCGACACTTCTCTGATGGAGAGGCATAAGAGAAGGCACATTTTGGATAGTCTCCTTCCCCCTGCTCTTAATGTTGCGCTAGGAGTAGGTACAAATGCGCCACCAGAAACGTACGCACGGGAGCTAGATAAAGCTTATGGTAGTGTCACAGGGGGAGATGATCTGTACATTCAGTTTATCGAGACGCACCAAAACCGAGGTGAAAAGCCCTCTGATTATTTGAGGCGTCTTCATTCCTTGATGCAGGAGGTGGTTGAAAAGAAGGGAGTGGTTGGCAAACATTCTGACACTTTGCTTCTCAAGCAGTTCATCAGAGGGTGCTGGGATGATGTCCTGATAACGCAGTTGCGTCTTAAAGATTTGCTATCAGATTCTTTACATCCCGATTTGAGCTATTCCAGCTTGCTTTTCAAACTGAGGTCTTTCGAGCATGAGAAGCAGCTTAAAGAGAAACGTATGAATGTCCATTTATGCATGCCTCCTGTTAGAGCGCAGAGCCAAGTGCATGTTCTTGCTGACCAGGGATTTGTAGCAAACTCTGGGGAAGCACAAGTAAATCTGGCCTTGACAGAACGCATTAGAGAGCTTGAAGCTGAGGTAGCTAAAGCAAAAGCACCAAAGCCAGTTTCAGTGAAGAAACTGCCATATGATCAACACCAGTCAAAAGTGCCAAACAAGAAAGGGAGCAAAGAAGGGAAGTCCTCACGCCCTGTGCCTCAAACTCAAGCTAAGTCACTGCCCATGAGTGGATTTTGTTATCGCTGTGGTGAGGATTCTCATTATTTGCAACAGTGCACTAATCCAGTGAATGCAGCCTTGGTGCAGAAAAGGCTGGTGCAGAGACATGAGCAAAGGAGTCTTCCAAACAAAGTGACGACACCCGCTGCTCATTTAAACATGGAGTAGCCTCTGTTGTGGAACAAACAGAGGCTGGAGTTGTAAAAGGTTCCATAGAAAAGACAAACCAGGTTCCTAGGGGATTAGTTGGAGAACCTTGGGAAAGTCAGGCTTGGGTGGATGGAATTGAATGTTGTTGTCTAATTGACACTGGGTCACAGGTGACTTGTGTAGCTGAATCTTTCTACAAGCAGTGTTTACAGCATAGGGGTATTACCCCCATGGTAGAACTACTCCGGGTTGAGGGGGCTGCAGGGCAATTAGTCCCTTATCTAGGATACATTGAAATCGATGTCCAGTTTCCGAAGTCTGCTTGTGGAACAGATGCAGTGGTTGCCGTACTAGCGCTGGTCTGTCCTGATCAAACCTACAGTGCTCGGTCGCCCTTGTTAGTGGGTACAAATGTTCTCCGTCATCTTGTACAAGATTGTAACACGGTGCAGGAAAAGAATTACCTACCGCAAATGCCCATTAGCAGTGACTGGATGGCTGCTTATAGTACTTGTGAAGCTACTTCGACACCTTGTAAAGGGGCACAGTGCCTCACCCCAGTTAGACTGTCGGGTAAGAGATCTGTAACGATCAGTAAAGGTGAAAAGTGTGAAGTGACCGGGGTGTATCGGGCTAAAGATTTCGGCCAGAGCAAGACAATGATCATTGATGAACCAGTGATGCATCATCTTCCAGGTGGTTTAGTCGTGGAATGTAAGTTGATACAAGCTGAGGCTAGAGCTCGAAATAAAGTCAAAGTGGTCATTCGAAATGTTTCAGACCACAGTGTGACCTTGCAGCCAAAAGGCGTTCTCGCTGAGTGTTCAGTGGTGGAATGGATGAAGTCTCTGCCTATATTTGATAATGCTAGTACTTCTCAAACTACCACTTCTCTGATGGCAAGTCTTATGGTAAAGGCAGACGATCCTGTGGTTCTCGATTTTGATGGTTCCCCCATTTCTGAGGAGCTCAAAGCTCGCATAGTGGGAAGAATAAACCGTGAGGCATCAAGTGCATTTGCCAAGCATGATCTAGATGTGGGACGAGTGTCAGGCGTGGCACATAGGATAGAGCTAATTGAGCATGTTCCGTTCAAAGAGCGTACTCGTCGTGTCTCTCCAGCTGACTTTGAGGACTTAAGGAAACACTTGTTAGATCTGCTTGCTAGTGAGATTATAGAAGAATCAAATAGTCCCTACGCTTCACCAGTAGTACTGGTGAGGAAGAAAAACGGTGACTTGAGAATGGTGGTTGATTATCGCAAACTAAATAAGTTGACAAAGGGAGATGCATATCCTCTTCCCAGGATCGAGGAAACCTTTACATTGCTGTCAGGTTCGAAGTGGTTTACGGTCCTAGATTTAAAAAGTGGATATTACCAGTTGGAGGTGGAAGAGAGTGATCGCCCCAAAACTGCGTTCACTACGCCATTTGGAAATTGGCAATTTCGGCGTTTACCACAAGGGCTGACGAATTCTCCAGCCACTTTTCAGAGAACCATGGAGAAAGTCATGGCGGGTTTGAATTTGCAGGAAGTTATAGCTTTTCTTGACGACTTGATCATTTTCTCTGACACACTTGAAGAACATGAGGCTAGACTTATGAAGGTTCTCCAACGTATCTCCGCGTTTGGGCTTAAGTTAGCACCGTCCAAGTGTAAGTTCTTTCAAACTTCCGTCAGATATCTAGGGCATGTTATTTCTGCGCAAGGCATACACCCTGACCCAGACAAGATTTCTGCTTTGACAGAATGGCCCATCCCAAAGACTGTCAGAGATTTGAGGTCATTCCTAGGCTTTGCTGGGTATTACCGGCGATTCGTTGAAAGCTACTCCCAGATAGTTAAGCCTCTGAATGCGTTATTACAGGGTGAATTCTCTACTAGAGGACGGTCAACATCATCTTACCGTGTTAGGAGTAAAGCGCAATCTCTAGCTGGGAAATGGGATAATGAGTGTCAAGTTGCTTTTGACACTATCATTCAAAAGCTCACAACAGCGCCTGTTTTAGCTTTTGCAGACTGGAAGTTACCATACATTCTACACACTGACGCTAGTGTCACTGGCATAGGTGCTGCTTTGTATCAAGTTCAAGATGGAAAGACAAGAGTGATCGCCTATGCCAGTCGTGGTCTTTCTAAGAGTGAGAAAAACTACCCAGTGCACAAGCTAGAGTACTTAGCACTCAAATGGGCTGTGTGTGAAAAATTTCACGATTTCTTGTATGGCACAAAGTTTACCGTGCTAACAGACAACAATCCATTAGTGTATGTGCTCACTACGGCTAAATTGGATGCGGCTGGCCATAGGTGGCTCGCGGCTCTGTCTATGTATGATTTTGATATTAAGTACAGAGCGGGCAAAACTAATGTCGACGCGGACGGGCTGTCTCGTCGTCCTCAAAAACCACTTATGGATGATGAGGAGGCCATACAGATCGACGAACGAGTAGCAAACTTGATAAGCAGAGCAGAATGTGCAGCAAGTGAGTTTGAAAACATCGAACATCAAGCAATCAAAACGGTGTGTTTGCGACATTCAGTGTGTTGCGAGACGCATGTCGTACAGCCGTGTGATGAGGGAGACCTGCTGGAAGGCAGCGTCATCTCGAATCCCGCTGTCGAGATGCTTCTTTGCAATGATGATGTGGTTCCTGATGATTTGATAGAACCTGAGCACTGGCCTGGACAGACTGCTTTACCCAGTATGACTCCCGCAGATTGGTACCAGTTACAGAGAGAGGATGTAGCCATCGGAAGGATAATTGCCCTTGTGGAGTCTGGAGAAACTTTAGCTCATGCGGATAGACTAAAAGAATCTAAAGAAGTGAGTCTGATGCTGAGGGAAAGGCCTAGACTAAATTTAGTAGATGGCGTTCTGTATCGTACAGTATCTGATCAGTATGGACAAAAATACAGGCAGCTGGTGGTTCCCCCGAGTCTTAGAGACAGGGCTCTTGAAGGAGTTCATGACGAGACAGGGCACATGGGGTATGAGAGGACACTGGAGCTCGCAAGGGGCAGATTTTATTGGCCTAAAATGGCAGAATATGTGGAGAAAAAGTGCAGGACTTGCGAGAGATGCGTCAAGAGAAAGGCTCGTGCACAAAGAGCTGCAGAACTAGTGAACATCAAAGCTTATTCTCCCTTGGAATTAGTTTGTATTGACTATCTTTCATTAGAGCCAGATTCAAATGACACCCGCAACATATTAGTCATTACTGATTTTTTCACTAAGTTTTCTTGGGCATTTCCAACCAAAGACCAAACAGCCAAAACGGTGGCCTCGGTGCTGTGGGAAAATCTGATTTGCAGTTTTGGTTTTCCTAAGAGAATACATAGTGATCAGGGGGCAAATTTTGAGTCCGATCTTGTGAAAGAGTTGTGCACACTAGCAGGAGTTAAGTCCCGCACTACACCTTATCACCCGCGGGGAAACCCAGTAGAAAGATTTAATCGAACCCTACTGGATTTACTGGGAACCCTTAGTGATAAAAAGAAGGAACATTGGAGAAAATATGTCCGTCCTGTAGTGCATGCGTACAATTGCACTAGAAATGATGCGACTGGTGAGACTCCTTTCTTTCTTATGTTCGGACGCCAACCTCGTCTCCCAATTGACCTTTGCTTCGGGATTAACCCAAAGGGGCATAATTCCAAAACGCATACTCATTATGTCAGTGAGTTGAAACGAAGGTTGAGGTACGCTTATCAATTGGCAGTTCAAAATGCGGAAAAGAGGCAATTGATGAATAAAGCTAGATGGGATAAGAAAGTGACTGCTGCTACAGTAGAAGTTGGCGATCGCGTTCTTGTAAGAAATGTTAACATCCGGAGAAAGCACAAGATTGCAGATCGTTGGGAATCCACCATCTATGTGGTGGTAAAGCAGCCTAATGCAGAGATCCCCGTGTATGTTATTCAGCCTGAGAACTGCGAAGGCCCTGAGCGTGTCCTGCACAGAGATCTTTTACTTCCATGTGGGTTTCTTCCAACGAGTCATGATGAGATTGATGAGGCTCCGGTTGTCGAAGGAGCAGTTACACGCAGGAGGCGTAAACTTGAGTTGGAAGGGGATATGGAGGCTGAATGTTGTGATGAGAGTGTGGAAATTGAAGGTCACAATATGTCTCTGAATCCTTATGCCCCAGAGTTCCAGTTGGGGACAGTCTTGCAAGAAGTCTCTGAACCTTTTGTATCTCACAGTTTGTTGAATGAGCATGAAGTTGAAATTCAGAAAGGTGATTGGCAAGGCACTCAATCTGTTGAAAACAATGTGGATGATGTTAATGAGACTGTAATCCAGCAAGATGTCTCGCCCTTAGAGGATGATGTCAATGAGGTGTCAGTTCATCCCGATGAGTTGAGTGCTGAAGGGAAACTTGATTCTCATGTTGAGTTAAGGAGGTCCCAAAGAGAGAAAAGACCCCCAAGTAAATTGAAAGATTTTGTTTGGAAAGCACAATGTGGAAAGCAGAGTGTTCATGTAGAACCCAAATCAAGTTATTTTAGCCAAGTACTTGAAATGATGCAACAACAGATGAGAGTGCAACAAACTCAAAGTGAATTGTTATTTAGCCTTGTGGGTCATGTATCTAATTAAGTATCTGATGAGGACATCAGAGTTTCAGCAGGGGAGGATGTAACCCACCCAATTAATTGAGGCTGTGTTGCTATGTATTTTCATGTATTTTTTTTTGTTTTGTTTTGTTTATATACATATTTTTTTTTCCTTGCCTAATGCATGAAATGTTCAGACATATGTTTTAGTTTTATTTTTATTTTAATTACTATTTTGTTTTTGCGGAGTGGTGAAAATAATTCATTGCGTCGATGGGTGCTGACGTCACATGCGCGCCAGATCATTGAAGAGAGAGACGTGAGCCACATGTGTGAGCTCTCGTTAATCAAATCCATCGTCATTAATATTGTTCTAAATCGATGTCTGAACTGTTTCATTGTATTAGGTAAGTCACAATTGGGTCATATTTTCATGAATAATGTTCAAGTTTGTGTTTGTTCATATAAGAAAATGTGGATGGTTAATGGTGTTTGTGATTGAGTATATAGTGTGCAATAGAGAACATGTAAAGCACTTATGCTGCAGTAGTATACTTGTTAAAAACTGGTTGCACATTTATGTGATGGGAATAATGTAAGTTTAAATATTATTGAATGTTAAATGCATTTTTGCGATGGATGCTGACGACACATGCGCGCCAGATCATTGAAGAGAGAGACGTGAGCCACATGTGTGAGCTCTCGTTAATCAAATCCATCGTCATTAATATTGTTCTAAATCGATGTCTGAACTGTTTCATTGTATTAGTTGGGATTGTTTCAACGCTCTGGGATCGTGTTTGAGTTGCGCCGTGAGGGAGAACGCGCTGGATTTCCACTGGAGGAATTGCGTCATCAGGGACTCACTCAAGGGACTCTTCACTCAAGAAACTCTTCACGTTCGGCTTTCATCACTGCACGGAGTTTAGTAGGCATTTACGCAAACAAACAAACCCAACTGAGTCATTTCCACTTTCACGCGAACTGAGTCATTTTCACTTTCACGCGAACTGAGTCATCTCCATCTTCTCAATGAACTGAGTCACATTTCGAACAAATTGAACCGAGTCACTTTACGAACAAATTGAACTGAGTCACATTCCAATGAAACTGAACTTAGTCATTTGCATGGCACTTATACTGCTGTGAACACGAACTGATTTTTCTTTATTTTTTATTTTATTTTTCTTTTATATATTTTAGTGTCCTTTGATGGTCATTGTTTTTTTTTTTTTTCTTTATTTCGAAATGGTGATTTGTCAAATGGGATTCTAATGTGATGTGATGTGTGAAAGCGATTCGTGCGCAATGACATTCAAGTAAACAGTTACTGTTCAGTGATCTGATTGACCTATCTGTTAATTCCTTTCATTATCATTTATTAATTCATTCTATTTTATATTGAAGTTTATTCATTGGTTTATTTAATATCATTTTCATTTATTTACTTTTTCCAGTTAGCACTACCGACATTAATTTAAACAAGTGCAGACACACATTTAATTTTTTTTTATTGCAAGGTGTGAGACCCCGAACCCGGGACTCCAGATACCATTATAAACTGTGAATTATAGGTATTTGGTGAGCTCAGACCCAAGTAGATATTTTTCCTCCTTTTCTTTTTGCGGTGTTAAATCCCACTAATGGGTTACATATATATAAATCAAAATTTGAGAAAAGGCCATTTATGGTGAACTTGTCGTCTGCTTCATCAGAAACTATTTTTATTTTGTTATTATTCCCAACCACCGCCAAAGGATTGTGGGATATAATAAGTGACATGAAAAACTGAAGCAGAATAATGAATTTCGGGAAATAATCATTGGATTAATCTTCTCTTAATCTTCTTCATCTTCATGAAAGCAGCATTACCATCTCTCAGACACAATCACAGCGTTTCACCAACACATTTCACCATCATCTACATAAACATCAATCTGGGGATGGGGGAGTGTTTCGAGAAAAATGTTGTAAAAAAAATAATAATAATTAAATAAATATATTAAAACAACCAATAGTAAAATATATAGAATTTTGATTTGAAAAAAAAAAAAGTAGATGCATATAACGCTAGATTAGGTAAACAATGTGAGTAAAATAAACATTAAAATATGTAAACAATAAAATTTAATTGATTTAAATAAATCTTAACAGACTCTTCAATATATTCGAATAATGCTTTAAACTGGTACTAATATATATATATATATATAGAGAGATTTTTATAGATTTTAAATATATTGAAAATATAAGTCTTAAGATGGAGGGGCTGTCTCCCAAGGATGATCACGATAATATTTCAGAATAATGCTTTAAACTGGTAGCCCTATTATAACATTTTTGTATTGTGTATGCTATTTAAATGGGTACGAATTGGGTTTTATACACACACACATATTTTTTTATATATTTATTCTCTTTATCTTAAGATGGAGTCTGTGTCTCCAGGGGATGACCATATTCGGTGTACCGCGGCCTCTCGGAGATTGGAAACCCCCTGGCCTACAAAACCCCATCATTTACACCACAAACACATAATACGGCAGCGTTCCGCGGGCGTTGATAATAATCGCGTCGCGGCGCGTTGGTATCGCAGTGGTGTCCGTTACCTCTCTCAGCAGCTCGAGCTCCTGACGCACGCTCTCGCACTCCGCCTCCAGCTCGTCGTACCGCAGCTTGAGCTGCTGCTTCTCCTCCAGCACCGCGAGCCCGTACTCCGCCGCCTGGATCTTCTCCTGCGTGGTCTCGGCCAGTTCCCGGGACAGCCGCTGCACCTCCTCCGACTCCCGCGACGCCCCGATCCACTCGCGCTGCTGCTCCTCCGCGGACATCATCTTTAACGGCAGTCGCGCTCAGATCCTCCCGTGCGCGCGCTGCATGACCGTGATATATTCCTGCTCGGGAGCGGGTGATGGATGAGGAGCGTGTGCTTTTATTCCTCCATGACCGCGGATCGATCAGCTCCTCTCCGCTCCGCTCCCCCTCAATAACACGGAGAGAGGAGAAGAGGCTGTAATCTACCGAAGGATCTGTCGGAATGGAGGACTCCTTCTTGGGCTTTTTAATGGGAAATGTAGTTTATTTCATCCGCTTTTGCGAGGTCACAAATGGAGCAAAAAACTCAAATCCCATGACTCACTGCGGTTTGACAGTTAGGATACCGGAAGCCAGGATGAACCGGCTCCCTGCGCGTGACGTGGAGATCTCCGTTGACTTCAGATATTTATTTTATCTACTAATGTGATGTTATTATAACTTTTATTATAGCTTTTGTTATTATAACAGTTTCTACAACAGATTTGAATAGCCACTGAAATAATGTGGGTTAATGAGGGAAAGTGTGCTGTAAATTACAAGCAATCAGAATGATGTCATAGACTTTAACGGTCCGTTCACACTCAAACCCGTAACGTTTTAAATCCTCCTTTCACACCAAGTAACTTACTATTAAAAAAACAAAACAAAAAAACAAAGAATGAATCGTTGACGACATTTCCGACTCCTTCACATCCAAAGCGAGAGGAAAACAGGCTCTTACTGCATCGGACGTGTTTGAGATCACGAAATGAATCTCTGAGAATTTCTCCTGATTTAATTTGAATAGGGATAAGACTGAAATCATCGGAGTGTGTCAACAGCGCCATCTGGTGCTCGTGACATGTACAACAGTCAAATGTAATGCCTGCAAATACACATACTGCATATTTCATCAACTGGAAATATTCTTTGGTGTTCTCTAGGGATTCATTAGCATACTTTTACGGTATTGTAAAGGATTTGAAAACAAATGTATCATAATTATTGTATAATTACTACATAGTATCACAAAATTCCCCCTGTGGTGAAAATCCAGCATTTAAAGGCACAATATGTACGATTTTTTTCGTAAATGAGTGACTGCGTGCGTGAGGGAGTGACTGACTAAGTGTGTAAGTGAGGTAATGAGTGACTGACAGTGTGTAAGTGTGTGAAAGACTGAGTGTGCAAGTGAGGGAGTGAGTGACTGAGTGTGTGAGAGTGAGTGACTGACTGATTGTGTACAGTAAGTGAGGGAGTGACTGACTTTAAGTGAGGGATGAGTGTATGAGAGTGAGTGAATGTGTGTGCAAGTGACAGAGTAACTGACTGACTGAGTGTGTGAGAGAGAGAGTGACTGAGTGTGTGTGTGTGAGAGTGATTAAGCGACAGTGTGTGTGTGAGACTCAACTGTCTTCTGATCACATTATAAATTAGCATGTGACCTTGTGCACTAAGAATACAGTAATAGTTTGATCACAGCTCCACCTACAGACCAAACCCGTGTACAACCTTCAGTGTCTCTCCTTTCAGGAATCCTGCAGAAAATCATCAATTCATTATAAAAAAAAAAGGGAGAAACAGCGTAAGATCGTCTCAAACTGCTTTTATTACATCTTAAATAACAGTACATTTTAATATAGTTTCTATCTTGCATCCAGCTTTCTGTTGTACACTGACTTTAAAATTAAATACAAAAGATGTATAAGGGGACAGTGGGGGGAGGGGAGGGGTTATCCGTGTGGAGAGAGGACAGGGAAGAGAAGAGAGGGAGAAAGAAAAGCAAATTTAGTTCTTTTTTTAGTCTTTTATTTTTCTTGCCGACTCCAGGCCTAACGCACAACGACAGCACTCTTTTGTTTTTGTACAGAATGTTGCAGAGAAATAACAGAATGGAAGAAATGCCACTACAGCGAAGGATACATGTCGAGAGGAAATGACAAAAAAAACGTCTGCCGTTCAGATGCTGCGTTACTTTTTTCCTTTTTTATTAAAGAACAGAAAACCTGTTTGTTACAAAATGTCTCTAGCACTGTCTTCGTGTCGGAAATTTTTCTTTTGCTACACAGAGAGAGAGATTTCTTTGTTCTAGTTATTTGAGAGTGTGTTTTTGTACAGGGTGTGTGTGTGTGTGTGTGTGTGTGTGTGTGGGGATTCACAAACTCTCCATGGACAGAACAACTCACCATTCATTTTTGTGATCAACATGTTTGCTTCTCTTAAGTGCATAGCTTTAAAAGTTAAACTAAGTTGTGTATGCACAGAGTAGCAAAAGAAAAAAGTAAAATAAATACTGGTGATCTAATAAACAGGTTATTATTAAAAAAAAAGAAAAAAAAAAAAAGAAGAAAACATCAAGGACTTAGTTCCATATGCACCTCTTTTAAGCAATTCTACAGCATGCGATTCTACGAGTTTCCCACCCATGGCAGACAACCAAAATAAGATTTTTTTTTGTAAATTTTTTAACTTAAAAAGTTTTCAATATCATTATTTTCAAACATTGATTTATACAACATGTCATTCACAGAGTAGTAACTGTTTTCCAAGCACAGAACGAGCACCTCTGTTGAAACCAAAAAATAAAATAAAATAATGAAGAACCGTCCACCCCTCCTTCAACATCCTCCACATCAAAGAGAGAAAAATATAAAATAATAAAATGATTAAAATGATTGGTTAATCTTCACTGAATTACTCGTCATTTTCCACACACGAAAAAGCATGAGCGGAAGTATGGTTAAAATTGACATGGTTTCATCGAGCATTCGTCATCATGAACAGCACGTGCTTGGTTAGTTGACGTTTTTGAAAAATTGTATTACTTGTGCAAACAAAAAATGTGTTAATCAAATTTCCCAGGATTAAATATACAGGCCTGATAGCAGCTAATGGACCCCTGATCAAATCCTTTACGTAAAGACGGATTTTAACAGTTTTAACTACCAATTTGATCCCAAAATATTTCAAAACTAGAAGAGAAAAGCACATGTGCGATCCTGACTGGGGCAAAGAGGTCCAAAAACGGCCCATAAAGCTATCGAGCAAGAAAACACGCCTGCTTTCAACGCTAAAGAGAGATGACGTTAGCATAATGACGGAGCAGTGGAATGAGTGTCTTTATGTCTCAGAAATGGTCCCAGAAGGATGCACAATTATCAACTTTAATCCCCTTGCCAACTACAATCTAGCTGAGTGTAACATTGTGCTCTTTTTCTTTTCCAAAGGAGATATTTTTGCTCTTTTGCCGTGTACAGATGTCGGGGGTCAGTTCTGTTGTGTTTGAGAAGGAGAGAGGAGAATAAAATCGAACATTTTCATTTTGGAATGGTCTTCCAGTCAACCTTAGAGTCCGGATGCGATCTGGGAAGAGAGGAAAGGAAACGTTTACTTTAAAATCGAAATATTTTTTTTCTACTTCAGTACACTTGATTAAGTGTCACGCCTCCTTTTTTGAATAAACGTGAAAAATCTGAACGTCGATGGTTGTTTGCAAGAACGCTTTAAAATACAGACGTAAGATTGGTCGAAGTGAATCTTTGTAGAAGTGAAATAAAAAGTTTGAATTTATTCAAATGTAACAAATTATTCATTTTAAATGAAATAATTTTTTTTCAAACCTGGTGGACGCAAGAAAATCAAAGCCGAAACTCTGAACAAGTCATGTTTTGAATTTTAGCTTGATTTCTCCAAAAGTGAAGATGACACGGGGTTAAACAGACTGGGATTAGCACTGATTATCAGGATGCTTCATTCAATACACACACACACACACACACTGTATTGAATGGTTTATGTACCGATATATCAATGCATGCGAATTAAAGGGCGATTACTCACACTCAAATAGATGACATATCTACAACTTATTACAATACACACACACTGTCATTATTCATCAGCTTGGTTTTCATTTACTGCGAGCCACATTTATCAGAAGAGGATCTATTTGGGGTCCTGATGATGTTTTCGGGCTCTACTAGAACAGGTTTTCCTGCTTAAATGATTATTTCCCCATATTGTCCATTGTTGCGGCTCTTCTCTTCCCAGTCTGTCAGTATCAGTAACGCTCCATTTTCATAAGTGCCAGTTTAACACACTACTGACCAACTCAACCAGGCCCCGCCCCTTTATTCTGCACATTAATTATTATAATGAGGAGTGTTCATTCCCGGAAGAATCTTAAGACTACAATGGAGGCGTTTCAGGAGTTCAGAAACACTGACACTCATATAGAGAAGAACTGCATTCATGCTCAAACACACTAAAGCGAGATGTGGAGAGCATCACTGGTCCTCAATGTATTGCCTTTTGACGTTAATCATCTAATTAGGTTATATCTTGATTTCCTGTCCTAAATTTAAGACATCTCAAACAATTTAGACTTTTCTTGCACCATTTAAGGCTTGTAACTGAATTGATGTGTTTAATGACAGCAGAGGGCAGTAGAGATGTGCATGTGTGCTGATGATGGACAATGATGTTTTGAGCAGTGTTGGGTAAGTTACTCTAAAAAAAGTAATTGATTACCTCTTCAACAGTGTAATTAGATTACTGTACTAATTACTCGCTCTAAAAAGTATTTAATTACTTTCAAAACCCCATATCAATCTCATCCAGCTGAATAATACAAGGATAGACATTAATCTGTTTTAATTCTTTGAAATAAATACTATAAAGTTGCATGAATTATCCTTAAACTGACCATGGTGGAGAAGGTTACATTATAAAACCATACTTTTTAGCATCAGACAATACATTTTGATGTTAATCCCACTATTGTTTTATGTCTGATCACATGGCATTTCACACTTTTTTCAAACATATTTTACAATAATTCATACGAAATTTAGACACCTCATAAAATGCATACGAATCGCTGCGAGATCGGATTGATCTACACACAGTATTTACCTCAATTACATCAGAAGTAACTGAAGAGTAAATGAAGAGTAATCCCTTACTTTACATTTTCAAGGGAAAAGTAATTAAATTACAGTAACTAATTACTACTTTACGTGGAGTAAGGGGCGTGACCTTGATATCGCAGCGTCGCTTCACGCTCACCACTGGTCAAGTTTGACGAGTTAAACGAGATGTGGCCGAAACTGACCCGTTTACCTTGCGGCTTTAATTCCAGATCTTCAGGAAACTATCCCAGGAGCCAGTAGCCACAGCCATCCCATCATCAGTGACGCCCAAGCAGCTGACGCGGTTATCGTGACCCGCCAAGACCCCTGCAGACACACAACATGCACACGTCACTTATGTTGGAGAATTCTGCTTGTCCTATGTACATGTGAAAGAAGCGTGCATGTGATGTAATGCCAAACAGAAAAAAACTAGGGTCATAGGGCACATGAGGACAGGGACGAGAGAGTGGAAAAGTACCCAAAAAACACTTGTAGCACAGATGCAGGTGTTGGGAGAGAAACAGATTGTATACAATGTAACAATGTGCCACTGGGATAAGCGTACTGAAACAAGGAGCCCATAGTGTAAAAAGACACTAATACAGATGTCCATTTTTTTTTTTTAAGAAATGATACGCATGCGCAAAGAAGGTTGCCCCAATAAAATGATGATGCAGGTGTTTTTAAAGAGAGAAATGATAACGATTCAAGCGCTAATTGATTAATTAACAGACCATTGTAAGATCAGATGGCCAGCTGGCATCTCACTTTACTGAACTGCTCAATAAAGTTACTTCTTCTGAGACCTGAAACCTCGACTCTGAGCAATTTCTTCAAGACCTGAACCAGACTTTGAATTGGGAAATCTGCCACACACACCTGACGGGGTTCCCCACGTCCTCGCACTCATTTCACATAAATGATGCAACTGTCATTAGGGTGTTTGGATTATAAAACAACGTCATGCGTAAATACACTACCGGCTAAACGATTCTTAAAATGGTTCTCACCAAGAAATGCAAATATATTATTGCTCCGCTCTTTATATAAAGTTTATATTAAATATACAGTATACTAATGCAGGGCGATATATACAAGGGTGGTCAAAAGTTTGAAATAATTACTATAAGTATATATTTTTTTAAATGTTTCTGCTCAGCAAGGCTGCGTTTATTTGATCAAAAATTCAGTAAATTTTGTTAAATATCATTACAATTTAACTGTGAATATATAGTAAAGTGTAATTTATTCCTGTGATAAAGCTGTATTTTTCAGCATCATTACTCCAGTCTTCAGTGTCACATGATCCTTCAGAAATCACTGAATGCTCAATTTGATGCTCAAGAAAAATGTATGATTATTATCAATATGGAAAACAGTTGTGCTGCTTCAATTTTTTGATGAATACAGTTCAGTTTCCTCAAAAATCTGAAGCAGTACAGCTATATACTGCAAGTTTAACTTATGAATAAGACGTTCTGCTCTGCTTTTTAAGGCCTACATTTGTGTAAGTGCGAATTAAGACTTTCGAATGGTGAGACTTTCTTCACTAGCTTCATCATCATCAGTATTTCTAAAGTTGTTATCCATGCAGACCATCTGTCACACTGACCTGCGCGGTCGGCTTTGAGAGCGTCCCACACGTTGCAGTTGAAATCGTCGTAGCCGGCGAGCAGCAGGCGTCCGCTTTTGGAAAAGGCCACGGAGGTGATCCCACAGATGATGTTGTCGTGAGAATAAACCATCAGCTCCTGATCGGCACGCAGGTCAAACAGCCTGCAGGTGGCGTCGTCCGAGCCCGTGGCGAACGCATTCCCGTTGGGGAAAAACTGAGAGGAGAAAACCAGGTTACTAACCTCACGTGGAACACGCGCGTGTATTTCAGCGAGTGCACGCGGGTGCCGCTTACACAGATAGCGTTGATGTCGGACTCGTGGCCGGTGAAGGTTTGTCTGCACATGCCTTCTCTGACGTCCCACAGCTTGGCAGAGGCGTCACACGCCCCCGACACAAACAGACGGGTGTCTGGGGCCAGAGACAGTGACATCACATCACCGGTGTGACCAGCGAACGTGGTCGTCTGCTGCCCGGTCTCGATGTCCCACAGAGCACTGAAACAAGCAACACACAAAACAACGCATGAACTTACACTGTTCCGGTCATTGTGAAATAATAATTAAATCACACCTTTCAATATAAGATTTATAAGATTTCATCTTTACAACGAAGCTGAACAGCCGAAATGCATTATTATCCTGTTATCACTGTAAAGCTTCTTTGAATCTGTATTGAATAAAGCGCTGTGGAAATAAAAGTGACTCGACTCGCAAATGTCTCATTTACTTTAGATAAAAACTACAAATTGTAAGATGTATACTAAGAATTGTGAGAAATAAAGACAGAATTGTGTCAAACTCCCGATTACAGAATTTGCAAGGGAAATCAGAATTGAATTGAAAGTCCGAATTATGCTATTAACTGAATTGCGAGAAAATTACTGATTGCGGCTCAGAATTGACAGAAAAGTCAGAATTGAGATTGCGAGTGAAAAAAAAGATATATAAACTTGAAATTGCAAGAAAAGTCAGAATTGAGTTATAAATACTGAATTGTGAGGAAAAAAAGTCTAAATTGAAAGATAAACTCGCAACTGCAAGAAAAAAACGGTCAGAATTGTGTTAATAACTTATGATCGTGAGAAACAAAGTCAGAAAAGCAAGTTATAATCTAAATCGCGAGGAATTGCTAGGAAAAAAGTCGCACAATTTTGCGATTGCAGCGCGAAAAAAATCTGAATTGTGTGTTATTAACTCGTGATTGTAAGAAAACAAAGTCAGAATGACAAGTTAAACTGAATTGGAGGGAAAAAAACTATAAACTTGCAATTGTAAGGAACAAAAGTCAGAATCGTGAGAGGTCGCAATCACGTTTTTTTTCCCCTCATGGCAGAAACACGCTTGCGGTTTTCAAATATTTATTTCCATTTATGATTATTTGTCTTGTAAAATGGCCCGTTGCAAATAACTGAATGCTACTATAAGATGCGTTCAATGAACAGACGAATTTACAAGAACATCAGTTTCAACCTATAGTCTCTATATAAGCACTGGCCGAACATATATATTCAAGTATGTGAACAGTGCCACCTCCACAGATAAACTACAGTGCTGATTAGTTCTAAAGCAGTGCCCGAACTCACCAGGTGGTGTCGCCTGAGCTGGTCACGATCTGGTTATCATCCAGAAAACGGCAGCAGGACAGATAGCCTGAGTAAAGACAGCAGTGCGACATCAGGAATGAGAGCAGAACACAAACACCAAGGGTCAAGTGGAGACACCATTAGGGCTGGGTATCGATTCACATTTCAATTTCGATTCGATTTCGATTCACAAGCTCTCAGTTCGATTCGATTTCGATTCTCGATTCAATTTTCGATTTCGATTCCTGATTTGATTCTACTATAATGAAGATGTAATATAAATCCTATATTTATAAAAAAGAACAGTGGACATAAGTTTACTAGTGGTTAATTAATACAAGGAAATTAAGAGCCATAAACCTGTATATAAAACTCTTTTTATTTTAGGTACACTAAATGCATACAAAGAATAAACAGGATTTTGATGCAATATACAAAAAAAAGAGTTGCACAGCTTGATCAAACAGTATCATGTTATTTTATGTTTAAGATAGATATAGATAAATAAATATATAAATAATTAGACATTTTTTTTACATTGATCTTACCTAAATGGTAATGTAATTTTTTGTTTATTTTTGTTTTAAGAGTTTATGCATGGAAGCTTGATTTCAATCTTTGAATTAAATTGAAAAAAGTAGCACAAATAAATACAGTAGAATAAAGACACAAATTAAGAGACATTTTGGGGTAGTTTTTTTTGGGTATGTCAGAAATACTACAGAAACTGACTAAAGTAATCCAATGTAAAATAACACTGGATAGTCTTTTTAGTCCAGACTGAATTAAATACAAAGGCTATTAATTCTGATTGCTTACAATTAATACTATATTCTGTTGTTATGACAACAGAATTAATGACTGACACAAATGGCTGCGTTCACTTTAAAAACTAGTGCGCAAATTCATTACTGTTTCATTAACTTTCTGTCACACGCGTTTAATGCTAATTTAAGACATTACCGACTGTCTTTAGGAGGTTACTCACCAAGACCAGAGTTTTGACATAATGTCGCGTGTTTTAACTGTTAAAGTGATATAATCCAGGGATAAAACTTTTGTTTCTGGCGAGCTGTTTGTGAGGCAGTGAAAGACATCTCTGGGAGTGCGCGAGCACGGGATGGTTTAACATTGCTTGTAAAACTTAAAAAGACGTGAAAATGATAAACGTTAGTTACGATGTTACGATGCAATGCTGGCCCGATTGTTAAGTGAATATTCCGTCATGTCCCGACTCCTAAACGCGTGTGTGTATCGACAGCTGCAGCGCTTGGCGCTTGCCTAGTGCAGGGAGAAGATGCAGCACCGCGTCCGCGAGCCCTTTACATGTAAAAAATCGATTCGTGGCCGTTGAGAATCGATTTTGAATCGAACACATTTTAAAAAACAATTAATCGAAAAATCGATTTTTTTGCCCAGTCCTAGACACCATTGTGTGAGAACGCTTACCTGTGTGTCCAGCCAACTCACGGCTGACACGCACGTTCCCCTCGCGGGTTTTTAGGTTGTAGATGGAGCAGATGTTGTCCAAGCCTCCGCAGGCCACGTAGTTCCCAGACGGGGCGTAAGCACAAGTCATCACCCACGAGGAGCGCAGGGGAATAGCGTGCACCTACACGTCAAAGAGATTTAGCTTTCACACGTTGAATCAAATGTTAAAATACTGTAGACTCAGAACCACGAGAAGTGGATCAAAACCTGCAACACCCGTACTCATTTCAGGACAACTTTAATCCGCTTCAACAGTAGTTGACAGATGATTTATGAGAATATAACAACAGGTTTGCCGGCTCTACTCGTGTCATTGCACAATCATCACAAGAACGAAAGGAATTTAGATCTTGGTCTCTTTCCACGAAGCAATTCTGGTTCCTTTAGAAGCTGCAAGTGTGACATATTTGAAGGTAATGCAAATCATTTCTGCCAAATACTGAGGTCACGCCCCCATTTAGAGTCGTCAATAGATACTGAAAGGATAAAAATAAAAAGCTCCGACACAATTAAGTAGCTGCTGATGCACACGTGTCTGAGGTTCCCATTTACAGTGAGCATTGTAGCCAATCGTTGGAGTGCATGAATTGACCAAAATGTGTACAAAAAAGTACAGCGATTGGACAATGAAACTGAAACACAGTCTTATAATACCACAACCCTTTATTAGTAAGGTGTAGGACCTGCTTCTGCAGCCGATACAGCAAAAATATTCAGATTTATAAAACCTGCACAAAATTCCCTTTGTAATCCCTATATAATAATTGTGTGTTTGTGCGTCTCCATGAAATGACCATATATGAGCTTACAACGCCTCGTTTTACTAAGTATATCCTCATTTGCATATGCATATTCATCCTCGTGAGACCATGTTCAACGGTACAGACATTAGGAAAATATGAGATATGGATGTGCGTCACTTTACATTGCTAAAAATCATTTAGTAGCCGAATTAATCGAATAGTATAAAACGCATTTCAGAGAACGTTTTTCTCAATCTTTTCCACTGGCCAAATAGTATTTTTAATTGCTTTATATTTGTAAATGGAAACAGATAGGCCTTTATTGATCATTATTTGTGTAGTTAAAACATTAAAACACGGCATGCCACAGGAAAAGTGTTCAAAAGCATCACATCCACTTCACATATTTCTATTTATTATAATATAATTAACTTCTCGGTAATGATATCATGTAATTTAAGAGCTCAACTCCATTAATGAGGCTGGGATATTTAATCTAAATATGTGTATCAGATGTATAACAGTGTAAATAAATAAAAGAAGGATTTAAACTGTTATTGTGATCATGCACTGTATTTATGATGAATATTACAGATGTTTTCCTTCATCAGTTCCTCAGATCTCCATCGGTGTCGCCAAACGTCTCCAGATGTTCGTATGCGTGATGAGAGTTCACTTACAGACGCACATTCTCCCGTCAAGATTGTTTAAGAAATCACAACTTATGCGTGGGAAGTGGCGTGCGGCTCTTTCAGGGCCTGTTTTGTGAAACGCAGCGGTTATAAATGAAACTCCAGGTATTATTTGACTCTGGATTAGGGAAACTGGTGGCACTTGATGAACCAACAATTCTCCTCTTTTCAATTCTGATATGGCTCCCATTGTTTTGTGGATTGCAATATTAGTAGGGTTGGGTATCGAGAATCGAGTATCGATTGGAACCGGGACTAACTTTTCGTTTTTCCCGGAATCGTTCAAAAGTTAAAATTTCGATTCCTAGTTTTGATATTCACAGTCCGGCGAGCGGAAAAAGAAACCGCTGAACACCAACGAACGAAGAAGCATCTACCGGAAGTGTTGGCATAACCACGCGAGACGAACATGAGTAGCTTACGTCGGAGGTCCAAAGTGTGGCTTCACTTTTATAAAAATAACGAAATCTCGGCAAAATGCAACATTTGTGACAGAAGGAGTATTTCCTTCAGAAAGACCGTTGGTTAGCAAGGTTAGCTAAACTTTTTTGACCCTGCCTCTTAAAAGAATCGGAATCGTTAGGAACCGGAATCGAAACAAGGAATCGGAATCAGAATCGTTCAAATTCAAACGATACCCAACCCTAAATATTAGCTGTGCTTTTGCTCTATATTGTCCAGTGTTTCAGTTTCATTGTGTTTATACAAGGGGTGGACCGTGTAAATCAATCAATCAACCAATCATCTATCTATCTTCCAAATATTTTAATAGTTTGTATAGTTTTTGTATAGTATTTAGTTTTTGCTACGTAACTGAAATTGGTACACTCATGAAATCAGTTGAGAGAATCCAGGCTAAGAAGTAATTTAACATGTTGAGTCATTAAATGAAACCATCAGTTCACAGTCACACATGGCATCGGTTTTCACTTTTACCTTGTTTGTAGTATAGCTGTCCCAGATGATAAGTTTTCCATCCTGGGAAGCACTAACAAGAAGCCTGAAAAAACAAAAAAAAAAACACAGAGAGGGCGGAAATGAAGAGAGCGAGAACAACGAGCACAATGATCATCTCAACTGTGATAAGAAAACAGTCTGATGATTATCAAATGGATATAAAACACGCCGACTGCAGATGTATGGCATGATCTGCATAATAGAGGAAGTCCTGTTCTACGTGAACCATTTTAAGATTAGTCAAACAGCGTTCACATGATGTTCATACAATAATGATCACATCAGAAGAAAAGCACTCGCACTTCTAAAAGGATCTTGAGAATAATCCAGCAGAAAACTCACCTGTAGACATACGATACGAGAGTTACATTTTAAAACAAAGTTTCGGGAGATTGTGTTATTATTGTGAATATAGTCACGGCTGAAGGCTGTGTTGATATATGTGCATGCACACATAAATGCCATGCATTATGTGAGAGCGTCAAATGACCTCAGACCACAGCGTGAAGACTAAACTCTGCTATTGTGGAGCGTCCTCGTGTGTGGCGAACATGGCGAACGCGAAGCGCTCCGGATTCAACGCAACTGAAGATCTATGTAATTAGAAATGTTCTTGGTAGTTACAGCTTCACACAAAGTGAAATGACACGCAGTGACACAGATGAGGAGACGAGCTGCTGCTTCTATTTCTATGAAGAACACAGGCACTGAAATACACACGGATCCTCAGAGGATTTCCTTAATGCCAAACAAAGACGCTTGTGTACAATCAGACCGCCTTAAAAAGAAAGTGTAATAGTCATCATATCCGGTTTCACTGTTATTTTATATTGTTTGTATTCTATTCTTGTTGGTTGAACTTCTTGAAACTAAAGTAAATATGCGTCTCTCTGTTGCGAGACGAGTGCAGCGGTCAAATGTGTCCGTCAAGCTTTTGTTTACATATAAAACAATGGAAAAGCAGTGCAGAAAATGTGTTCTGTGTGATCGGCTTGGTCGAATCGAGCTTCTCTATTTCTGGAATGTTTTGACTGCAATGACCAACGCAACAAGTGAGTTTTTTTGTGATTGTTGCAGGCAAAAATCCTTGATTACGAGGCCCGATTTCTTAAAAAATGCGATGGAATGTGCGGGATATTTATGCAATTTTATGCAAATAAAACTTGCAAAAACTGCGGTTTGATGAAAAAGAGAAAAAAAAGTGATTCCCCCAACACCCTGTTCTTACTAAGCTACTACCTTAAAGGTGCCATCTGACATAATAAATCAAATCCTACTCCATATTCCATAACAGATGGGGGCAGTATACCTCCAGAAAATGAGTTGTGCTCCCACCATCGTTGTAATGTTTTCTTCTTATTACACTTTTATTGTTAGTTTAAATTTGACAGACAGCATTCGCTGATGTTGATCAAGCTAGCGCCGTGAATTCACCGTGAGACACATGCAATTGACACTTAGCAAGCAGGTTAGTTAAGCTCTCAGATTCTGTCAATTTTATTACGCAATTCAAAGAATAAATACCGTTTTGGCACTTGTACATGTTACACCACAGATCCCTAGCGCACGCGAACCGATCGTCTCTACTAGCTAATGGAAAAAGGACATGAACACTGTTGAAAGATACAGTATGCTACAACTTACCAAAATGTATTCCTCATGCATAATATCGACCAATCATTTTTTGAACTCTTCCCTGAACTGAAATGTAGTAGCGGGCTGTATTTCCACACGACTGACATCAGGTTCAAGTACACACACAAGCCGCACGAGTTACTCGTCTATTGCAGTTTGGCTGGTGGTAACGTTGCATACCTCCTCCCATGGCCGAAACTGGTATTACGACACCTGCCGGGCCGGGGCTAGTAATTCAGCATGCTAATTCAGGTTAATATCTCGGCAGCCCTATAACTTGTCAGTTTTTTAATGACATCATTGCACTTATTTCTTCTCATTCTTTTGATGCGTGTAGCTCATTTTTCAGATATTTTTACCTCAATTATTCCATATGGCACCTTTAATGTAAAGAGTCATTTCTTATTACTTCCTTTAATAAGCAAGCATACTACATCACAGAAAGTGCTGGGAATAATTAATTTCTCATCTTGTTTTATTTCAGACTGTAACGAGTGTAAATAAGGTGTGGCCCCTTTAAGAGTTGCGTGCTCCCTGTTGAATTGTGTGCGCCTCGAACACCCCATGTGTGCGGGTAAATTCTGTTTGATGCTACTTCTTTTATCTTATGTTATTTATTAAGTAACGATGTGACGGTAGAACATGTGACAGACAGTTATACGAGTTCGATTTGTGAGATGTCAATTGCCACGGTGAGTCTGTCTGGCCTCTGCAATAACTTCAGCTGTGAGCTATCCCGTCGCGTAATTGCGTCACTTCATAACGTTCCCATGGAAACAGGGGGAAATGGCTGCTCTTGTGTGAAGCAAACGCAACATTTTTCAACTTTCTGCTTAGATATTTGTGACTTTTTTGCAACGAAAATGCGAGGATTATGAAATCATGCAAACCCCGCATATTTTGCACGGAAATCGGCAATTTCTTTGGCGAAAGTGCGGCGTATTTGAAAAAATTCAGCCCCCGCATAAATATGCAGACTTCGGCTGATTTTGCATTGAATTCAGCGATCGCATAATCACGTTTTTCTGGAGGGACTGACTAAACTAAAACATTAAAACACTCTTAACGCTAACATCTCACGTGTCACTGATAAAGGCAAAGCTGTTGAATTTGGCGAATTTGGCTTTTCATTGCTTCAGTCATTGTCAACATGTGTTTTAGGACACGAAAATCATACTGGACGTGGAGATCAGACCTCTGTACATGAACCGTCACAGCTGTACTAGCTCATGGCATCACCTTGAGTCAGTGCCCCAGTGCATGGCGTAGATCTTTGCCAAGTGTCCCCTCAGCGTCCGTCTAGTGCGCATCTGAATCCGCCCCACAGGCTCGATATTGGCTGTGATCTGCCAGAAACACATGAGAACAAAACCTAGCTCAAAAAACACCCATAAGAACTTCATCTGAACACAACATGAATTGAGACGACTTATTTGTGATGGTGGTTTGATGTTTAAAGAGCCCTACCTGAGAGAGGGTGGCATCCGCACATGCTTTCCGTGCATCCTAGAGAAGAAAAACACAGATAAAGCCACATTCACAAACACTTCAAAACAGAGGCAGAAGTAAAGATCCATCCAGAAAGCACAAAGCCTAAAGTATGCGTGGGTTTTGTTCCAATAAGCCTATGCAGTGTCACATGACTGAAATTGTCCCGAGTGACTGGTAAAAGGTCTCGTTGCCCGCGGCAGCCCATTAAGATAAAAACAGGAGGAAAAACTGGTTATGACAGTGCATGTCAGTGCTTGAGTAAAAACAAACAAATGTGTGTAATGTGCGTTGCTAAAGATAAATGTTACTTTGTACAATCTTCTGCAGAGATGACAGAAAACTGTCCTGTGTCAAAAAACACGGGTGAGGGATGGGATATTTTGCTAATTATATCTGGTATCATCTCAGTGAGCTTTTATTATGTTTCATGCATTTTTAGCATTTTCCAAAATTTCAGTGCTCACTTTTGGAAAAACCTTTAAAACGCTTGTGGACTAGGGCTGTCAAATAAAGATTAGAATTTTGAAAATTCATCAATTGAGTAAAAAGCCATGCAAAAAACATGTATTCAAAATTTTTGTTAGCTTGTCCAGTGCAGTGCGGTGCGGCTACGTCGCATTTTTTTTTTTTAAATGGCGAAAAAAAGCTTCCTGTTGACGACAACACTCTCAGTTAGTGTCAAAAACAACACACTTTACCAAACCCTGCACATCGGTCAGAGCTGTGTGTGTGTTTTCATCAGCTGGAAACACTCGCTGCGCATCAAGCTGAGCGTCTGGTGTTTTTGACAAACTTTATGTAGATGTAGTGAGTGGAAGGAGTGTTTCTGAAGGCCAGTTACACTGTGTGTTGAAGCGTGTTTTCAGATTTTAACACAGTTTTATGCACTATTGTAACAATTTTCCTTGCATGCACATTAAGGAAATTATATTTGATTTAAGAACAATTGTTTCAAAAGTTAATGCATTTTTAATTTAATTTCAATAAAAGATGATGCTAAATTTGATTTATATTTGCTTATTGTGCTCTCTGCACCCTCTTGTGGGCATAAGAGAGAATAGAGTACTTTTTTCCTCTAATATTAAGTATTGCCTAGAGTTTGAATGCAATTTGAATTTTGCTCATATTTAAGAAATTCAAACTTACTTTTCAGCCAGTTTGACAGCCCTAGCGTGGACAGAGCGTTTTCAAATGTATACGTAGCCTATTATCATGTTGCAATGTGTGTGGCAGCATGCGATATGGTAAAGTGTTGAGCGTGCGTGTGTGTGTGACTGACTCTGATCTGGTTTTTCAGCTGTTCAGCCTCCTGACGCAACTGGTCGAGTTCGCTCATTTTCTTCTGCTAGACGATGGGCTTCACTCCGTCCGCTTACTGCCGCTCGCACTGATCTGAAAAACACACAAACACCATTACTCTATTGATTGCATATTACTGAACAATAGATTTTCATGAATGTACATTGCGTGGCAGTGTTAAAAGCAGACGAATTTAAAGATGCAACCTCCTGAAGTTGATGAACTGCCATCAAAACAAATTTAGGGTTTGATAGTTAACATGAACTAACAATGACAAATACTTCTAAAGCATTTATTAAGTGATAAAGTACATCCAACCAGTCATCTCAATAAACCCCGACAGGGTGATCAGGATCAGGTCTTGCATCAGCCTGAAGGGGGTTATTCTGAGATCACACACACACACACACACACACACACACACACACACAAAGGGGGTTATTCTGAGATCTCACACACACAGGTTTATTCTGAGATAACCAGCTGGATGTATATTATACCGCTTATTACATGGCTACTTCCACAAAAGTAAATAATTAGATGCAAAATATTGATCGGAGTTGAAATATTGAATATATTTTAATATTTTATTCTTTAACGCAAAGCTGCCACAGAGAGGGCAGATTCAGGATTAAGTTCAAACTAGACTAACTTTTAAGTGATTCGGTATACAGTCATAACACTTATTACAGGAAATTAGAGATATTGATTACAGATTAAACTTTTAAAATCTGACCTTTTTATATCTTATAATCTAAAAGTGTACAAAACAGCAGTCACAAAATGTCAGCAACTGCATTTGTATGAAACAAGAGAGAGCGAGTGCACGATACTGGATGGCAAAATGAAATGACTGTACACAAAATATTGATTTGACTGAGTTTTATTATTTTATTCCACGAAGAAAAAGCCTTCCTAGTGAGCGTATAGCGCTGATGTCTTCAGTGACCCGGATGAGCCTGTGTTTGTGTTCAGCGGCTGTTATCTGGGAATAACTCACCGCTGGATGGCACTATTGACCAATCAGAATCAAGCATTCCAAAGAGCCGTGTAATAATCTTAGTTGACGCTAATTTCAATATAAAAGGTCTGTTTTTGCATGATCAAAACGTGTTGGTCCAGCTGTTTGGGAACACAACGCACCCGACATGAACGGCGCACATCAAACCCGTCTGATCGCAGCGACGGAGACACCGAGCCTCATTATACACCAGCCGTTCAACCCACAACATGCACAAGCACAGCTGACATCAGCGCTATAGTTAGAGCCCCGTTACCACTGGACACGGTGAGAAAAGACATTTCCAACACTAATGAAGGGATGCGAGCACGTCTCTTTCTCCGCCTGTGTCCTTGCCAACCCGTGAAGCCGTTGCTTAGCAACAGTGTTGTGCAGCGAGCCGGTGCTAAAGATCACCATTACTGCGTGTCTCCAACACAATCACACAACTACACAAACACTTCACCACCCAAGCACAGATAATTGCATTACTATATAGTGAATGTGATACGCTGCCGTTTAATTAAGACCCTGTGATCGGATACACTTTCCTACAAAACCAGGGAGTACATACTGTGATGACTATTGCATGCTGACAATGCAATGGATTTTTTTTTTTCCCGAACAGGTGATCTAACCTTTTAACCAGCCAACCAATGAGATTCGTGCGTCGGGTCACATGCTCAGATGCCGTCTCAGTTCTCTTGCATTTAATGTTGTTTGGTAAACACCATAGCGAATACAACAATCTGAATGGCTGTAGTACAAACTCATGACAATTTCCATTAAAAAGGACGAACTTTTTTTCTGTGCGTGACAAGCGGGTGTCAGAAACTGAAAGTTGTGCACCGCGGTATTTCGGCCGAACAGACAAATTGAACGCAAAAACCGGACTGAATGTTCATTCTGAACATTTGTGTTGGTATGAACGACTGCTTTAAAAAAAAATAACATAAAAAAGTGTTTAACAGCTTCCTCTTTATGGCTTCAACGGCGGAGAAACCCCGGAGTAAACGGTTGTCTTAAGGTCATGTTAACACATGAAAATCATGACGGAAAGTGTAAGTAGTTTAATGAGCTCTTCTTGCCTCGTGGGTATGAGTGTAAAGACAGATGTTTTACTAGAGTCTCAATAAAACGTCAAACAATGCAATCAAACACAGCAGATACGGTAATTTAGTACTCTAAAATTAAATGTAGGTAAATATTGCTCTTTATTCCTAATATAGATAGATAGATAGATAGATAGATAGATAGATAGATAGATAGATAGATAGATAGATAGATAGATAGATAGATAGATAGATAGATAGATAGATAGATAGATAGATAAAACTGCCTTGATTAGATTTTCAGTTTTCTTGTATTAAACCTATCGAACCTAATTTGTAAGACAGACATAAATTCACAGATATAAAATTATTATTATTATTATTATTATTATTATTTAATAGGTATGACGCTTAGCCCTATACCATTCAGCTAATTAAAAGCCATAAAAATATACTATATTAATAAAAAATATACCCATACCTGGCAAAATAAGTTCCGTACTTTCAGTATTTCACTGAGAGAAATCAATCCAAAAGGCAAAAACTTTGAATTATGTGGGTCAAGAGGTGGTTCGTTGGTCAGAGAGACCAGAGTAAAGTGCGAGTGGACATAGACACAGACCTCGTCCCGTTCTCAATGTCACTCCTGTAATCCAGGGACACAGTTGATTCAGCGCGTCCGCACAAATCCGGTTAACACCAAATCTGCTGATGAACTCTCCTGCTGACCCAAATCCACTGCAGACACTTTCACTCACATCAAAGTGAACAAGAGCACAAACCTCTTGACCAACACTAGTGAGGACACACTCCTACAGAAGGACTACAGCAGAAACATCTTGCCTTATTCAGCACAACTACATCTAGTCACTGCAAAACGTCCATCTAAAAGCACAAAAAGCCACCCGAGGTCCCACAAAAGCACACGATTTAGCGCACGATTCCCTCGCATGGTCATTCCCTCAGGTGTGCCGTCTTATTTCTAGAGGAAAGTAAAGCCTTACCTGGACTCTGTATTCCCAGACACAGCTCCTGCGTCTCCAACGACCAAAGACCTTCTGTAGGGATCTACACTGGATGAACACCTTCACCTGAGCGCTAGCGGCTGATTGGCCGGCTCCGCGTTTAGACACAGATGCGGTTTAAGCCTCACATAATCCAGCTGATAAAGTGTCACGATAATATTGCTAATACGGGGTCAGCGGCCGCATACACAACCTGGATACAGCTTTAGCTTCACCTCAACACTGCTCGACACGACGAACAGTCTGTGTGCAGTATAATATTCTACACACACACACAATTAAATATGACATAACCAGTCGGGCTGGGAGAAAACACTTAGCTATTGCGATTTTTTTTATTCCAGAATCGATATTAATTCAATAGCTTTATTTTTGTCCTTGCTTGTAGACAGACGTTCGCCACTTTCGTTCCAACAAAGGATGCAATGTGTCGTTATCTATGAGTTTTGAGTGATGTAATATCCCAAGTGTGCGCATGAAAGAGACGCGAGACTGAACGCACTGAAAGCCCTCGCGCTACTCGTACGCGGAGAGATCTGATTCATCTTTAAAAGACTGATCTCGATTTAAACACCCACACGATTTTTTAATTCGCCTGTCTATTAAACTGACAAAATCATATCGCAACATTCAAAGCTGTGTTGGCACTGACCCGGAGACAGTCGTCATGAAACCGCAGTCTTTTCAACCTCATAGTATCATTATTTTCTGTGATGCAATAGTTAAAACGATCATTGAAGTACTTGGATAAAAGTTTAAAGTTCAAATATGACCACTGATGTCTACGTAGTGTCAAAATCAGCTTTTGATAGAAACTCTGTGCTTAAAATCAAGCATTTATCGATTACATTGTTGCACCACTAAGTGGCGACAAATGACTGTTAATAATCTATTTGTTATTGAATCGTTTATTTAAGAAAATGTAGTATTGTATGATGGTTCTGAAGTCAAAAAGAAGTTAGAGCAGTTTGTGAATCAGAGATTTGGAAATTATGCTCAAATGTTATAGAGAATTAAGTGAGAACAGCAGGGAATGAACCAAAAAAAAAAATTTTTTTTGACAGGTTATCAATCTACATGAATATCAGATAGAGACGCCAGCACCTGATTGGGAAGCGCTGGGGGAACATTCAATCATAAAAAAAATAATAATAGCAAGTACACTCACCTAAAGGATTATTAGGCTGTTCACTTTCTCATTAATGCAATTATCTAATCAACCAATCACATGGCAGTTGCTTCAATGCATTTAGGGGTGTGGTCCTGGTCAAGACAATCTCCTGAACGTCGGAATGGGAAAGAAAGGGGATTTAAGTAGTTTTGAGCGTGGCATTGTTGTTGGTGTCTGAGTATTTCACAATCTGCTCAGTTACTGGCATTTTCACACACAACCATTTCTAGGGTTTACGAAGAATGGAGTGAAAAACATCCAGTATGGGTCAGTCCTGTGGGCCAAAATGCCTTGTTGATGCGGGAGGTCAGAGGAGAATGGGCCGACTGATTCAAGCTGATAGAAGAGCGACTTTGACTGAAATAACCACTCGTTACAACCGAGGTATGCAGCAAAGCATTTGTGAAGAAGACACAACACACACAACCTTGAGGCGGATGGGCTACAACAGCAGAAGACCCCACCGGGTACCACTCATCTCCACTACAAATAGGAAAAAGAGGCGACAATCTGCAAGAGCTCACCAAAACTGGACAGCTGAAGACTGGAGAAATGTCACCTGGTCTGATGAGTCTCGATTTCAGATGGTAGAGTCAGAATTTGGCGTAAACAGAATGAGAACATGGATCCATCATGCCTTGTTCCCACTGTGCAGGCTGGTGGTGGTGGTGTAATGGTTTTCTTGGCACACTTTACCCCCTTAGTGCCAATTGGGCATCGTTTAAATGCCACGGCCTACCTGAGCATTGTTTCTGACCATGTCCATCCCTTTATGGCCACCATGTCCCCATCCTCTGATGGCTACTTCCAGCAGGATAATGACCATGTCACAAAGCTGGAATCATTTCAAATTGGTTTCTTGAACATGTCAATGAGTTGACTGTACTAAAATGGCCGCCACAGTCACCAGATCTCACCCCAATAGAGCATCTTTGGGATGTGGTGGAACGGGAGCTTCATCCCTCAAATCTCCATCAACTGCAAGATGCTATCCTATCAATATGGGCCGACATCTCTAAAGAATGCTTTCAGCACCTTGTTGGATCAATGCCACGGAGAATTAAGGCAGTTCTGAAGGCGAAAGCGGGTCAAACACAGTATTAGTATGGTGTTCCTAATAATACTTTAGGTGAGTGTATATGCACACACACTTTTCAAAAGTTTTAGATCCATAAGACTTATTTAAATGTTTTTTGAAAGAAGTCTCTTCTGCTCACCAAAGCTGTATTTATTTGACCAAAATGCAGTAAAAACGGTAATATTGTGAAATATTTTACAATTTAAAACAGACATTTTCAATGTATTCTAAACTAATTTATTCCTGTGATCAAAGCTGAATGTTCAGCATCATTACTCCAGTCTTCATGTCACATGATCCTTCAGAAATCACTCTAATATGAGGATCTGATGCTCAAGAAACATTTATGAATCTCAATGTTAAAATTCTCAAGGATTATTTGATGAATAGATTTCAAAAGAACAGCATCTATCTGACATAGAAAGCTTTTGTAACATTATAAAATGTCTTTACTGTCAGTTTTGATCAATTTAATGCATCCTGGGTGAATAAAAGAATAGATTTCTTACTAATTATTTCCAAAACTTTTAAACAGTAATGTATGAGATTACAACTACATTCTGTTAGAGGATGCACAAACTCTCATCAATTATGTGTTGCCATTTCTGTATGTAGGGTAAATTCAGGTTTATTGGGACACCATTCCCCCAATTGATCCCAATGGCAAAAAGTGTCCCAATTAACACGAATTTCTCCCTACGAGAAACATTCACTGGAAAACACTCCAAAAGCAGGAAAAACGTGGCGCTGCTCATTTGAACCACACTGGACATTTATCAGAATGCAGAACAAATATAAATCACAGTAACTTTTCTTTTTACACTTTTTGATGTTATTAAGACAGATAAATTTACATATGCATACATCTTGCTTAGACATATTTGGTTGCATTAACCCTTATGCTGCATTAGGGACATTTTTGGTCTTTTGCAGTTTAATTTCTTTGACCATTTTGGCTGTTTTAATGCAAATGGTATGAAATTTGGCAAAATTGTGACTTTTTGGATACATGTAAAAAATGTGATCCCATTTTGCAAAATATGTATAACACACACTGTGTAGATCAAATAGTAACACTCAGCACCATAAAGACCAAAAATGGCCCATTGAAACCCATTAAAACGTTGTTTAAATCTGAGGCTGTCAGTAATACATGAAACATGATTTTTGCACAAACATCCTTTCATTTTGAAGCAAAAGCATTATATTTGCATTATATAGTGATGACGTCACTACATATTTATTCCCTATGGGTGGAAATGCACCTTATTTTAGGCAATAGGCAATGTTTAATAGGTGGCCATTTTTGGTCTCTAACGTGCTAAGTGGGATTTTTTGCAAAGTGGGACTGTGATAATCCAAATCTAAAGTTTTCTCTTTGCATTTAGTTTATTGAAAATAATTGAATTTTTGTGTTTTTTCCTCTTATACAAATCGATGGTTTCGCAAACAAAACTGGTAATTAAAGGGTTAAAATCCTGAAATTGAATACATTTTTGGTAGTTATGATGAGGACTGATGCTGGTTAAAAGATTTAACTTGGTAAAAGTGGAAAATAATAATAATATATAATATTTTAGGCAATGTTTAATATGTGGCCATTTTTGGTCCTTAATGCACTCAACGGTGTTAAAAATCTAATGCAGCACAAGGGTTAATGCATCTCGTTATGTTTTAGCTATGAACCACGCTTGCACAAACTAACCAACTCCATAAATAAAGGATGTAACTGCGAACCAAAGCACATGTTTCAAGAGAAAAGAAAAGCAAATATTTGCTCAGCCAGAGACTTTATTTACATGTGCAATTGCAAACATACTTCATCTAATGTTATTTTTACCAGAAAGTGTGTCAATTTTTGACTGAAAAAAAAAAAAAAAAAAAAGTAAAGTCAAATTTATTTTTCACAACACCCAATGTTTCAAAGAAGTATAATGCCTAGCAGTTTAGGCAAAGAAAGAAGCTCTCCTTTAACATGACAGAGCAGAGTCATCCTGGGAATGACGTTACGGTGTCCACAAAGACGAGCAGCTAAATCTGTGCGGTACAGGAGGTGAGCAGGGCATTGCTCTGCGTATATTACACACGCTGCCCTGTTTCTGTGGGGTTTAATAATGAAGGACCCCCTCCCTCCAGACCAGCACGAGCTGCAGGCCTTTAACTCCTTCCTTTCTGAACACACGACTCGCCGCAGCAGATGAAATCAGTTCGTCATGATCTCCGACAGTTCCTGCTGAAGCAAAGCGAGCAGCTTTAGACAGATCTCATCAGAACTGAACCCGTTTCCTGAAGAAAGTCGAACGCACTCCTGTCTGTTCCTACTGTGACGCTTCTGAATAGAAATGTTAATTTCCTCCCTGCTTGAGGTCACATGAAACCTCTAATCTGAACATGAACTACATCAATTAATGCTTATAGGCTTCACAAATTAACCAGGCAGGGCTCGACCAATGCCACCATTTCAGTTGCTTTGCAAATTAAAATTACTACATATGAATATAAAAATATGAACGCTGGGCAACAATTAATCGCATCCAAAAAAAATAAAAAATTGTGTTTACATAATGTGTGTGTGTAGTGTATAATTATTGTGTATATATAAACACACATATGCATGTCCGATACATGGTAGCGGGCCGTCACACCAAAAGTCATGACGCCCGATATTGTGCGTACTGTTCTGTGATGTAGTTAAGCCCCACGAGATGCAGAAACCATTGTAAAGCATCATAAGGTTTAGATGCGATTAAATGATATATATATATATATATAGATATATATATATATATATATATATACACACACACACATATAGATATATATATTTTTTAGGTTTATATTTTAAAGGCAAAATATATATATATATATATATATATATATATATATATATATATATATATACACACACTACACCAAATCACAGCTAATGAGTAGTTGTACTATACAATCTGAATAAAAACTACAACTCTTAAAGTGCATGTGGCTAGTTTTCATGCCTTCAGTCAAAAGAGCTGGTGAGTGACTGATTACATTTCAGACACTGAACATTGTCTTTTTGTTTGTTTATGTTTATGAGGTGAAACCGGTTCACATGAGCCCGTCAATTGAAAATATTACATTTGAATTATCAGAAGCAGGGTTGGACCCAAGAGGCTTAGGGGCATTAAATGAATAAAAATGCAAGTGAAATTCTAGGTATAAAGATAATACCACTAGAGATGCACCGATTGATGGGCTGGTGACCGGAATTGGCTGATTTTCACGTGATCGGCCATGATCTGCGACCGGCCGGTCATGCCGATTTTATGCCGGTCAAATGCACTCGGGCGTCGCATGAGTAACATCGCGCAAGACCAGCATCACACGTGCACACGGAACGCACATTTAGAAAACCTCGTGAATTACGGGCGTTTTACACCGCAAACGTGAGCAGCGCGTATTATTTCCATTCACACCAGGAGCAAGAGCAGGAGCAGAGTCTATTTTTGCTGCGCTGCTCACTCAATGAAAGTGAAAGCACACTTTTGATGGACAAAATAAATATGATTTCACAAAAGTGCCCAAAATGCACATAATTTGCATGTCTGGTGTGTTTTAACAAGAACTGAATTATACGTCATATATTGTAAACATGTTTTTTATTTGGGTATTGGATGTGAAAAGAAGGAAATGGTTCTTCCATAACACTGCACTTTAGATGTGTGTGAATTTCACAAATCAGTAGTAATTTATATAGCTTAGTCCTATTTTATAGCGATTACTGTTCAAAAATCTTCTATGTAAAATGTTCTACTTAAGAAAAGAGAGAAAATAAATATTTGTGTGTGCTGTAAAGTGGTTAGAAAAAATGAAATCGGAATCGGCTAAAATCGGTATTGTCAGGTCAAACTCTGAAAAATCGTTATCTGCCAAGAAAATATCACTCAGCAATAATAAATGCAATATCACTCAGGCAAGACTGCCGTGCCAAATATCAGCATGATTGCAAATGTGATGAAGCTTATATTCAACAGTTCAATAAACAAGAAGTTAATATTAGGTGACATACATTTTAGAGTTTGTGCTCTAAATCAGCAATAAAATTAGTCCCGAACAAAGCAGTGTTGCACATCTGAGCAACGTTGTGTTTTGTTACTGAATAAATCTGCATTTCTGAACCGATTGAATCTATGGATTTGACTTTGCTGCCACATACCGGCGGTTTTAGTTTCATATATTACATTTTCCTTAATGAAAATTCTATACCTTAATTTCATAACATTTGTATGCAATTGTAATTGCAGTGTAAATGCCACCTCTGAGCTAAAAATACAGAATGCCTCTGCAGTGCAAAGATGAGTTTTGCTGATCCCATTTCATTTGAATGATAACAGAAAGATTAGTCTTTTTCTAATTGATTATCGTTTTAGTTTTTGAAATCTGACATACATTGGTTAGAAAAAGACTGCCCTTATAAAGGTAAAGGATGGTCCTGGAAATCAATTTAAGGAAGAAATTTCACCCTGTAATGGGAAAGTTAATGTCTTTCAATGATCAGAAGGTGCTCCTAGATTTCCAAATTTTGTGTAAAGTCCTGTGCTAGTGAACACTGTGCTGCCACACATCAGATGACTGCTGTTATAGTGAAGAGAGCTGTGCGCGGCAGGAGCGAGCGGAGACTGTAGCGCGCCGTGACGCAACGCCACAAAAATAGATATGTGCTCCAATTATCAGCAGCGCTGCCTCCTCTCCAAGCGTTTATAATGTGTGCGGGGCGCTTACAGTGCAGACTTCCACTGGCAGAGAAATACCATTCATTCACAGAGCATTGTTTTTTACAGAGATCTCACGATAGATGGACTGGGGGTGGAGGGGTAAAACATTCAAATTGATGTGGGGGAAAAATATAGAAGTATTGTGTATAGAGGTAGAAGTATATATATATATATATATATATATATATATATATAGTGATATTTGCTGATTTTATGACATACACACATATACACACACACACACACATATATATATTTATATATATATATATATATATATATATACATATATATATATACATACATACACACACACACACATATATATGTATGTATGTATATATATATATATATATATATATATATTAGGGCTGTGCAAAAGTTAATTGCGATTAATCGCATCCAAAATAAAAGTCTGTGTTTACATAATATATTTGTGTGTGCTGTATATAATTATTTTGTATATATAAATACCTATTAGGGGTGTGCAAAAAAATCGATTCACATTTGAATCGCGATTCAATCTTTACCGATTCAGAATCGATTCATAGAATTCCAAAAATCGATTCATAGGCTATATTTTTTAATGGCGTGCAGGGGCGGAGTGGCAATCGGGTAAGTCGGGACTTTTACCGGTGGTCCGGTAGTGTTTCTATGGTTTCGAGGCTGCGAGGGCCGGTCTGATAAATAGTCATTGCAAGTTCTTGCCGCCCGCTGGTCAAACTGTGCAGCCACTCTGCTCAACCCGTAAATAAATTCATCGATCCGCAGATCTGTTTGAGTTCTGTAGATCTTTTGCCAAGCGTGTCAGAGGTGACGGGTTCTAAACCGCACTCGTATAGTTTTTTCTCTCTCTCATCAAAACCGAATATGTTCATCACGTTTGTGTGCATTTTATTTTGTGATTTCACCGGAGTCTCCACAACGGCGATAGATTGAAGCGCGCGTCCGAGAGAAGACTGCGTGAGCCACAGAGAACACTGTATCCATGACACTGATTGCAGCGGACACGAGCGCTCAGCTTGATTTCAAAAACAACAGGTCTCTTATTTAATAGCGAACTAAATGAATGCTCTGCTAGTTAACTGGAGATACCCGCAAATTACGCGCCTATGAACGACTTCACTGGATGTAAACAAATCAATCTAACCATAGATGTTACCAGTAGCGGTGGCTTTTTTTAAATCTATTTAAAATATTTTCGCAAGGGTTCTATGAAATTAGTATATATTTTTAGAAAGTTCAATGTGCCCAGTCGAGTTCACATTTCAACAGTCAACCTGGTAGCTGAAGTAGGCCTACTCCTTAAACCACATTTAGCATAATTGTTTGTTTGATCTGACTATAGCACTTTAAAGCTAAATGTAAAAGCTTTTTATTTAAGTTTTATGGTAACACTTTACAATAAGGTTCGTTAGTTAACATTAGTTAACTACATTAGTTAATATGAACTAATAATGAATAGCACATATACAGCATTTGTTAATCTTTGTTAATGTTATTTTCATCATTTACTAATACTTGATTAAAATCTTGTTAACATTAGTTAATGCACCCTGAACTAACATGAACAAACAATGAACAGCTGTATTTTCATGAACTAACATTAACAAAGATGAACAAATGCAGTAACAAATGTATTGCTCATGGTTAGTGCATGTTAGTAAATACATTAACTAATGTTAAATAATGAACCTTATTGTAAAGTGTTACCAGTTTTATTTTAAACTTGAATTAAATGTATTTAAAAGCTGGCCAAAGCTTGGCACTTCGCACTTTTTAGTTGCAAAAGTTTTTATTTTTGTATGTGGACATATAAAGTAATATCAAACTTTTCTTTTAAATTATGTCTACTGCAATCAATCACATAGGAAAAAGTAAACTACATTTATGTAGACCTGCGAATCGTTTTTTGAATCGAGAATCGTTTTTGAATCGAAAATCGATTTTGAATCGAATCTCGAGACAAAAAATCGGTATCGAATCGAATCGTGACATTTTCTGAATCGTGCACCCCTAATACCTATGCATGCATGTTTATATTTAAGAATTATTTGCGCTTAAATTCTGCATATATTTATAAATACATAATCTATATTATATAAATATAAATATTTTATATATGAATTAGGGCTGCAACTAACGATTATTTTGATAATCGATTAATCGGACGATTATTTTTTCGATTAATCGATTAATCGGATAAAAAAATTATATTCCATTTTTTTGTTTATTATAACAAAATAAAACCCTAAAAACCACACTCTTTTGTGTGCTAAACAATCTACTTAATACAGACAACTTCATTTTAAAGAAAAACAACAAATAAAAAATATATATGACCATAACCTATGAAAAAAATGCTATTGTAAACTAGATTAGTGGATAACTCAGCAAAACTTAGCCTAGAAATATCACAAGTGCACAATAATTTTATAAAATCTGAACATTTAGTGAAAAAAATATTCCTTAGTGGGGAACAAATAAGAGACAATAAGTGTAGCACTAACTCTGGTAAAACGTACACATTGCTCTTTGTATTGTTGTTATACATTTATGAAAAACATCGTAAAAATCAGATGCACAACTGTTTTAAATGTAAAGCACAGCTGTTTAGTGAGGAAGCAAAATATAATAGATAGGACAGAACAAGAAAGGCTATTAATAAGCTTTCATTGTGCAGAAGTATTATGACATGATCATGAAAGAGCTGCACAAAGTGCTTATATCGCGAGCGTTGAATGATGCGCTTGAAGCAACACGGAGTCACAGGGCGGCGCGCAGCTCTTCAGTGTCCGCCGCATTAAAGTTAAAAGCACCAAGGAAAGAGAAAGACATATTGACTGTGTATTATACAGTATTTATGCAATAGTTTATTAAGCCTTTTCTTTTAACAGTTTTAAATTTCAGTTAGGCTACTGTGCACGTGAAGAACAATTATAACTGCGCCGACTCTACTATAGTGTTGTGATCTAACAGACACTCAGTAGAAAGTGATTAAGTTACAGCAATAAAAGTCTAGCAAGATAGAAAAACCATCATAGACCTTTATCTACGGATCAATTATAATAATAACATTGAATCATCTTGGAAAGAGATCATCATGTTAACTGTTGTAACGCGACGCGAATAGAGAATGACTGACAGCCGCAGTGGAGGGAAAAGCTTAGGTTAACTTGAATTTAATGACTTAATATACATTTCTATCTCACATTATACTACAGTATGGCTTCATAAAGTATACACGATTAACGTAGGTCACCTATTTTGGTTTCAAAACGGCGAATTTACCGAAAGGTGAATGATTTTCGTGTATGCTGCATATTGATAGCGGTTTCCTGATGCCCGCAAATTAGTTCAAACTCACGGAATCAAGAGCGCGCATGCGAGACAGAAGATAATGTGCTCCAAACCGTCCGTGTTGCGCGCGCGAGACAGAAGATAATGTGCTCCAAACCGTCCGTGTTGCGCGCGCGAGACAGGGTAGAGCGGCGAGGGAGAGAGACCGCATGTGCGCCTCATGAAGCGCATGTAAGAAGCGCATGTTCCATGTAAACAATCCCAGTGACGTAATCAGACCAACTAATCGATAATGACATTCGTTGACAACGATTTTCATAATCGATTATAATCGATTTTATCGATTAGTTGTTGCAGCCCTAATATGAATAACACATTTTCTTAAATATATACATGCATGTGTGTGTATTTATATATACACAAAATAATTATATACAGCACACACAAATATATTATGTAAACACAGACTTTTATTTTGGATGCGATTAATCGCAATTAATTTTTGCACAGCCCTAATATATATATATAGTGCAACAGAAGGAATTATTTATTACTTAGGTCTACAGGTGCAATAGTGAAATAGTGACGAGGTCTATAAATACATACAGAAGTACACAGCGACAGAACACTCGCAGTGAATTCGCTTCAAATATCTGGCTCTGTTTTCACATTGATTGAGCATGACAACCGACAAATATGCACAAGCGTCACTGATTCCTACACCACTGCAACTAGTATGAGAAAGCGTTCTTGACATAGTAAAGATTGACGTTAGCATCCTGGACACGTTTAGCAGTTTTGCATTAGTCAATGTATTTGACTCGTGAGTAATTTAACTTTGACTAATTACAGAAGAAAATCTGCTTTAAGAACTGACCAGCAGTGACTGGTTTGATGAATGATGAGATACTAATAAGAATTTGCACATGACTGCATTGTTATTTCCAGATAATTTCATTGACTGGTCACCTCATATTTATATTAGTGCTTGGCAAGTTAACGCAATATCGCGTTAACGCACGTATTAATTAATGCAGACAATTTTTGTTAATGCACGTTAACACAGTTTTTTATTATTATTTTGAAAGTCCGCTGCTCACTGGCTCTGAACACACATAGGCCTAGTCAAACCATGGATCACAGAAGGGGTGGGATGTTGGTCAGGTTTGTCAGGTTCTCTCAGGTGAACAGAAAGAGAGACGGCCAGCGCTCCGCGAGTGAACGACGCTATGGACTGTAACCATGGCAACGGCTTCTGTGTGCTAAGCAGCTGTAACCCTTTTAACTAAAATTAAAATTCTACATAACTTTACCTGATAGGCCTGCGTTTAGTTTAGCGGGGATGCTCGCTAAACTAAGACTGTTAGCCAGACTGTTTCTGCTGCTCCCTGATAAACATACCTGTTGATTCCTGTTCAGAAAAACTTGATTTTTGATTTCATTACATTAATGTTTATGTTGATATTTACAATACATATTTTGTGGGTACTGTGTAAAGGGAATACTGCTGGATTAAAGCACCTTATTTGTTTAAAGTTTTTACAAACCACATGTTATTGCACTTTTGTGTATATAGCAGTACAATTAAATCAAAAGTCCACAATACACTACGTTAGAAATCATTATTCAATTTTGCGCATAACAATGCGAGAAAGAAAATCGCAAGAAAATCATGCGATTAAAGGTTTCAATCGTTGCCCGGCACTAATATATATATATATATATATAGGGATGCACCGATACCGATACCGGTATCTGGTATCGGCCTCGATACCACATTTTCTAAAGTACTCGTACTCGTTAAAAGTCCCCCGATACCGGGGACCGATACCATGTTCTGAGAAATGGGTTAATCACAGGCGCCGAGTGCCCACCCCCAGGCTCCGGCTGCAGCTCAGAGCGGGGAGATGGGAGACATGTCAGCCGTGTGGAACAGTGATGCGCGGGTCAATGTATAAACAACCCGCACACTACCAACGTTTTCAACTACCCGCCCGCTACTCGGACCGCAAAAAAAGTAAGAAAATATTGTACCCGACCCTCTTCCTGACCGTATTTTTTAAAAGTAGTACATGCTCATCGTAGCGTCATTGGGCCATAAACGTGTAACAACACAGCATCGCAAGAAGACGTAGCCTACATATAACAAAGGCAGCACTTTGGTCGTCATCTTTCATTATTTCGGTAAATGTCTCCCACACTTACTCTTTCTATTTGTGTATTTGCGGAGCTTCCACTCCCCAGTCTTCACCTTTTCTCTTGCCGCCTCCATCTCTCTGCAGACTAGTGATCATAGACATGGCCGGTTCGTGAACGAATCGGTTCTTTTTAATGAACCGGTCGAACCAGTACGCTAAATCGAACTGAATCATTCGCATCAGTTCACGTCTTGCGTCAGTGCTGATCCACAAGTTACTACAGTTACTCACTTTCAGACATGCCTGACAGTCCCTCCGAGTTGAAATAAACCAATATCCCGAATTATATTTTACTCCAGTAACTAACAGTTCACTGAACTGAGACATGTTGTTGCCACAGCTGAGAGAAGTGATGAGCACGAGCAGCTGATACTGCGCATCCGCGTAGTAACGAACGCAGAGAGGTTCTCGGATCACACCAGTACAGAACTGAGAACTGTTTAGACTGAGCTTGTGTGTCATCTTCGTGCCAGTTATTCAGCCAATAAATAAATTCGGCCTATATATTTCATAGAAAATTGTATCTAGTACTATATAAATACAAAGGTTTAATTGGCATCTTTTTCCAAACGACCTGACCGACCGCGACCCGAATATCATTAAAAATATTTTTGGATGACCCGTAACTGCGGGTAACCGCGGGTGACCGCGGCGCAGGCACCCGCTCATTTTGGATCAACCCGTGCATCACTGGTGTGGAACAATTTCAAAGTGAATGGCTTTGGATTAGGAGAATAAGTTTACTTGTAGTCGCCAAGTTACTTATAGTCAGTTGAATGTCTGTTGGGGGACCAAATAAATAAAGTGTTATCAGATATTAAGCTGATCGTACTAATACTCTAGTCTACTAATACTCTAATGACAGTTAGTTGACATGTAATTGAAAAGTTACTTATAGTTAGTAAAGTGGACTATCGAAATAAAGTGTTACCCAAGTAATTTAATCAAGGACCTAAAAACCAGTATTTAAAAATATTTAAATCATGTTTTTTTTTTTTTTTTATTAAGTACTTGGTATCGGTATCGGCGAGTACTGAAATGCAAGTACTCGTACTCGTACTCGTTTTCCAAAAAAGTGGTATCGGTGCATCCCTATATATATATATATAATTTCTCAAACACATTTAAAGCATTTGAGAATTTTTTTCACATAATTTTATAAAGCTGATTTATAAAGCTGATCTGCCGATTTTAAGCATGATTGGATTTGTTTTAATAAAAATACAGAAAAATTGGGAAAGAAATTAAATGATTTCACCAAAGAAATAAAATTAATCGATTTTCAAAATAGTCAGATGTCAGATTAAGTTACATTTAGCTATTTCTAAAAATATCTTTAGTTTTTGGGGCAGCTGTAATAAAGCGTGTGATATCTGGAGGCATAAGCATTGATTTTTTATATGGCACACCAGTATTGTCACATGACTTCACGAGTCAGCTGAGAGCATGTGTTACAAACAGGAAATGGAGGGTGGGGTGAGCCACAAAACTAGAACAAAGACACACACACTCACTACTGCTCACACACATTCAGATACTCAAAGAAACGACTGATTAATGTCATATGTTCACTTCTGAGTGTTGCACTACTGAGTAAAATTGCCCAGTCGAGATGGCTGAAAGAGACAAGACCATTCCACAATAAGACCGATTTGAACACAGGGTCCAATATAAACACTCGATGTGTTAAACAGGCTTCATTATCAGCAGCTGAGACGTACACCGAATTAAATCACACGTCACTTCAGGAAGGTCAGACTGTTGTTCTTAAGTAACATATTGGTCTACAAATGTGTGTGTGTGAGTGGGGGGGATCAGTGTAAAGTCATTTCTAAAAGTTCATGTTATGACACATGAGGAATAATCATCACAATAAGCTGTGAAATTAAAATATTAGCAACAGCAGACTGTTGTGTCAGGATTTGTGACTGGTAACAGCGATGTTGGCGGTAGTTGTCGTCCTAAAAGACCATTCAGAAAGTATTCAAGCTCATGTAATGTTGCAGTTTATTTTCCTCACATTGAACCAAATATTTAAAACGGTTAAAGGAATAGTTCACTTCAAAATGAAAATCCTGTCATCATCTACTCACACTCGAGTCGTTTTAAACCTCTAAGATTTCCTTCTGCTGAAATGATGATATTTTGAAGAATGTTTTTAGTGGGTTTATTTTCCACCATAGGGTCAAAATTGTCAAAATATCTTCCTTTGTGTTCAACAGAAGAGAGAAACAACTCGAGAGCGAGTAAATAATGACAGGATTTTCATTTTGAAGTGAACTATTCCTTTAAATGTGTAAAATGTATGATTTTTTACATCAATTTTGCATTAATTTTCTTAAATTAAATTACACATTATTGCAGCAATGTTGTAGATGTGCTATTTTTTGTATTCCAAATCAATTGTGTGATAATACTTACTGGCCATCTGCAAATCTAGACCGACAACAAATTGCTGAATCTGATCCAGTGTTGATGGGGAGGACAGAACGGCACAACACACAAAAAAAATCAGTGTGTGCTTCGCTGTGTGGGCGAAACACAGTTGCGCTCACTTCAGAGCTAAATTCAAAAGTAAAGCCGTCATCTGATGGCACAGATTCAAAAAACAAAAAACACTCTCTGAAAGCATGTCCACTCTCTTTGAGTGCCACCATCGGTCACACAATCCTAACACACACACCAGTCGTCTCTCTCTCACACACACACAGCGCTTTGTGTCTGTCTGTAGCCTGAGGTGATGAAGTGTATGAAGCATTGAGTGTCCGGAGCATTAATGCACACACTGAATAGGCCTAACCGCTTCTGTGTGTGTGTGTGCCTGCAGTCATGCAGGGATGGAGTATGCAATATTTCCTAGCACTCATGCATGGAGGAGGAGGAGGGAAATGAGGATGAGGATGCTGGAGGGCACGTCTTAAAAGCCTGAATCTTTGACTCCATTCTGCCCTTTCAAAGAAACATGAGCGTCATCACTTGCCCTCCATCCTCAGTCCGCTGCTGCTCTAACGTTAACACTACAGACTATTTACTCTATATACAATGACTAAAAATAAAAACCAAGAAACAATCTTGCGTTGTCAAATTTACCAAAAATTGTAGAACCAAATAAATGATGTTATCCTGTTTTGACAATGCAAAATCTGTGCCCACAATTAGGGATGCACGATATATCGGCCAGCATTTTGGTATCGGCCGATATAAGTTAATTTTTAATGTTATCGTAATCGGCCTGGTAAGAAAATGTGGCCGATATATTAAAGCCGAAAAATAATCTATTATTCCCTTCAGCTGAGACACTTGTTGAACACTGTTTATGTTTTTGAATTTATTGAAATATGATTGAAATCTCTTCAAAAAATGAAAATACGGTTCGGTACAACATGTGCAGCGCAAATTTGTCATATCGGCTACACCACACTATAATGAGAACATCGTTATAATTGTGCGCTTGGGACATGGATTTAATTGTGAGACTTTTGTATTTGTAATCAGGCTCTCAAAAATTAGATAAAAATTTGGATTTAAATTTATCGGCCGATATATCGGTTATCGGCTTTCAAATATAAAGAATTATCGGTTATCGGTATCGGCTAAAATTTTCATATCGGTGCATCCCTACCCACAATCGATGAATATTGTTAATATTAAATACAAGTCAACTGTAGTGATGCGCCGATGTGAAAAGTGTGGCCGATACCGGTAACCGATATTAATGTTATTGTTATGGCCGATACCGATATTTACAGATGCCGACATTGATATAGTTTGCGATGTAAAAACAATTTCACCAGATGACTTGAATATCCCACAATTCACAACCAGTGGTAGTTCAGGAGGAAAAAAATAAAAATAAAAACTTTGGTCTTCCGACCTTTCCCCATCGTGTATTCTCAGATTTACAGTCAACTTAATTCATTAATAAGCACGAGGGAGGGAGAGGGAGCAAGACAGTTTGAAGACGGTGAGAGTGGACACACTTTCTCTCTCTCTGCTCGCTCGCTCAGTTAAACAAGCGCAGCTGTCAGTCATCGACATCACTCACGATCAAATAAGGCTTTGGCGGGACAAAAACACGCCTTAGTAAGGCTGACGGAAAACAGCGCGCAAGTTCCAGTCTTCTTGCGCTTGATGTTTAAACTGACAAAGCCTGTGCTCGTAATGTATGCGCTCGTGCAAAACAAACATCCTCGCCCCCAAACACGCGTCAAAAACACAGGAATGATTATCGGCCTGTTCACATCGGCCCTATACCGATGTGTAAAAAATTTTACCATATCGGCCGCCGATATATTGTGCAGCACTAGTCAACTGTAACTAAATTTTATTAAAATTTTGTTTAATAATTATTTTTTCAATCTCATGTTATTGGTTTTACATCAATACATTTATCTGAATAATCAGGACATTGAATTAAATTGTGAAATTACTTTTTCAAAAAAATTACAAATCAATTTAAAGAGCTAGTGCACGGATACATTACCGTCACGTGTTTCTCAACTGTTTGAGTAATTAAGACATAACCAACTGTGATTGAGGATACTAGCCAAGACACAAATTTTCACATCCTTTTGTGTGGTTTCGAATAATTAAATATATTCTATTATATATACATTTTTAGAACATTTTATAGGATATTGCTAATGTTAGTCATGCTGTTTAAATGTGTTGCCCTGGTACAGTTTAGTGCACACATGTCTGCTTATTATATTGCGTTTTTGTGATATCTGGCAACTCTTCAGCTGGAGCTTTAATGAAGAAAAGGAAGAGTAGAAGGAAAGCAGCAGGTCGCAAACTGAACAGCAGATTGATAGTGCCGATTAGCCTGGAGTTGTTTAATAAAGTAGTTATTTAATAAAACACAATTATACACAACTTGTGTGTACCGAGATGAGTTTACTAAAGGCCACCGGTGCTCAGCCAATCACATTCACCTCTCAGTCTTTCACAGCATTAAATTGTGGTGGGTTTAGTGAGTGTTAAGTTGAGACGTATCCAATCAAGTGATTATCAGCTGGTTACTATCAGTCTGGGGTCAGAAAAATAAATTATAATACGCCCTGTTGCATTCTCAATATTAAGTGATTTAGCCTCAGATACAGGATCATTTGCATGTATAAGCAGGTATTGCTCGTTACACGAACATGCTCCTCGTGTGCAAGAAAGCTTAACTCCCACCTTATTTCTTCAGACAAAAATCACGCTATTAATAGGCATTTAAAAATAGATTTTTGAAATGTATGAATCGATTCAAATCGGAGGAAGATAGAATCGCGATTCATATATGAATCGTTTTTTCTCCCACACCTAGACATTAGAGTCGACGCGCATCCAGTAGAGGAGAGTTTTCCTGTGCTGTCAATGGCACATCTATTTATAACCTGCCATTGTAGAGGACAAGCAGTGCTGCGATCCAGAGTCGTTCTGAGAACCTGCAGTGGAAACATGAAGAGCTCGTACAAGCTGGTAAAACGAGGCCCCAATGCAATCCACCAAAAGACGTATCGCCTAAAATACTGTAAATATTGAAATCTAACTAGGATTAAGTGAGGAGTACAGTATATAAAATATTTGCAGTATTACTCAATAATGATACTGTATAAATTGCTTATAAACCATGTTGACCTGTTCTGTCACGACTTGTGAGTTCAGACAGAGAAGTACCTAAAGAAAACTAAAAGTACTTCAGAAGTCAGATTCATTTTCACGACTTTGTTCTTTTGAGGTGTCTGTTAAAGATGAACTGAACTGAAAAAAATCGACGATGAAAACGTGTTGTTTATGACAATTAAAAGTAAATTACACTAAACATTTTAATAAAAAATATTAATATAGCTTTTTATAAGCAACGCAAAATTGCGCTTGTTAGCGCTGGCAATTTCGATGACGTCACTGGCATGGTAGGACCCGCGGAGCTCCATAGGCAACAGCTGCAGGTCCTGTATACACAGACGAAAATGAGCACTTTTAACGGCATGGATTACGCATTTGAGCCCGCGAGGGACAGGCCAGTAGTGTCTGACGACCACCACATGGAGGACGATCAGTTTTAGGCTTCACTTACAGTACAGGATCGTTTGGGGGGAAGTCACTGTGGGCGCGAGCGCTGTGGAGTATGCATACTGCACAGGAGTCGATCTGTTGCAGAGAGGTCAACCTGGAACATTTATTGATCGGCGAAAAATGCATCACCATGCACCGTTCATTTCGGATGCTGTTCGGTGAGAGAAACGTGTTGGGGGAGGCTATGCTGTCTCTAATGGATGTCCGAGCTGAGACGCGAGCGCCCCATCAGTAGCAGGGTATTTTCCGAATAGGTGACAAGGCTGGGATAACTTGTTATACTTTTCTCAGACTGTTTAGATTAACAGCGTACTGGCAGTTCACTCTATGGTCGAGGGTGCATTTAGAAAGGAGAATCCCATCCTTTACCGTGAACTATACATCAGGAATCTTTTCCCCTCAGCCGAATATCAAGGATTCGTGTAACGTTAACGTGATGTGTTGAACTTGTAACTTGTGTAAATAAAACATTTAATGCAGACATTGTCAGACGTATCATGTACTCATTGACGAAAGTACATATCTCTAGATAGTGTGTCGCTAAAAATTCTGTTTCTTCAGCCATGTCAGCGCGCCTCAGACTGTTTACAAGCTACGGCTGTTCTGCTGGTGCGAGTAGGCAACGGAGTGGCTTACCATGCCAGTGACGTAGTCGAATGTTGAAATCCAACATGGCGGCGCCCGTGTAACAAAAACAACACTTTCAATGTACCATTTTATCCCTTTTAACAAATTATGCAATTTTAAAAATTGTACCAATGATAATTAATAAAATACATCTGTTATGTCACCTTTTTTTCAAATTTCAGTTCAGTTCATCTTTAAAACAAATGGACTCTGCAATTTGTCTGTCACCAGTAAAACTCGCTTACAGAAGTCTCCATCACAGATTTTATTCATTTATATAGATATTTTGTTCCTGTTTTATTTATACTGGTGCATATAAATGAAATAAAGACTTGAATATACTTTCTTGCATGTTATACATCCTGATAATAAATACATGCTAATTAATTTACATTTTTACTAGTGAGCAATAAATATATTGCCCTGGCAAAAGCTGCAGTTTGGCTGATTTTGAAATAGGACTTTTATTTTGGTCTTCATTAGCCAACTGTCTTAAAGGGGTCATATGATGCTATTTTAAAAGTTTATTATTTTGATTATTGGGTGTAATGAAAAAAGTTAACGTGCTAATTTTAAATTTTTTCACATATTGTACATTATTGTAGTTCCTCTATTCCCAGAATGTCTGAAATGCGATGATTTCTACAAACATCCCTCCTAAAAAGCTCAGATTGCCCTCATTGGACAGCAGACCCAGTACGTTGTGATTGGCCGAATACCTTAAGTGTGTTTTCAGAAATGTAACAACCCCCTTACCATAATCGCAAGCTCCATCATCCAAAGCTTATGAAGCATTTTTAAACACAATTAATAATAATGTCGCCAGTTTTACCGTATAAGTTCGAGCACGACTTGAGCGGATTGTTTTAATTCGCTGAAATTACGGCATTATGCTAATATTTCACATTGTGCCGTGGACATTTGAGGAAGTGATATCTGGACTTTGATCAAGGCGTTTTAGGCAATCTGTGTAACATTGAATAAATCCCTTTTTGGGAGACTATGAGCTTTGTAACTTTCCTGATCATTTACACCTGCACTAACACACTAAAGGAACATTAAAAAGCATCACATGACCCTCTTTAACAGGCAGACGCTTAATGCTTCTCTCATTTGTCGGCAAATATGCATTTATATGATTTAAATGAGTCTTTGAATAGGTCACATTGATATTTTAAGGAAATATGAATCCCAGTGTACACAAACTTACCCAATTAAGACGCTATCTAACGTATGAATCTGTTTTTTTAAGTTCAAATTATTTTTTTAATGGATCCATTGTTAAATGATCTATTTCTAATTCTAGTCACTATAGAGGCACGAGATCTCGTCACACCCCTACTACTATAAGTAAAAAGTGTGATATTGGTCACCCTGCTCTCCAAGACATCAGCAATCAAAAGTAAAAAACGATCATCCAATAATTTACCATTTTAATTCAGAGCAAAAGCCTGAATATCAAGACATGACAAACATTAAAAAAAAAACAACTAATTCATACATATTCCCAAACACTGGTTACAACACACTTTCTTGGGCAGCATTGAACTCAAGATGGCCTGATCACACAGCATCCACTTCCTCTTCGAGTAAAAGGTAAATTATATTGTCCACCACTGAACATGGGTGTTATTGTATGGGTATACAGCAGATATGTTGACATGACACATTTATTAATTCACTGATGAAGACTTTAACCATCAGAGCTTTCTGTCAACTTCGTGATTAGTGTAGTTGTGTGGACAGTGACATTCACAATCTAAACTGCAGAAGGAATGAACATCTGTGAAAAATACTCATTCTGGTTTTGAGGGAAGTGCGCATGTAAAAGTATGTAGGTCACATGACACACTGAAAGAGATTTCTAGTGAATTCACTAGTGATTGAACATAATGACACGAGGAGAACCGTTCTGCCGGCGAGTCCATTAACTGGCCATTACAGAACACTGACACGAGCCTCGTCTATTTTAAGCCATCACGGTGACCACAATAACAAAAGACAACATATAATGCCATGATAAAAACCGCACTAAAGAAGTCTCAGATTTTCCTTTGCCACATTACTTCATGTTGCTGGTCCGGTCGGGCCAGTTTCGTTCAGATTTGACCAGCAAATATTTCCACACTTTTTTAGCAACAAACTTGTTCTAGAATATACACGTGCTTTATATGAAAGTTATTTTTTCTGTGAGACAAATTCTTTCAAAAGGTTTTTTTTTTTTTTTTTTTACAAAAACTAGAAGCTAAAAGCTATGCAAGACTATGACAACTAAAAAAAATCATAAACACCTTTAAATTATGGGAAATAAATAAATATAAATTCATAAATTATGGGAAAGGGTTTAGAACATTGTCTTACACTGTTCATAATGGATGAATCACTTCACCAGCATAACATCTATTGACAAATGCACACAAGACACTCAAAAGTAAAAGTTTGGTTTAACTTGAAGAAATGAAGACAGAAATATATTGGCCAACTCAACGTACTGTAAAAAAAAAAAGTAAAAATAAAACCCAATATTAAGGAATATCACATCACCATAAGATGTTTTTTCATGTTTTAATTTATACAGTAAACCTCTTTTGTACAGCTATTTTGTTATATATTCATCTGATCATACTTTTAAATTGTTAGAGCTTTGTGAATTGATGTAACTACAACCATTGTTTTTGAATTTAATTGATTAGACATGTTTTTTGATCATTAATTTAAATGTTTCATGATTCCAATTAATTAGACATGCTTTTTGATTACTAAAATTTTATGGAATCCAGAAAAGATGTAAACGAAAAAGCAAAAATTATATTGGACAGGATTTTTCATAGGGCATAGATCTATGTAAACCAGAAGGATCGGGAAAAACCTCAAGTTGCTTCCACACAAAATTATGCTAACGTGATTATGAAACATCACCAGACCAAGCTCAATCTATTAAGTCTGCTTCTGTATTTCTACTGCACAAGAGGCGTTATCCACAGGCACAGTTCAAAGGACTCTGTCTGTACGCAATTGCGTAGTCCTTCAACCAGTCAGACCAACGAAACGGGTGACGTACTTTGCAGCGAAAACGTGTCGTGTTGGTTTGGAGCATTGGCCAGCGGTTTGCAGGAGCAACGGCATCGAGAGATTTTTGCAGGTTGTGAAAAAAAAAAAAAGTTGAGTTGAGTGAGTTGAGCTGAGAAAGTGAGTGGTATTTACACCCACTCGAGTGATTTGTTTGCTAAATCAAAAAGAAGCCTTTGAGCATCATCGCGAGGTGATTGGATTAAACCCGCCAATAGTGCGTCAGGTGGATAAGCCAGTTTCTGATTGGTCCCCGCAGTTGTAACGGTACAGGTAAGGATGAACAGGTTTCCAGTCTGAATCAAATCGCCAGGTTTACCCAATCTACATGAAACATTCAAACGCATGTTATAAATCAAAACATCCCAACATTACTGAATGAAACGGCGAACCTGTGAAGAGGAAACGACTCGATCGACTCCATCTGCCTTTTGATCATAGTTCTGAATCTGATCCACACAAAGTCTTTGACCAAAAAAAAAAAACAGCTTTTAGTTAAAAATTTTGCCGATGAGTGTTGATAAAGAATGAATGAAAAAGATGTTTTGTTTACAAGCAGATGTTCTGTTCTTTCTTTCGATATACAAGATATTCTTAGACCCACACATTCATTTATAGCGACCCACCGCAATATCCAGTTTGACCGCCGCAAATAGATTTGGCTATTTTAAAATGTGTGAAATCTTACTTGTGTACAGATGAGCACCTCTCTCTCACATAACTAATTAAAACACGGGGTGTTTATATGCAGCTCTCTGTGTACTTGCGTCATCAACCACAGAATGTTCCTGACGGAGAAGACCAACGGTAAGAATCACGAACACACTCACCTGCCCAAAACCCCTGCACTAACGTTAACTCTGATTATAAGAGTCTATGTTCTGAACGCAGACACCGAACTCTTCTAGCACGTCTTCAGCAAGCATGTCATTAAGGGCAACTAAGGACAGCTAAGCTTAACGGCGATGGATGCAGGTTACAAAGGCTAACGCTAACCGATATCGACAGTACTTCTTTAACTCTGAATGTATGCTCCTTTAATCCAGATGAGTATTGAAAGATTTTCCACATATAAAAAGATGCCCAGAGGAGTCACAAACCGAGGTCTAAGCGAAAGAGTTAGAAACTTGAAACACGACAGGAAAGCTGGACAGTCGACGACCAGTTATCCAGTTAATCAGGGTCGGGAACAGGGGAGATGTACAAGCAGGTCAGGAGAGCTTATTTCTCAGGAAAGAAAGATATTTTTCTGAAATGTCTATTTACCTATTAGACAAAGACCAACAAGTACAACGCACAGAGGCACTGGGTTTGATTCAGAGTGGCTGATATCCCTGAGCTTAGCACACGTGTGGTTTTGTTCACAAACTTTGGTTCGGGCAGCTTGAAAGCGAACCACACCAAACAAAAAAAAAAATTGCATTTGGTCCGGACCAAAGCCAGTGAACTAGCAGGCTTTCCGGATGTGAATAAACCCTGAAATAAAGAATTTTCTTCATCCTCTAAGAAGAAAAGGTCATAATTTGCATTATTATAATTATTTGTTTTCATAAACATACCCTGGCCATTAATTACAGTAGGGAGGGTTGGTGTAATGATGTTGAGCTGTGCATTGTAAGTCATCCACCCTTACATAAGTGGCCTGGAAACACACCTTCATGTGAGAAATCAATGATCTGGACATCCTCGGGGCCTTCAGCGTTTTGGGAAAGCAATCAGCGGCACTACAAGATGATCCAGTCAACATCTCTCATCGGCAGACTCTGGCCAGGACATTTTGCCCTCAACATGAGAATGAGGTCCTCGTTCAAGAATCATGTCCTTACTGGGGTCTTCTAGGTGAGTGAAATAACCAGGAGGCGTGGCTTAGGAGTGGCAAAGCAAGTGCATTATGGGAGTTGTTGTCTTTCATCCACATGAGCCAAAAATACATTCTCTGGCTTTTCTGGCACCAACTTCTAAAATAATTTCACATTTCTACAACATAAATGACCCAATTTAAATACATATTCATCTTTCCAGCGGTGAAATGTTCTTTTATTGAAAGGATACTATGACAATAATATCACTTTCCTCATTAAAACTGATTTCTTGTCCTCATAAATATATGATTGACCTGAAGAATGAAAGGCATCACATAGCCTACTTTAATATTTATATGAGCAATTTTATGGTCATATGGCCGTAATATTGCTCATATAAATATCCAAGTATATGAAAAGTATGCGAAACAGTTCTTTATCTATATTATATGAACTCTCTTCCCCTTCCTGATCCTTCTTGAGTGCGGTTTCCACTGTAAAGTCTAAATGTTATTTCTCAACCATGAACAAGGTAAGTGCATCCCTTTGAAAAGCACAACATATAATTAAGCATTTTCTTTACATTATGCTGTGGTATTTTAATTTGTTTGTTTTTGTTTCATCTTTAGGCAAAAACACACCTCAGAAAGAGTGAAATACAAAGCAAGAAAGGTCATGTGATATGTGGCTCCTTTCCAAAATTTTGTGAGCTGTCTACCTATAGCCAGTTCAGGCATCATGGGTGAGCAAACAGCATTGCAAAAGGTTAGCAGCATGATTTTATGATCATGCTTCTGTTGGTCCTATTCTAAGGCAGCATCACAAGTATTGTTCAGGGAGATTGCAATCCCAGATTGCACCGTATATCAAGCTCTGGGTAAACATTCATTCAAGACGGGGCCATCCTTAAAAATATTTTGGTTCTAATCTATGATCTAATTGCGAATTTTTTAACCAATATTGCGATTTAACATGCCATTACTTTAAGTTCTTTACCTTCTGTATATTATAAAATTAAACCAATTACATGTTAAGAATTTTAAATAGGCCATATAAACTAATATAGCTTCAAAATATAAAAGCTAGTAAATAAAGAGGAACAAAAAGAAAGCATTACAAGCAATAAACAAAGAGTGCTTTCAGTATTTAAAAGTAGGCTGTCTGGATGTTTTGCATTCAAGAGCTGGAATGATGTTCCTGAATACACAGAGCTCCATGCTGTAGATGTAGAAAGTGATGCTCATGTAGAAAGTACACAGCAGGTTTTGGTACAAAGCTCATTTCTCATGTTGTTTCAGTAGTCAGTGGTTTAACACTGCATGGACAAGGCCAGAATGCAACACATTTAACATTGTCTTGACCAAGTCCGAATGATCTCAAACTCAGATCCTTCCAGCAAATCAACGCCGGCATCTGCCTCCGACCAAACCGGTTCCTCTGGATGCTCAACTCTGTCACACATGAAATACACGGCAGTTCGACGGCACGTGAATCCAACATCTCTACACAGCTGATTTAAAGCATTTCCTCCATACAGTATAACATCTGAAAACAGATGTACTGTCAGCTCAGACGCTTCTGTGGAAGTTTTTTGATGAACATGACAGTTTACGCACAGAAGTTTATGCACAGAGCATGCTCTCTCGCTCAACTATTTACATTCTATCATGGAAACGCAAACCACGACTTAAGATCTGCGCACTCCTATGAAGCATCATCTTAATCGAGTCTCTCAACAGTGTTAAACTACTTCTGCTCATTTGTATATCTGAATATTTTGGTAATATAAATCAAAAAACCTTTCATAGTGTCACATTGCATTGCGAGCTTTTGACTCATTAGCAGGATGAGTAATTCATGCGCTCAAACTTAAGTTTTGGTTTTGTTTCTTTATATATTGACAGTTTGTAATGTTGTGATTCATCTGGAGCTGGCTTAATTTGATTCAAAGTCAAGGACCTGATTGAAGACTACTGAAATCCCGATGGAAACAATGAATGGGGAAGAAATATGGCAACAACAAAAAAGTTAGCTAAGAAATGGGCATTCACTGGAGGATCAGGATCGGCCACAGCTCTGCCGCCGTTCGGTTCAACGCTAGCAATAACAACAGCCTTTATTCAAAATGCAAATGGTGTTTTCACATGCAAAAGCATACTAGCGTGCAACCAGCGGCTCACGGTTTTGCACTCCTGCAGTTCGCTTTGCTTATTCAAAGCAGCACATGATGGTCTGATAACAGTCGTGTATTCAAACGACCTGCGAGGAAAAGTGTGACAGAGCGGGTCAGGTCAACCACCAGGAACATCACTTGCCACGTTAAACAGTTGTGCCATCGTACTCATACATGCCCAGTACTGACTGTAACTACGTTCACACCGGCTTGAGCGTCAAAGAAGCTCTGGCCGCCCTGTCAAGGACGCTTGTCGAAAAGTACGGGGAAGCTTGTTGACGCTTTGAACGCTCACAACATGAAATGTAATACATTGAAGAAACCTTTTATGACAGCATTTTATAACCTTTGTGGTCACATTTGGTTGAGAAAAAAAAGAATAGTTAGTTATTTTTTGCGGTCAAGTCGGTGTCATCGTGAGCAAATGAATTGCATTCCCTCTTTGAAATGAGCGTTCGTAAATATTTACAATAAAAGTTGCGCTCATGCCGTCCCTATGAGCAAGTCTTATAGGATAGGAAACCTGATGTTCAATATATAACTGTTGGTCATGTGTTTTCACGCAATACGAATTTGCAGATCCAAGCGTGTCGAACTTGAACTTTGCAATGCAATTAAATGAAAATACTTTTTTTGCATGAGCTTGTGTTTCTGATGTCCAGTCTCCACATGCTCTTTTAATCCTGAAAAACTTGAATTGGGTGGTCCAGACGTGTTTGGAGCTAAACTCTGAAATGTGAGCGGACTGGTTTGATTTTACTCCCATCAGAAGGCAAACATGAGCTGATGCGCTACAACCTCGTCATTCATACAGATTAGATTACGTGACGCTTAGGGCTGGGCGATATATCGAATATGTACGATGTATCGTTATATTTTTTGAAACGATATGGAATGAGGCAATACCGTTTATATCGATACAGTAGTTTGATATGAGCACATCTGAAAAATAGCGGAGGTTGCAGTGTGAGCTGCTGCAGTGAAAGTAGCTAGGCTACGTAGTACAATTTGTCCTAAACATGACACAAGCTTATATTAATTGCGTCAAAATCACTTTGATATAGTTAACAAGTTTAAGGCAGCTTGCCGCCCTGTCAAATGCTCTGACAGACACTGTTACTGACTGACAGATATACTTGCGCTGTTTAATGCGTTTGAGATGTGGTGCTTTCCTCAGTGCTCAACTTACATTTCACATATTCTCCATCTGTAAATGTTAGAAAGTAAAGCAAATATGTCCATTTCACAACAAATATGTCCATGTCAGAAGAGGACGAGCTTCTGCAAGTGAATCTCCGCTAAAATTCATGCTTCCTTGAACGAGCGCCGGCATGCGCGTGAATAGTACTACGTAGTACGCAATAATTCTTACTAAAATAAACATATTGCTAAAATATTTGTTGTTGGAGAAAATAAATGTGCCATATGTGGAATTTTAAACCTACAAGTATATATTTTTAATGAAAGTGATTATAATGGGGTAATCAAATGCAGGCTAATATAATTAGTTTGTGCTTTTGTTTTTGTTTTTATTTTCATTTTTAGTTTAGCTTTTAGTCAATATAAAAACAAAAGCTTTTTGCACATAATATATTGCATAGCCTATATTATATTTGTTTCCATATCCTTCAATATCAACATTGTTTGTAGGATATCATTGGGCCGAATGTGAATATACTGTATATACATATATATATATATATTTTTTTTTTTAATATAAAGATTTTCTTTATCTAAATAGAAAACGTAGAAAGTACCGAGATATATATCGTATATCGCCATTTGACCAAAAAATATCGAGATATGATTTTTTGGCCATATCGCCCAGCCCTAGTGACGCTCTACAAATACTGACACAAACAAAAATATGCCATGAGAGCCAGCTACGGTAAGTGAAAGCACGCAGTGGCATGAACTTTGCTTAAGGATTAAAAAAAGATCAAATATGCTGAAAGGGCATGTCAACTGTAGAGACAGCTGGATAAAACAGACACGAGTCAAATCAGCGCTATCACTGACCAAACCCATAATCCCAAAAGCCGCCATCTACAGACGGGAACAATTTAATCCTATTCAGAGGCGCGGCTGAAAACATGAAGTGGGATAAAAACAGATCAGGGGGAAAAAAAAAAAAAAGCATTACAACAAAAGCAACAGATATACACAAGCTTTACGTGCATTTCACATCTTCTTGCAGATTATAATAATGCCAATTTTAACATTAAAAGTCCCGTGGTGAAAATCAAGCTTTTAATTTTGTTTTTTTATGTCTTTAATGCGCTGGTCACATTCAAATGGCCCTGATATTAAACGCGATTCAAGGAAGTTGCTCAGCAAGATTCACTTTAGACTTGCTGTTTCACCATGACCGTAGCCGACCTAAAAGAGAAAATTAAACGTAGAAGACATTTGTGCCAAAGTTCCCGCTAAAACCATCGGAGAACGCGGCACTGGGTTGTGTTTACATTTCTGGGTCATAAAATTTCACATAGAAGCGATTTTTCAGTAAATTTAATACTGAATTATCTTCTAAAATGTACTGTAATAAACTTTACAGTGCAGTAACTTCATGCCATATTTGACACTTTCTGTGGACTGGTGACGTGAATCAAGCGCCCTAGGGGGAATTAAGACGGTTTAAACATTATAAAGGAAAAGGTTTTCTTCTGAGGCTTTTTTTACTCTCTTTTTTCATGAGTGTCCTGTGAATGTTTGCAGGGCTTTTATTTCATTTTGACTCTGACGTTTTGTTACATAAGACAAAGCGCAGCCCACCTTACAGCTCAAATCCCTCTAAATATGACGCATGTGCAGGTCCATCAATGTTTTTTTGGGGAAAATTTGCAATTTAAAATGTATTAAACGCAGCTGAACAACTAAATTCTTATTGGTAGCTGAAAACATCATCTAATTAGCCAAAATATTGTCATGTCATTGAACTGAGCAGCATATTCTGTGAGAGATTACTAAATCTATACAGCTGTCTTTTTTCATGCATCTGCTCCAAGCCTCCAACACACTGTGGTGAATTATGGGAATAAAAAACAACTTACAGCACATGATGCGTGATGGTACATCTTGTACATTGGTCAGATTAAAGATATTTTAGACATAACTGATATTCAAGACATTAAGACTGCATGAACATGCAGATTCCCTCTCTGACAGTAGGTGGCGCTTCCATTCAGTCAAACACTATTTACGTGTTTCAGCATAGTGGGGTTTTTTTTGTATGCACCATGTTGTTTATAAAACAACACAAAATAGTAATGTGTTTTGTGAGCGCCAACAAGTCATAGTTTTATGTAACAGCAGCAGATTCGGACGTTACCGAATCAAGAATCTTACGGTTCTGAAAAGAAATAAAATTACCTCTCCAAAAAAAATATAAAAAAGCCGCTTCAGTTTGCGCAAATATATGTATTGTATTTCTAAATACATTTAAAAATAACTTGCGTCTTTGAATGCACCCTCCAACCCTGCAAGATCACAGTTTTTTTCCCTTACGGATTTGGAAATATAGGCCTAATCCATTTTTTTCATGACAATGGGAATCATTTCATATTGATTGCGTGTTCAAGTCAACATGAAATGAAAGTCGCGCTAGTCTTTTCTCTATTGTGTATCTGGAACAAGAACAAATGTGGGCGGGGCTTGATATTTGTCTGTGGGGATTTTGATTAGATTGTTGTGTTTTGCTATAGGCTGAACTCATGTGACTGACAGCAGGTTATAGCCCCGCCCACATCAGAGAAGATGCAAGAGGAAGATAGTCTGATTCAAGATTACCAGGAACGTGAATTTAAAAATAAAAGACGTGAAAGGATAAATCACTTATATAACAGAGCAGACAGTGCAATATTCCATAAAAACCAGTCCATTTTGATTTCATGGTGACTAAGAATCAGGTGTGTAAAGTGAGATTCATTTCTACCTTGCAGAGTTCAGCTCCAAACTGAATGAAACTGAAACCAGACAGATTATCGTCAAGATTCCCAACACTACAGGACGGTCACTAACCCTGTGACTGTGATTTATAGAAATGATATTCGAGAGCATTGTTTGTATAACAGTACGTGCGGTAAGATATACAAGTGACTTATGAGTGTCAGCTGTATAAGAACCAATGCTATTTGCGCGTATATGTAATGTTTTTTAGCAGTGTGTGAGAGCATGCGTGATGTGTGAGTGTGTGTGAGGCAGGGCTGTGTCTTCATCAGTCGCCATCTTGTTGGCTGCAGCAGCTGTAGGCCGTGAACACACACAGCACATAAACACACAAGTGCTGACACACACACGCGCGCGCGCCCGCGTACATGTTTCAGCAGGACAGTAGATGCGCTTTAAACGGACACCGGCGTTATTACATACAATCACAGCAATATGATTGCGAACTGTGATGAAACACACTGATGATGCTCTTCCTCATTGACATTTCCGCCACGAACACAACCGTAAATCACTCGTACACAACACACACACGTTAAACAGATCGAGAAAATCCCATTAACTCCCGTTTAAGGTCGTTAAATGCACAGGCTCAGGGTTTAAAACCAATCAAAGAAGCACTTAGATCACACACACACACATCCGCGAGAGTCCGGTGTTTGAGTGCTTCATCGAGGATTTGACGTGGAGAAAGATGATATTTGAACGCACAAACAGTGCGACTCCATGATGAAGTGAAGTGAAGTGGGGGAGGTAGCTAGTTTGGCTTTATCCTCCATCTTCACTGTCCATTTCATCATCATCATCATCATCTGCACCAATGCAGGCTTACAATACTCTGCAAACCAGGATTTAAATTCAAAAATTCAAACGTAGAGACAGACCGTTTAACAGCCATGAGCTAACGGAAATGCGAGTGCCCGATAGCAGAAATCACCTGACAGTATTTAGCATGAATATGGAGCCCGATTATGAGTGCTGCTAGTCAGCTAACAGCACATCTCTGCCACATGACCGTGATTTGAGGAAGTTAACACACACTAAACCACTGATGTGGCCTATTAATTTGATATTTGCTGCACACGTTGACAAATAAAGCCACAATTAGTGTTAAATGTGTTTGTGTAAGTCCAGCAGCGGCCCCCACCCCAACCGAACCCCACAACAGCCGAACACACAGGCAATCAGGCGACCGTTAAAGAGAAGATAAACACTGACCTGTGTTTTGTCGGAACAGTTCGTTGTGTGTGTATCATTGACTGTAAACAGCGAAGAGGGCTCCACAGCTGCCCGACCCGCAGACAGTCCGTCAGTCAGTCAGCGGAGAGCGGCACTCCCCGAACCCGCAGCCGCGACAGCTGCAACCGCGCCGATTCTCGCCCAAATAACGCAAGCTTCACGCAAACGCCTTGTGGTAAATGTCGCCAACAAACGCTCGGTCCAAATGTAGCCTTTCTGTACGTCCCACGCGCGTCGTTCTCCGGTGCTGGAGTGGTTCTTCTGCGTTCCGTGTGTCAGGCTCTCGCTCCGGCCATCAGACAGCAGAGATGGGCGCGGTGAGTGACCCTGCTCTCAGGGCTGGGAAACCCCACGCTGCGCCTGCGTCACCACGCAACTGATTCGACTGCTTTGGCGCGAAATCACGTTTTTGATATTGATGACGGTTTTAACGGTCATCAGCATCGTAAATACTGTAACTTTTTTATATTTTCATTTTTTTAATGTATACATAATGTATGTATGTATATTTATTGCCGGATATGTTATATTACTTTTGCATCAAATTACAAAAAAAGAAGTAAATGCTGCTGTGATGGCGGCTGCGTCCGAAATCACATACATACTATACAAAAAGAGACTAAAGAAGTTGTCCGAATTCACAGTAGCCTACTCATAAAAGAGTAGCAAAACGCAGTGGTGTGCGGTGGTGTTTTACAATGAGGAGGCAAAGTCCTCGCATTTTTATATTATAGATGGTAAATCCGTACACCTAATTTTCCTGGTTAGATAAACATTACATAGAAAAGAGAGACTAAATACAGTGCTATTTTGTATTTTTACAATATGTAATGCACTATTTATTAAAGCCAAGTACAAATTTAATCAAATAAGTGTTTTTACATTTGTTCCAAACTGATAACTGAAGGCAGAAACAATTTAAACAATAGCCTACATATTATTATTGAGTTAATGTTCAGCTTTTCTTTTTGTTATTTTCATCAGTTATCAAGCTTACACACTGGACACTGTCACATAAACAAAGATGTAACTTTAATTTCACCAAGTTTGATTTTGTCATGATATAAAGCGGTAGTCGTTTACTTACTTTTTAATTAGTCTTCCCAATAACGGCATGCATGTCTTCATTCTGGCCGATGAGAACACACACAAATACAAGAGGCGGGATTTATCACACTTACCATCATATCCAATTATAACCAATCATAATATGTCTGCAGGTATATGACATCACTTTGTAAGTCAAAATGTTTAGGCGAGTTAGCATTTTAGCGCTTCTGGTTCCATCATCCCGAAGTCAATGGGGTTTTGGTTAATGCTAAATAAGGTCTGTGCTGAACACAAGCACATGGCACTTTCATCAATATTACACTGAAAAAAAGATTTTTGCTGCTTGTACAAATTGCTTACTTAAAACGAGCGCAATTGCTAGACATTTTGTCCTAACTTAATTTGATTGTGTTCAATATATGTAAAATTAAAGTTTACTTAATCCGTTTGTGTTGGGATTATAAGAATGATTTGTGTTGCATGAACTGAAACTGGGTGCTTGTTAGTACCCAGCATGCTTTGCATATGGCTGAATCAAGAGGGAATAAATGTTGAAATTAAGTTTTATTTGATGTGTTTTTGAGAAAATGGGTTTTTGTCGAGGAAACCAGTGTGATGTGAACTGACGTCACTCCTGCACCACTCTAAAGTCTTCCCATGAATCCCATGTCTTCATCTCTGCTTTTGAGAGAGCAAAAGCTAAAACTAAAAATGTTTAATCATAAAAAAAATTAAGTACCTGGATGATACATCCAGTGAGATTCAGAAGTGTGTATTTGATGGACACTTTACTATCCCATGAAGCCACGGGAGAGGATTTATGAATGACAGTGAGTGACTTATATAAGTACTTATTACTCATACTAATACTTATTTAAAATAAATGCCTACTCAATAGAGTGAGCGATTTCGAGTGCAGCCGGTGTTTCCAACAGTGAATTAATACAATTAAACAGTGTCTGTGGGAGTGACGGTAAGGTTGACGTCTCTCTCTGTCTTGCAATATCTCCCAGTGTTGCAATATAATAATTGTTCATGTGGGTATTTGCTGTTATATGTCCTGTTGTTTGCTAACCTCACACCCTGGAAGGTTGCATATTGATAGAAGGCTACACTCTCAGAAAAAAGGTACAAAAAAGCTGTCACTGGGGTTGTACCTTTTCAAAAGGTAAACTTTTGTCCATTTTAGGTGCTAATAAGTAAATTTTAGGTGCTAATATGTAAATTTTAGGTGCTATTAAGTAAATTTTAGGTGCTAATAAGTAAATTTTAGGTGCTAATAATTACATTTTAGGTGCTAATATGTAAATTGTAGGTGCTAATATGTACATTTTAGGTGCTAATATGTACATTTTAGGTACTAATAAGTAAATTTTAGGTGCCAATATGTGAATTTTAGGTGCTATTATGTATTTTAGGTGCTAATATGTACATTTTAGGTGCTAATAAGTACATTTTAGGTGCTAATATGTAAATTTTAGGTGCTAATAAGTCAATTTTAGGCGCTAATATGTAAATTTTAGGTGCTAATAATTACATTTTAGGTGCTAATATGTAAATATTAGGTGCTAATATGTAAATATTAGGTGTTAATAAGTAAATTTTAGGTTCTAATATGTACATTTTAGTACATTTTAGGTGCTAATATGTACATTTTAGGTACTAATAAATACATTCTAGGTGCTAATATGTAAATTTTAGGTGCTATTATGTACATTTTAGGTGCTAATATGTACCATTAAGGTACCAATATGCACCCTTTAGGTACAAAAGTGTATCTTTTGAAAAGGTACAGCCCCAGTGACAGCTTTTGTATCTTTTTTTCTGAGAGTGTACTAAATGAGGCAAGGGTGTTGAGTTACATTCAAGATATATTAAAGCATTATTTATTAATATGTCATTTTGGTGATCAAAGATGACTTTTAAGGGGAAAAAATGATTGACATTTACAAATCTAAAGAACATCTTCCCTCTTAGAACCTTCTCGTTTTTCTTGAACCATAGATGCAGTTAAAAACATGTATGTTTTAACTTCTCAAACTGAATCTCCTGGGTTGGTGCAGCACTTGTTTTTGGGATATTAAAGCTCCTCCTAGAGATGGATCTGCCGAGGACACAGTCTCCCCGGTACAGTCTGAGTTAGAGATGCAAGGGCCCAATAAAGCCTGTGGGTAATTGATCAGGGTATATTGTGTTCTAGTCTCTAAGTAACAGCCAAATCTCCACGGAGGAACATCTCAGTCAAGCTGCGGGTGATAATGAGCTGTGGGTTTGAGATCCCCTCCTTTAGACGGTTTCTCGGTCCCTCGTCGTCTTGCTGTTCATTTGTTCCCCCCTTTCTCTGTGTGACAGGCCTCGCGTGTCGCCTTGCTAAACTCAGTCCAGAGGGATTCGCTCTCGGTGAGTGTTGTTGAGAGATGTAGTAAACCAAAACAAGTGTATGATGCAACTAACATGCTGAGAGATCTGCTTTTAATGTCAGTTCTTTCAGCAGACTTAAATATTCACTGGTGCACAAAATAAACATTATGCCTATAGAAAAACAAATATTGTCGTTTTTCATTACTACACACAAAACATTATTTCATCCCTGCCATTTTATGTTTGTCTTGAAAACTTATTTTTGCTACTTTTAATGTTTTAGCTCAAACTTTTAATCTTCAATCATGAAATCCACCATGAAAATATAATTTATTAAATGTTCAAAAGTATGAATCTAGATTAATAATGAAATAATCACAAAGTAGTTCAATATTTATTGTAAAAACTGTGTATATTAGTTGTTTACTGGCATTTATTTATTTATTTTTATCAAAATGACCCACAGCTGTGGCACCATTTCCACCAAACCGATCAATTATACTCCAATATAGGTTTTTATAAACTGCAACCGCAAGTGTTATTACAGTATATACAGATTGTCAGTATGTGTTAAAGCTACAAACAGGTCTAAAATGTTAATACATTTTTTTGTTGTTGGTAAATTACCATTTTCAATTGCAAAATGTATGTGTTGTTCTGTAATGCTTACTGCATTTTTGAGGGTTTACAGATTCTGTCAAACAAAATTCCAGGACTTTCAAAGCACTACTTTTTTGCTTTTCTAAGCCAAAGATCTCACTTATTTAACCATCTTTATTATCCTTCACATTCTAAAAAAGGTCAACTAAAAATAAACTAATAAAACAAAACGGTACATAAAGTGCAGTACATGCTATAACTTTGGCAAATCTAACCATTGAACGGATACTATGACAAAGATATTGCTTTCCTTATTCAAACTGATTTTTCTTCTCATGAATATATTATTATTTTTATGCTGAAGAATGAAAGCTGTATCATATATCATACTTGGATATTTATATGAGTAATATCCCGCTCATAACCAAGCGAAAATGCCTCTGTCTACATCAGATGTGCTGCAGTGATTATTTTGCCTGAAAAGATTGTTTTATCAATAAAAATAAACACTAATTTCACATTTTTTTCTTTTAATAACTCTTAATAACTCTGTTTTCTATGGATTTCCAGGACTTAAATGTCAAAAACTCAAATTAAGCACTTTTAAGGGATAGTTCACTTTGAAATTAATTTTTGGTATGTTTTAGCTTACCTCAAGGGCATCCAAGATGTAGGTGTCTTTGTTTCCACAGTATTTTCAATTTTGACATTTTTTTGGGTCAAACCGTTGTCGTCTAAAAGAGATCTCCTAAAAGAGCATGCACAGAGAAGTCCAAATTAAACATGATTTAATGACTCGTAAATGTAAGTACACACTGATGGCCTAAGACACAAAACAAGTGGTTTGTGTGAGAAAACGAACAGTATTTATATCGTTTTTACCTTATGTTAACAGCCGACTGCCGAACTGATCTGAATCAGATGTTCAACTGAACCGAACTGAACCGTCTCCAAAGTTACGCCGGAAGTGATCTCTCATGCGTCTACGTCACGCATTGTTTACCTTTCACTAAACATATTTAGATATACGGGAAATCGCAATGGAAGACGATTTCGATATATCTAAATATTTTTGAAAATACTTCTTTACTTACCAATGAACGTGACTATGATTTTTTGTTGTTGATTATCTGGACAGAAATTAGTGAAAAATGCCCTTTTCAGTGGAGAAAATACTGAGCCATGAGACATGAGCATGTAACATGTTACCACTCTTTTTTATTTTCATTGGTTAGTATTTGAGTTCCCCTCCCCTTAGAGAGCATTGACCAATAAAATTGTATTAGTTTTTATTTAAAAAAAAGCTAAAATAGACTATGTTGCCTGGAGGCAACACCGTACCATAGAGGGTTAAGAACAAGAGTGCAACTATTCATGATCAATGCAAGACACACAATGCTTTATATACATATATATATATATATATATATATATAATATATATTCTATATATATTCTATATATATATTCTATATATATTCTATATATATATATATATATATATATATGAAGAGTTCAGATGCAAAAGCCTCTAAATGGCATTTGAAATTTTCTTCTTTAATGATGATTTTTATCAAACTTGTATATTTAAGTTCAGTAATTTCACTTAAATAACAATTAATAGGTAATTATCATTGCCATTTAAGTGAAATTACTGAACTTAAATATACAAGTTTGATAAAAAATTATCATTAAAGAAGAAAATTTCAAATGGCATTTAGAGACTTTTGCATCTGAACTCTTCATATATATATAAATATATATACTGTATATTTAGAACAAGAAAAACACTGCAGGTCAAATATACAGCGTTTGCCCTCATTCCTCATTGGTGGAGGTGATGCCAGCGCAGTGTTGATGGACTCAGGAGGTGCCGGTGTGCAAGTGCATGGTGGATGGCCATCCTCAGAGAATCAGTCGTCCTGGATACGTTCTGTACAGTGTGTGTACGACGAAACATGAAACATCCCGCGAGAGATGTTGAACTGCATCACTTTTACCAGTACTTACCGTCAAAGCCTCCACTCAGCACTGCTGATGTTTTCCTCAAAGTAATGAAGCTGTGTTGCATGACTTTTAAAAATGTATTTATAGCCTACCTGTGATTTTGCATGTACATTTCTGAAATACATAACTTGGATAGTTCCCTCTGATAACAGATCACTCTGAATTGTAATGTGGACTCTGTAAATCTGCTTTGAAATGATGTGTGTGTGAAAAGCACTATGCAAATAAATGTGAATGGACTTATAGTCAGTATAGCTAAATATCAGTGTTTAATTTGTGTTAATTTCTTAAAACTGTATTCTAATAATGAATCTTCAATGGGTTCATACAGAAGGCAATAGTCATAAAGTTTATTTTCAGTATAATCACAAATGTGTCAAGATATCCTGCAATTTATTTCAAAGTGATTTAATCTCTTCCAACCGAGACACAGCATAAGTTACTCACGCTACACGATTATATGTGGATGTGTTTGAGTAGTAGTATCATCCGGCATTTAAGAATGATCAGATTACTGCTTTAAAAAGGACATGAAACACCAGAACTACAAATATAACATTCTGCATTTCATAAAAGAGAACGGCATTATACGCAGCTAAGCTTTTAATAACCTTGCTTTTTATAGCAGGGTTGGGATGCAGTAATCTGATTTGGAGTAATCTGCTCAAATCTGGCATAAATGCTGACCGTATGCCTGTCCAACCGACGGCTCCTATTGGCTGAGCGCATCGTTACTCTTCCGTGCTGGAAACTGGAACATGTCATAGTGACATTCAGTATTAGACGCGTCTCAAGGCTGTAGATCCACAGTCCCGTACTCTAGTTTAACATCTAGACATACTGTACCCTGCATTTACAGTACGCCAGCACTTCTTCAACTACTAATGTTGTTCTACAGTCTTCCCGTCCCTCATATAGGACTTCTGTTCATTTAAACAGATATTTGGGTCACACTATTTTACAGTGTCCTTGTTACATGTGTTTAGGCCTTCCAACAGTAAATTATGAATAATTATATGCAACTAACCCTCAAACAAATCCTAATCCCCAAACTCAAGTGTAGTTTTTTAATATTACTCAGTAACAATGACAACTTAAATGGGCCAGAAGGCGCCTCCTAGTGGTCTAACCCTAAACCCACCATAACCGAAGCGTGTTATATTGATGCTAAAGGGTGCGTTGTGCGTTGGATGTATACACATTGGCAAAAGCGTGATGCATTGGGATGAAAATACGTTGGTTATCCTGCTGGAAGTATCCATCAGAGGATGGTCATTCAGTGCTGGACATGATCAGCATCAAGACTCAGGAAGACTGTGGCGTTTAAACAATGATCAATTGACCCTTCATATGGAGTTTGATTGACAGGCGATCTGACCAATCATAATCCGCCGTTTTTGTCCTCAGGAGTTAGTAGATTAACGTTGGAGTATTTGAAGAAACGGTGTGTACTGACGTCTTTCCGCGGTTAAAACAACATTCCTTCTGATGTTCACTCATGTTTATTCGATGATGAGGAAGAGATGATCGGTTCACGAGCGACACATTAATGAGAGCCACAAAACTGTATTTATTGTTTAAATTTCATTAAAATATGACCAAATTTGAAAGTCGAGACTTTGTTTCATCTGCGTGACAGCGGCGTTGTTTGTCAGACATAGCAACAGTAACCAAAGGGGGTGGGGTTTATGTAAATTTTAGGGTTGCTGATGTCACTTACCTGTGAAGAAGCTCACTGTAGTCCCTAGCAGCCGTTTGTTGTAGTCCTTAAAAAGCAATGTCTGTAAAAGGGAACATCTCTCTTCACACTGAACTTTGCAGATGTTGTTTATACTCAAGCAACATTACACACTAACTAAAGTTAAGAAAGTGAAAGGACCTCTTTAAACTGAGATTTATGAGACGATCACGTGCTGGAGTCTGTTATTGGTGTGTAATGTTGATAAAGAGTGATTTCTATAGGCTCTATCTGTCATGGGATATGCCAGATGTGTTTAGAAGTGTCTCCTTTCTTACTTTGACAAATAAGGCATGCTTGTAAATGTTGTGTACATCATTGTTTATTATTGCACAGCGTATTGTAATGCAGAAAGCGTACACACCTCTTACACATGAGCTCATATCAAATCAATAATGATCAACTAGATTGAAATATCAGTGAACTATATAATAATGCATGAATTTCTAAGTGTCTGTATTTGTGCCTGTATGGGCCATGAGATTGACCCGGTAAACGACGGTCTCGTCTCCTCTGACGGTCAGCAAAGCACACGCTTCAACCACTGCGTTCGGCTGGAACACAAACACACACACACACACAGATCACACACACACACAGATATCCTGAGGTAAAACACACAAACTACACCAGATATACTGTAAACTACAGTGCAATTCCAGTTCTGTGAACACTATGGGATACGCCGATACGCGTTTATATGACCAAAAATTCAGGTTAGGTACCCCCAACGCATTCTCATCCTTTAACGTCATATAGAACGCTAGTGACAAAACGGCGCTATACTACGCACATGGCACCCGTTATCGTTAATATAACACGTGCTGTGAGGGCTAAGTTTAGGTGTGGGGTAGGGTGTACGTGTCATATTCACGCTAAAGGATTTATAACGTCTTGGGTTCGCGTGTTATATTAACGATAAAGGGAGCCATGTGCGTAGTATATCGCCGTATTTGCATATAGCGTTCTATATGACGTTAAAGGATTAGAACGGGCTGGTACCCCACGTATCCACAAGTTTCCGAGGGGCGCTCCTGTAAAAAATAAAGTGGGTGAAACTTCCGGTGACGCGGCGGAAGTAGCATTCCAATGGTATTTTGTGTGTTAGTTAGCGAAGAGGCTAGCTGTTTTTCTGAGAATTATTTTACTATTTAAAGACGCAAATCTTTATGAGAGATGTCGTTACGGAGCTCAGGGACAACATGTGCTGTTCGCGGTTGTATGTATAACCGGACTAAACTAATTTAGTGGCTTAAACGTGATTGTTTTGAACATAAGCTGAAAACGAAATCTGAGTGATCCTGCCAGAGCCCGTCTCTGATCCTGCCAACGACTGAAGTTTCCATCACCTCCCAAAAGACGACGAATCTTCCTGTGTACATTTGTTTAAATTCTTAATATTCTACAAACTCTATCAGCATGTGATTGGCTGTTCTCTACTGATGTTACAGCTAAACTCAGGATCAAAGCCTGTGTTGACAGAATACCAAATGTGCCAGTTAATGTATTCAAGCAGCACATTCATTTATAATTTTGAATAAACTCCAAAGTGACTAAGTGTGTATTTTTTATTTTAATTGTTTGTCAGCTCGCACAACTGTCTGTCACCATGCCTTGATGAGTATTGATTATTAATGTTATTATAATACTCCCAATCAACGACTGCGGAGGGTAAAGGTACTGTTATTTCACCCTTTTGAATTTCGTTGAGGTTGTGTTCCCACATCGTTAGCTAGTTTGGATCGCTATAACTTGAATGACTGTCAACTGTTGAATAAACGAGTGTCAAGCATGTCAAATCGCGCTTTGTTTACTTTCAACCGGAAGTCGCGCCCACTTTTGACGGCCTCATGGGGCGTAGGAAACTTGTGGATAATATCCCAGTTTTTAAAATCCGGGATATGAGCATATTCGGGTTTTTTCCCGTGTTTACATCTCGCAATTTTTTTTCTCAGAATTGCATATTATAAAGTCATAATTGCATAATATAGAGACGCAATTGTGTGTCATAAAGTCAGAATTGTGAGATATAAACTCGCAACTGCAAGAAAAAAATTCAGAATTGCGAGTTTATATGAGAATTGTGTGATTTATTTAACTTCATATCTTGCAATTCTCAGAAATAACATCAGAATTGTGAGATAAATCACAATTATCTTTCAAAATGTTTTATTCTGTGGCAGAAACGAGGTGTACAGTTCATCAGTTCATGCATTGCCTGAGAATCAAACCCATAACCTTGCCGTTGTTTCAGTAGTGCCACTCTACAGCACACATTACACACATTATGTCAGTGTTTTTGATGTCAGCACTCACAGCGAGACCAGTAGAAGGCACCCAGCTGAGGGTGATGGGACGCCGCTGTCCTGCATCCACACTGCCCTGCACCGGGGTCACACTGAAGCCCTGCAGCTCGACCGCCGAGAGGTTCTCCCAGAGGAAGTCCACCGTCTGACGGCAGAACACGGGATCCATCAGCAGAACCGCTTCACAGTGTTGGGGGAACTCATTACAAGTAACTTCAGCTACGGTATCAGATTACTTTTCCGAGTAACTAATAAAGTAACGCATTACTTTTAACATTTACAACAAAGTATCAGAGTTACTTTTCAAATAAGTAACGCAAGTTGTTGTTTTATGGTGCGTTCCCAGATAGCAAACTGACATTGAATCAACGTGGAAACATGACATCGAAACAACGTTGATCTGACATTGTTTTGCTCATCGAATTAACGTTGAACCAACGTCAGATGCGTCATTCTTTCAAAACTAACGGAAAATCAACTTGAAATCAACGCGTTGTTTCAACGTTATGAAAGCAAACCAATTTTCGATTTTCATTTAGCTTTGAAGAATGCCGCGTCTGACGTTGGTTCAACGTTAATTCGATGAGCAAAATCAACGTTGTTTCAATGTCATGAGAGACGTCGTTTCCACGTTGATTCAATGTCAGTTTGCTGTCTGGGTTCACACCGGACGCGAATAGCCCGTCAGGCGCGAATGATTTCAATGTTAAGTCAATGCAAAGATGCGTTACGCGCGTAAAAAATTCCTGCGGCGCGAATGAGGCGTGGAGCGCGGAAGATGCGAATGGCGCGAATTGAGCGTCTGGCGCGTTAAGCGCGAATGATTTAGTTAAGTGCGATTTGTGCATTCACGCGTTTGACACGAATTCGCGTCTGCCGCCCGAGTTGGAAAATCTGAACTTTGGCGTGAATTCGCGCCGCATTAACCAATCAGGAGCCTAGCTGCTTGCTCACGTGGTGAAGTGTCTGGATGCTTCAATAAATTATTTTGTAATATGACTAAATGCATGGTGGGATTATGCACAACAAAGCAAATATTTTATCACTTAAAACATTATTTCTATTTACGAGACATGTTCATTTTGTATTGAATGTTATTCATTCCATATCTAGATTATATGAAATATTATGATGTAAAGACAATCAACATATGTGCATAAGTTCGTGTCTGGACGTGAGAGAGAGAAAAAATCACAGGACAGGTTAATAACTTTTGAAGGCTGGCTCTATTTATCATCAAAACAATGACAGCTAGATTAGGTGGATGAGGGCGAGGGTGATCCTCGCTCCGATGTGGGACAACAGGTCATCAAACTGGGCGCGGGACAAGTACCGCTGACAGCGGCCGTCATCCAGGCGCAGCTCCTGAAGCGAGCAAATGGTGAAACTCGCCAAACGGGTCACCTCCGAAGGGTCCGGTGGACACAAATACGGCGACGATGATCCCCACGCCGCTGTTCTAGCTCTCCAGAGCAAATACAGAGCGGTGAATCTCTCTATGAATTCTCGATCAACATAAACAAAGATGGCCGTCAACGGGTTTCGGTTTTGACGCGCGTAAATTTCGCTTCATACTTTTTATTTTACCCGCGTCAGTTTCGCTCTTGACACGCGAATTAACACAAAGCGGTCAAGCGTCAAACTAGGCGCGAATTTGACGCGCTATTCGCGCCCGGTGTGAACGCACAGTTACACTTCCTGTCCTCATGTTGAGACAAATCGAAGTGCAGAGGAGTTTTGTGTGTGTGTGGGGGTCTGGTGTGTGTGAACACGATGGTTATTGTAGTTCTAGACATTTACTCATCTCACTTACACAAATAATGAAAGAAAAAAAAAAACATACTTTTTTGTTAAAAAAAACCAAGCCCAACCCAGGTGAAAATAAAAAAAGTTACACAAAAGTAACGCAATGCATTACTTATCTAAAAAAGTAACTAAGTAACGCAATTCGTTACTTTTTCAGGGAGTAACGCAATAATGTAATGCATTACTTTTCACGGTAACTTTCCCCAACACTTCTTATCAGAGGGAATATAAAAGTGGCCCAAATGACGCACGATGCACTCAACCGTGTAGTGTATTAACTTTATACGTTTATTTAGTCTTTCAATATGGGAGTCTGACAGCCCCTCCCCCTCCGCTACGTCATTAAAGCGGCGACAGTCGAGTGCATGAAGTGTCCAGCGTTACACACTTCGGTTTTCTGGTTAAATAAGTGCATCGTCCAGGTATTTGAAGTGTAAACACACTACTCGCGCTATTTATACTACACAATGGCGTATAATAGTGCAAAAGTATGCGATTTGGATGGGATTTCTACGGAGGCGTATTGCATTCACTTGAAGAAAAAAAATCTACTCTGTTTTTCTGAATTAACTAGTTAATTTTTCATGAGAAAAAAAATTGCTCTGTTTATCTGAATTAATGGGTTAATTTTTCATGAGAAAAAAATTGTCTCTGTTTTTCTGAATTAATGAGTTAATTTTTCATGAGAAAAAAATGTTTTGCTCTGTTTTTCTGAATTAACGAGTTAATTTTTCATGAGAAAAAAGTTTTTGCTCTGTTTTTCTGAATTAATGAGTTAACTTTTCATGAGAAAAAAGTTTTTGCTCTGTTTTTCTGAATTAATGAGTTAACTTTTCGTGAGAAAAAAAAGTTTTTGCTCTGTTTTTCTGAATTAACGAGTTAATTCAGAAAAACAGAGCAAAAAAAAATTCCATGAAAAATGAACTCGTTAATTCAGAAAAACAGAGCAAAAACTTTTTTCTCATGAAAAATTTACTCGTTAATTCAGAAAAACAGAGCAAAAACTTTTTTCTCATGAAAAATTAACTCGTTAATTCAGAAAAACAGAGCAAAACATTTTTTTTTCTCATGAAAAATTAACTCTAAAAGATTTTCTCTTCTTCAAGTGAATGCAATACGCCTCCGTAGATTTCAGATGAAATGTTCACTTACTTTTTTAGTGGCCGGTTTTGAGCCGAGGACACATCCTACGTGGAGTTTGCGCGTGGCTGCGATTGCTCTTCCCTCTTGATATTCACTCTTAAAAGTCAGCAGCAAACTCTTGCTGTCTACACAACGAGTGAAAAAAATTACAAAGACACGGAAATCAGGGACAACAGCTCAAAAAAGGGCTTTTTGTGTTCCGACCAATGGTGTGAGTTTGGGCAAGGATCACCTGAATGTCGAACCAATGAGAGAAGAGGAGAGTGTTTGGGAAACCTGAGACTCCTAATGATTAATAATTAAGACTTCTCTTGTACAAAGTAAGATGTTTAAGGCTTTTGTGGCCTTCATTTTGATACAAATTGATTTCTGACATGTAGAGCAGGACTCAAAACTACATCCACACAAGGGTTTACACAAGTTAAAGATGTTAAATATAGCATGACTACATTAAACACAACAGAGCGCAGTACCTCGATGTCCTGATGTGTATATATGCGACGGGATGAGTGATTCAGGACAGCCGTCTTCCGGATCCCCTCCACAGACAAACACACTGTCTGTACACGAAGAGCCCCTGAGCTCCAGCACACACACCGTTTGCTATCAGCACAATCACAAACATTTAGTCCAGACATCAGAACTGCTGTGTGTGAAGTGTTGTTCATTAGGGAGACATGCTTGTTGTTTACACTCAAGAGTGACCCAACACCTGACATTTTTATTTTCAGTAATATATTTTTTTTTAGAAATAATTTTGTATTTTGAGAGAATTGTATGTTACTAATGAATATTAATGCAATCTTTTTTTTTATCATTAATTTTCACTTAAAGCTCAATTTCATGTCAAAATAGACAATGCTTTTAAAATCTTTTGAGGGCAGATTGTAAGTAAAAAAGAAAAGACAATCTTCTGTAAGCACTGTAGCGCTTTATAAAGAGGCTTGCACATTTAATAGTTGTTTTTAGACATAACTTACTTTTACATTTACATTGAATGATTTAGCAGACGCTTTTATCCACAGCGACGTACAGATGAAGCAGGTTGTGGATTTGGATGTACATTTAGACATTTTTAAAGACTACTTTTTGTGAAGGTTTAGATATTTTTTGTTTGAAGTGTCACTTTCTTTACTACAGTCAAACAGAAAGACATTTTGTTACATGCATCAAAATTCAATAAAGAATGTAAGAAATTAAAGAGGATTTCTTAATCAATCCGTGACTGATCTGATGGTGTATTGAGTGTGTGTATTTTAGACTGTCGCCATTCACTGATGTGCGCTTCTTTCTGCATCGTGGCCCATTTGTGGATTGTACCCCCTAAAAATTGATGACCTTTTTCATGTTTTTTGTATATTTTTTTATGGCAGTCATTTCTGACCACGAAAAACAAGTGTTTTTTTTTGTTCTACTATTTAGCTTTTTGTAATCAATTCCACGATTTTTTTTGGTACGGGTTTTGTACCATTTAGATGAAGTAGCAATTAAAATGACATTAAAAAAAACATTAAACATTTAAAAAAAAAACATCCGAGGGTTAAAAATCATATTCCGTAATTATATTGTCAACAGGCCAGGAAATGAACATCCACCGCTAGTCAAATGTGCAGATTTGCTAACACTCTGCAATAAGGTTTCATTTATTAATATCAGCTAACTACATTAGTTAACAAGAACTAAAAATAAAAAAAATACTTTTTCATCTATGCAGTTATTAATCTTGGTTAATGGTAATTTCAACATTTACTAATACATTTTTTTAAAATCCAAAGTTGCATGAGTCAACAACTGTTCAGCACTGTGAAAAAACACGAACAAACAACCAATAAGATCTTTAACTAAAGATAAATAAATGCACGTAAAATGCAATAAAATATATTGTTTGTTCACGTTAGGTAATGCATTGTGAATTGTAAAGTGTTACTGTATATTTAATAAAATGTGTATTAGCAAAATGTCTTGCATTAATCTAAAAGTGTTTTGCTTTAAGCCATTTAAAATTTGCCAATAAATTTTAAAATAAATTCAAGTGGCAATTTTATCTTGTTTTATGCATGTGATGATAATTTCCCTGTAAAAATATTTAACTAATGAAGAATATATATATATATATATATATATATATATATATTCAACATTAGTTAAATACTTTAATAAATTAGTTTTTTGCAAATAAAGTGTGGTATCCTGACTGTAGTGTGTATTGGTGTGTACTTCGTTGATGAGCTGGACTCTGAGCCGGTCTCTGTAATGCAGACTCTGGTGATCGGGGTGAAAGGTCACAGTGATGTCAGCAGCAGCACCAGGAGGAACAGCGCCACCTGATGGAGACACGCTGAACACACTCAATCCGTTGTGGTTCTGAGGACCTGAGAGGAAGGATGGACACATGTACAGGAGTGGCCAAAACTACAACATATCTCATGTTTTTTAATCAGCCGGCAAGTTTGATTAAACCATCAAAATGAGAAAAATATTTCATATTTTTAAATATTTTACATGTGATGGAAGAACAACTCAAAAGAGGCAAACTACAGCTTTTTATTACAGTTTTTATTTTATAATCTTGACTATCTTGACCAGGACTCCCTGGTAGAAGAGATATTGTATCTCAACGGGACCTTCGTGGTAAAATAAAGTAAAACTAAATAAAAAATAAATAATGCAAAAATCTCACAGGAAAAAGCATTCATTGACAACAACGTAATCAGTTATTCATATTTCTTTCTTGTTTTTGCATGTGTAAATAATTTCAGCTTGCTGGCAAGAATGTTTCTTTGCATTTTCAAAATGACTCCAAGTTCAAGTGTGAAATACTGTATGCTTACAAAACATTGTTTAATATTTAAATAAAGGGTGAAAAAGATGTCAATTGTCCACGGCCAGACGTCTGATTTTAAAAGGGTCTCGTCTGCTCATCCAAGGCTGCGTCACTTTGACCAGTAAAAACAGTAATATTGTGAAATATTATTCCAGTGTAAATCATCTGTTTTCTATGTGAATAAATTGTAATTTATTCCTGTGATAAAGCTGAATTTATCATCATTACTCCAGTCTTCAGTGTCACATGACCCTATTTTACATTGTAATAAAATTTCACTGCTGTATTTTTGACTCAATGTTTCCAAACTGTTGACAGGTACAGTCTCTGCCGTAAACGAGCATGGGCTCTTTGTGTTAAAGTTGTTGTTAAAGTTACAATAAGGTTGATTAGTTAACATTAGATACTGTATTATTAACTAACATGAACTAACCATGAGCAATACGTTTGTTAATCTTTTGTTAATAAAAGTACAGCTGTTATATATATATATATATATATATACACATGTATATATAACTGTTTCCAACATTGCCAATATTTTATTATGAAAACATTATTACTGAATCTTCCATGAACATTCAAAACCAGTTTTTTAAATGTTTTAAAAATGTTTTTTTCTCGGCTATATGAACATTAAAGTTCACTTTAAAAAAACTTTTCCTGATAATTTACACACCCCCATGTCATCAATATGTTCATGTCTTTCTTTCTTCAGTCGAAAAGAAATTAAGGTTTTTGATGAAAACATTATAGGATTTATCTCCATATAATGGACTTCAATGGGAACCAAACGGTTCAAGGTCCAAATGAGAGTTTCAGTGCAAACTGTTCAAAGGGCTTTAAACGACACCAGACGATGAATAAGGGTCTTATCAAGTGAAACGATCGCTAATTTAATAAATAAATAACAAAGATTAAGTTTTATAAGCTCAAACGCTCGCCTTGCTCTGTTCTTCGATGCGAGTTCGTGACTCTCCTGTTCGAACTCGCTTATCAAAATGAACGAATCTTTTTCCAAGTTATTTCGTTCGTTTCGTTCATTGAATGAACCAAATGACTCGGAAAAAGATTCAAAAACCTTAATTTCTTTTCAACTAAAGAAAGAAAGACATGGACATCTTGGATGATATGAGCGTGAGTAAATTATCCGCAAAAGTTTTTTAAAAAGTGAACTAATCTTTTAAGAGAACGTGCCATTTGATCATTCTGCAAACATAATTTGCATGTTGAAAACATTAATAAAGATCAGATAACTTTGAACGAACATTATATTAATGTTACTGGAGGAACGTTTGTTCATAACTTTGAGAGATCGCTCCGTTAGCCGCTTGACTTCCTCATCTTTTGCTTGAATTAAATAGACAATTGTCCAAATTCCTTTTGTGTTGCACAGAAGAGTTGAACGGGTTGATTAAATGATGACAAAATGTACATTTTTAGGTGAACCTTTCTCTAAACGACATGTGTTTCATGGGCAGAATCTAGTGTGTGTGTGTGTATAGTGTGTGTGACTCACCCAGATGTGCAGTGGAGTCGGTGAGCGCCAGAATCCTCTCGCTCTCTAACCTCACACTGAAGCGCACGTCCAGCGGCGAGGCGTTCTGCAGCTGAACACACACCAATATCAGCTATATATATCACATTACAATGATTTCTGATCATGTGACACTGAAGACTGGAGTAATGATGCATCAGTTCTTTTGAACGGCAGTGCACAGCAATAAGTCCAATAACAGACTTCCACAGGTGATCTTCCTCGCTCATTCGTTTAGCAGACGATTGTGACTTACAGGACAGTAGTACAGTATTGCATATTCCGATAATGTTTTTCAGGCTGTTCATAGCTTTGCTGTCCTGTGCTGTTATGCTTGGTATTATTATCTGTTTAGTAAAGCACTTTGCTCAGTCTGTGGCTGTTATAAAATGTGCTATATAAATGAAATGAACTTGATCTTTTGCTCGAGGTCACAGTGGAGACTGGAGATTTTACACGCTTGATCTCTCAGGCTCCAGGGGGAATAAAACGAGGAACACGCTGCACAGAAACACAGTGGACAGGACTGATCCTGTGGTGACAGTGACCTCTAGTGTTCAACATGACACTTCTCATCCCATACAGTCACACAATATACAGCAGTCCAATGCTGAACCTAGATCTAGCCCCCCAAAAGTGCATATACCTTTAAAGGAGTAGCTCACTTTTGAAAAAACTTTTGCTGATAATTTACTCACGCCCATGTCATCCAAGATGTCCATGTCTTTCTTTCTTCAGTCGAAAAGAAATTAAGGTTTTTGATGAAAACATTCCAGGATTTTTCTCCATTGCGTATCGCGATGCACGTTCGTGACTCTCCTGTTCGAACTCGTTCATCAAAACGAATGAATCTTTTTCCGAGTCAATTCGTTCGTTTCGTTTGTTGAAGGAACCAAATGACTCATTTTGATGAACAGGAGAGTCACGAACGTGCGTCACAGAACAGAGCAAGGCGAGCTTATAAAACTTAAACTTTGTGATTTATTTATTAAATGAGCGATCGTTTGGCTTGATAAGACCCTTATTCATCATCTGGAATCGTTTAAAGCCCTTTGAACAGTTTGCAGTTTGTACTGAAAGTGTCTTTTGAACCTTGAACCGTTTGGTCCCCATTGAAGTCCATTATATGGAGAAAATCCTGGAATGTTTTCATCACAAACCTTAATTTCTTTTCGACTGAAGAAAGAAAGACACGGACATCTTGGAGTAAATTATCAGCAAAAGTTTTTTCGAAAGTGAACGACACTACTATCAGACTTTTAGGGGTAAATAAGGTACAAAGATGTCCTTTAAGGATACAGTGACAAGCTTTTGTACACTTAAAGATAGTTTTTTTGACTTAGTATAATTAATTTTAATAACTGGAGTGTACATTATGCACCTTAAATTTGTTTTGTTTTTTTCTTCTTTAGTATTTTTGTCTTATTTTTCATTACAAGCATCAAAAAATGATTAAATCAAGAGACATTTACTGAAGAAGCAGAATGAGTTATGATACTGAAAATCAAGCGAGTTCAGAAAAATAAAAAGTTTATTTTTCTTCCTCCATTGGCAGATAATATGTTTTCTTGTTTAAAGTGTAAACTCACTAAATCGATCATTGATAATCCACACGTTGATCTGGTTTGTGACGTCAGAAACACCAAAGCGTGTTTTTAAAACTGTCTTTGGTTCATGGAAATACTCAGCAATGCTTTCCACATATTAAAAACACACATAAACAACATTTAAAGCTGGATTTTCACCACAGGTCATTTCGCTTCTCGAGTAAATGTCTCTTGATTTAACAATTTGTACTGGAAAACAAGGCAGAAACACTGAAGAACTACATCATGTTATCTGCTAATGTAGAGCTGATACCCTGAACACTTGCGAGGCGCTCTCGTTCTCAGGAACGAAGTCAAAGTTGATGTGTCCTTGGTGTGAGCAGGAGAGGACGGGGTCGACAGCTTCGGCACACAGAGAGATCTCCAGGGTCATCTGACGGCAGCTCACCTCCAGAGTCTCGTAGTACTGACAACACAACACAACACACGCTGCACATCATCAATCCCAGCCGAACAGAGTGAACCTGACCACAAACACTAGTGTATCTGAGAGTTTGGTTCGAGGAGACGCTGTTTTCTGCTGAGAAAGCAGATCCACTTTGATGAGATTGATATACGCCATCGTTGCTGTTCGCATCACTGTGATCAAGAGCTGACATTCAGATATGATAATGAGCGTTTGCTCTCTGGCCAATCAGAGCAGAGCAGCTCTCAGAGAGGCGGGGCTTAGAGAGACTGAATCCTTGATTGAATTGAAAACTTTATTGAACACCAATCAACATGAAGTGTTCAAAAGGATAAAAACACAAGAAAGCCCAAGGGCTTGTTTCCATTGTGGTCCTTCATGGAAGACGAGAAACAGTACATAGACAAAATAACATTTAAAACAGTAGAGAAAGAGGGCATACAAAATACAAACACACAAAAAAAAAAAACAGATAAGAGCATAATAAAAACGAAAAAGAGTCAGATTCCCAGATAAACAAGCAGTCAATTACAATATTCCTACTACTACATGCCTTTCTATTTCTATTTCCTTTCTTTTTATTGGTTTAATAACCAATTTTTTATTGATTTTTTATTATTTGATGGAAGCGTTTCAGACACTGAGAGGAAAGAGCTGAAGCTGCAGTGGAGATTAGGAGGAAATTAAAGTGTTTTACACCTTGGATGAATGTAAACCTGTTGTAGGAGCAAAATAGCAGTCAGCTTTAAATTCACTGTTTAATATTAAAGCATCAACATTGTTACATCTATTTTACAATCAGCTGTCGCTTGGCCCCACGTTCAGATACTGACAATAATATGAAACACTATGATGTGTGTATGGGAGGCAGCGGCGCTCACCTTCTTGGCCACAGAGGGAGTAAATGCGATCAGGAGTGTGTGTGTGTCTTCAGGACCGACGGATCGCATGGCGTTCAGCACAGAAAACGGCCCGTTCACATCCAGCAGTGATGATGTCAGCTGAAAGCCAAACACAACACATCACTGGACGAGAAACAACAACTTTATTTTACCATTAACAACATTAAAGAAATATTTAGCTTCAATACAGTACTACCGACACTTGCATTGTAATTCTATGCGTTAACAGCAGAAATGTGATGCTTGTATTTCAGTTAACATGACAGCTTTAATTAATTGAGCTGTAAATTGGTTTGAAATGGAATTATTTTTGTAGGTCAGTGTGTTCCTGGTGGAAATGTTTCTTGAGCATCAGATCCTCATATTAGAGTGATTTCTGAAGGATCATGTGACACTGAAGACTGGAGTAATGATGCACAGGAATAAATTACACTTTACTATATATTCACATGAAAACAGCTGTTTTAAATTCTAATAATATTTCACTATTTCTACAGTATTTCTGATCACATAAATGCAGCCTCTGTGAGCACAACAGACTTCTTGTTATAATGATATATATATATATATATATTTGAAGAGTTCAGATGCAAAAGCCTCTAAATGCCATTTGAAATTTTCTTCTAAAATGACCATTTTTATCAAGCTTGTATATTTAAGTTCAGTAATTTCACTTAAATGACAATTAATAGGTAATTATCATTGCCATTTAAGTGAAATTACTGAACTTAAATATACAAGCTTGATAAAATTGATCATTTTAGAAGAAAATTTCAAATTGCACTTAGAGGCTTTTGCATCTGAACTCTTCATATATATATATATATCAAACAATAGTGTAATTTACACAACACACATTATTTAATATTTATTTACACTGACTTATTATGTTATTAAGAAATGATTGAAAAAGATACCTTCACAAACTCTGAGGAAATGTTCTGGATTTTCACCTTTTTCAGCACCTTCTGACCTGCACGGTTGAAACCATTACAAGTGAACAGGTAAAATGCCAGCAGTAAAGGTGATGACACATGCACCACTTTATCAGTCCCTCCAGGATTTCACGATTTTTTTTTGTGATTTTTGCGATCAAAATGACTGATTTTGTGGTGGTAATTTCCCAAAATTTGTGAAAAAATGTGCGATTTATATATAACATTTACCATAATAGTATTCAGTCCTTCCAGAAAAACGCGGAGTTTTTTTGTGATTGTTGCGGCCAAAAATTGATTGATTAGCCTACTCGGCCCTTTTCTTTAAAAATGCGATGGAATATGCGGGATATTTATGCAATTTTATGCGATGAAATTGCAGGAATTTGCAAAAATTGAGAGAACTTGCAAAAATTGCGGTTTGATGAAAAAGATTTCTCTTTTTCAGTGATTCCCCCAACATCCTGTTAATGTAAGAGTAATTTCTTATTACTTCCTTTGATAAACAAGCATACTACATCACAGAAAGTGCTGGGAATATTTAATTTCTCATCTTGTTTTATTTCAGACTATAACGAGTGTAAATAAGGTGTGGCCCCTTTAAGAGCTGCGCGCTCCCTGTTGAACTCTCTGCAGTGTCATATGTGCGCCTCGAACACCCCATGTCTGTTTGATGCTACTTCTTTTATCTTATGTTGTTTATTAAGTAACGATGTGACGGTAGAACGTGTGACAGACAGTTATACGAGTTCGATTTGTGAGATGTCAATCGCCTCCGTGAGTCTGTCCGGCGTCGCGTAATTGCGTCACTTCATAACGTTCCCATGGAAACAGGGGGAAATGGCTGCTCTTGTGTGAAGCAAACGCAACATTTTTTAACTTTCTACTAAAATACACGTGACTTTTTTTTGCAACGAAAATGCGAGGATCATGAAATTATGCAAACCCCGCATATTTTAAAAGGAAATTGGCAATTTATGCTGCGAAAGTGCGGCGTATTTGAAAAAATGCGGCCCCCGCATAAATATGCGGACTTTGGCTGATTTTGCATTGAATTCAGCGATCGCATAATCACGTTTTTCTGGAGGGACTGCTTTATAAGCGATGCTGCCATCGACATGTTCCATGGCTGATCTAAATTATCCAGATGGAAACTGTCCATTTTCAATGACAAAGTGCCCAAGCAACATCGCTCAAAAAGTTGCCCCGTGTATCATCACCTTAAAGGAGTAGTTCACCCAAAAATGAAAACTCACCCTCGTGTTGTTCAACCCCGTAAGACTCGTTCATCTTCTTCTCTGTGGGCCTCAGAGTGAGTTCAGGTAGTGTAACAGGCTCACTATTGGCCAGCATCACACACATGACCAGCCTCGGCCAATAGTGAGCCTGCGTGTGATGTACGGCCCAGAAGCGCACGCGTGAACTCACTCGAGGTCCAGAGAGTTGAGTAAAGTCGTTTATTTTTGCACAGAAAGTATTCTCGTCGCTTGATAAACTTAAGATTGAGCCACTCTGACTATTTTTAAACAATGTCTTTAATAACTTTTCTGGGCCGGCAAGTTTCGATCCCTTAGAAGCCTACAGAGGAGTGATCCAGCTCTCAGATTTAATCAGAAATATCGAAGATGAACAAAAGTCTTACAGGGTTGAACAACTGAGAGAGAATTTGGGTGGAGTATCCCTTTAAGAGTTGAGTTGATAGTGAAAGAAGTCTCACCGACGGCCACCCGACTGAAGTGGAGTGTGTGTCGGTCAGAGACGAGAAGCAGAGCCGGTCTGACAGCGGGACAGTGTAACTCCAGATACAGCGTCTCATGTGGACTGAACAACAGTGACACTTAGTTAACATTAGTTAATCTATAAACTAACATGAAATAACAATGAACAATACATTTGTTACAGTGTTTATTAATCTTTGTTAATAAAAATACAGTTCATTGTATTGATGTTACGAATTTGATTTTAATAATGTATTAGTAAATGGTGAAATTAAAGTCCCCTGTGGTGAAAATCCAGCTTTTACGGTCTCAAAAACACATTGCTGGATCAACGTGTGATCGTCAACCAGTGGGTCTCTGAGCTGAGAGAGTGAGTGGAGGCGGGGCTCATTTGCATTTTAGATATTTCAAGATATTTTAAGGCAGGAATAAATTATTTTTCAAGGAAAAAAAATGTTGGCGATCAAAGAGGAGTTTTAAGGGATACAGTTATTGACTACAGGGGGACTTTAACATGATCTAAGATTAATAAATGCAGTAGAAGTGTTGTCCCTGGTGAACCTTAAACTTGAATAATGTTTTAAAAATGAAACATTTTCAACAGTTTAACGTCTCATCACCTGTATCTCGGCTCCTCTGATGTGTCCGGTGTAGAAGTGAAGCAGGATATGACATGGCGAACGCGGCACTCAGTGAAAGAGCGCAGGAGTGAGGCCTTCGCAGACAAATATTCAAAAGAGCTGGGAAAAAATGTTATAAATATAATTATAAAACGGTTGGTTCCAGTCCTTAATTTGGCTGCGTTTTATTCACGATAATAATGACCGCTTCACCCAACGGTTCACTACACAACACCCCTAGCAACCACTCTTAGCAACGTAAACAAATGTTTGTTCTTATTGATATTGTTCATTAAAGCTTATAGAGTATTGATGTAGATCGAGTAAGTGGTGTACCTGCATTTACAGTAGATATAGCATTTTCCTTCAGATCGGTTCAATATTCTGAATAAAATTGTGTTTGAATTTCCGCTTTTAACGGTTAAGGGGTTTCCCGTGCCCTGACACGTCACACACACGCTAGTCATTTCTCCGTGTTCACAAGTTTCGGTCCTTTCAAAATAAAAGTCTTCTCTCCTGACTGACTCACTCTTTGCCGCCATCTAATGGAGAAATAATGTAACTTCTGTTGCTGTTCACAGTCAGGGACTATTTTTTCCAGCGGAAGGAAGGCTTTTGGTGATTTTACTTTGTGAAAGTTGCATTGATACATTATATTTTGGCTTTAATATATGTATAGTGTGGTGACCGTTTTATAAAAGCAATAAGGTACTCGAGGCTGTGCTGTATTGCGAACAAGTCATGGTTACAGCACAGCCCCTCGTACCTTATTGCCTATTTATATTTTTCAATTGTCCCTCTGAAAATGACGGAGATGTCATAAACACAGCCCGTTTTACCCAGTTTGAAGGTCTGCTGGGCTCGGCGAGTGGAAGGGACTGCCGTTTGCAGGCGTTGTTTTACCTTGGTCTTTTACTAAATGCAGTGGGGTTTCTATTTTGCTCTGTGAAATGAAGAAAGACAGCAGGGAAGTTACAAAAGCTGGCAGTGCAGTGAGTGTGAGAAGTGATGTGATGTGTGTGAACCTTACTTTGGTGTCAGGTTGTGTGTGTTGGCAGTCGATGGTCTCGTTCCTCCGGCGAAGAGCCTCTGCTTTGATGACATCATCAGACAGTGTTGGACGGAACGTCACCTGGATCAGACGCCTCTGTGGAGACACACACACAGAGAAACCCGAGACTGCTTTCACACAAACACTTTGAGTAAATTGACTTTTTTTAAGCTTATTAGTATATCTAGTATATTTAAGCTTATATATTACTAGATTTTACTTTATTACAGTTTAGTGTTTATACATAAACACATTTTTAAGTCGACCTATTAATAATTACATAATCATACTGTTTGAAGCAGAAATATATAAAAAAAACCTAGTGTACTTCATGTATTCTAATAACTTAAATAAATCTGCTTATAAATGTCTCCTTGTATTCATTTATTAAGGAAAACCCCAATATTGGATACATTTAATGGATTTGATTTAATTTAATGTACTTCGACTTCGAAGCACGTGTGTTTATTGGCAAAAAGTAAGCGTTGAGTCCTGTATAACTTTATACAGTTCACTAATTACAATTTTTTTGTTGTCCAAAAAAACAATGTTTTTTGTGTTACATATCATGTATTCTGTTTTATAGAGTGTGACAACATGCCCCACACCCCGCTATAAAGGGTAGAAATATTCAAAACACCTTTTGTGGCCCAAACTTTAAGGTATGTGTCTATACATAATTTGACTATCAAAAATAAACCTAATATGAGAAACATTGACCGTAATAAAATGTGACGACTAGCCCCGATCTTGATGAATCGAAAGCATGAAGAAACTGAATGTGGACAAAAGCAAAAAATGTAGTAATAAAGCAGAAACACGTGAGTGATTGTGGATGGTTTGGGTGGTTTGCCGCACCTGTCCGGGCAGAACACGTCCTGAAGAGGGTGCGATGGAGATGTCCGAGTCTTCAGGAACAGAGAAGGAGAAGAGCCTCGGCCCGGCGCCGGTCCGGTTCTCCACATACAGAACGGCAGTGGTCCGGTCACCCAGAGCCGTCCCGCCAAACTCAACCAAACTGTGAGAGAGTTTCAGAGAAGGCTGGACGCCAGTCGCGTGACAAGACAACACGAAGTCTCTGAGTTAAGAAAAGAGAGGCATTCGATACGAGTCAGAAGAGTGAAATGTTGATTATTCTCCTCATATTCTCCATTCCCAGTCTGTCAGTAACGCTCTGTTTACTTCCTGTCTCTGCGAAGCCCTTCTGATTGGTCGGCTGGATCAGCGCGTTGTGATTGGTCGAGCTCTTCGAGTGTGTTTGGGAATGTTTACGACTAACTCAACCAGGCCCCGCCCCTTTATTCTGCGCATGAATTATGTAAATGAGGAATATTGTGACGCGTTGGTTCCCGGAAAGACTACAATGGAGACGTTTCAGGAGTTCAGAAACACTGAGAGCACAGAAAGATGAACATGGAGCATAATATGTCCTTTACTGCTTTAATAAAACATTTCTCTCAACAGTTTCAGTCCTGGCAACAGCTGATATTAAGATATATGTGAGCCGGCGTCTGGCCACAGAAATATACAATAAGACCTCAAACAGTAAACATCTACATTAAGATGCTGTGTGAAACGCAGACCAGCATTCGCTCCAAATTCATATGTAGATTTAGTGTTTTTGCAGAAAGAATTCAGGATTCCTTGCACTAAGCAAATCGAATTATGTTTACAACTAGTCCTATTGCTACTGTTTTAGATGAATTAGTCACATGACACTTCCGGCTCATAGATGACTGACACAAAAACAACTCAATTGAGCAACTGCCATTGAAATGAATAGATTTTGTGTATAGATGCTAGTACCCAGAACTGGATGAGTTTGCAGTGCTGGCCACTAGATGGGGCCGTATGAGTAAAGCCTTGTGTTCTGGCTCAGTCAGCACTGGACAGGTAAACTGCTCTTCTCATTTAACTGAACCAATGTGACATTGTGTAGCCCTCAAACCGTATTCACTTTATAGCCCTTAATCCTGTAATTGTGGACAAATGTGGGCACAGAGGACTCAGGTGTGATCCTAATTTTTATTTATTATAAATGTTATATCACTGTCTTCGATAAAGTTTTGTCTATCCATTTATGGTGGTTTGTTTTATTTTGGGGGTATTTTTGAATTTATTTACTTCAAAAAGTACCATATTTTCTATTTAAATTATGCTTATTTTTATGTTTTTTTTTTTTTTTTTTATCATTCCAATAAGTTCTTAGAGCTGAAACCCAAAGATTAAGTGACTTTGCGGTCACCTGGTGTCTTATTTTGGCTTATTTAATTACAGTTTTTCCCATTCATTTCTATGGGTGCCCATTTTTCACCCAAATACGAGATTAAGGAGTTTTTTTTTCCATCCATTTAACATTGTAGAATTGAGTCAAAAACAATTGTGTGTGTTCAGGAGGCAAACTTAGGAAAAGTAGCCAAGTCTTGAACCGCTCAGATCAAGGGAAAGTATTTTAAAAAAATAAATCAAATCTATTTTGCCCACATTTGTCCAGAATACGGTTTTAGGGTTAATGCACGACTATTCCTAATGAAAAATAATGCTGCGTCTTAAACGATGGAGTCCTCCTGCTCATCTTCTCACCTGTTAATGCTGGTTTTGCAGGTGAGAGTGAAGTTGTGTTCTCCTGCCTTTGGCGCGCTGAAGATCAAGTGAATGTCCATGCTTTGAGAGGGCAGCAAAGTGCCGAAACCGTCATTAGGCTGGACATCAATAAACTAGAGAGACAGAAAAAGTGTGTGTGTTTATATCTTCCAGGCCTTTTCTCTCTCAGTAATGCAGTAACACTGGAACTGCTTCCACACATCATTTCTACACATTTTCTCTGAATGAGAGCCGATTTAGCTCAAAACTCGTTTCTGATTAAAAATGTGTTTTGCATGCATGATTTTGATTAATGTTAGCAAAAACCCGAACGCATGTTTTCGTTGGTTGTGTAAATCACGCTCAGCTGTGTGTTTGCATTGTTTTGAACATGGTTCAGCGCTGTTGCAGAGTTTAACGCGGATGCACTGAACCAAAACAGGTCATGTGACATCTCTCTGGCGTGAGTTTTGTGAAGTGTGTGCAATGCATTTACATCGTTTCTTTACAGAAAATGCATTACAATTCAGAGAGATCTGTTACACTCTAAACACTGCTGGGTTGTTTTAACCCAAATTTGGGTCAAATATGGACAAACCCAAATGATGGGTAAAAAATGTAATTTAAAATTTAAATCCAACTTCAACTTTCACTTTTTAAATTTTTTAAGTTAAATTTTTTAACCCAACATTTGGGTTTGTCCATATTTGACCCAAAATTGAAAAAACTACATAGTGCTGCTTTTATAATGTAATAATTGAATCCAGAAACAATGAGCTCATTGGCGTAATGCAAACTGTGCTCACCTTGGGAATACCCACAAAGCCGAAGTCCTGAGACAGCAGGGAGCAGTTGGTGAGACGCACGGACGTGTGTGTGCGCTCGTGGACGGAGCAGTGTCCGAACTCCAGCTCGGTGCGCTCGAAGCGCAGGTCTGAGCCCGTGACCACAGCATGAGCCGTGAACAGCACAGGCTTCACCTGAGACACACACTCGTCAATCACAAGCTTGCATTCTCATCTCACATATTCTAAGGGGAATTAAAAGGGTTATGCATGAAATTGTTACGCATGAATTTAAGTTGGAAGGATATGCTTAAATTAGTATTTGTTAATTATTTATTGATGAAGTCTAGTAATGTAAAGGTAAATAAAATAAAAAGTGCATTAAAAAAATCTTATCAAAATGAAATGTATTAAGCTTTCTGGACAAAATAGAATAAAAATTACATTTAATATTAGGGCTTCGGCTCATTTTGATCCGGATTTGTTACAAATTAAGACCTAGTCTGACCACTGAATCAGACTTATACTTAAGTCTAGGAATAAGAGTCAAATTACATCATTCTTCAAATTTTGAGTAGTTCACTTTTGAAAAATTATTTTGATAATTTACTCACCCCCATGTCATCCAAGATGTCCATGTCTTTCTTTCTTCAGTCGAAAAGAAATTAAGGTTTTTGATGAAAACATTCCAGCATTTTTCTCTGTATAATTCAATGGGGTCCAAACGGTTCAAGGTCCAAAAGAAAGTTTCAGTGCAAACTGTTCAAAGGGCTTTAAACGATTCCAGACGATGAATAAGGGTCTTATCAAGCGAAACGATCGCTCATTTAATAGATAAATAACAAAGTTTAAGTTTTATAAGCTCAAATGACGCGCGTTTGTGACGCTCCTGTTCGAACTCGCTCAACAAAATTCCGAGTCAATTGGTTCATTCAACGAACGAAACAAACGAATTGACTCGGGAAAAGATTACATTACAGAGCAAGGCGACCATTTGAGCTTATAAAACTTAAACTTTGTGATTTATTTATTAAATGAGCGATCGTTTCGCTTGATAAGACCCTTATTCATCGTCTGTAATCGTTTAAAGCCCTTTGAACAGTTTGCACTGAAACTCTCATTTGGCCCTTGAACCGTTTGGACCCCATTGAAGTCCATTATATGGAGAAAAATCCTGGAATGTTTTCATCAAAAACCTTAATTTCTTTTCGACTGAAGAAAGAAAGACATGGACATCTTGGATGACACGGGGGTGAGTAAATTATCAGCAAAAGTTTTTTAAAAGTGAGCTACTTTAAGACTAAAGTTTTACTCAGTCCCCTGACTGAGGACTATGAATTGTTCACCCCAGTTTCTTGTGTGCATTTCTTTCTATATATTGGGCTTTTGTTCTAAAAAAATAAATATTTTATGAGTGAACCGGTTTTACACACTCATTGGCTCATTCGGTGTATTCTTGCGTCATCAGCCGGAAACTAAAGTGGGATTCTGTGAACATCACTAGTGTCTCTGCACATATTACTGGCAATCAGTCCCTAACCTTCATAAAGGTCACCAGTCTGGACTCAGTCCCAGTTTCTGACTCTCTCTCTCTCTCTCTCTCTCTCTTTCTTAATCCTTTAATGTTATTCTCTAAATAAACTTCTGAATTCTGTTGTTTCTGTACCGACACAGAACGAGAAATTTCTGACATTTTGTGAGTTGTTTTCCATTCTGTGATTTAGAAAAGTGGAAATGTAACATTATTAAGTCAATGGATTTCCACTCTAGCCAAAAATGATAAGAAATGTAAAGTAAGACGATGAACAACGATGATCGCTTTTCTAGCGAGGGCTCCAGCCTGTGACATCATCACATCTAATGACTTTTAAATGTTACTTTTGTTTCAGAATGTTCAAAGACACACTCAAATGTCCGGTCCAATAATGTTTGCAAAATGTTTAATTCACGTAACCAAGAACAAACGATTTTAAAACATTGAAAAAGCTATTTAGAGAATATTAAGAAATGCTAAATGACCATTAGTGAAATGTTCTTATTTGTGTTGGGTATGAGGAAACATTTCTGAAATAACTCAATAACTTTAATATTATTTTCTTAGATTTTAGAGCCTGAACTGTGTTTGGTAAAACTGGACGGATTGAAGTGTAAATGAATAATAGAGCGGAGTAATTTGCGTGGCGTGATTATAATTAGTAACAGATATGACTGAAGTTATTTGCAGCCTGTGTGTGTGTGTGTGTGTGTGTGCCAGCTCCGGGCACAGGTTTAAGATCAGTGAGAGTCCTGGCGTGAATGAAGAGTCTGGCTGAGGAAGAGGAAGAGGAAGAGAGGAAGAGGTGAGATCCTGCTTTCTGCTTCGGCATGCGGAGATAACCAAAGTCCAGATCTGAGGATTATGATTATGAGTGTGTAACACACACACACACAGCTCTGTTATTCAAACGTGAGCATGTTGCTCTGCATGTATTTCAAACAGCACAGATTTTTGTCTATAAAATGGGTGAAATCCATCATCCTCATGCGTTTAAGGAGGACCGAGCCCAAAGAATATCACAGGCCTCATTCACACGAGCTTTTGGTGACAGACTCACGCTTATGCTGCAAATGATCACATATCGACTTGTGAGTTCATGTCTTTTTGGTTTTATTCTGCTCTCACTATAACACAACAGACACTGTGCTCTTCATATAGCCTAGCCCGAGATAATCAACAATATCCCATAACGGTGGAATTATTTCACTTGATTAACCTTTAAAACACTACCTTTCACTTCTGTTTCCTATTAACATCCTTTATATTAACCCCTTAACTGTCACCCCCCCTTTTTGAGAATGGGGGTTAAATGCTCTATTCAAACTTAAATGGTTGTAATTTAAGAATGCCTTGGAATATATACCCAAGTTTGGTCTTGTTTTAAAGAAAACACTCAGCAGATTATTGCTGAAGTGAAAACACTTCAAAAAATGAAAGTATGAAAAAGTTATGGAAGTTTTAATTCACAGTAAATCAAATATACTGTACTATATATTTTTTATTTTATATAAAATATATATTTTACAAAATATTTTTACTATAAAATTACTATAAAATCAAAGCCATAAATCTAACTAAGTTATGTTCCAAATTTGAAGTTGATATCACAAAAATTGAAGTTCCCATGAGATTTTGTTTAGGCGTAGTACCAAAAATAGCCACCGGGTGCCATTGAATTCCATTGAATTTAGTTGTGTACATTCTGCCTTAACAAATTAATACATTTCTGTCCAAATATCAATTTTGTCACAAAATTTGGAACCTTCAGACTCAGACCTTTCTGACAATATGTGTTTTGTCAAGATTAATAAAGGTTTTGATCATAAATTATGAAAAATAAGGATGCCCAAAAGGGGAGGAGCCTCATAAAATAAGTACCGTTTCTATGGTAACGCAACGTTCAATTATAAAATGGTTTTCACAGGATGAATTCTGAGTTTATAAGCTTTCAAATGATACCTAATTTCATGATAACTACTAAAATGTGTGATATAATAAAAAAAGGCGATAAAAATATTATTATATTTTAGAGGATAATATATACATATATATTATCATTTTTAGAGGATAATTTTATACTATACTTTTTATTTTTTATTGAAAAATACTAGATTATATGTTTTATTATGAACTTTTAGCATAAAAACAGAAGTTTCAATGATTAAAAGTGGGTGCATCAACTTTTTGTGACAAAGGTCAGACCTCCTGTTATGATGCAGATTTTCTTAGGTGCACTCTTGTCATAAATTCATTAATTACTCTTCCTACATCATTTTTAACACAAAACAGGGGTCGAATATTTAATAAGAAGTCTTAGACCTTTCCAAAAATATATAATTTGTCATAATTAGATTAGGATTTAATAGAAATATAGTGAAGTAAAGTTAGGCGTCCCGGTACCGGGACGGTGACAGCTAAGGGGTTTTAAAGGACGGGTTCATAAAAGAAAGACAACTTAAACAATGAAGCATCTTAAATGACCCGCTGATGTTTTTAAAATCCAGAGCATAGGTTTCATTCACTGAGAGACATTTCTTTTTTATCAACACTAGCAAAACCACCTTTGCATTATTGTAACTCTTTTTCATAAATGCAACAATCTGATCACACTAGGGCCTAAATCTCATTTTTAACTAATTATTAACTACGATTTTGCATATTAATAGTTATAAGGTAGTTGTTAAGTTTAGGTTTAAGAGTTGTAGAATATGACATTGATATGTTCTTTATAAGTACTAATAACTAATATAAGTATACACACAACTTTTGCACAAGAAAAATAGCCTTTTGAAGAGATATGCATTTCATGGGAATACAAGCATAAAGAATGTTGAGTGAAAATGATCCACTGGACAAAGAAAAGCGTGGATCTGAAACCTTGCTCTGAGAAAGAGCCGTTCTACCTGATCTGGGACCTGTACAGTCAGAGGAACCTCCAGAACTCCTGTCTCCTCATTGAAGAAGCGTTTGGCATCCGCATACAAGCTCGGTCTATAAAGACATGGAGAAAACAAACTCTGTAATCAATATTAAATAATGTCATGATCTTTTCAAGACTTCAGATATTTAGTAGGCTATTTATTACACAGAATAATTCTCTAAGTGCACATCTGTTAATTTATTTAAAGTGTATTTACATTAAAATGCATTTCACGCACACAGTGACCTAAATACAATTTTTTGTGTATTTTTTTTTGTTGTTATTACTATATTTTAGAGTGATACACCCGTCCTTATGAAGAAAAAAAAATCATCGGAAGAATAAAAATAAAATGAAAATAAAAATAAAAATGATTTAAAAAAAAGCATTTCCTGTGGAAAAAATTGCTTTAACATTATCATTTATTTAAAAAGTAATTAAGACAGTAATAAAATAACCCTTAATAATAAGAGTGTATTTCCCTTGGTATTTCTAACTGACTGATCCTGATGATCTGAGAGATCAATAATGTGTGGCAGTGCCTTATGACAAGGACTGCAGTCGCCACAGTAAGACAATACTGGTGATTTAACATGCTGTCAATGAACTTGAAAACCTATTTATTACACAGAATAATTCTCTAAGTGTGCATAGAAAATGTGTTTCTTATCTGTTAATTTATTTAAAGTGTATTTACATTAAAATGCATTTCACGCACACAGTGACCTGAATAAAATTTTTTGTGTATTTTTTTGTTATTACTATATTTTAGAGTGATACACCCATCCTTATGAAGAAAAAAAATCATCGGAAGAATAAAAATAAAAATAAAAATAAAAATGAAAATAAAAATGATAAAAAATATATATATATATATTTTCCCAAATAAAAATGTTGTGGAAAAAAGTGCTTAAACATTATCATTGATTTAAAATCTACTTAAGACAAGTAATAAAATAACCCTTAATAATAAGAGTGTTCCCTTAAGATGATACTGGTGATTTAACATGCTGTCAATGAACTTGAAAACCAACACCTGATAAAACTGATGCTTTAAAGTAAATAAATACTGTATTCTTAATTGCACGATGACATTTATTCATTTATATATGAGATTAATATGATGTGGATATAATAAAATCTTACAATCGCCATCTTTTTAAATTCAGTGTAAATGTTCTGATCTAGATAGTTTAATCTCATTCCAGCAGAGCTTCAGGAAAGGCTCCTTCCGTGTTAATGGAGTCAGTGTGTGAGCGGTGCTCTTCAGTAGTTTTGGCACAGTATCGTGGAACAGCTTTGTGGGACGCCACACGGCCCATCTGTCGACGGAACAAACACACTAACGGGAATCTGATTGGATCCTGCTTGTGAACACATCCTGACACATCCTCTGCTCTAAAAAGCTATTTTTAAGCTGACTTAAGCCAAACTACTCAAATCCAGAACTTCAGTAAAAGCACAGATGCCCAAATAATATACAACTCCAGTAAAAGTCCTACTTTTCCATTTTATAAGTACAAAGGTACTTGATTGTTAAGGTGATTACATGTTAACAGAAGTCGCACTAGACTTTCCTTCTCTTTTGTGTCGTATATCCGAGTGAAACGCTTCTGGAACAAGAACAAATGTGGGCGGGGCTTGATTTTGATTGGATGGTTGTGGTTCACTATTGGCTGATCTCATGTGAGTGACAGGTTAAAGCCCCGCCCACATCATCAGAGAAGAGAACATATTCTGATTCAACATTAGCAGGAACATGAAATTAAAACAATAACGGTAACACTTTACAATAAGGTTCAATAGTTAATTACATTAGTTAACAATACTTCTTCAGCATTTATTAATCTTAGTTACATTTACTAATACGTTATTAAAATCATAGGTTGTGTTAGTTAATGGACTGTCAACTAACATGAACGCACAATGAACAGCTGTATTTATATGAACTAACATTAACAAAGATTAATAAACACTGTAACTAATGCATTGCTCATCGTTAGTTCGTGTTAGTTACTAATGTTAACTAATGAACCTTAGTGTTACCACAATAACATGTTACAAAAGGGAAGAAAAGACAATCACAATTTTAGTTTAAAGTTACTTGAACATATTTTGACTTAATATATTATATATATATTATTATACTTTTTAATATTCAATTTAATTTTTACTTCTTATTTATTTCTTTAATTTACTTCTTTTACTTCTACTTTTTACTTTATAATCAGTGCCATACTGAAGAAAACCCTTTCACCAAGGCCACTCAAAGTCTGCTCCTATTGGATAGGCCTGTCCAGAGTCAAATACCGCCTTGCTTGAGTAAGAAATACTTCTAAGTAGACATATACACTTCTGTTTCCAGTGAAGGATTCAGCGCTAAAGCATAGCTGTCAACCCTCCCGTTTTTTCCGGGTTTCTCACGTATTTTTATTCCCGCTGTCTTCCCGTTTTAGTATTTTCACGTAAAATATCCCGTATTTTTACTCTGATTGTGTGAGACGTACGAGCTCGGACTGATTCGGCTTGAAGTCGTTTATCCTCGGATGCGGCGCCGCGCGCGCTGGCCGGAGACACACTGGCTGTGTGGCGTGTCCGTTTTTATTTCGGTTCCCATGGTAACAGATTAGAGCTTGCACACTCCAGAAAACGCGTGCGTGCTAGAAATAGAACTGACGCCTATTTTTTCACGCGACACGCAAGCGTGTTGAAAGCGTTTCCAGGCAAAAATAAATAAATAAAAAATAGGAAACGATGTTTATATGTCATTTTGTAATCTCGAATAGCCTACATTTTACATTTTGATGTTTGAAAGTCAAGGTTTTTACATAAATTCAGATATCAATGGAATTTAAACAAATAATAATTATAATAATCGATTTATATTGCCATTAGTTTTGCCTATATATAATTTAATGTCATATAACATATGAATAAAATATCTTTTCTTTTCTTTTTTTTTCCATTTGTTTCATATGCTCTTAACAATGTGATTACACAAAGAAGAAGAAAAATCTTTTGGAAAAAAACGTTCTGGGCCTCAGGAGGATATAAAGATACGATAGGCTACAATAACAACAGAGTGTGTCTTCTGAGTGACGGTCCACCACCAGGCTAAATATAGGCTCTTTAAAACTACATAAAATGTGTAAATGTAATTGAAATAAACAGACAGCCCACTTCCCTATTTTGTGGGTTTTGGAAGATAACAGTTGAAACTGTTGTCATAAAGGCAAGAGCAACACAGCGCTAATCCAAATGTAGATTTTTTTTCTTTAAATGACACTAGTTTCTAGGCTAGTTATTAACTCTTTAGACTTTTAAGGATTAGTGCTTTATTTTTAAAGTTTGTGGGTAAGAATCGTGTAAAACAAAAATCCCTTATTTTGGGGAAGGATTCCGGGAAAACTCCCTTATTTTCAATGTTCAATGTTGACAGCTATGGGCTAAAGGCTGCAAATAATCGTAAACGGAGAACGGCGCAACGGAAAATCTAAAAAACTTGTGTTTGAAGTCAATATTTCAAACTGGATGACCATGAACACAGTGTTTTAGGCCAAACGGAGGGGAAAAAGCAGAAAGAAAAAAAAAAACACCATCCCCTACAGGTAAGAAAGCTGTTGCGCAGTATTTTTAGCATAATGCAGTTAAAATAGTAGACAGAGCACGATATTTTCAGTGATAAACATAGTTCAATCTGTACTTGAAAGACTGCTGATGTGTTTTGCGTTATCCGGCATAATTTTGCTGAAATTAACATGAATTTTTCATACAGAGAAAGTGTAAATATTGATCTTTTACATATACTAGCGACATCGTAACAATACAAACGTGTTGAAGATCGCTTAATCTTACTCTTTAAGTAGCACATTCGTGTTAGATGCATTTTTGGAAAAGAAGTTTGGAGCATTTATAATCTCACACAAAGAGACCTCTCTTAATAGCTTATTATCGGGATGTACGGTCCACTGTGATTTGCGAACCGATTTAAAGGTTTAATTTCTTCAGTTCAAAATAACGAAGAATGTGTTGGAACTGTAACAATGTGAAAAGAAAAAAAAACAATTTCTATTCTGACAAGTTCTGATGTGTTTTATTTGATTATTCTGTTGCTAACCTATGTCATAAAGCTCTTATATCGAACCTACGTTTGTGTGTGAAGGATTACTGACAGTAAAGAGGATTTACCATTCGCATATCAAAAGACGGAATGACATCTGTAAATGAATTGTTTGGGTTTTTTTTACACATAATTAGTGCAAAATCACAAGGATTAAGCATCCACACAGTTTAGCGATTTACATGCTATCTAATCTATCACAGTGTTTACACTGTAGATGAGAGGCATGAGTAGAGCACTCAGCAAAGCTATTTCTGCAGCATTTTCAGAGATTTGGTCAAAATAATCGGTAACACTTTATAATAACTGCACACTAGTTAAGCATGAGTAAACAGTTAATTCATCATTTGTAAAACATTAATAGACATTAATATGCAGTTTATAAATATAGCTATACATGCTTTTTTCTTGATTTATAAGCATATCTATAATGCGTTTAATGATTGTATTTTCATACTTTGTTAATGATCAATTAATAATTTCTAAATGAAGTATAGCATTATTTACAAACCAGTTGTTTAAGAGTTGTCAGTCATTGATAAGATCACTTAGAAAGTGTAAGTAAATGTACACTGTAAAAAAAATATTGTTGGTTTAACTTAAAAAAGTAAGTAACCTGGTTGCCTTAAAATATTAAGTTGATTGAACTGGAAAAAGTGAGTTAATACAATGAAGGAGATTAATTTAATCATCAGAAACTCAAAATAATAAGTTATCTCAACTAAATAACTTATTTAAGTTGATTTGACAAAAGAAAAAAATGTTGTGATAACAAACCTTGAAAATATTTTTTTTACAGTGTAGTAAATACAGGTAGTTATAAAGCATTTATTAGTGGTCAGTTAACTATTTTTGTGAGCTGATCTAAAGTGAGGACTATTCATGCTTTGTAAAGCATTTATAAAGGTGACTTAAAGACTCATCAATCTTCTAAACAGTAAAATGTAACAAACACAACGCAGTGATACAGAATAGATAAATATTTAACAGCCTTAACAAAATAGAAATATTTAACAGCCTTTATAAATGCTTTACAAGGCATGACTAGTCCTTACTTTAGATGAGCTCACGAACATAGTTAACTGACCACTACTAAATGCTTTATAACTACCCAAATTAACCCTTAATTACAGCATTAATACATGTTAATAAAGCATTTACTAACACATTAAGTAACCATCACTATATGTCTGAATAATAAGATGTATGAATGTACATTTAAATAGTTTATTAATCATTTACTTACTCGCTCTAAGTAATCGTATGAACCACTGAAAACTCTTAAATAGCTGGTTCATAAAAAATGCAATTCTTCATTTAGAAATGATAAATTGATCATTAATAAAGGATGAAAATACAATTATTAAACAAATTATAGATATGCTTTTAAATCAAGAAGAAAGCATTTATAGCTGTATTAATGAACTGCTTATTAATGTCTATTAATGCTTTATGAATGATGAATTAATGGTTTACTCATGCTTAACTAATGATTATTAGCGTGTAGTTATTATAAAGTGTTACCAATAGCAATACAAAAATGGGAGTGAATCTCAGAAAAACCTGCCAAGAACACATTTAGCTTATTTAAGAACCATTAAGAATTAGAATTACACATTTAGAGGTAAATCCATTGATTTTGACAAAATATGTAGGGAAAAAAAGTCTTGGACTGGTGGGAGGTGACCAAGGTTAAGAGGGCAGGCTAGGTGGCCTTCAATACAGTACCGGCAGTTCAGGAGGACAGGCCTCCGTGGCTTTGACCTGGGAGCTTGGCTCGGCCACTATGGCCGGGGACGTATACGTGGGATAATGGGCTGGAGTGGACTCTGAGTGGGCTCATGAAATTAGAGGCCTGCATTTCAGCCCGAGCCCGACGGGCCCCGACTTATTTACACTCCTCGGGCCGGGCTTTCGGGCCAATTTGCGGGCCTGCATGTTTGTTTTTAATGTAATGTATTTGATTTGTTTAGATTGCGTTTTCACTGTATTGTATTGTAAATGCATTTACGAGCGCTGTTGCGAGCAGCAGAGCAGTTTGCCTCAGCTTTTCAAAAATGACAATAAACGTTTAACAAACGTTTAAACTAACGTTAACTGTCTGTGTGAATATGTTGTTGTTTTATATCTATGGATTTTATTGTAGGCAAGTAAAGTGTTGATTTGAGAGGCTATAAATGGATCAAACATGTTTAACTCGCTGTCGGGTGCTTGGTCGTCATAAAAAAATAAATAAAAAGAAACATTTGTCTCAATTAACTTTATAAAGAAATGAAAATAATCTAAACGATAACTACTTTGCCATTGAGGACAAAACATATCTGTTTAAATGACTGCTGCAACAGGGCAGGCTGTTTTTTTTTTTTTTTTTTTTTTTGTAACTGCATTCTCATGAAATAATATAGAAGATAGAGATGGTGTATACAGTCATCACAACATTAACAAAACTCACTCATACGGAGGCGTATTGTACGGAGGCGTATTGCATTCACTTGAAGAAAAAAAAATCTAGTTAATTTTTCATGAGAAAAAAAAATTGCTCTGTTTTTCTGAATTAATGAGTTAATTTTTCATGAGAAAAAAAAATTGCTCTGTTTTTCTGAATTAATGAGTTAATTTTTCATGAGAAAAAAAAATTTTCTCTGTTTTTCTGAATTAATGAGTTAATTTTTCATGAGAAAATGTTTTTTTTGCTCTGTTTTTCTGAATTAACGAGTTAATTTTTCATGAGAATTTTTTTTGCTCTGTTTTTCTGAATTAATGAGTTAATTTTTCATGAGAAATTTTTTTTTCTCTGTTTTTCTGAATTAATGAGTTCATTTTTCATGAGAAAATATTTTTTTCTCTGTTTTTCTGAATTAATTAGTGAATTTTTCGTGAGAAAAAAAGTTTTTGCTCTGTTTTTTCTGAATTAACTCGTTAATTCAGAAAAAACAGAGCAAAAAAAAAAAAATTCCATGAAAAATTAACTCGTTAATTCAGAAAAACAGAGCAAAAAAAAAAAAAAATCAATAAAAAATTAACTCATTAATTCAGAAAAACAGAGCAAAATATTTTTTTTTCTCATGAAAAATTGACTCATTAATTCAGAAAAACAGAGCAAAATTTTTTTTCTCATGAAAAATTAACTCGTTATTTCAGAAAAACAGAGCAAAAAAATTTTTTCTCATGAAAAATTAACTCATTAATTCAGAAAAACAGAGCAAAAAAAATTTTTCTTATGAAAAATTAACTCGATAATTCATAAAAACAGAGCAAAAAAATTTTTTTCTCATGAAAAATTAACTCATTAATTCAGAAAAACAGAGCAAATTTTTTTTTCTCATGAAAAATTAACTCGTTAATTCAGAAAAACAGAGTAGATTTTTTTTCTTCAAGTGAATGCAATACGCCTCCGTACACTCATACTCTGTAAGTGTTTTAATTATCATGTTATCCCTTATTTATTTGACCACAGGATCCTGCCAATCAATCACAATCAGGTATTCCAGACAGCCGTGCAATAATATCCCAAAAAACTGCTCCAGCGAGAATGAGCCATGTGAAGAGCATTACATAAGCAGGAGTCAAGACAGATCTGTGGGTGTGGATCACAGGAGTGAGAGAGAGAGAGATGAGTGAAATGGTGCGGATGTTATTAATGCAGTTTTAATCTGCATTTTAAACCCTCTAAGCAGATTAAAGCAGTTTCACTTCATCCACTGCAGCACGTCAGGCCCGCAAAATGTTCCTTTAACTTTCATCATGTCATGCGGCTTCATCTGACCTCAAATCAGCTTAGCTATCAATATTCGGCTCTGTCAAATGAAAAATGTGGGCGAGGAGAAGGGCACCACACACACACAGCACTGCAGCACAGCGCGTTACACTTCAGGTTTAAAAATATCTCAGCAGCCTCATTCAAATTCAGCTCCTCCTGTTTCTCTGTTTCTCCAGGGTTATATTTTGCAAGATGCTCTTATGATAAAAGTTACATTTTTCAAGGATGGGAATGGTTCATGCCAAATAGGTAATGAGGTTTCATTTTCTTGTGTGCAAGCATTGTAGATGTGGATGTACAGTAGTAAAGATGACTAAGATGGGTGGAGTTATAATATTCAACTGCACCCTGACCCTGCCCATCCAACCCTTCCCTACTCTATCCCTCCAACATTAAACGTCCAGAGAGTGACCTCTTGATTCGACGGGGTGTCAACGACTGACTCTAGGGGTCGAACTTGGGACCCTAAATCACATCTGATACTTTGAGAAAAGGCAAATGAAAATTGGCGAGTGGATTTGCTTCCCCCAGACATGCAGATGGTGTGCATCCACTCACTCAGATTTGAAACAAACATATTAGGTCCCAACTTATAAGTGAATTCCCAACTTTTAAAAAACAAAACAAAAAAAAAACAATGAGATATGAAAAGAAAACAACAGTATGAAAGTAACCCCATCAACCAAGGATTTAAAGCCCCCTGTGTTAAAAATGCAGCTTTTAATGTTGTTTATGTGTGTATGTGTTGTTTTTAATGCGCTTTAACACACACCATGTGTAAGTTGATAAGTGGACTGAGTATTTCCTCCTTAAAACTGCAGTGAACCAAAGACAGTCTCAAAAACACGCTTTGGCGTTTCTGACGTCACAAACGACCTTGTAACCAATCAGATCAACGTGTGATCGTCAACCTCTGAGCTGAGTGGAGGCGGGGCTCATTTGCATATTCATAGAACCGCACATACTAAATGAGGCGAGGGTGTCGAGTTACATTCACATCCATTTTAAGGCATGAATAATTTTTTTTCAAGGATTTTTTTTTTTAAATATGTCATTCTGGTGATCAAAGATGATTTACTACAGGGGGACTTTAATTCTAGCATTATTTATTTAATGAAATGGTGTTACCTGGGCAGAAATTTCAGCTGAGCACTGAAGCTGGATTTGGCCTGGATAAATCCTGTTTTAGGAAGGATAGACATGTGGTTCCTCATCTCTTTACACACCTTGAATGTCAATCTGAGAGCTGAGCTGGCCCTGAAAAAATAAAAAAACACCATCAAATATTCATATTCTCAAAGGTCAGGAAAACAGAGTGAAAGAGAAGACATTGGTCTGAAAGAGGACTCATTCTCAATTTAAAGTCAAACACAATTACACTGCATTGTACAATGTAATATCCATGTATTATGTGTGTGTAATCCCTAGCGAACATTCTCAGCACAACCAGAAAAAATATAAAATATGAGAAGCAAATGAGATCTGTGTATGCCACTCATTCAGATCCACATCAGCAGGGCTGTGAAATATACAGTACCCCACTATTTATATGGCTCAAGAATAGATGACCCATTTCCCCCAATGCAGCAAGATGCTTCCAGAACAGCAGATATAATGGAAGATCATCCTGGGACTTCTTTAACCCTCTGGGCTTCTTCGTAAATGGGTTACACTTAGCTTCCTCCCGGTCAAAAACGGACGAAGCCTTAAAATTTTACTTTACTTCTTCCCAGGATAACCATTCAAATATATTTTTGTTCTATAATATTTTATGATTATTATTTAGAATTTTTAGAATTTTTTATGATACTTTGCATTAATTATATAATTTTTATGAGCTATTTTTTCCATTAGAATTAATATACATATTTTTATTTTATATTGTTTTTTATTTTTTTTCAATAAATACAACATTTCACATCAAAATAGAGTGTCAGCTAATAAAAAATAATAATTCAAGTAGAAGAGCGCCACCTAGTGGCTTTAAAAAATAGTTACATGTGTGCAATGTCCTGTACAGCCTGTAGGCTGCCTATAGCTTCCTATTCAAATACATAGAAAGGCTTTTTGATTCTTTTTGTTGGTTTAGACATGATTTCTCATGTCTGTGTGCGTGTGTGCGTGAGTGCGCATTTGAGCAAGATTTTTTTCTCATTTATTGATTTTATTTTTCATATTCTACAAATTTGCTGGTGCAGTCTTGCCAGTTTATCTGTGTATGTGTTTGTGTGTGTTTGTGTGTGTCTGGGGTCTTATTTGCACTCTTGATATTTTAGAGCGTCACCCCTTCATTGCTGTACACTTTTTTTCTGCACAGTTGCTGATCTGTAGCTTGTACCACCAAAAGTTTCTCTGAGCTTTCCTATTTTTTCGTATTTCCCATTCATTTCCTATGTCGGTCATTTTTGACCGGGAGGAAGCTAAGTGTGACTTTTTTTTACGACCCTTTAACAAATCAGAATCATCTCCTTGATTTTTTGTGTGTTCATATAGGTAATACAACAAAAGTCACCAAGTTTCAGCCCGATCCGATCAAGCAAAAAAATTAAACATTTCAAAACGTAACAGTTTTCGGTCATTTTTGACCGAAGAAGCCCAGAGGGTTAAATAATCAGACTATGCAGAGTGTGAAATAAAAGGCCTGAAACCACCAAATATTCACAGTCTTTTCCTATCATCAGCAGTAACGATTGCTTTACAGTAGGGGTGTAACCAAACCCTTGTGTCGTACATATCACAATACTAAAGTCACGATACGATATTATTGCAGAATATAATGATAAAAGGTCAACATAAAACGTACTGTTGATTAAAATGCTAAATTTGATATTACATTGTGTGTGGCTTTCCAGTTTAAGTCAAAAGCACAGGACAATAGAGACACCATATGGAGGATCCCTTTACCGCTCTACAGATAAATTTCGGCTTCGGAAGTGATAAAATAAAATAAAATTCTGTATAAAAATGTATAGGCAACAGAAGTAGTTTGTTTAGGCATGGTTTGTAGGGAATTGCAAACCTCCACACATTTAAACCCACATAACTGAAATCCTTTCTTAATACGCATGTGAGCGTTTATCAGATATTTTAAGTCTGTTTAGAGTGAAAAGTGTCGTCTTAGCGGTGCCTAATTGAATAACAAATGATCATTTCAACAGAAGTGAATCAATCAAAACTAACTTTAGCTGGAAAATAACATTATTCAAGAACCACTATAAAACCAAAGCAATCTCTGTTACCTTAAATTATATGTTTATCTCTGTAAAGCTGCTTTGAAACAATCTACTTTGATTCTGAAGGTAAAAATGCTGAATTATTTTAGACAAAATGCTTGAGCTCTGTCACTGACTAGATATATTTAAAATAATGTAGGCCAGTTTTTACTGGTAACATCAGACATTTGGCATTATCAGGAGCCACAAATATTCCCTCATTACATTATTATACATTATATTCAACATTATTTATAGCAGTTTATTTTTTTTTAATTTTCTCACATAGTCATTTTTATTTTGGGTGAACTATTCACAATAAATATTGCATTTTTGTATTGATATATATATTGTGACCCGATATTACACCTCTACTTTGCAGCATTATGTCCTACAAATTCATGTCATCCCACTGATAGGCAGCACAACAGGTCTTCTTAAGTCGTGGTTTTATCTGTCAGTCCGGTTGGGAATGCCTACAGAATACAGCTGCTCTGTGACTGTACTTCTTTATAAGTCCACCAGTAATAGAAATCACTGATAAATGTGGATCGAACTGGTGCAATTCACCTGCTTTGAACTTCGATGCTGTCCTGATAAAGACGATCATACATGCAGATTTTCAGGTCAATATTTGGCTTGGTCACCCACACAGGCGCGCTCTCGGCCACCCCGCAAACTGAAACCACAATCTATGCATTCAGAAAACAAGACAAATTTATATTTTGAGCTGTTAAAGCAAAAATAAAGTATATCAATATTTATATATTTTTTTTAAGTATGTGAAAACTCTACCGGTTCACAACCAGGTTGAGAAAATAGGATTTGGAAATCCAGTTTTGCCTCTCCTGGAATGGTTGGCGTGAATATGATGGGTATTCTGACACTCATAAATGGGCCAACATCCCCTTCATAAGGCTGTAAAGAGCACAACTGTATGTTACACTGCCATTTAAAGCCCCCCTGTGGTGAAAATCCAGCTTTTATTGTTGTTTATGTGTCTATGTGGTGCTTTTAATATGCTTTAAGACAAACCATGTGTAAATATTATACAAATATTCTGAGTATACAGAGATAACAAGGGAACCAAATGAAAGACAGGTAAACATAATCAGTAACTAATAATCAGTCTAATCGAACACAGTTAAAACCAAACACACAGGGATCGTTACACCACAAAGCTGTTTCAGTTTGATATATTTTTCCTTTAGATAGAAAGGATAAAAATTGAGAACCAGACTCGATTTTCGCCTTTCTTGATTCTTAAATGTATGTAAACATGTCACTGTGTTCATACCTCCTCAATGCTAAACTCAGTAGGCTCCACTTTAGTATCCACTGGTCCTGGATCAGTTGTCAAAACCTCATCAGGACTGTGACTGCTGACAGGAGGCACTATTAAACAGAAAATGTACAATTAAGAGAAGTACGAAGTGTATTCGTGTATGTTACATACACATACGTACAGTCTATTGTCAAAGCTAAGAAGCCTAAAAAAGTGGTATATCTATTTTTCATTAGACTAAACTAAATTTCTATAAGTACTTTTCAAATGTAATAAAATATAAGTATGTTTTACTGTATAAGTATGGCGAATGTAGACGGGATTAAGTCATTGTTCAAAGAGCCTAGTAAAAATTTGAAATGAAGTTCAACACTGAGTTCATGTTGGCCAAGTCATTGTTTTTACATGCTTGCAACTAATATTACAAATTTCAAATGTATTAGTGAAAAAGCACTATACCACAGGAGAAAAGCATTGTGTTACCTGATCCGAGGTCACTGTGAGTCTTTTCCTTGCCTGATGGGATTTCTGCCTTCAGGCTGGCCATCTCTAAACTACCGCTTTTCCCAGAATCCTGGGCAGAAAGATTGACCAAAATGTTAAAGTCCCCCTGTGGTGTGAATCCAGCTTTTAATGTTGTTTATGTGTCTATGTGCCGTTTTTAATATGCTTTAAGACAATCCATGTGTAAATTCATAAGTCGACAAAAACACGCTTTGAAATCGCTGGTGTTTCTGACGTCACAAACGACCTTGTAACCAATCAGATCAACGTGTGATCGTCAACCAGTGGATGGCAGGGTTCATTTGCATATTCATAGACCCACGAATAATAAATGAGGAAAGGGTGTCGAGTTACATTCAAGATATTTTAAGGCATGGAGATTTTATTTTCTTGGAAAAAAATGTTTAAATGTCATTTTGGTCATCAAAGATGAGTTAAGGGATACAATTATTGACTACAGGGAAAACTCGCATCATGGGATCCATTAGATTTAAGCTGAAATCACAATGAAAGTGTGCTGCTACATTATTCTACTTTCTGTTGCATATTTTGTGGGTACAAAGTTGGTAACCCTACCTGAACATATTTTTGTGAGATTCACTCTATCATACTCGGAATAACTAGATACCAAATCACAGGACTATCTCCCTCACTCAGATCACTGATGACCCAACAGGCACTACTGGAGGAGACAGTCAGTTGTATCAATAGGCGCGCTTCCATTACAGATTTGCGCAAAACTTTTGCGATATTTTCCAAATTTCGATAAAAAAACTATTGCGAAATGACGTTGTTTCCATTAACCGATGTTATGCGACTAAAACGTTTTTTTTTCCTCTCGCGATAAGTCATTCCAAAAATCAACGGACTTTGGTAGGTTTATAACTTATTTCACAGCCATGCACCGCACTCGACATCATTATTATTAATGGAAGGAGACGTGGTGTGTTATCCAAGCATTAATGGCAGGGAAAGACACGGAGTTCCTGGTGTTTCTCTGCTTCGATGTCTTGATGGCATTTCTTTGAGGTTTAGAGAGGCTATTCCTGTGATTATTGTTTCTTTTTTTTAAATGAATTTAATAAAGAACTCTATCTCGTATTATGTCCAAACGGTCGATGCAAAACGAAAAATGAACGGTTGTTGTATTTTTAAAACGCAAAGTTGCACACCATCATTTTAGTTTGACCACACCAATGCTGCGCTATAAAGGCTACATCTCAACGAAATTTCAGATATTTGTTTATGACTTTTTGCCCCCTTTAAAACATTTAAAATATTCACAAATTAATATGGGGAAAAAATGTAGATTTTACTGGTTTTCTAAGGCCAAATTAGAACATGGATAGCCTATTTCTGATATTTTTCCCGCAGTGCTTTAGGCTATAGGTGAGTTATTATAAATGCGTCTGAAAAAATAACGAGCTAAAAACATAATCTCCGGATGCACCTTTAGAGAGAACGGCACCTTTCATACGGATTACATAATCAGAAGGTATTAGTTTACGATTCAAATTTGTTCTTTTTAAAGTGGACAATTAAAGCTTTAGTCTATAAAGGCTATTGGTTCAGTTCACGAAGATCATAAAGCGCGCCTGATTGTTTTATGTTATTTTACAAAAGCTCAACGTTTTCTTGTTATTGTGACATTACGCAAATAAAAGTAGTTGCGAATAATGTATTATTATTTTCTGTATAACCAGAAATGCTCGAGTATTTTAAGTTGATTCCACTGTTGATGGGAAAATGAAAGTGTTCACGGCGCGCCGGCGTCTGTCTGCCACCCAGTGCTCCAAACTCCGCCCACACTCTTGGATATTGGACAAAATCGAGTGTTTATTTATGATAATCTTAGCCCTATTATTGTCCAACCTGTACTATGAATGAGATGTGACGAATTGCTTTGTTCCTTTTTTGGACAAAAGCGTCTTCTAGGCTACATATGTAGCCTAATAAATGTTATAATAGGCTAATGATGAGGACACGGACCTAAAACACACTCCGTCTTCTAAGTCAGGTGACTGTAAATGCGCAAAATCTGTTTCCATTGCAGTTTTGCGAAAAAATCCTTTTTCGAATTGCCTGAAAAACCTCCTCATGCGAGCGTAAAAACCTTTTTGCGATAAACGGGAGTTTTTGCAAAATTGACGTGTTTCCATTGAGCGTATTTTCATTTCGCAATTTCAATTTGTGCAAATTGAAGGGTAATGGAAATGCGGCTAGTGTGATTTATACAGTCAGTCGCATCAGTGTGATTCACCAGTGAGCTCGTGAAGGTTTGCTGAAGGGGACCGGTGGAGACGGGGGTCAGCTTGTAACGAGTGCCAAGAGCCCCTCTGTTGGTCATGGTGATTCCTCGTGAAACCGTCTGTCCGACCACATGAGTGCCAAAGTCCACAAAACAGTGATCAACAACCATCTGGGAAAAAAATGAAATAATGGGATTAACAACTCTTCAAAACCTCAAAAAAATGTCATTTACCATGCAAAAACTCCTACCTCACACTTTTTCTTAGAGCACTTGATAGGCACAGAAAAAGGGCCAGTAGCTGACCGAAAGTGAATCACACCATCCAAATCCACATCGAGCTACAACAAATATCGAACATTTATTACTGTGGAGCTTTCCCAGATCAATTTCATAATATTTAGAATAAGAGGGCAAAAACATTGTAGAATAGGAGATGATGATCATCTATCCAGTTTTTTTTTCCGTGTTTCTTTCGTGTTGAATGGTGGCCGTCTTTGACAAAAACGGTATTCCTGCATAGTGCCCCTTTAAGTTTCTAGGCTAGTGTAAAAACCAAAACATATTTAAAATACATTTATTTCATACTAAGTATACTGCAAACCCATTAACATATTTACTGACATATCGGTTAAGACTTACTGATATCCTTAAACATTATTTGGAGTAAATCTTTACTGTACAATGCAAATTTCTTAATATTAAGCATATAATGTGTTTTAACATCACTATTAGTAAGGATAGTATGATATCAATCTTTAAATGCAAGATCTTTAAAGTGTATCTAAAGTATACTTGCAATAGTTTAACTTTAGCACTATTAAATATACTTCAGTATATCATTAGTTGCACTTCGCACTATTTCTGGATCATTAAAGCACATTAAGTGCAAAATTAGTAGTTCCAATTAAGTTTATCAGTTTAGTACACCAACAGTACAATTGCAGGGTATTTATAATAAGTACATAAATATGTAAATGTATTAGTAGTATACTTAACATAAAAAAAAAAAATATTTTAGTGTATTTATTCTTCACTAAGGTTTCCATGCCACTCAATAAAGTTGTACTTTATGCAAATTAGCAGTGACACATGAGTGTGTGACACATTATGAAGTGACTGATCAGGGACTATAGATATAATAGTATGGTTTTCTGAAAAGATGTTTATAGTGAAAAGTGAAGTTAGTGATTCAGGAAGTGTACTTTAGCCTTTAGTTGATTATGTCTTACGCATGATATTTTCGTTTATATCATGCGTACGTGCATGAATTCTTACCATTGTGTATGAAATGTGATAAATAAGCCCTGCCTTAGAAATCAAACTGAACTTGAGTGTGACCAAGAAACTACTCAGCTCACGTAACCCATCCCATGTTACTGTGAGTAATTGCACTGTTCTCGATGATTCATCTCTACCCACATGCAGTCATATAATAAAAACTGAATTTTAAAACAGAATTTGATCTAATTTTGTCTGGTAAAGCATCTCATGGGACGTGTAGGATGTGCAGTGTGGAAGAACCTTACCAAAGGTCTAAATATAGCCTCCAGTTCACAAGCCATACCTGCAGACATGGGCCCTGGTGGCTCGAAACTGCAAGAAAACACGTCACACACACAGGTTTGGAAATGATGACAGAATTTTCTTTTCAAGACAAACACAGAGAGAGTCAGCAAAAGATGCCAGTACCACGTGTCCCACTGCTCTGGCTTTAAAAGAGCATCCCTCCCTTCTATCACAACCAGTCTTTTTATGTTTATGTTATGTTTACGCCCACCTGACTGACACATGATCTTTCAGATTCTGCGACACTCCCGACAGCTTACAGTAATTAATCACGTATGTGACATTCGTCAGCGTGACTTTCTTCTTATAGACCTTCCCAACATCGCAATCCTGCAAATACAGTTCAGAAACAACATGCAATTTATTCTGATTTAAATATATTGGATGCAATATAATTAGGGCAGTGCAAAGATTAATTGTGATTAATCGCATCCAAAATAAAAGTCTGTGTTTACATAATATATTTGTGTGCCGTGTATAATTATTTTGTATATATAAATACACACACATGCATGTATATATTTAAGAAAATGTGTTATTCATATATAAAATATTTATATTTATATATAATATAGATTGTGTATTTATTTATGCAAAAGCCTCTAAATGCCATTTGAAATTTTCTTCTTTAATGATGATTTTTATCAAACTTGTATATTTAAGTTCAGTAATTTCACTTAAATAACAATTGTTATTTAAGTGAAATTACTGAACTTAAATATACAAGTTTGATAAAAATGATCATTCTGGAACTCTTCATATATAAACAGTATTTGCGTGCACATAATTCTTAAATATATACATGAATGCAATGCATATGTATTTATATATACAAAACAATTACACACATATATTATGTAAACCCAAACTTTTATTTTGAATGCGATTAATCACAATTAATCTTTGCACAGCCCTAAATATAATGTATTAAGTGTTGTACTTTAGAGGCACGACTTTGAGTTCTCCGATGATGGCTGTGTCTAATAGATAAGTGAGCTCAAACGTAAAAGTTTAGAAATATATATTTTATATTTTTTCCACCACCACATCCCTTTAGTGGCTCCATACTTCAAGAGACTGAATTGAGCAAACGCAAATGGCATTATTTAATATACAATAAGATAAATATGAAGAGTTCAGATGCAAAAGCCTCTAAGTGCCATTTGAAATTTTCTTCTAAAATGATGATTTTTATCAAGCTTGTATATTTAAGTTCAGTGATTTCACTTAAATGGCAATGAAGATTACCTATTAATTGTTATTTAAGTGAAATTACTGAACTTAAATATACAAGTTTGATAAAAATCATCATTAAAGAAGAAAATTTCAAATGGCATTTAGAGGCTTTTGCATCTGAACTCTTCATATTTCCCTAAGCATTGTCATCCACCTTGAATGGAAATTCGTTGCTGCCCTCATTGTTATGCATTATGGTATTAGTCAAGAATATGCAAATCATTATTTTATCAGGCATAGGATAATAATCTAACACATCATGTTCATTGGACCTTTAATTCCCGAGACGGATGTCGAGGTAGGCATCTCAGTACACAGCTGTGATGAGGAAAACGTTCGGTACCTTAAACAGAATAATCTCTGGTTTGCTCATGAACGGTGGTCCTTTTGACTCTCTAGGCTTTATCGGCTTTTTTGCTTCCTTTGAAAGCAAACCTTTGTTCATGTCAGTCTTCATGGTGGTGTGAGATGCTTCAAGATGAACGTTTTCATCTGATGTGGCCTAGGGGGACAGATATGACAAAAAACAATGATTTTGTAGCTAATATAGGATGAAATTTAGTCTAAAGCAGCATTGATGGAAGAGTAAAATAAACATAAAGGATTACTATGTGTAGTAATACTAGGGGCCAGTTGCATAATCATAGCCATTGTGTTAAGAGTAGATCCATTGTGTGATGATATAGACTGTGTTTCCCAAAAGCAGTGATCTTGCAATGCTTTCGGGAAACACATTCAACTAAACAAAGCTTACACTTGTTGAAATCAAATCTCTGAATATTGGGATAAAGCCTTTTTTTGTAACCATCAAAAGCTTACAAACTCAAAATTCATCCTGTGAAAACAGTTTTGAAATTGGACATTGGGTTACAAAAGAAATGGTACTTTAAATTCTTTTAGCTGGCTCCTCCCCTAGTGGGCGTCGTCAGGTTTCATATTGCAATATAGCTACTTTAAAAATCAAAACCTTTTCTAATCTTGACAAAACACGTATCGTTGAGTCTCAAGGTTCCACATTTGGAGACTATTTTGTGATAGAAGTGATATTTGGACATAAATGTATTAATTTGTTACAGGAAAACGCATTAAACATTTTTTAAATGTTTATTACGCCAAAAACATTTTTTTTTTTGTGATATCAACTTCAAATTTGGAACACGACTTGGTTATATTTATGGCTTTGATTTTATAGTAATTTTATGGTAAAAATACAGTACATTTGATCCTTGAATTTTTTTGAAGTGCTTTATCTGTAATCTGCTGGGTGTCTTCTTTAAAACAAGACAAAACGAGATCTATATTCCATAGCATTTATGAATTACCACCAGTTAAGTTTGGATAGTGCACTTTCATTTCTATTCTCACAAAGGGCAGTGTCACATGCTTATGTATTTTATTGAAATTGTTACCATATCATCTTTGTGTTTGTGTTCCCAAAGGCCGGTGAACTCCGGCTGAGCCAGACTCATCTCTCTTTTATCTTCATCCTCCATTTCTACAGAGTCTGAGGAGGAACTGACATCACTGTACGACCTGACGCCAGATGCTCTGGGACTCGACGTCACATGCTTTTCCTGAATTAAACACAAGTGGAAAAAGTGATCGCTAGTGTTGCTTTCATCAGCATCTTTGATTTGGGGTCATTTTAGTGCCAGTAATCAGTTTGATTCTGCCTTAAAGTTTGACGAGAAGATAAATGGTTAAGTCGTGGCTAGAACACACTTCTAGCCAAAATAACCTTGAATTTGGTTGCATGTCGTTTTTGCCAAAATAACTTGCGAGATGTACGATAGTCAACAGTGGTTACAAGGTGTTTGGTTTCATTTCTTTGTTATGTAATTGATGACTGGTCTATTCTTGGGCAACATTCATGAAATTTTCACTGACAGCCCTTGTTCTAGCCTAAACGTCTGAGCTGTGTTTGGACGTCTTTTAACCCTCAGGAGTCACACTTGTTATCTTCCCAGTCAAAAGTGACCGGACACCTAAAAATGAAACTTTCTCCAACCCAGTAAAACAATGCAATTTATTTTTGTTCTATAATATTTATTCTTTTTAATTTAGTATTTTGAGACAATTTAATTGAATTTATTAATATTTATGCGATATTTATGGTTTATTTTTGCCATGGAAAAATATATATATTTTTCTATATATATATATATATATATATATATATATTATTTTTTTCAAAAAAATATTAATGCAGTATTTTAGTTTAATATAGAGTCTAGGCCTTTAGAAAAAAAAAATTTTTTTGAAGAAAATTAGCACCATCTGGTTACAGTATAGAGAAAAAGCGTAGAATCATGGTGTAACCACTAGATGGCGTGTACAGCTCTCTATGGAGAGGCATGTGAATTCCCCAGATGTTTATGAACACATTTTTTGTTGTTGTTGTTGTTGGATTTGAATATTCAGTTGAAACAATCTCAAAAACTATTTCTTATAAAACAAGAATTCACATTTGTTTTTTCATTTTTTTTCAATTTCCCCATTCACTTCCTATGGGGTCATTTTTGACCAAAGACCACAAGTGTGACTATTTTTTTAAAGACCACTTAGCATGCTCAGATCATGACCTCGATGATCTGTGATTATCCATAAAAGTCACCAAGTTTCGTAACATTGCGATGAAGCTGTGATTTTTAAAAATTCAAAACATACTTTTTGTAATCAAAATTTATTGGTGTGTATGTGTATAAAAGTGTGTTTGTATGTGTGTGTGTGTTGGTGGGTGTGTCTGTTTTGCACTCTAGATGTTGTAGAGCGTCACCCCTTTCCTGCGGTGTACTTTTTTTTTAGAATTGTGGCCGATTTGTAGATTGCACATACAAAAATTCAGAGAATTTTTTTTTTTTTTTTTGTCAATTTCCCATTCATTTCCTATGGGTCGTCATTTTTGACAGAAGAGTAAAAGTGTGACTCATTTTTTTACGACCACTTAAATTGCTGGAATCATGACATCAATTTTTTTGTGTGTTCACATACCCAATGCCATAAAAGTCACCAAGTTTCGTAATTTTCTGAAGAAGCTGTGATTTTTAAATATTCAAAACAGATTTCTTTAATCACAATTTATTGGTGTTTTTGTGTATAAAAGTGTGTGTGTATGTGTGTGTGTAGGGGTGGGTATGTCTGTTTTGCACTCTTGATGTTTTACAGTGTCACCCCTTCAATGCTGAGCACTTTTTTTCTGCATCGTGGCCGATTTGTAGATTATACACACACAAATTCTCAAAGTTTTTGTGTTTTTGTCAATTTCCCATTCATTTCCTATGGGTCGGTCATTTTTGACCAAAGACCACAAGTGTGACTATTTTTTTTACGACCACTTAAATTGCTCGGATCATGACCTCAATTTTTTTGTGTGTTCACATACATAATCCCATAAAAGTCACCAAGTTTCGTAACATTCAGATGAAGCTGTGATTTTTAAAATTTCAAAACAGAAAATTTTTCGGTCAGAAATGACCGAAGAGCACCTGAGGGTTAAACGCAAACATTGATCAAAATTGCTTGCCGAGTTGGTTTATAATGTGATCTCTACTTCTGCATCATTCATAAGCTAACTGGACTTTCTCTTTTTGGGGCGCAGAATTCATTGTTTTACTGATAACCGAGTGTCACTGGTACCTCTCTCTGTGTGTGTGCAGATGGAGGAGGCAGTATGTTCTGCAGGAGTTTCTCCTCAAGCTTTTTCTCAGGGCTCAGAGTCAGTACGGGAGATTTTCTACGTCTCTCCTTCATGTTTTTTTCCAAGAGCAATTTAGCCACAATCTCCATTTGCCCCGCTCTCCGTGTGTCCTCAAATTCCCTTCAATGAAAAAGATAGAAGTTAACATATACAGTATAATAGCTGTCCTCAAACCTTTTGAGCATTCACATCAGATGTTTATCCTCACGCTTTTTTCTTCCTGAAGCGCTCCTGCACTCTCAGTCGGTGGATGTGTTCAATGCTGTTCAATCCTTTGGCCTCCAGAGACTCTTTCATGTGTTGCTCTTGCTCTCTCTGTTTCTGTTCATAGGCTTTCTGTTGTAGTTTTCTAGCACACATAGTTTCCTAAATACATGGAGAGAAGATCTAGACTCGGTCAGCATTACTTGTCCAGTGCTGCTGCGGATACACATACCATTACTCTTCAAATCGCGCAAATTGAAAATGGAAACACCTCAATTTCACAAAAAACTGCCATGTACGCTCGCATGAGGTGGCTTTTCAAGCAATTCGAAAAAAGGAATATTTCACAAAAGCGGTGTACATAGAAGTCGATCGTTCTCTAAATTTGCTTCACTATATTACTATTAAATCCTAATCTTGTCATGACAAACTATATATCGTTAGAAAGGTCTAAGGCTCCTAAATAGATATTTTAGCGCTGTTTCTTTCTTACAAATTATGAATGAACAGTAATATATGAATTTATGACAAGAGTGCGCCTCAAAAAAAATCAACGTCATTACATGAGTTTCTGACCTTTGTCACAAAAAGTCGACGCACACACTTTTAATAATTGAAACTTTGGTTTTTAGTGCTAAAAGTTCATTATAAAACATAATTAGTATTTGTCAATAAAAAAAGATAAAATTATATTTTAAAAAGTAAGGTAAGAAGTCCATTATATGGAGAATATTGAAGTCCATTATATGGAGAAAATCCTGGAATGTTTTCATCAAAAACCTTAATTTCTTTTCGACTGAAGAAAGAAAGACATGGACATCTTGGATGACATGCGGGAGAGTAAATTATCAGCAACATTTTTTTGAAAAGTGAACTACTCCTTTAAGGCAGGTGCGTAGGGGAAAATCTCCCCATTGGTCCCCTAAGCTTTTCTTGCGGGTGGTGAGCCTACAAAGAGGTGGCTCCATGTTGTTTATCTGAGCTGAACATGACAAGGCCTCATGAAGCATCACAAACACATATTACGATTTAACCCTTACAGCTGATTGACAGTACCTGACTGGCAGCGAAACTGTCTTTAAGCGTCATCACTGCGGTCCGCCTCTTCTCTATGAGCTCCTTCCTCCTCTCTTTAGCCTCAGCCTCTTTCTGTTTCATCCTACAACACAACAGCACTTACAATACGTTATATACTATGTTCTTTTAAAATACGCTGAAAATGTAAAGTTGTAATTCAGCTAAAGTTAGAACATGTTGGTGTGTCACCTCTGTAGAGTCTGCTTGAGGAAGACGGCTGCTTTGAGACGGCCAGCACGAGCCTGTTCCTGTTGTTTCCTGAGCTCTTCTGCCTGCTCTTGTAAAACCTTGTCACGTTCACTGTCACAAGAGATTATACAAACACTTTAAACAAACATTTTCAGGTGGTGCTTGCCCACTTACAGCTCGCCGCCATGATGCTGTGGTCTGTAGCTGGTTTCTAGGCTGTTCTATAGACCATTTCGCAAGATGTAAACAACACTGGTCCAGAAACACTTCCTGTTTCAGTTTGTAACTGTTTTCTTTATTTCACATGTAAAGAAAACATCTTAAAGATGTTTGTTTAACTTTTTGATTCAGTTTTAAATGTTCTGTTGGTTGTATTTTATCCCAGCTTTATGTAGTGTTAAAAAACTGAAACAGGAAGTGCTTCTGGACCAGTGTTGTTTACGTCTTGCGAAATGGTCTATAATTGACTAGAAAACCAGACGCCACTCTCTCTGCTGGTTATAGGTTAAAGACTCTTAACATTGTTTTGTAAATCATTTGGAGTCGATGAGCCAATTTTTACTTAAATTGTTCTTTTGGCAAGGAAAATACTCAATAGAGTCTAGATTCAACTAAATTTAAAATATGTTCAAATGTGTTGCATTGCCTCCTTTTCATTTTATCATCCGTCATGTGACAATTCAATAGACAAGTCTATTGTGATTTGATTTAGACTGTTAAAGGCGCACGCGATTACTGAGAAACGATGTTGATAGTTGAAATCGATCCTCTTTTCATTGCTCCGCCCCCAATAGAAGAAAAACTATGCAACACAAGTAACCACTAACATCTAGTGCACATATGCATGAATCAGCTGTGATCCGACAAAAGCATATCTTGCTTCTCTGAAACATAGCAAATACCAATATTGCTCATGTATCACGCAAAAACAAGACCTTCCTGCTCTCTAAAGTCTCTCCAGCGCTGGAAAGCCGTTCCAATATGAACGTTGCTCCTAACACCAATCATAACCCTTCTTTATCCACTTATATTCATGTGACCATTTACACTCTGATAATACCTCAGCCATCACTCTCTCTCCTCCAGCATCTCGATTGGATACGCCCCCTATTGCTGATTGGCTACAAGAGTGTTCTGGTGTTCTATGGATTGGACCAATCCACTTTGTTTTTTTATAATATTTACATAGTAGGGGAGCGGCTAAGTGATGTAATCGTTCAGTTTATGATACAAGCTTGACAATTGGCATGAGCAGTCTCCATGTGTCACTTAACAAGAAAATTGTCACTTGAAATTTCAAGATGGCGGCCATTTTTCAAGATGGCGGACACCTTAGTGGAGCACATAGACATATACACTAGACTTCACCTTGGATACGGCAGTTCATTGGAACGAATGCGTCAATAGAGCCGCCATCTTGAAACAGGGGAGCCCCTCCACTTTAATGCATCAGCGTCAATGTAGTAGACACAGGTCTAACGCAAATAAAATCACCATAAATCATCATGAATGCGATTTTTCTTGTTTTTTTTTTTGGTTTGTTCCAACGGTCAGACATGTATTTATCATTGATTCCAGAAAGAAAATTTTTTTTTTTAAACATTCTTCCTAGTTCAGATTTCATCCGTGAACTTCATACGCTGCACAAAAGTCCGCCACCATCAATGAATTCGAAGTAAAGGCAGAGATAGCAGCGTTACCTAGCTACTTCCTATGACAAGACCCCTGTTCCAAGATGGCGGCGGTTTTGACGCATACTTAGAACCCCCAGGTGAGGTCTAGTGTATATGTCTATGAGTGGAGCAGGTAAGTGATATAGTGGTTTATTTGGTGATACAAGCATGAAAATTGGCATGAGCAACCCTTTCTTGTCAAGCAACCTGTAGAGACTGCTCATACTAATTTGCATGCTTATGTCACTAACTAAACAATTATATCACTTAACTGCTCCTTTTAGGTGGTGGTAATCTTGAAAAAAAGGCCGCCATCTTGAAATTTCTTGTCAAGTGACCCTTTGAGACAGCTCATGGCAATTTTCATGCTTGTATCACCAACTAGATGATTTCTTAAGCCTAATTTCTTAAGCCTAATCTTGAAAAATGGCCGCCATCTTGAAATTTCAAGTAGCTGTGGGTGGCTTATTGTCTAGTGACAATCAGAGACTGCTCACGCCAATTTGCATGCTTGTATCACCCAATAAACCACTATATCACTTAACTGCTCCACTAAGGTGTAGGCAATCTTGAAAAATGGCCGCCATCTTGAAATTTCAAGTGGCTCGGACAATTTTCCTGTCAAGTGACCCTTTGAGACAGCTCATGCCAATTTTCATGCTTGTATCACCAACTAAATGATTTCTTAAGTCTAATTGCTCCACTAAGGTGGTGGCCACCTTGAAAAATGGCCGCCATCTTGAAATTTCAAATAGCTGTGGGTGGCTTATCGTCTAGTGGCAATCAGAGACTGCTCACGCCAATTTGCATGCTTGTATCACCCAATAAACCACTATATCACTTAACTGCTCCACTAAGGTGTAGGCAATCTTGAAAAATGGCCGCCATCTTGAAATTTCAAGTGGCTCGGACATTTTTCCTGTCAACTGACCTTTTGAGACAGCTCATGCCAATTTTCACGATTGTATCATAAACTGAACGATTCTGCCAAACATAAGCACTTAGCCGCTCCACTAATAGCAAGGACTTTGTGCAAAAAATAAATACAAAATTTTCAGCACACACACACAGAACAGACATCTAAAGGTATGCTCACACTTGTAGTTCGATTTGCTTGGTTGGTTTACTATGGGCAAAAAAAGGAAGAAATGTTTAGCCTTGGTCTGCTTCACATAGGCATTTTTAACACAGAACCAAAAGGCACAGGGATATGTTCACAACCGGATTGTTTGGCTTTTATTCTGTATATTTCAAGACAGAATGTACCGGACGCCCACGCTGTATGTGCGTAGCCTACATATGATGGTATTTTGACCAAATGAGAACTCGTGAAGAGCTTGTAAAATGTGTAAAGGAGTCAAAACAGTGACAGAAATCCCTCCACACACACACACACATCTGCTGTGAGGAGACGTGGTTCAGCAACATCACGACTATGATGAGAAAAAAACATTCGGTCCTTTTTAGGATCGCATCTTGTGACATCACGTCCCGTTTTTGGTTGGTTTACGTGTCTTTGATCCATGTTGCGTTCATATACCAGTCGAACCGAACCAGAGTTCATTTGGAAGTGGATCGGTCTGTTTGTTTGGTGGCACCAGGGTTCAGATGATAGCATTCACTCTTATTCAAACGAACCACCCTAACAGAACAATCGTACCAGAGTTCATTTTAATCCAACCAAACATGCCAAGTGTGAACAAATATTCAAAAAATTGTGTGTTTGGATGTTGATTTCATTTTCAACAGCATGTCTCAGAAGCGCTTACTCCCTCTTTAAATGGCTCAGGTTACACGTCTTGCATTAAACTGCAAACTGGAGTGGATGTGATAAAGCTGTGTGACACATTTCACATTAAACTCTTACATTCTGTCACGTTGTGCTTTGTGTTTACGTTGTTTGATGACGCTCTTCTCTCGCTGGAGTCTGAGCTGGTGTTTCTTCTTGTCCTGAGATTGGACGTTCTTCTCCTCCAGCTCAAGTTCCCGACGCAGAGCCAAGAAGTGACCCAGATCGACCTCCACCTGACACAGCTCCAGCCTGAACAGACGACAATTACACTCTACATCCACAACAACAGCATATTGAAGGGATAGTTCACTTTGAAATTAATTTTTGATATGTTTTATCTTCCTCAAGATGTAGGTGTCTTTGTTTCCACAGTATTTTCAATTTGGACATTTTTTCAGTCAAACCGTTGTTGTCTATCAGTCATACTCTGGAGGCTAAGGAGGGAAAGAGCAGCACAGAGAAGTCCAAATTAAACATGATTTAATGACTCGTGAATGTAAGCACACACTGATGGCCTAAGACACGAAACGAGCGGTTTGAGTGAGAAAACCAACAGTATTTATATCGTTTTTACCTCTTGTAATCACAGCCATGACAAAATGACGTGACGGCACGGGCGCTTCGGTCTGGAAGTGATTGCTTGCGCCCCGACGTCACTCTTCATTTATAGAGAGATTTCGGAAGTTGTACCTTTCACTAAACATATTTAGATATACGGGAAACCGCAATGGAAGACGATCTAAATATGTTTAGTAAAAGGTAAAACTTCCGAAATCTCCGTGTAAATATTGAGTGACGTCACACGCAAGCGATCACTTCCGGCGTAACATTGAACTGATTCAGTTCGGTTCAGTTGGACATTGAACAACTGATTCAGATCACTTGGACGTCACTGTGGACGTCATTACACGAGTTAAAAACTATATAAATACTGTTCGTTTTCTCACAAAAACTGTTCGTTTCGTGTCTTAGGCCATCAATGTGTACTTACATTTACGAGTCATTAAATCATGTTTAATTTGGACTTCTCTGTGCATGCTCTTTGAGATGGTGACCATAGACCTCCATTATATGACTGACAGACAAGAACGGTTTGACCTAAAAATATCAAAATTGAAAATACTGTGGAAACAAAGACACCTACATCTTGGATGCCCTTGAGGTAAGATAAAACATACCAAAAATTAATTTCAAAGTGAACTATCCCTTTAAAGGATTTCTGTTAGGCAACCTTGGTTTGTAGATTCAATCATGCTGTGTAAAACTGGATTTTCCCAATCCATCCAGAACAGATACTGAGATAAAGTACACATTGATGGCCAAAGACACTAAACAAGTCTTCGTATGATTACAAGAGGTAAAAACGATATAAATATTCGTTTTCTCACACAAACCGCTCGTATCGTGTCTTAGGCCATCAGTGTGTACTTACATTTACGAGTCATTAAATCATGTTTAATCTGGACTTCTCTGTGCATGCTCTTTGAGGTGGTGACCATAGACCTCCATTATATGACTGACAGACAAGAACGGTTTGACCTAAAAATATCAAAATTGAAAATACTGCTGAAACAAAGACACCTACATCTTGGATGCCCTTGAGGTAAGATAAAACATGCCAAAAATTAATTTCAAAGTGAACTATCCCTTTAAAGAGCCGTTTAAGTTTAAATATCAAGAAGATAGGAAGAGAACAAATATAATGAAATCCACAGGTATTAGGTGTAGGATTATTGCAGATATGAAACTCACTCATGCTCTTTGAGGATCATGGCTAAATGATCCCCCAGATCCTCCTCCACCTGCAGCTCGGCACACACACGCTTGAGTTGAGCGCCAAGCCGGAGCACCGCCACGCTGCGCAGAACAAAGCACAACTAGACACTTCGTTCTCTTCTTCAGGGAACTTCGTTCACAAAAAAAAAAATGTTTTTCACCTGTTCTCAGCTCGTTTCTCTCTCTCTATATCTGACTCAATCTGCTCTCTGTTTTCCTCCAGCTCCGTCACATGAAGGTGAAACGCTTTAAGTTCCTCCCTTGAAGAAATTACAAACTCAGATTTACAAATACATTTGTGTGTTATAAAGAAGATAAAAATCTTCGTTTAACAAGTCACTGAACATGTTGTAATTGGTAATGAGGAAAGAATACATTTCCCATTATAGAGAATGGTGGCCAGCTCACACTGCGCCGACAGACGGCAACACACACTTTTTTGTCGGATCAGTGTGCCTGTCATCGCAGATTGAACATGCTGAATCAGAATTAGACTGTCTGAGTGACGTAATCTGGTCTGCGTCTGTCGTGTGGACTGAATTTAGTTCACCATTTAAACCAATAAACACACTCACAAGAGGGAAAAGTCATGTCGCATCATATCTGACTGAATGAAAATGCACGTTTATTGTCTTTCATGACTGAGGCTACGTCCACATTAATCCGGATACATTTGAAAACGAGGTTTTCGTTTAAAAACGCTCTCCGTCCACACTAGCGTTTTCAGGCATTTTCCGACGTTTCAGTGCGGATGAGAAACTTCTAAATTCACTTTACTGCGCATGCATGAAACTTCACAAAAGCTCACTGAGATGATACAGATGGGAAAATAAATAATAATGTTATCGCACAATAACAGGATAATTTTATTTAGCAAAATATCTCACCATCACGGATGCGTCCAGGTCGCATTCAGTGAGTCACCATAAGTTTGGTCTAAAACGCAACTGCTCTCTTGTTTTGCCGCAGACAGTCTTTGCAGTACTGTGCTTTGAAGAATAGCACATATTAAGTAACATAGAAAGTAACATATTTTAGCAAAAGTGTAAAAATGAATAACACATAACAGGCATAATACCGATAAACATGAATATCTATTGGTACTACACATGGATCACATGACTAAACTTACATCATCGTTTTGAAATACCTCCGGTTTCACTGTCCACACTACAACGCGAAAACGGCGTTTTCAAATTTATCCACTTTGGAGAGCGTTTTCCAAACGATACGTTTTTGTTGACTTAAAACGCCGTTTTAGTGTGGACGGAAGGCCAAAACGGAGAGAAAAATATACGTTTTCAAATGAAAACGTATTAGTGTGGACATGGCCTGAGATTAGATTAGGGGTTCGACTTTATGCTTAATTTGATATTTGGCTCAGCCCAATTCATGATTTCCAAGTCTCATGTGAATGTATCATGAAACTGGGTTGAAAAAATCCACATACTCGCACAAAAAAAAATAATTATAATAAGCATTTCTTGTTTTTTATTGTCTTGTTTTTCCAAGGACAATATCTAAACATCACTCCTTTTGTGAATATTTTTTCTTTTCAGTGAATTCTGTGCTTAAAACAAATAAACAAAAGTTTCCCAGTGGAGAATAAAAACCTATCATCTTAAAAATGTTGCTATACCAGGGGCGGCTCGCCCATAGAGGGCGCTGGGGCGCCGCCCTCCCTCCGACCTGTCTGTCTGTTTTTTTAATATATATTATAATTTATCATTTTGAAAAATAATCTTTGTTAATTATATGCTAATAATGGTTTTACTTTGAAAAGTGTTTTGAACTCACCAGAATGATATTTGCATTCACTTTCGTTACTTTTATCATGTTGGTGTAGTAGTATAGCCAATAGGCTGTCTTCTCAGGGCGCCAGTTCGCTCAGCCCCACAGTGCTGGAATTTAAGCCAATGGTTCCCCGGTTGCTATGCAAAAAAGTTTATATTTCGCCAATCAGCGCCGTCAAATTTTATGGTTTGGGGGCGCTGAAAATATCGCCCACAGTGTTTCAGATTAGGGGAGTGTACTGTGCACGCGCACCACGGGACATTTTTTTACCTCAGATGAGAGAAGAATGGCAGCGCCAGTGACGTCGAGTGGAAATAATGTAAAGTTAGTCGCTCTGTCACTCACTCACTCACTCACACACACATAAACACTGTTTCACACACATTTGATATTAGTTATAGGAATATTAATACCTGTGTGTTTGCTTTGTTTTTGATGTTTTTAAGTTCTGAGCTAGATTACTGTGTTTCATACTAGTTAAAATCAACTTTCTTCTCATACTTGGGTGTTACAATCAAGAATTTTGTCCCATCCTCTCTTTCAGAGCCTTTTCTCTCTCTCTTTCTCTAGTATCAACACATTGTTATCCATTATCCAATTGTCAATTTGTCAAAAATATGTAGTCTACAGCTGGGGATTGATTAAACTAGATTGTTGTATTACCTATTTTTTTTTTGTATTACCTATATTATAATTTATCAATATTATGCGTTTGCACTTTTTCTGTCAGCACACAGAGCATAATAAACATGCAACTTGTTCATTATCATTAACTGTCAAACTGTTATTATTATTATTGTATTATTTGACCATTGGTATTGACTGGTTTAAGTTATTTTATTGGTATAGGTAAGGGCATGGCCTAAGGCCTAAAATGCACCAGAATGCAGGAAATCACATCTACTAAATTCAAAATTTTCTGGGGGGGAACCCCCAGACCCCCCTCTTATTCAGCCCCCCCTACAATACTTTTCACCAGCCGCCACTGTGCTATACATAGTGAATATATCAGATGTTTAGATATATCTTGACATATTTGCATTGTGCTTCCTTCCTTTTAGCTCTACTTAGAGAATCAGTAGTACCAGTATCAGTAAAAACAATTGGTTTTTATCAGTTGTACGATGTATTTATATCCATGAAAACCTGCAGCACTTCAGCATAGATGCCGAATCCCTGTGCATGCGCTGCTTTCCTTAGTCACATGACTGGCAAACTGTGGAGTTTAGACGTAATTAATGTGTTGTGTGTTTGAACACCATATCAGAACTGCACCAATCACAAGTCAGCATTTTTAATTTGTGGGCTGTTTGTATCCCTGAATTTGAAAAGAAATCTCCTTCTCATTTCTGTAATACATCACTAAAATCAGCAAACACGACCGTGATCTTTTTTCATTACAGTAATAAGAATTTGGTGAAGAATTAACAATTCTTTATACAAAATAGAATTACTGATTGGTTTTGTTTATTTCTGAGATTTGCCTGAAAGCTGTGAATGCACTATTTTCAATGGAGCCTTCTCCATCTCAGAAACAAACAAAAATAAAGCAGTAATGCATGGCCTGTCTGTCCACATACAGTAGCTGACAGCTCTGCTCTGGCATGTGCTCACACCATGATGTACATTAGAAAACACAGTGGGAGGCAGATATTCAGAGTCGAAAAGCCTTCCCACCATGAGAGTTATGGGAAGGGCCACGTTATCACAGTAAAAGAGGATACGGACCTGGCTTGTAGCACATTCAGTTCCTTCTGCTGGTAAAAGCTGTCCAGTTGGGTCAAAAACTTCTTAAGCTTGAACATGTGTTTCTTGTCGGTGGATTGCTTCTCCCCGCCTGTGTCATCTTCACCATCACTCATTTCCCTTAGACAAGGTAGACAAGAGCAGGTGACTATGGAAGCTTGTTTCCGCCACAGAATGAAAAATAAAAAAAAAATACTTGCAACTTTTTATCTCACGATTCTGTCTTTTTTTCTCACAATTGCGAGTTTACATCTCACAATTCTGAGTTTATTTCTCAGAATTGCGAGATATAAAGTCAGAATTGAGATATAGTCAGAATTGCGAGATATAAAGTCAGAATTGTGATATAAAGTCTGAATTGCGTTATATAAAGTCACAATTGTGTTATGAAGTCAGAAATGCATGATATAAAGTCGCAATTGTGAGATATAAAGTCAGAATTGTGAGATATAAACTATTCTGAGGGGAAAAAAGTATTTTGGCCTGATAACTCGCAATTGTGAGTTTATACAGTATCTCACAATTCTGAGAAAAGATGTCAGAATTTCGAGATATAAACTCGCAATTATGTGTTATAAAGTCAGAATTGCAAGATGTAAAGTCGCAATTGTGAGAAAAAAGTCAGAATTGTGAGATAAAAAGTCGAAATTCTCTTTATTTCTCAGAATTCCGACTTTATATCTTGCAATTGTAATTTTATTTCTCAGAATTGCGACTTTATATCTCACAATTGCGACTTAATTTCTCAGAATTGCGACTTTATATCTCACAATTGTGACTTTATTTCTCAGAATTGCGAGATATAAAGTCAGAATTGAGATATAGTCAGAATTGTGTGATATAAAGTCAGAATTGTGATATAAAGTCGGAATTGCATTATATAAAGTCGCAATTGTAAGATATAAAGTCAGAATTGTGAGATATAAAGTCGCAATTGCGTGTTATGAAGTCAGAAATGCATATAAAGTCGCAATTGTGAGATATAAATTTAGAATTGTGAGATATAAACTATTCTGAGGGGAAAAAAGTATTTTGGCCTGATAACTCGCAATTGTGAGTTTATACAGTATCTCACAATTCTGAGAAAAGATGTCAGAATTTCGAGATATAAACTCGCAATTATGTGTTATAAAGTCAGAATTGCAAGATGTAAAGTCGCAATTGTGAGAAAAAAGTCAGAATTGTGAGATAAAAAGTCGAAATTCTCTTTATATCTCGCAATTACGACTTTATTTCTCAGAATTGCGACTTTATATCTCGCAATTGTGACTTTATTTCTCAGAATCACGACTTTATATCTCGCAATTGCAACTTTATATTTCGCAATTGCGACTTTATTTCTTACAATTCTGACTTCATATCTCACAATTGTGAGAAAAAAAGTTGCATTTCTTTATCTTTTATTCAGTGGCGGAAACAAGCTTCCATAAGTGATAGATATACAAACATCTGAACAGTAGTGAATTTAATTCACTTTTAAGGAGTCCTATTATTATGCTTTTTTCCATGTTCATCTTTCTTTAGTGTGTAATATTTCTGTTTGAGTCACAATACTACTCATTTAAATATATACCGCCCAAAGCATTCGCAAAATAAAGGGGCACAGTCCTTTACGATTGCTTCTTGTCAGACTGTACGAACATGATCACCGCTGTAAGTCTCGTCACACTGTAAGATCTCAGTTGTCATTGATGCCAGTGAAGATGTGTTAAAAACTAACAAACACAACAAAACTCATCTGGAATTTTACATCATCAATCAATGACACGTTCGGTGATGCGAGCTTCATTACACGCGGGATTGAAATGGTACAAAGAAATCTCTAATATTAATTTTGGTCATGGCTTGACTTGAAAAACTAAGACAATTTGGTGGTGGTCGTAGGAGAATCACTGCAGGACTGAGAGTCAAATCTGCTGACACAGGTCAGAGGTCAAATCTGATCATTAATCGGTTTTCGGTGAACACGTCAAACTAGCGATTAAAGCGACTTTTCACTCAAGGAAGCAGAATGACCAATCACAACACACTGCTCCAGCCGACCAATCAGAGTACAGTGTGCTTTTCTCAATATCCCTCCTCGTCTCCTCTCTCCTCTGTCCCGTGACCCGGAAACCGATCGAGCTCAGCCATCTTGACGGACATCTCAATCCTCTACTTGCCCCGCAAGGAGACGAGGTTCGGGAGTGAGGAGCTTCATGAGGAGATATGAGCGAGGTGGTGGTGTGTGTTTTATCAAATAAACGTGACGTATAAAATCTCCTCCCCCTTCACATTGGTCACAATCATTTTAATTTATACTTTTACCTTTGCAGTTTATATAAACCACACATCTGACATATTTCAACAGGGTATCTTGCTTTATTATTATTTATTATGAATTTCCAAACTTCTCCCACATAAGGCCAGATCCTTTGAGCGCAGCTGATGACGCTGTGAAGTGACGCTCGAGTGATCAAATATTACAACGTATAAAAGAGCTTTCATTCGATTCCTCCGTCCTCAGTTTATTTCCTTGCAGCCGTCGCTCGCACCCTACAGGGGGTGGAGCTGAGACAAGAGGGAAGGAAACGAGGACGCACATATATGAATTGAGAAGCACCCTGGGTCACAGGGCAAAAGCAGATGGAAAGAACTGTTTATTCTTTACCATTCATTATGTCTCCAAATCTGAAAAACAACAGTAGCTTCCATGATGATAATAATAATGAACATGCAGTTTAACACTCACCACTCAGAGCTGTCAAACCCTGTGGGCCAATCAGGGAAGTCCTCCTCAAACCTGAAGATGTCATCCAGAGAGCCCTCTTCTAAAGGAAACACAACATGAGGCATCGAGCACATTAAACATCTGAGTTATGATAATACTAGTAATAATCAAGGCCGTGAACAAATATTATACATTTAGCTACTCTTTCACCATTAAAACTAAAGCGTTTTCTACTGTGAACAGAAAGCTATCTCTATCATTCTCTATCGCTAAGGCAACTTTTAAAACTTGTTGCCATCCTAACGTCAAAAAGAGAGGAGTGGAGAAGAGCAGCATTATGACCCTGTGTGTCTATCTACATGTCTTTACCTTCTGTGTGTGTGCCAATACTATGAGGCTCATGTTGTTCAGTTGTAGGTGTTGAGAGATCAGCACTGTTAGCCATATAAACGTCTCCACGTGATCCCCATATCCACGTGACCTGTAGGAGTAAACCAGCTAACAACAGTAACATGTTCAAGAATGTTTTGCTAATCTTCCACTGAAGGGATAGTTCACCCAAAAAACTGAAAATCCTGTCATCATTGAGTCACTCGTAATGTTATTCCAAATCTGTATTAATTTCTTGTGCTGAACACAAAAGAAGATATGTTACTGGTAACCAAAACTAAAAATTTGAAAATAGGAAAATAAAAACACTATGGAAGAATTGTTGGTTGAACTAACGTAACGTAACGTTAACGTTTCAGAATCCAGAACATTCAAAGAGATAAAAAAAAATTAGAACATTAGACTTAGATGACCGTCCAACTAAAAACTTTAGAAAAAAACGCATAATTAAAGTCCCGATAACGTAACATTACCGAAAAAACCCTTGTTAATAACTTTGAGAGAACCTTGCCAAGATGTTCTCTTTTAACCGGTGATATAGGCTCAATAATGTCGCCATATACAGATCAAAAATAGCAAAACTGTGTTGTTTAAAAGCAGCCATAACGATCTCGATTGTTTGTCTGGCAATAATAGTCACTGTCTTATATAAAGTAGATCAAAAGGGAACGTATGCACTGGCTAAAAAGATATTTGTACGACAGAATTAGCGTGGATATAATATCACCTACTTTTCCTGTCAACTTCTGGAGTCGCAGCAGCTTCTGTTGTTTGTTTCCATGGCAACGGATTCGCGCAGTACCTTGGGAAATGTAGTGTGGGCAAAGTGTTGAGTTGGGTTGTGTTGTGTTGTCCGAATACCTTTAATGAGTCAAAGAGCTGTTCCTCAAAGACACTACGAAATCAAAATGGACAATTCTATTGGACAATTGTTTTTAATGCAATTGCAGTAGGCTATTTTCCAAATCTTCTCTTCTTTGAGGACGTTTACCAATTTGATATTAGCCTACATTTATAATGAATAGCCTACTGCAATATTCCATAATAAATAAGAAGTGTCCCTTTTGATTTCATTGTGTTCGTTCAGGGCTGTTTTTGTAGGCTATGTTATGAAGACTAAATAATCACACAGCTCAGCATTTCTGTCCTGTATTCTGTAATGGTGAAAATCCTCAGGTCCTCATCTCTATCCATCACTCTATTGTCTTCTCTTTATCTCTTTATTCCTCTCGACAGCTACACACTCCCAAAACAACAGCTCAAAAACTTGCTACAAACAGTGTCAAAATAGCGTAGCGTTTCTTAAAACCCCTTCATGTTCAATATATGTCAACAAGAGCTTATGCAATCAATGTCAACGCACTATTACATCATTTAAGCTCATGGCCTTTATCTACGTCAGACAACAACACAAAAAAACATCAGACAGGATACAAACATATACAATAGTCTGACACAAAGAATAGTGCAAATGATTGAACAAACTTGGGTGTGTTGATGCTTTATAAACCTCTTCAGAAGCATTCACAGGGTGATAGAGATGACAGTAAAGCAGGGGTGATGTTACATAAGAACATTGTTTTATCGTGCGAGTGCTTGTATCCTCCACGAGCGGAGGATTTTAATCTGAGCTGTGTCTGAAATCGCTCCCTATCCACTAAATAGTGCACTATATCGGGTGTCGGCCATTTTGTAGTGGTGTCCGAATTCTGAGTGAACGACATCATTCCCTACATTCATTCACTACTTTTACCCACAATCCTCTCTGAATTCGAGTGTACATTCGATGTACACTCGCTGAAGCCCTATTTCCCACAATCCAATGCGGAGAGAACTGAGCGCGCATGAAAGTTCGGCGCGAGCAAGTTTAAACCAGAGATTACATTACATCCAGTGGAGGATTTGAAAAATATCCGTTAATCGTCGTTTTGAACATAATAACGGTCGCCGGAGGGCGCTCGACGACACGTCATCTGTGAACGTGAGAGTTAATGTACAATTTCAGTCGATGAAACTACAAAGCTGGCACGGAGGTATAATTACAAAATAAAGTCATTATGATTGTTATTGTTGTTAATATTATTTTATAAACTAGGTAATGTAAGATAAAAGGAGTTTTATCAGTACGCGTGACGAAGCCTTTTCTGCGACAGCTCCAACTCTCCGACGCACAGTGTAAACGTCAGCGTCCGAATTCACTCACTTCATCTCCTTCACTCCTTGCAGATATAGTGCACTCAAATGCCATACACTATATAGGGATTAGTGAATGAGTGAACGAGTGAGCGGTTTCAGACACAGCTCTGATGTGAAAGAAGAGGAGGGATCCGTTCATTCAAATGAATCGGTTCGTACGAACAGTTAGTTTTGGTGAACCGATTCTTTAAAAACAAAGATCAAAACTGTTCTCTCTTTGTATTTTATGTCCAATCTTTTGCTGGTAGTGGTACATTGACATTTGCATTTGTCGTGTATTTTATATGCAATATTTTTTACATAGCCTAACTGTTGTAGATTGTATTTGAAATAAACAAACACAGTGTGATTATAGGGTTTGCTATTCAATTGCTTCGATCTTGTGTGACAGGTTTCTTGAGAGGAGAGGTTGTCATATGGCAAGCCGTTTTGACTTTTATTAATTTCCAAGATATGAATTCGTTTATCAACAATTAAATTACTACTAGTAACAATGGCATTTTTTGAGGAATTAGGAATTAGCATTTTAACTAGCCTAGTGAAAATTGAATTGTTGATATCAAGAATTCATATCCTGAAAATGAAATTAGTTAAGACGGCTTGCCATAATTGTAATTAGATAAGAGGTGAGATTTAGTCAATTTAAAGTCCTAATGGAAGTTATTTTGATCGAAGACTATGAGATTTGATCAATAAAAAGTTTGTTATTGGAAAGTCGAGGAATCGGTTGAGGAATTTGACAGAATCGTTCGAACGAGCCGACTCATAAGAACGATTCGTTCGAGAAACGGACGGTTTAACGGACCTCGCGATGGTTTCTCCGCAGTCGGGAAAAGGCACAGGCTAAAATATGGATAATTTTAGCAATTTTCCTGCGATTCCTCACAGAGGCTGTGAAAACCGGGATATTTGAATCAGTCCGAACCGTGTTTGAGCAGAATGGATGCGCTGAGTTTGTCCGTGACGATCTTCTGGTTTGCGCTCATCGGTGGGAACAGGATGAGCAGGTGAGAAGAATACGCGTGTCATTCACCTCAGGATGAAGATGGGGATGACGAGGATGCACACATATTCATACATACATATCTGAGTAGAGAGTGCAGTTTGATTGATTCTCAAAATATTGCTCATCTTTATCAAATGCATTTATAACGCGTTATCTGTGAACATCCATGTTTTCAGAAATGGATTAAGTTGATATTTCTAGCTGCATCTTATAGCCTACGCCTCCAACACGAAACAGAAATGAACAAATATTGTTAAATGACAAGCTTAATGTTAAACATGTAAAACAAATGTAAGCTGAAAGTCATCATTCTCGTGGATGGCATTAAAATATTGAGTTATAGCCTAGGCTATTGTATCTGTAGAATGCTTATCATATATTCATAATACAGTACTCATATTATACCTCAATATTCTAGTTTTGCTTGAAAATGGGGCATTTTTTCACGTGCGCGTCTTTTGTTTTATATAATAGATAGGCCTATTATAATAGATCATGTATGGTAGCTATGTATTAGATGTTAATAATATGCTATCATTACTCTTTTTCTCACAGATTAAAATGTGCATGTCATTGACACAGTCACAGGCTTTTGGTTGTTGTGTAGTTCACGTGGAAACATCATGTCAACACATTACAGGGTCTTTTGCCCCCTCGTGTACAGTTCACTCATTACTTATGGGGGGATCATGACTAGTTCACATCTTACATTTTAAAAATAATACACTGACATAATATTATAGGAACATCTCAACAAAGAGGCTATTTTTTTAAGATTATGTTTAAGTTTTTAATAAGTGTATTTATTTATATAAGACAGATTGGTTTTTTTTCTCCTCAATTTAGCCTATTTGTATCATACATTTAATCAATATGCTGTGACTAAAAATACCATAAAATACACCAAAAATGTACAGTATATAAAATGTTCATTACAAATAATGGGGACAGTGCTTTTCTATGAATAACTAGCCCTTTTGTTTCACCTCACAGGGTTTCACATATATTTTACATGTTTTTTTGATGTTTATGGTTAATCGAGTGAACTTGCTGCTAATAAGTGCAAATATTGCACTGCAATGACAGCTTTATGTTGTCAGTGCTGGTAATTATTATTATCTCCTGTTTAATCCAAGAAATAATAATAAAAACACTCAATAAGACTTACAGAATAATAATAATATAATTCAATTTGTAATAGCTTTTAGGATATTTTATCAAATTACAGCATATTTTTCATATTTTACACAATACAAATATAAATACCTTTTCATTGTAGTATAACATGCTTCTTTATCTTTTTCTGACAATATAAATCTTTCCTATTACTTTTGATCAATTTAAGACATCCTTACTGAATAAAAGTATTATGAATACTTTTGTTTTATAAAAGTATCTTTTTTAAAATGAAAGATAAAAAAAGACTGACCGGTAGTGTATATTGTTACAAAATTGTACGTTTCTTTTTAGAAGTTTTACAGGTTATGAAAAAATATGAAGCAGCACAACTGTGTTCAACATTGATAATAATCATAAATATTTGTTGATCATCAAATCCTCATATTAGAGTGATTTCTGAAGGATCATGTGACACTGAAGACTGGAGTAATGATGCTGAAAATACACAGGAAAATAAATGACACTTTACTATATATTCACATAGAAAAACATTATTTTAAATTGATTTGATTTGATTTGAGATCTTTATTTTGAACATGTAAATAATAAATAAAAATACAGTTATTAATCAATGAAACAAGGAATATTAATTAAAAGAAACAAAACAAAAATGAACAACAAGGTAAAAAAAAAAGCCTTGTTGAATTGTAAAACCTAAATTGTAATAATATTTCACAATATTACTGTTTTTTCCCTGTTTTTTATCAAATAATGCAGGCTTGATGAGCAATTTTCTTTAAAAAACATTATTAATAGTAATGTTTCCAAACTTTTGACTGGTAAATCATCAAGATTGAGTTTGTAGCGTATCTAAATATTAGAGTTTGCATATATACTTTACATAGTGTTGGCCAAGCTGTATGATGTTAGAATTATAAAAATTACTTTTATTCAGCAAGCATGCATTACATTGATCAGAAGTGACAGTAAAGACATGTTGCAAGAGCTTTCTATGTTTCTTTTGAACTTCCTGAAAAAATGAAAAATGTACATGACTGTTTTCATGGGAAAGTGAGGAGCATGTGTTTGTTTGGTCTCCGCAGGGCCATGCTGAGTGATATCGGGGAATATGTCGGCTCAGACATTGAAATATCCTGGTTGCCTAATCTGGATGATTTAATGAAAGGTTACGCTCGCAACTTCCGCCCAGGGATCGGAGGTGAGTTTGCCGTCTACAGATCATCATGTTGGATTGCACTATAGCTCAACCCATTCTTAGCATCAATATTAAAGTCCCTCTGTGGTGTAAATCCACCTTCTAATGTTGTGTATGTGTGTATGTGGTTTGTTTAATACGCTTTAAGACACCGTGTGTAAGCATTGCTGAGTATTTCCTCCTTAAAACTGCAGTGAACCAAACACACGCTTTGAAATCGCTGGTGTTTCTGACGTCACAAATTATCTTGTAACCAATAAGGGTGTGTTTCCCGTAACACCGTAATTCGCTGATGCATCTTTAAAGAAATCATCTAGTCACGAGTCACGACTGTTTCCCGAAACCATATTGTCGTTCAATAGTGTTAGTGAGGTTAAAGGCTTGTGAATAATGCCCATTTCACACGATGTAAAATAAATCTCTGATGTCCCCAGAGTGTGCGTGTGTGAAGTTTTAGCTCAAAATACCCCACAGATATTTTACATAGCATGTTAAAGTTGTCACTTTTTGAGGGTAAGCAAAAACGCAGCGTTTTGTGTCTGGCCCTTTAAATGCAAATGAGCTATAGCTCCCGACACAGTGGGCGGAGCTTCAAGAGTGCGTTCAAGAGTGCAGCTCCGATTACCTCACGCAGACACAAGCTAAAATTAGGGATGCTCCGATCAGGATTTTTGCAGCCGATACCGAGTACCAATTTCTTGTCATGGTGATCAGCCGATACCGATTCCGATACTTAATAAGACAAATAAACAAAATGGAACAGTTTAATGCAGCTCATAAGGTTTATTTAAACTTAACTGTCACCGTCCCACAGGTGGGACGTTTGCCACTATATTTTTAAAACAATAATATCTTAGTAAATACCTTAAATAATATTGACAAACTATATATCATTTGAAAGCTTACAATCTCTAGTTTCCATATTTGGTGACTGATTTTTAAAATATATTACAGAGGAGCCATAATTTATCAATATGCAACAAGAATATTTTCATACTCATAAGGCTTGTTCAGACCTTTATTTTAAAATAGCAGTAAACATGAAAAATCATGAAAAAAAAATAGATACCTCAGTTTGTTTTCATGCCAAAAGTTCAAAAGATAGAATCCATTCAATTATTTTGGAAAAAAAGGTCTGAAAAGTTTGAAATATCAAGAAAAAAAATAATAAATTCACCATTTGTGACGTGGCAGCTAGCTATGACTTACATGCGTGTTCTTTGTATGTGTTTCTTAGAGGTTCAATTCATATCAAAATCTGCCAAACTTCCCATACTACTTCTGAATAGGATCTCTACTTCAGAAATTGTATAAAAATTGTGAAAATAATGGTTCATATCACTCAAAACACGAATGGAAATGCAGGCGCCCTTATATGGGCAGTAATGGAGTCTGATTGTGCCCTAGTGAAAAAGTTTGGTACTGCGCTCAAACAAAATCTTACTGAAAGCTCATTTTTTGAGATATCAACCTAAAATTCGAAACACAACTTGTTCAGATTTTTGGCTTTGATCTTTCTGACATTTTAGAGTAGCCCAGGTTTTGAAAATATATATTTTATGTAAAATATGAATAATTAATATTTTTACATTGTACATTTCCATAAACTCAAACTTCTATAACTTTTTTTCTGTTTCACTTTCTTAATTTATTTCACTTCTACAAAAATCTGCCAAATGTCTTCTTTAAAACAAGACCAATCATATGTCTATATTCCAAAGCATTCTTGAATTACAACCATTTAAGTTCGAAATGTGCATTTTCATGTCTATTTAAAAAAGGGGGGGTGACAGTTAACAGGTTAAAGTTTCTTCATGGAAGATGCCAATAAAGAACTCATATTTTTACATTTTTTGGATTCAAATTAGACCAATCTCCCTTTTTACTATTATTAGGTGAAACTCGAAAATACAATATGGTGCAAAAGTTCATTTATTTCCGTAATGCAACTTAAAAAGTGAAACTTATATAGACTCATTACATGCAAAGTGAGATATTTCAAGCCTTTATTTGTTATAATTTTACAGATATGAAAACCCCAATTTAAAAATTAGAATATTGTCAAAAGGTTTTCATATCTGTAAGCCATAATCATCACAATTATAACAAATAAATCCTTGAAATGAGTCTATATAATATATTAGTTTCACCTTTTAACTTTTGCACGATATTCTCATTTTTCGAGTTTCACCTGTACATGACTGACTTTAATGACCAGTCTTGAAGACTGAAGATTAACTTATAAGACTAATGTAAGCGGCCTCAGACCTGGATCAGGTGTGTGAAGAGCAGGACCGCAGCTGAGAAACACTGATCTATTTAATAGCACCAGGACGCCTTTTCACTAAAAATAGACTGTAGGAAGTAGGGCGCTGTTTGTCAGGAACACTCAGCGTAAGGTTTTGTTCTGCAGAGAGAAAAAAAGGCTTAAAGTCCCCCTGTAGTCAGTAATTATATCCCTTAGAAATCATCTTTGATCACCAAAATGACATATTTAAACGTGGGGTGATCAGGGGTGTGTTTCCCGAAAGCATCGTTAGCCAACTATGGTCACAAGTTCCCTCATTATCAGCAATTCAACGAAACTTTAATTTTAAAGTATATTTACCATACAATAGGTTTGTATTTGAAGAGTTCAGATGCAAAAGCCTCTAAATGCCATTTGAAATTTTCTTCTTTAATGATGATTTTTATCAAACTTGTATATTTAAGTTCAGTAATTCCACTTAAATAACAATTAATAGGTAATTATCATTGCCATTTAAGCGAAATTACTGAACTTAAATATACAAGTTTGATAAAAATCATCATTAAAGAAGAAAATTTCAAATGCCATTTAGAGGCTTTTGCATCTGAACTCTTCATTTGATTGTATGATGTATTATATTACTGTAAAACAAAAATAGTTTTAACTTAAAAAGTAAGTTTGTTCTAAAGGGAAGATATTTGGAAGAAGTTTTAATCAAACAGATCTCATTCCCCATTGACTACCATAGTATTATTTTTTTCCTAATGGTAGTCAATGGGGAATGAGATCTGTTTAATTAAAACATTCTTCCAAATATCTTCCTTTGTGTTCAGCAGAACAAATAAACACTTAGAGGGTTGGGACAACATGAGGGTGAGTAAATACTGACAGAATTTTCATTTTTGGGTGAACTAACCCTTTAAGTTTAGCCAACTTGAAATGTGAAGTTGTACTAAGTGACAACTTGAATTTTTGAGTTTACTAAACTTAAAATGTTAAGTTACAGTGATGTAACTTGTAAGGCTGTGCTTTTTAGCCTATACATATTACCCATGATACTCGATATGGTCTGTTAGCCTTGTTTTTGTTGGCTATTTTTGAAACTGTATAATTATAATGATTACAATTGGCATCTAAAAACCTGCAATATCATTCTACTCTATGCAACATCATTCATGCAAGAGGTCATCAGTCAAACCAGAACAATAAATGTGAAATATTAATATGCAATTAAATGTCTTTAAATATATATATATATATAAGTTCCCTAAGTGGACTGTTGCCGAACACCATAAACACTGTGTTTTTCAGTGAATCAGTTTACTGTCAGGATTTATTGCATCCAGAATCACTGATATAACTAGGGTCTACTGTGTTTAGTTGTGTCGTAAACGTTGTGTCGCTCGCGTCAGACATGGTGAAGAGGAGAGGTGCATTTGTTTTAAGAATTAAAGTGTTTTAAAGGACCAAAAGTTTGAGAATGACTGATTTAGATGAGGAGGATTGATCATTCCTCTTCTCTTCACAGGACCTCCAGTGAATGTCGCCATGGCTGTTGAAGTAGCCAGTATCGACCATATCTCCGAAGCCAACATGGTAATGCTTGAAAATCACACTATTTGACATGTATTGCACTTGTATGATTATTGTATTGGAAAAAAAATATATTTTTGCCATTAGTGTAACTAATCTGCATTTTTGCATTTGCTAAAAGTATCCTTTGATTATATATTTTTCTTTTTAAGAAGTTTCTTTTACAAATAGAGTGGATTCACTTCCAGAATAATACATAAAATAAACAGTAGGATTCAGTCCAGTGCAATATATGATTTCTAAATGTAATCACCTCTTATTAACCCTCTGGGGTTGTTCGTTTCAGAGTCACACTCGGGGTGTTCGGGTCCAAATGGACCCAAAGGGCGGGATTCATATTTAAAAAAAAATCATGATTTTTTTTTTTTACTCGTTTTTTATAATATTTTTTCTTTTCTTTTTTGGTGTTTTGAGAAAATTTCAAGAATAAAAAAAAAAATATAATTAGTATTAATGCAATAATTATGACAAAATTTCCTCCCATTGAACATAATAGAAAAAATATTTTTTTTTAAATATTTTTTTATTTTTTTTAAAGCTGTATTTCATTTTAGAGTCAAGCCTAGGCCTCATAAAAGCAATTTTTGAAATGAGATGGATGCCATCTGGTGGACAAACTGAGCATTTTAAAAATGCAAAACACGTATTTAATCTGAATTTTTTGGTGTGTTTGTGTATAAAAGTGTGTGTGTGTGTGTGTGTGTCTGGATGTGTCTGTTTTGCACTCTTGATGTTTTACAGATTCACCCCTTCACTGATGTGTGCTTTTTTTCAAGATCGTGGCTAATTTGTAGATTGTACGCACAAAAAAACTCGGTATTTTCACATTTTTGCCAATTTCCCATTCATTTTCCATGCGGGTCCATTTGGACCTGAACACCCCAAGTGTGACTATTTTTTTTTACAACCACTTAGACTATTTACATCCTGTTTTTTGGGTGTTCAAATACCAAATACCAACAAAGTCACCAAATTTCGGACCGATCCGAGGAAGCTGTGATTTTTAAAAAAAAATTTATTTAAATTCTTCGGGTCCATTTGGGCCGAACAACCCCAGAGGGTTAATTACATTATTTGGTCACACTTTAGTTTAGGGTCCTATTCTCACTATTAACTCACTATTAACTATGACTTTTGCGTCAATAAACTCCTAATTACTGCTTATTAATAAGATAGTTGTGGAAGTCCCCCTAAAAGTTTTGCCAAATCGTACATATTTTACGAATTGGCCAATTCATATGAATTTGTACGAATTACCTACCCCTGACCCGCCCCTAAACCTAACCATCACGTGGGTTTAGACAAATCGTATAAATTTGTACGAGTGAGGTCGTACGAATTAGCCACTTTTTAATCACTCGTACAAATTCGTACGAATTGGTCGTTAGATAGGGTAGGTGTTTCTGACGCCACAAACGACCTTGTAACCAATCAGATCAACGTGTGATCATCAACCAATGGATATCTCTGAATAAGTGAGTGGAGGCGGGGCTCATTTGCATATTCATAGAGCCGCGCATACTAAATGAGGCAAAGGTTTCGAGTTACATTCAAGATATTTTAAGATTTTGAGAAGTTTTTTTAAGGAAAAACCATTTAAATATGGAATTTTGGTGACTTTAACTTAAGGATTAAAGGTTGTAGAACATGTTCATGCAGAATAAGGCATTAATAAACAGCCAATATCCCAGTAATATGCATGCTATTAAGCAACTGGTAAATAGTGAGTATTGGAGCCTAAACTAAAGAGTTACCCATAATTTCTAGTTGACACTGACACACAAGTTATTGTGATCATCACTGAAACAAAAATGTGTACCCATGATTTAAATGTGAACCTGTTCAAACAAACAATGCTGTTAAAAAGATACGGAAATCAAGTTGATTAGTCAAACCATCTTTTAGACCATGCCAGCAAAAGCTTTGCCCCAAATCATCTCCAGATTTCTTTAATCGGTTATTTCTGCTGTTGCTATAATAATAATTAAGAGTTATCATCTATATTATTATTGATTTAATCATGTTTAAGGGGGTTAAAATGAAGAACGAGAACACACCATACTCATGTTAAATTAAACCTGTCTTTAAATAAGGACAATACACAACAATAAGTCCCAGATAACTCTCAACATCATAAAACCGTGGATGTTTTGTTTGTGTCTTCAGGAATACACCATGACAATATTCCTGCGGCAGAGCTGGAGGGATGACCGCTTGTCCTACAACCACACAAACAAAACTCTGGGCCTGGACAGCCGCTTCGTAGACAAACTCTGGGTGCCAGACACGTTCATCGTGAACGCCAAATCCGCCTGGTTTCATGACGTTACTGTGGAGAACAAACTCATTCGCCTGCAGCCCGATGGAGTCATTCTCTACAGCAGTCGGTGGGCTACCACTTTTAAACCTCTTTCACGACGTGAATTGTGCTTTTGTATTGACAATAATGTACTTTAAAAACAGTAAAGCTAAAGGAGAAGAAATCAAATCATAACACTAATGTTTATATTTACAACTATGGTTGGTTATCGTTGCCTAATTTTGATTCCAATAAGGGAAAAAACACGCAGATATCATGCAGATTTAGTCTTATTGCAAAACATTTAATTGTAGCTGACCATCATAAACAAAAATCAACTGGCTAAACAACACATTTGGTTTAAAAACACCATACTGACTAATATACAGGTAAAGCATTATTAAAGACAAGTAAACACTCAGTAATTAAAAAAGAACAAATAAAAAATGAGCAATCGCAAAAAATAGACACAACTGAGCAACTGAAATAAACGTTGTTTTTTTTAAAGATTTTCAGGTATTCAGGTACAGAATCTGAAATCAAACGTGTATATACTTTATAAATATTCATACATTACAAATATAGTTACAAAAGTTATTCAGTCAAGAACGAGGGACTTTTCTCTTTGTCTTTTGTTGTTAGATTAGAGTCAGCAGGAATATTAGTGCTGTCACTTTAAGAGCCGCACGGATCCAATATACTGATACACGAGCGACTTAAAATCACATTAAAGGAGTAGTTCACTTTTGAAAAAACGTTTGCTGATAATTTACTCGCCCCCATGTCATCCATCAAAATGAACGAATCTTTTTCCGAGTCATTTGGTTCATTCAACGAACGAAACAAACGAACTGACTCGGAAAAAGATTCGTTCATTTTGATGAACGAGTTCGAACAGGAGAGTCACGAACAGAGCAAGGCGAGCATTTGAGCTTATAAAACTTATTTATTTATTAAATGAGCGATCGTTTCGCTTGATAAGACCCTTATTCATCATCTGGAATCGTTTAAAGCCCTTTGAACAGTTTGCACTGAAACTCTCGTTTGGACCCTATTGAAGTCCATTATATGGAAAAAAATTAATCAAAAACTTTAATTTCTTTTCGACTGAAGAAAGAAAGACATGGACATCTTGGATGACATGGGGGTGAGTCAATTATCAGCAAATGTTTTTGGAAAAGTGAACTACTCCTTTAAAATCCTTTCTGTGAGTGCTTTGGATGCGAGTCATCTCACGTTTGAATGGTTTAAAGTCATTTTAAAAAGCGAACAAAGGGATCCACAAGAGGGTCAGAAATTCCAAAAGTGTCCGATTCATTATTTTTAGTCTGTTCATTAGTCTGCCTATCCACCTAAGTGCTATACCGGTAATTACATAAAAGCCACCAATGAACTAATTGCATTCATTTGACAAGCTTCTTAACAGATGATCAGTGTTTTATGGCCTGCTCCATATCTGAAATGTGTCTCATGATGCTTTTCCTTTCAGAATTACATCTACAGTTGCATGTGATATGGACCTCACCAAATACCCCATGGATGAACAGGAGTGCATGCTAGACTTGGAAAGCTGTGAGTAAGAGGAAAACCTAAATCTGGCATCTCTCGTCTACATACGTCTGACGTATACATGTTTTATAGTCATAAAAGCAATTATTAAAGGCTTAAATAGTTTTGAGATTGAGCTATGCTAAATAAACATGTTTTGAAAGCAGATGTGACAAAAAGTTCATTCAGAACATCATGGAAACCCTGACAATACAACTTACAAACATACTATAAAATAAGTGAGGATTGAAAGAGAACTATTCCAATACCTCAAACACATTCAAAATACTGTAAAAGAAATGATATAGAAAAATGTAATGTATTTTTCATCACTTCAACATCATAAAGCCTGGTTTAACCAGTTAACTGTCACTTTCCCACAGGTGGGACACTTGCCATTATATTTTTAAAACAATAATATCTTAGAAAAAACCTTAAGTAATATTGACAAACTATATATCATTTGAAAGCTTACAATCTCTAGTTTCCATATTTGGTGACTGATTTTCAAAATAATTTACACACGAGCCGTAATTTATCAATTTGCAACAAGAATATTTTCATACTCATAAAGCGTGTTTAGACCTTTATTTTGAAATAGCAATGAACATGAAAAATCATGAAAAAAAGTTAGAAACCTCAGTTTGATTTCATGCCAAGACTTCAAAAGATAGCATCCATTCAATTATTTTAGAAAAAAAGGTCTGAAAATGTTTTAAATATTACGAAAAAAAAATAGATTCACCATTTGTGTTATGCCAATAAGCTATAACGCGCATGCGTGTGCTTTGTATGTGATTCCTAGAGGTTGAATTCATATCAAAATCTGCCAAACTACCCATACTACTTCTGAATAGGATTTCTACTTCATAAATTGTGTGAAATTTGTGAAAATAATGGTTCAGATCACTCATAACACATATGGAAATGGAGGCGCCCTTATATGGGCAGTAGTGGAGTTTGATTGTGCCCTAGTGGAAGCGTTCAGTACTGCGCCCAAACTAAATCTCACTGAAAGCTCATTTTTTGAGATATCAACCTAAAATTTGAAACACAACTTGTTCAGATTGTTGGCTTTGATTTTTCTGCCGTTTTAGAGTAGCCCAGGTTTTGAAAATATATATTTTATATAAAATTTGAATAATTAATTTTTTTTACATTGTACATTTCTATAAACTCAAACGTCTATAACTTTTTTTCTGTTTCACTTTCCTAATTTATTTCACTTCGAGAAAAATCTGCCAAATGTCTTCTTTAAAACGAGACCAATCTTAAGTCTATATTCCAAAGCATTCTTGAATTACAACCATTTAAGATTGAAATGAGCATTTCCATGTCTATTCAAAAAAGGGGGGGTAACAGTTAAGAGGTTAAAGCAATGATAAAATCCCACTTTTCCTGTCCACTGTTGTGTAGTTCCCTTGTAGTATTATTTTTAATTAGTCCCTGATTGTTCCCAGGTGTGTCTTGTTATCCTCATTAGCTCTTGTGCTCTGTAGTCAATTAGTGTAATGGTTTCTTGTTTGTGCTTGTATGCCATACTCATTGTGTTACTGGTATTGTTTTGTTCTTTTTAATAAAAATTAAAGGCACACTATGTAAGATTTTTTGATCAAAATATCCCAAAACCACTAGAACGATGTTTTTGTTGATGTTGTGTACTGACATTATTCCAGATTTTTCTAAGAATGTTTAAATCCAGAGAAATAAGCAGTTTTATCTCCTATCAGTGACATCACATACCCTCAGTTTAAGGTTGTATTTTGTAGAAACCATGGAAACACAAAAGACGCTTTAATATATGATGTTTTATTAGACAGGTGAGCAACTGTTTGGATACAATCATTGTTATACAGCTCAACACACTTAGTCCATTTAGCCCTATTCGCATGGGACCTCGTGTGATTTAGTAATCACCCCCCATTCGCACGGGATAGGCGAAGCCTGTGATTTTACTTGAATTTATGATGTCAATAGGCTATTGCTTGGAAATCTTGTAGTTATATCATAAAGAGAATAATTTTCCTAACCGCATGCTGCTATGTCATTCATCTCATATGAACATAATAACATAATAAGAACAGCAAGTTTGAAAGACAAATTGAAGTGTCATGTGCAAATGTTTCGTCTCCTGTTGTTGTGTTTGCAGACGGATACTCTTCGGAAGACATTGTGTATCACTGGTCAGAGAGTCAAACACTCATCCATGGACTGGACAAACTGGAGCTGTCCCAGTTCACCATCACTGATTATCGCTTTGTCACGGAGCTGTTGAACTTTAAATCCGGTGAGGCTTTTCATCATCCGATATATCGGATTTAAGGTGAAACTGGAAAAATGAGATTATCGTGCAAAAGTTCATTTATTTCAGTAATTCAACTTAAAAGGTGAAACTAGTATATTAAATAGACTCATTACATGCAAAGTGAGATCTTTCACGTCTTTATTTGTTATAATTTTACAGCTACCCAAATTAAAAATTAGAAACTTGTGAATATCTGTAATCCATAATCATCACAATTATAACAAATAAAGGCTTGAAATATCTCACTTTGCATGTAATGAGTCTATATAATATATTAGTTTCACCTTTTAAGTTGAATTACTGAATGAAATTTTGCACGATATTTAAATTTTTTGATTTTCACCTGTGTATTATCTGCTAATGCTGTTTTGTTCACTATCACATATTTTAAAGACAACTGTTGTCATTCTTGAAACAGCGGGGAGATTTCCACGTCTCAGCTTACGATTCGAACTAAGACGAAACCGAGGAGTGTACATCATCCAGTCCTACATGCCCTCCATCCTACTGGTTGCCATGTCATGGGTTTCATTCTGGATCAGCCAATCAGCTGTGCCGGCAAGAGTGTCTTTGGGTCAGTGTTTCAGTGTTCACTCGGCTAACAGGGACCGCTCTAAATACACTAGCTGTCATTCTGGCAAAGTTACACTGACGTTTTTCTGTAACATTAATCGAATGTTCATTAATGACAATATCGGGTCTTTAATAATGTATGGAAGCTTGTTAGAATTGCGTGATATAAAGTCTCAATTGTGTGTTATTAAGTCAGAATTGCAAGATATAAACATGCATTTCAGAAAAAAAGTGTGTTTTGAGTTTATTTCTCGCAATTCTGACTTTTTAGCTCACAATTCTGACTTTATATTACAATTCTGACTTTATATTACAATTCTGACTTTATAACTCACAATTTTGATTTATAACAATTCTGACTTTATATCTCGCAATTTTGACTTTATATCTCGTAATTCTGAGTTTATATATCGCAATTCTGACTTTATATCACAATTCTGACTTTTATATCTCGCAATTCTGACTTTATAACAATTCTCGCAATTCTGACTTTATATCAATCAATTCTGACTTTATATCTCGCAATTCTGACTTTATAACACAATTCTGACTTTATATCAATCAATTCTGACTTTATAACACAATTCTGACTTTATATCTCGCAATTCTGACTTCATAACACAATTCTGACTTTATATCTCGCAATTCTGACTTTATAACAAACAATTCTGACTTTATATCTCGCAATTCTGACTTTATAACACAATTCTGACTTTATATCTCGCAATTCTGACTTTATAACACAATTCTGACTTTATATCTCGCAATTCTGACTTCATAACACAATTCTGACTTTATATCTCGCAATTCTGACTTTATAACAAACAATTCTGACTTTATATCTCGCAATTCTGACTTTATATCTCACAATTCTGACTTTATATCTCGCAATTCTGACTTTATATCAATCAATTCTGACTTTATATCAATCAATTCTGACTTTATATCTCGCAATTCTGACTTTATATCAATCAATTCTGACTTTATCTCGCAATTCTGACTTTATAACAAACAATTCTGACTTTATATCTCGCAATTCTGACTTTATATCTCACAATTCTGACTTTATATCTCGCAATTCTGACTTTATAACACAATTCTGACTTTATATCAATCAATTCTGACTTTATATCTCGCAATTCTGACTTTATAACACAATTCTGACTTTATATCTCGCAATTCTGACTTTATAACAAACAATTCTGACTTTATAACTCGCAATTCTGACTTTATATCTCACAATTCTGACTTTATATCTCGCAATTCTGACTTTATAACACAATTCTGACTTTATATCTCGCAATTCTGACTTTATATCAATCAATTCTGACTTTATATCAATCAATTCTGACTTTATAATGCAATTCTGACTTTCTGTTCAATTCTGACTGAAATCTCAATTATCTTTTAAAATGTTTTATTCTGTTTTATGTTATGTTTTATTTTTTTTAAATCGTTTTAGTTAGAGGTTCGTCTAACATGTTTTAAATGTTCCGAAAATGTTTGAAGAATGATCAAATGAACATGTTCCTTAACGTTCGCATAACCAAGAAACGTTCTTAAAACATGGATGTTTTGTTTTAATGTTCAGAGAACATGCAGAAATAACATTTTCAGAACTTAATGGGAATTTTAGCTAACATAACATATTTCTGTGTTTATAACATATTCTATAACATATTTCTGAATTTGATAACATTTACAGTTTATAAAATTAACTTCACCAAAGTATTTTTTGTGTAGTATCAGTCAAGTTAAATGAGAACATTCAACACAATCAGACCAACCCGATCTCACGACCAAGTCGTACGAATTCGACGAATGATTAAAAAGTGGCTAATTCGTAACAATTCATACGACCTCACTCGTACGAATTAATACGATTTTGCTAAATCGTACGTATTTTACGAATTGGCCAATTCGTATGAATTCGTACGAATGACCTACCCCTGACCCCGCCCCTAAACTTAACCATCACGTGGGTTTAGACAAATCGTACGAATTAGTACGAGTGAGGTCGTACGAATTAGACACTTTTTAATCATGCGTCGAATTCGTACGAATTGGTCGTGAGATAGTGTTGATCAGACACAAATAATGAGTATTGGTGTTGGCTGTGTCCTAGGAATCACGACGGTGCTCACCATGACAACGCTGATGGTCAGTGCTCGTTCATCACTGCCCCGCGCCTCTGCCATTAAAGCTCTGGACGTGTATTTCTGGATCTGCTACGTCTTCGTCTTCGCTGCCTTGATCGAATACGCTTTTGCTCACTATAATGCAGACTACAGCAAGAAGGAGAAAGCCAAAGTCAAGACGAATAAGAGCTCAGAGGTACATTTAAAGAGTCTGAAACTCTGTCCTAACTGTATGCTACAATCGACCCATCTCAGAACCAGATTTACCAACAACCTTCTTTTGGCGTTAAAAAGCGACTGTCGTGATTTACCACATATTAGTAGCGATGAAAAGACGTGGACACCATATATATGTTATGAATCTTACACGAAATTCATCTTCATCACAGTGTAAATGATGGCAATGGAAAAACGTGTACCATGCAACCTCTTTTTAGCTTTGCCTTATAGATAACTAGCTCGTTAGCGAATCAATAAATGTATATTGTAAACTTTACCAATATCGATATGCTAGCTTGATAGCGAGTAATAAAATACAACTTATTTGTTTATCTTCATAAATATAGTTAGATTTTTTTATTTACATGCGTTTCTGACATGATGTCACTACATGCACTCCGTCTTCAGCTAGAAATAATGCGTCTTCAGCTCAGCTGTCGGAGTCGCGCGTTCATGTGTTTCGGGGGCGTGGCTTTGGAAGGAGCCCAGAAGGGAGGGGGTGGAGTGAATGGAAATAATGAGCTGTCTTTAAAACAGTCGTGAGAGGTCTACAGACACTCGATTTTTATACTTTCTTTTTCAGAGTACTTAGATTTTAATTATGCATTGATATATACAGAAAGTTTAAAGAAATTTGGAAAAAAAGTTTTTTTTTGAAATTCTGACCTACACTACCTTTAAGTAGTCAACAAAGACATAAATTAACTGAGACAAAACTTTGTAAAAAAAAAAATACACATATTGTGGAGTTTTAAATTACTGGGGTCAAATTGACCCCAGAGGGTAAAACTGTTATCAGATTTGAGGGCAACAGGAGGGTTTTAAGTGGTCCCTGAAGTGATACTCTATATAAGAAACTAAAACTGCCAGTAAGTCAATCGTTCGATTTGTTCAAACGGCTGATTGATTCAGGAATGAAGTAAATGGCTCTTTGAATCATCTGGTCACCCGATTGTTTCGCTCAAAACAAGGATTCGTTCAGAAATGAAACATACACTGTAAAAAATGATTTTTTGGTTAAGTAAATACTAGTGAAAAAACCCAATGTAATTTACTTGAAAAAGTTAGTTCAGGCAAGAATTTAAAAAACTAAGTAAATTCCATATCAGTACTTATTTCAAGCGAGTATAAATGAAAGTGTAATATCAACTCAATAAAATTAAGTAAAAATTACTCAACTTTTCTGATACTGGGGTTCCCATCATGCACTGGACCTTGAATAATTAATGAGGTTCATTTTTCACTGGTTTCCAGCTGTATTTACACTGTTTTATCATTGCTTTTGTTGTCAGGATTAGTAAATTGCCATTTTGTGACATTTCGAGTACATTTTTTGCTTAAAACGACACATTCAAACACAAAAACGATCCATCAAATGTTACCACCATTGTGTATTGTCTACCAAGTATTGAGGTGTTTGCATTCACATAAGGCTTAAAGTCTGACATGATGTATATATAAATTACTTAGATGATCTGAGTAAAGAACATACTATAAATGACTAATAAAATTCAAGATAATTGTTTTAGTGAAGTGTAATACAAAGGCAAAGGAAATCGGTATTAATCAACCTTTTACAAGCCGAGTTAAAATTACTTATTTTTTGTAAAGTTTACTTAATTCCACATTCCAAGTAAATTTAACTTAAAGATTTCTAATTAAAGCTACTGATAAATATGTTTAGGTTTTTACTTGGCAAATCTTTGTAAATTTACTAGCATTTTCTGAGTGAGATCGTTTAGCAAGGTTTTTTCAAGTAAATCCTACTCCAAGTGTAGCTTTGTGTTGCTCTGAGACACACAACACTTCTGTTTACACTAGGGAACATTTTCATGGGCAAAATTAAGCAGAAACACACTTTTTGAACTGTTGTTTAAAATTAATATCACATTTGCATAATTAAATTTTTTGGGTGAACTACAGTAGCACCTCAATGCAGTGCATGAGATCCAAGGGGTTGTAGAGAATCAAGGCGAATCAAACACAACTTAATCAAACTAATCTCTCATGGGATTAATTCACATGGCTTCAACACTCCAAGTTCTGGAGCCCACATTCCAGAGTCACGGAACGGCGCCAAGAGTTTGCTTTGGGGGACAATAAACCCCCCTCCGAAGACTTTTATGGTCCTGCAGATAGCAACAGAATGCCACAGGAAGAAACGTGTCCATATGTTAATGTTTTTACTGAGACAGGTCAGCTCCAAAATGGTGGAACGAGAGGCATCACAACCAAGCCCCTTTGATCTCCTGACAGAGATGTTCCACAGAACACATCTCCTCGTCCCCCTTACGAGTTGAACTCTCAGTAACCTTACGGTTGAGATCGAAGATCTCACACATAAAAGCATATAAACTCACCACAGAACAATTCTTGGACCTATAACCAATCATAATTGTTGTTGTTCCTACACTTCATGTGTTATTATGCTTAGATCACATAATAACCATGTAATTGTTGTTAACTATTAACTCTTGTAATTGTTATACAACCATTAGAAGTGTGAATGCCTCGTTTGCTCTTAAACGAACCGTATTCTCCTAATTCAAAAGATGGCTTGATTGAAATCTGCGTAAAAGGTTTTGTTTTATGATTATAATTATCATAAGGTTAAAACGATGGTCTTTTGTCTCTGCTAAGTGCTGGAGACCAGCTCACAGACCATGCATAAATTATGATAAAGAACGAAGTAAGTCCACCTCCTGAGATCATGCCATGACCCATTGGCCTAAAGTTTCTTGGAGGTTGGACTAGAGTTTAAGTTAAAGATCCGAACAAAGGACCTCATGACCAGATTTTTGTAGATTTTAGAAGATTTCAGATGATTTTTGTTTAGATTTTTGTTCAGTTCGTTCAGTTCTGTAACTGTTAAGTCCGTGCCTCTCTCTAAAACCAGCAAGAGAGTGTTCTGTTCGTGCTTATCTCTGAAACAAAGAACATGTTCGCATGCTTCTACATCGACTAGACCAAATTCGACCAGCAGACGAATAACCCATCAAGATCAGGGTTACTATTCAGCTCAGTCAAGCCATCCGACTCGTCTTACTTTCATTTCTTTCCTTTATTTCCTTTTTCGTAAAAGTCTCGTTTCAAAGTTAAGTTTGCAACGCGCTTCGAACTGGAAAAGACTCTCATTCGCTTGCTAATCACACGTGACCAGCGGCGAAACTTCCATCCCTGCACTTCAAAGACAACAAACCACGCAACGGACCCGGCCGGGAAACCCCCCTTCGACGCGACGCAGACAAAGGGAATTCCCTCAGCCACTACAAAGCGCAAGTACTCCAGGCTCTAACTGAACTGGTGCTTTGATGTTAATTGAATAACCTCTCTAAGAAATGAAGGTTCAAATTAATGCTTGGTGGTCCTTTCAGGTTATGTCTTATGTGCATATAGAAAGTTGAAACTTTCTCTCACTCTTTCCAACTCACTCTTTCCCTTTCGCGACTGTATGAATGTGTGTGTGCGTGATTATGTTTAGTTATGTTTAGACCTTAGAGTTGTGTTTAGAATAGCTAATAAAGGTTTCCATATATTTGAAAAGATAAATATTCTTGTGTCGTGTTTGCACATTTAATGTCTTGTACTGTTCGATTTAAAGTTACCTTGCTAAGATATAGTGTTTCACTATAGATTTGGTTATAATTACGGCCCGTTCAAATGAATTCTAAGCGAGTCATTTGCTCGGCTCAGTGATTCTGTTCCATAGATTCATTGCAAATCAATGAATCATTTCCCTTTGAGCTAAATTGGCCTTCGGCCCCCTTTAATACATTTTATGTATATTATTATATGTTGCATTTGCTACAGGGTGGAGATGGGTAGGATTAGGGGTGGGGTTAGGATCAGGGGGCGGAGTTGGGTAGGTTTAGGTGTTTGTAAGGTGGGAGGAGTTGCATCTGGATCCGACTCCTCCCCGTGGATTTCATGTTCTGCAGTGAGAACCATCCCTGTGATACTCTACGTAAGAAACTAAAACTGCCAGTAGGTGGCGGTAAATGTCTAAATGAATCTTTCAATGTCATAAATGCGTTTTAAATCAATTAATTTACTAATTAATTAAACTGTTAAATCAACACCCATTAATGTAATAATAAATATTCAAGTTTAGAGTGGAATAGAGTTCAAAATCAATTGACTTTTCCCCTCGTCTTCGTTTGCAGTCCATGGTGAAAAACGGAAAGCAGGCCATGGTCCTCTTCTCTCTGTCTGTGGCTGGCATGAACCAGGGCCTGCTGATCTCCAACAGGCAGAGCCGGACCCAGCGGACGCCCGACGCTCCTGGAGAAGCGCACGAGGAGGCCGAGGCTCGGGGATCTCAGTCCCGCCGGGCGCAGAAGGAAAGCAGAGAGGAGAAGAAGTGCTGCAAGTGCAAACCCATCGACGCCGACACCATCGACATCTACGCCCGCGCCGTGTTCCCCTTCACCTTCGCCGTGGTCAATGTCATCTACTGGGTGGCATACACAATGTAATAATTCATAAAAGTTTGAGTTTTGCATGTATTTTTAAATCGATAAACTAATCACCATTATTAGGATATCTGGATTATTAAGATAAGAATCATTTGAATCAATGCTTATCAATATAGCGATGGCTTTTAGATTACGCTAAATGCGTTATGTTGAATGAAATTCTATAGATTTGAAACATTCATACATGATTAGGGTTGGGTATCGAGAATCGAGTATCGATTGGAACCGAGACTAACTTTTCGTTTTTCCCGGAATCGTTCAAAAGTTAAAATTTCGATTCGTAGTTTCGATATTCACAGTCCGGCGAGCGGAAGAAGAAACCGCTGAACAACACCAACGAAGAAGCGTCTACCGGAAGTGTTGGCATAACCGCGCGAGTCGAACATGAGTAGCTTACGTCGGCGGTCCAAAGTGCGGCTTCACTTTTCTAAAAATAACGAAATCTCGGCAAAATTTGTGACAAAAGGAGTATTTTTACAGAAGGAGTATTTCCTTCAGAAAGGCCGTTGGTTAGCAAGGTTAGCTAAACTTTTTTGACCCTGCCTCTTAAAAGAATCTGAATCGAGAATCGTTAGGAACCGGAATCGAAACAAGGAATCGGAATCAGAATCGTTCAAATTCAAACGATACCCAACCCTACACATGATGCTTTACGATGACATTTGCTCATTGCATTATTTGCTTTTTCGTAATATTCGCCCCAGAATAGCCTTCTAGCATGAAGGAATTAAAGCACAACTTTATTGAATGAATTTTTAAATCTTTCCTGGCTAAATTTCTTTTTTAATGTTGTTGTTGCAGTGGAAGACATTACTAAATAAAAATTATCAGTCATTTTTCAATATGCATTCTCTTACAACGTTTTTATCATTCTCTCGACATGCAGTAGGGGTTTAAAAATGTGCAATTGCTACTTTATGTTGTTGGAAAATATTTCCAGATTTGTGGAAACCCACAAGTGATGTTGTTATGCATGAGAGTTGAAGAAGTTAGTGATGTTGTTCTGGCAATTTATCCCTCGTTTGAAACTTTTCTCTATGTTTTGCATTTTCTTTTGTCAGAAGCAGCTTCTAAATCTGCATTTCTTCTGAAATTACACCGCAACAAATTTTGCCATCGTCATGACAATCAGCACACATTGTTTTTGTGCATGAAAACAAAGACTTGACAATGATTTTTTGTTTTCTATGGCCTCTGTACCGTAGGGAAATGACATGATTAATGTACTTAGGGACAAATTTGATAAATAAAACTGCTCTTGCCACTAAATGTCTTGAGATTGTTGTATGAAGAAATGCACAATTTATTGGAAAATTCTCCAATATTTGAATGATCACACAGTAATGGATTTGAATCCTGCAGTTATCAGTCATGTGAAAAACATCTGTCAATTCTGTTATCTATCTGTTTCAAGCCATGAATATTTACTGCTGCAGTATTTCAACCAATAAAAATAATCTAAAACGCTTAAAGTTGGCATGACTTATTCAGTCATATTGCACTTTGCAATTTAACCCTTGTATTATCTTCATTTGTGTCTACACTCATTATCTTTGCGGTCTCCAGGGACCCCAGACAATAACATTACATTTTGTAACAGTAAAATATATATTTTTTCTTATTAATGTTTATTCATGTTTTCACTCAACATTTGTGGAGTATTTTAAATATCTTATACATTTCTATAAATATTTTTTTTTTATTTAAAAACGGCATTGTATGTAAAATTCACTTTATAAAAGACCCAGATTTCTAATTTTCCTTCATAGAGATAACAGAGATCATTTTACATGGTAGGATTTTTGACATTTTTGGGGAAAATGCAGTTTAAAAAAAAAAAAAAAAAGCCACTAGATGGCCATAGACCTCCACAATAAGCTATTCGCTATTTGACTAACCAGTTGAATTCATATCTAAATATTATAAAATCACAATTATAACAAAAATACAACATTTTTGTCAAAGTTTAGCATTTTTTGAACTGACAAAAGTTTTTCATTAGTGATACAATAATGAAAAACTTAATACAATACTGCATTCTTAATAATACAATACTACAATAATAGTATTGTATTATTAAGTATTGTCAATAGTACAATACTGCATTCTTCCATCTTAAAAATATATCTAAATTACGACATATGCTTTCAATGACAAATGAGTTAATACATTCATGACCTCAAGACTAGATTATTGTAATGCTCTACTGGGTGGTCGCTCTGCACGCTTAACAGGTGGGACGTTTGCCACTATATTTTTAAAACAATAATATCTTAGTGAATACCTTAAATAGCCTAATATTGGCAAACTATATATCATTTGAAAGCTTACAATCTCTAGTTTCCATATTTGGTGACTGATTTTCAAAATCTATTACAGAGGAGCCATAATTTATCAATATGCAACAAGAATATTTTCATACTCATAAGGCGTGTACTCTGTAAAAAAAAAAATCTTAAAAAAAAAAAAATCTGTTAAAAAAAAAGGGGTGAGGGGGTCAAATTCCCCCATTTCGTAGATGTGATTTCCTGCATTCTGGTGCATTTTAGGCCTTTGCTCCTTTAATAGTTAAGTTTAACTTTCCTGTGGCTGTTTGAGCTTGCGTAACGTGTTGATTTATGGCCAAGTGCAAAGCACAGGGAAAGGGTGAACAGAATATCAATGACAGCGCTGGATAGCATTGAGTACAAGTCCTGTTTGCAAATTGAGGGACACAAGAAAGCTGTCAGAAACATTCTAGGAGAGTGGAAGACAAGACAGGATTAAGACTTAAGAAAATTAAAACCCTTTTCCCCATAATGGAAATCCCTGATATGGCTTCGGTGAGTTTCGATAAGTTTCCTTCAAGTGTTTTATGATAGTATAAGTAATGAATCTGTCTGTTTAGGTATTACAGAAGTGAATTAGAATTCATATACATAAGCATATTGTAGTTTTAAGAGAACAATTGTGAGCGCTCGATGCACTAAAATAGATATAACACTCTTCTATATAGAAGAAAAGGTTCTATATAGAACCTTAAAAGGTTCTATTAGCGCTACGTATTTGGAACCCCTAAAAGGTTCTATACACTCTTTAAAAAAGGGTTCCTCTGGGTTCTATATAGAACCCTGGGGTTCCATACTTAGCCAATAGAACCTTTTACCAAAAAAAAAAAAATGGTTCTATTTAGAACCATTTTGGAGTTCCATGTATGAAGCGGGGGATGGAACCATTTCTGGTTCTAAATAGAACCATTTCGTCTAAGAGTGAATGTTGAATATTGGTACGTTTAGAAATGTGGATACATTTGCAAATAGTTGTACTGCATCAAATTCAATTTTTTAATTCCTAAAAGTGAATACATTAGATGAAAATAAAAACATACTCTACTGGTAATGCAAATGTATTTGAAATCTTTCTGTGAGTCTCTAATCAGTGCAGTAAAACTTTAGCATTAAACTAAAACGTTTTATATTCTGCATCTGAAACTGCAGAGTCGACCAGAGATATTTGATTTTGAGGGTGTTTCCATGACTCACTTTTTCACGGACAACTGGGAAAAGGTGAAAAACTTTCAAGCGAGACCTGATGACATTCTGATCGCCACTTATCCCAAAGCAGGTTAGACGTTTTTATTCATTTTGATTTGGCCAAAGCATGCTGACTTAACTCTTAATAGCTCACTATTAAGTTAACCATTAGATAACACTATGGACAGGATTATGTATTGTCTTTCCAAACTGACCTTTAAAACACTTACTTTAAAACTCCCTTTCCATTGTATTACCAGGTACCACATGGGTTTCTTATATACTGGACCTTCTGTATTTTGGTAATGATGATCCAGAGCGTCAGACTTCCCAGCCCATCAATATGAGAGTCCCATTCCTGGAGTCATGCTTTCAAGAGATCTCAACAGGTCAGAGACTTACAATTCAGTAATGTTATTTAACTAAATGAAAATATAGCTGTAAGCAGCGATGACAGGCTCAAGCCCCAGCACAACCCCCACCCCAGTTTACTACAGCCACCTGGTGCCACCATGACTGTGAACACAAGGTTTATAGAAACAAAAGCATTTTGAAAGTGAGAATCATTTTTCAAACTATCCATAATAGCCGACGACATCCTGTTGGGCTGGTGTGTTAGTGTGCGAAAGTTGTTTGGCCCGATGAGATCCATAAGTGGTGTACAGAGCCAACCCTAAGCTTAACTAAGCCTTAAAGTCCCCCTGTGGTGTGAATCCAGCTTTTAATGTTGTTTATGTGTCTATATGGTGTTTTTATTATGCTTTAACACACACCATATGTAAATTCATAAGTGATACAAAACTGCAGTGAACCAAAGACAGTCTCAAAAACACGCTTTGGTGTTTCTGACGTCACAAACCACCTTGTAACCAATCAGATCAACGTGTGATCGTCAACCAGTGGATCTCTGAGTGAGTGAGTGGAGGCGGGGCTCATTTGCATATTCATAGAACCGCACATACTAAATGAGGCGAGGGTGTCGAGTTACATTCAACACATTTTAAAGGGAATTTAAAGGGAATGAAAATTCTGTCATCATTTACTCACCCTCAAGTCTTCTGCTGAACACAAAGGAAGATAGTTTGAAGAACGACTGGAACCAAACAGTTGTCTTGCACCATTGACTTCCACAGTAGAAAAAAAAAAAGACCATAATTAGGCCTCAAATGGGTTTTGGCATCACCTCAATGATAATGACAACACTGTAAAAAATATTTTCAAGATTCACAACATTTTTTCTTTTGTCAAATCAACTTAAATCATTTATTTAGTTCAGATAACATATAATTTTGAGTTTATGATGGTTGAATTAATCTCCTTTATTGTATTAACTCACTTTTTCCAGATCAATGAACTTAAAATTTTAAGGCAACCAGGTTACTTACTTTTTTAAGTTAAACCATCAATATGTTTTTACAGTGAATTTATACAACATCTAATTATCAGTTACAGGCACAGAAATGGCTGATAATCTTCCCACCTCTCCTCGTCTCATCAAAACTCACTTACCTGTTCAGCTCGTGCCCAAGTCCTTCTGGGAGCAGAACTCAAGGGTAAATACTGCGGGTCTTTTGATAAGTCCTGTGTTATGCTAATGCTATAATATATATATTTTTTTTTTCTTTCACTTATTGCAGGTTGTGTATGTGGGACGTAATGCAAAAGACAATGCCGTTTCCTATTTTCATTTTGATCGAATGAACATGGTGCAGCCTGACCCGGGAGACTGGAACAGCTTTATAGAGAAATTCATGAAAGGGAAAAGTAAGTCGATTGGGTGCAATCATTTATCATTTTAATACAACCCCTAAATTTACGACCCCTACATTATCATGGAGGTTTTGTTTTAACATTAGTGATTTCCCGCCAGATGTGTTTGGGCCTTGGTATGATCATGTCAGCGGATGGTGGGAGAAAAAACAAACATATTCTAACCTACTCTACTTGTTCTATGAGGATTTGGTTGAAGTAAGTTCAATTCTCAACGTGACAGTTTTATCAAGTGTCAAGTCAGTCGTGTCTAAAGTGTGTATTTCCAGGACACTGGACGTGAGGTGGAACGTTTAAGCTCCTTCTTGGGTTTGTCCACCTCGGTCGAAGAAAGGGAGAAAATAACAAAAGGGGTTCAGTTTGATGCCATGAAACAGAACAACATGATCAACCATGTCAACATCCCTTTCATGGACTTCAAGATCTCACCCTTCATGAGGAAAGGTTAATTAATCGCTGAATCATCTAATTATCTCCTTCTGAGTTCTGGCCTTTGACTTGCTTTTCTCTTCCTGTTATTTGTGTCCCAAAAGGTAAAGTCGGAGACTGGAAAGATCACTTCACAGTGGCACAAAATGAGCAGTTTGACGAGGTCTACAAACAGAAGATGGAGAAAACCACTGTCAGATTCCGCACCGAGATTTAATATTTCAGTTCTAGATGTGGACCTGAATCGGGTCAATCGCTGCTTTTTTAATTGTTGTTTAAATGTAGTTTAATTGTCTTCCCTGAATTTTAATGTTGATTATTATTCTGTGTTTATTAACCTTATTATTATATTTACACTATCATTAAAATATTCAGGGTTAGTGCAATTCTTTTTATTTTCATATTAAATAAACTGATACTGATACTCATTCCGCAAGGATTCCTTAAGTTGATTCAATAATAAATGTAATAATTTGATTTACAATGTTTTTTTAAGAATCGTTGGTGATTTTTCGGTGCTGTAGCCTTTGGCATTGTTGAGTTTCCTTGACCCTTCTGCCCCAAAGTTTAAAAAGACTTGGTACAAAATTCTGTTTCGGATATATTTCCATTTGAAAGTTTTACAGATATGTTTTCAGTTTGTTCTTCCTAATAACTCTTGCAATATTATCCCTTAGTTTTTGAAGATGTCCTGTATTGTATTTTTTTCTAGCACCAACTGGGCCAGCAGCAGTAACTGATCCTGCGTCCAGTTGGGCTTTGTTTTCCATTTTGGCGAGTTCATAATCCACCGTCATTCAACTATTACTTCAATAGAAGCAACATTTCCTTGCTTTAAGTAGTTAGTTAGCCTAATAGAATGTCAGTTAACCATGAAAGTGTTAATGGAAGTGTCGTTTTTCATTATTAGGCAAGTGGGGGTTTTCCTTAGGGTATTATTAGGCATTCACATATTTTCCAAAGCGGTTGCGCTCCGGTTGGTTCTTGTCACGTGACCTACTCAAGGGGGTAATCCATCGACCGGAAGTTGAAGCCTCGCGGGAGCTGCCATCTTGTAGCAGAACTTCACTTGCGTTAGCATTCCCATTGACTCCCATTCATTTTGGCGTCACTTTGACAGCGAATAACTTTACATCTGAGGCGTTTGAAGACCCCTTTTGTCCATTATTGATTTCTAAAGAAACACGACAATGTATAAATTGCTCCATTACCTTGTAGCTTATGTTATGGCCCCGTAGAAGCAGTTTTAGTGAAAGTAGGCTAACGATTGCGTCATACCCACGCGACTCTCTGTCGCACGTAGAGAGATTACCGTATGGACAGGAGAAGAAGCTCGCGCACAATCGGGGAAACGTTGAGGCAAAATGACAAAATAATTAATCAGAATACCTAGCAAAAGTGTCTCCTGCTCCTCGCTCATGGACAGCTCTTATTCACACTCGCCGCCTCTGCAAGTTTCAGAAGGGAATGATTCAGATTTCTCATGCCACAGCACTAGAAGACAGACGGGTCACTCACGTCACACTACGTAGTCAAGTTCTGTTTAAGTCTGCGTGTTAGGGACGGAAATTAAAATGAAATACTTTCCATGTTTTCCATTAAAATTATTATTTTATTTAGTATATTAGTCAATTCATCAAAATACATTTCATTTAATAACTTATAACTTTAATAACTTTAAAACACTATAAAATCATAATTATTTAAAATGTAAAATTTAAGTAGACACAATTAAAAAGGGAATTTTTTAAAACATGCACTTGATTAGAAATATTAACATGAAAGTGTACTTTCTTTAACTAAAACTTAAGTAGACAATATTAAAAAAAGATTTTTTAAAAACAGGTGTATTTAGAAATATTGTGATGATGAAAGTGTACTTACTTTAAGTTAAATTTAATTAGATATTATTACAAAGTGAATTTGTAAAAAGTACACTTAAGTGTGTTTATAAATATGATCACGAAAGCGTACTTTCTATAAGTAAAACTTAATTAGACATTATTACAAAGTGCATTTTTAAAACAGTACACTTAAGTGTGTTTATAAATATTGTCATGAAAGTGTACTTACTTTAAGTAAAACTTAATTACATATTATTACAAAGTGCATTTTTAAAAAGTACACTTAAGTGTGTTTATAAATATTGTCATGAAAGTGTACTTACTTTAAGTTAAACTTAATTACATATTATTACAAAGTGCATTTTTAAAAGTGCACTTAAGTGTGTTTATAAATATTGTCATGAAAGTGTACTTACTTTAAGTTAAACTTAATTACATATTATTACAAAGTGCATTTTTAAAAAGTACACTTAAGTGTGTTTATAAATAATGTGATGAAAGTGTACTTACTTTAAGTTAAACTTAAGTGGTCTTTAATTGTAATTATACTATATTATCTGCAAGTACACTTTTCAAAAAGTATACTTTCATGAGTTTAAGCACACAAAAAAGTACACTTTTAATACAATTAAGCACACTTCTTTTTCACAAGGGTAGCATTATACGCTAAACAGTTTTTAGAGATAAAACTCTGTGCATTCGATTATCATGAAAACAAATCTCAGAGAACGGTTGACTGTGGACCGATGTTTTATTAGACCAAAGGTTCATTGTTCGCCGGAGTTCTCCTTTAAGTAAAAATGTACTTAAGTACAAGTAGAAGTACTGAAATATAATATGACTCAAGTAAGAGTAAATAAGTAGTTTGCTTAAAAACTACTCAAGTAATTGCGTTACAAAGTACTTTAGTATTTTTCTATTTTTACCCAAAATGGTGAGATATAGCGAAATGGAGCGCTAAACATTCTCATGTCATCTGTTTCATTCATACTGAAGGCCCAGTACTGATGCATAGAAGTATTAAACTTACACATTTCAGGAAATGGCTTTATATGGATATAATAACTTGCAAATAGTGATGTTTTGACTGATGAAACATGAAGACAAACACATAATAGCTATAATATACGTAAATGAGTTTATCAAACTTTCAGGTCTTTGCAAAAGAAAAATGTATGACTTTAAAGGGATAGTTCACCCGAAAATTAAAATTAGCCCACGATTTACTCTCCCTTAAGTCATCTTAGAAGATATGACTTTCTGCTTTCAGTCGAATACAATCAGAGTTATATTAAAAAAATGGCCTGGCTCTTCCAAACTTTATAATGGCAGTGAATGACTGAAGAAAATTTGAAGCCCAAAAAAAGTGCATCCATCCATCAATGATAAAAGTGCTCCACATATAGACTACTAGCTTCCTCTGTTGTCAAGAGCAATTTTTTATTACTAATTTTGAAAAGTAAGTGTAGGTATGATCATTTGAATGTTTTGATTTGAATCATTCATAATTGAAAGCAAAGAAGGTTAATTGAGAGGTCCGAAAAAATAAAACAATATAAAAAATTCCCAGTAAAAAAAAAATAAATAAAAAAAAAATTAAGTGGGGTAGGGTTAACATGTTAAATTAAATGATCTTTTTTTTCATTGTAGCCAACCGAAAATGTGCTGGGAGCCCACTGTCGCTAATAGGAACTACACTTTTACATGCATCTGATTGACAGATTAATCATGCGATCTTATTTCACTGTTTTTCAGCTTTGTACAAAGTTTGCTTCGTATATCTAGTTTAAATGTATTGTTTAACAGGGAGAGCTTTACAATTAATTGAACTGTGTGCATGTATTTTAGACACTTACATTCTTGCTCCGTCCATTGCAAACCGCGTCCATGTTATGAGGCGAGCTTTTTTTTTTACTTCAACTGTTCAGTGCTCTGGTATTATCAATGGTGTGACCCATTTCAGTAGTTGCCATAATTAAATACGACGAGCAGAATACTCACTTACATTCACTGAAAAATTGAAACGTTAGCGCTACTGATTCAAACACGAGCGCCAGTGATTGAATGTCAAAGCGCGGTTTGAACACCCCGCCCCCCAACCGAACTGGAGGTTTTGATTGGTTTTGCACCCGAGTCAGACCTGTCTGTTATTGGCTGAAGTGCTTCAGATATGTCTGTTATTGGCTGAAGCGCAGGGCTCCACCGCAGTGGTTTTGAAAAGTGTCGCTGCGCTGTTGCTCCGTCGGCACCATAGACTGTAAAAAATAGGTCGGCACCTTTGTCAAAGTACTTTGTAATTTTTATGAAATGTAAATGTAGAGAAGTTGAATACTTTATTTTTATTTTACTCAAGTAAGAGTAAAAGTACCACAATTTAATTATACTCAAAAAAGTAGAAAAAAATGAAAAAATCTACTCTGTAACGAAAGTAGCCTATTTGTAATTAGTTACTTTCCACCACTGCAACCAATCACCGTGATCATTGCGAGGAAGCTCGAGCATGAGAATTGATGTCCATAGCAACGAAGACCATTTCACAAGATGTAAACAACACTGGTCCAGAAGCACTTCCTGTTTCAGTTTTTTAACACTACATAAAAGCTGGAATAAAATACAACCAACAGAACATTTAAAACTGAATCAAAAAGTTAAACAAACATCTTTAAGATGTTTTCTTTACATGTGAAATAAACTGAACCAGGAAGTGTTTCTGGACCAGTGTTGTTTACATCTTGTGAAATGGTCTGCGTTGCCGTTGTTGTGAATAACTTTTAAGAGAAAACTCCTAGCTAAAATATTTTAATGCGATTAGGGAGTAACAATAGTGGAAAGATAAAATTCTTTGTGTATACGGCCCCAGAACATTAGGCCTATGCTTTTTTTTTTTTTTTTTTTGCTTTTTTTTTGCTAACCTTGCAGGTTAACCTTTTTGCTAAACATGGATCCACCATTAGGCATCCCTGTCAGAGGAACACAGTGTTACCACAGCATACAAGATGTTCCTTCAGTAAAGTCAAAGTGCACACTGACAAACCACAGTTAATTAAAAAATACTAAACAAAATGACCAAATGGGGTTTGAAGCAATGTTGAGTTCTCTTCTGGAATGCTAAAGAAGTATGGCAAGCCGTTTTAGCTTAAATTGTACCCAGCCTTACTCGTCATTATTGCATTTTTACCAGTAAGAATTCAATTAGAGAGCTTTACAATTTAATTCCTACTAGCAATTACAATTATAGAGCTCTCTAATTAAATTCGTACTAACAACAATTACGATTAGAGAGCTCTCTAATTCAATTTTTACTAGTAAGAATATAATTGCAGAGCTCTATAATTGAATTGCAGAGCTCTGCAATTGCATTCTTACTAGTAAGAATTACAATTAGAGAGCGCTCTAAGCTAATTATGACTAGTGATAATTGCAATTTGAGAGTTCTCTAATTGAATTCCTACTAGTAGAAGTAGAATTATCTTGAATTGAATTAAAGAGCTCTGCAATTGCATTCGTAGCAATTCATTTAGAGAGTTCTCTAATGCAATTGTTACTAGTAAGAATTAATATTATTGAGCTCTCTAATTCAATTCTTACTAGTAACAACTCAATTGCAGAGCTCTCTAATTCAATTCTTACTAACAATTATAATTAGAGAGCTCTCTAATTCAGTTTTTAATAGTAAGAATGCAATTCTCTAATTATAATTGCTCTCTATAAGCTCTCTAATTGTAATTCTTACTAGTAAGAATTGAGAGAGCTCTCTAATTGTTATTATTACTAGTAACAATCCAGTTGTAGAGCTCTCTAATTAAAAATGAATGGAAGTCAATAGTAAAAATTAATTTGTAGAGCTCTCTAATTGAATTGTTACTAGTAAAAATGCAATTCCGACAAGTAAGGCTGATGGGTACAATTTAAGCTAAAACGGCTTGCCATAAAAGAAGACTCATGTAATATTACTAGGGACGTTTCTTTCCTTTGGGGAGGGCAGTTTGAACATGTACTGTAACATGTTTTTTAAGGCTAAGTGTGCAAAGCGCAGAGATAAGGGTGGGGATAAACTCAAGAGAATATCAATGACAGCGCTGAATAGTATTTAAGTAGAAGTCCTGTTTGCATTTTGAGGAAAGCTTTCAGAAACATTCTAGGAGAGGAAGACAAGACAGGATTAAGAAGCCTTAAGAAAATTAAAACCCTTTCCCCATAATGGTAAGTGAGTATGAATAATTCTCTTTGAAGTATTTTATGATAGTATAAAAATGAAATTGTCTGTTTAATACCATTAGCATAGTTTTGAAAAGAACAATTGTGAGCGTTTGATACACAATTGCAGGTGCACTGTAACAGAGTAGACCACTGTAGACACACAACAAGTATTTACTAGCAATTATCATGGCTTTTCAGTGGAACCAATATTCAAAAAATTCCTAAAAACATACTCTACTGGTAGTGCAGATGTATCTGAAATCTTGCTGTGAACATGATTTTACATTGTTTTTATATTGCCAATGATGAAACTCAAATGACTGCTCAGTCAGTGCAGTAAAACTTTAGCATTAAACTAAAACGTTTTATATTCTGCATCTGAAACTGCAGAGTCGACCAGAGATATTTGATTTTGAGGGTGTTTCCATGACTCACTTTTTCACGGACAACTGGGAAAAGGTGAAAAACTTTCAAGCAAGACCTGATGACATTCTGATCGCCACTTATCCCAAAGCAGGCGAGACGCTTTTATTAATTTTGATTTTAAAGCATGCTGACTTAACTCTTAATAGCTGTTAACCACTATGGACAGGATTATGTATTGTCTTTCCAAACTTTTTAAACACTTTTAACTCCCTTTTCATCCCCAGGTACCACATGGGTTTCTTATATACTGGACCTTCTATATTTTGGTAATGGTGATCTAGAGTGTCAGACTTCCAAGGCCATCTATTTCAGAATCCCATGCCTGGAAGCACACTTTCCAGAGTTTTCAACAGGTCAGAGAGGTCAATCATTTTATTGCTAAATTTTAAACATAAATTAAATTATTTGATGAAAAAATAAATGTAGCCATTCAGTTCATGAACACTAAAAATTTTTTTCTTACATTTGATAGTTTAAAAATGTCATCTTACATTTGATAGTTTAAAGAAGCCCTATCATGGATTTTTGAAAATGACTGTTCATATGGTGTGGAATATAGCTCTAAGGGAATGAAAACATCCTGCAAAGATTTATATCTGAAAGTGCACCGTATATAAAGTTATTGTCTTTCAAAAGTGAGAGTCGACTCTGAGTCTATGAAATGAATTGTTTTTGAAACGAGTCATTAGCTGTTTCGTAGTGACGTAGATGCATACTGGCCGCGCGCAGACGGAAGTGTAAACTTGAAGTCTACACATTCAAATACTTCATCATAGCATCATGTCGAGAAGACGCTGTGTTCTACAATGCAAAGATAGTTCAGCCACTTTGTTTTCATTTACCAGGGACGAGCATGTGAAGAATCGGTGGTCAGAGTTCATATTTGCAACAATACCACAACAGTATAGCCTGAACCTTGTGTTCTCATCATTTTAATTACGAATCGTTCGAAAACATAAATGCGGATTCGCAAGCGGTTGTTCCTGAAGGAGGGCTTAGTAACTTCCTAGGCATTGGCTCTGGCTCCGGCTCTGGGACAGGCATTGGCTCCGGCTCCGGCTCTGGGACAGGCATTGGCTCTGCCTCCGGCTCTGGGACAGGCATTGGCTCCGGCTCCGGCTCTGGGACAGGCATTGGCGCTGCCTCCGGCTCTAGGACAGGCACTGGCGCTGCCTCCGGCTCTGGGACAGGCATTGGCTCCGGCTCCGGCTCTGGGACAGGCATTGGCGCTGCCTCCGGCTCTAGGACAGGCACTGGCGCTGCCTCCGGCTCTGGGACAGGCATTGGCTCTGGCTCCGGCTCTGGGACAGGCATTGGCGCTGCCTCCGGCTCTAGGACAGGCACTGGCGCTGCCTCCGGCTCTGGGACAGGCATTGGCTCTGGCTCCGGCTCTGGGACAGGCATTGGCGCTGCCTCCGGCTCTGGGACAGGCACTGGCGCTGCCTCCGGCTCTGGGACAGGCATTGGCTCTGGCTCCGGCTCTGGGACAGGCACTGGCGCTGCCTCCGGCTCTGGGACAGGCACTGGCGCTGCCTCCGGCTCTGGGACAGGCATTGGCTCTGGCTCCGGCTCTGGGACAGGCATTGGCTCTGGCTCCGGCTCTGGGACAGGCATTGGCGCTGCCTCCGGCTCTGGGACAGGCACTGGCGCTGCCTCCGGCTCTGGGACAGGCATTGGCTCTGGCTCCGGCTCTGGGACAGGCATTGGCTCTGCCTCCGGCTCTGGGACAGGCATTGGCGCTGCCTCCGGCTCTGGGACAGGCATTGGCGCTGCCTCCGGCTCTGGGACAGGCACTGGCGCTGCCTCCGGCTCTGGGACAGGCACTGGCGCTGCCTCCGGCTCTGGGACAGGCATTGGCTCTGGCTCCGGCTCTGGGACAGGCATTGGCTCTGCCTCCGGAACAGGCATTGGCTCTGGCTCCGGCTCTGGGACAGGCATTGGCTCTGGCTCCGGCTCTGGGACAGGCATTGGCGCTGCCTCCGGCTCTGGGACAGGCACTGGCGCTGCCTCCGGCTCTGGGACAGGCATTGGCTCTGGCTCCGGCTCTGGGACAGGCATTGGCTCTGGCTCCGGCTCTGGGACAGGCATTGGCGCTGCCTCCGGCTCTGGGACAGGCACTGGCGCTGCCTCCGGCTCTGGGACAGGCATTGGCTCTGGCTCCGGCTCTGGGACAGGCACTGGCGCTGCCTCCGGCTCTGGGACAGGCACTGGCGCTGCCTCCGGCTCTGGGACAGGCATTGGCTCTGGCTCCGGCTCTGGGACAGGCATTGGCTCTGGCTCCGGCTCTGGGACAGGCATTGGCGCTGCCTCCGGCTCTGGGACAGGCACTGGCGCTGCCTCCGGCTCTGGGACAGGCATTGGCTCTGGCTCCGGCTCTGGGACAGGCATTGGCTCTGGCTCCGGCTCTGGGACAGGCATTGGCGCTGCCTCCGGCTCTGGGACAGGCACTGGCGCTGCCTCCGGCTCTGGGACAGGCATTGGCTCTGGCTCCGGCTCTGGGACAGGCACTGGCGCTGCCTCCGGCTCTGGGACAGGCACTGGCGCTGCCTCCGGCTCTGGGACAGGCATTGGCTCTGGCTCCGGCTCTGGGACAGGCATTGGCTCTGGCTCCGGCTCTGGGACAGGCATTGGCGCTGCCTCCGGCTCTGGGACAGGCACTGGCGCTGCCTCCGGCTCTGGGACAGGCATTGGCTCTGGCTCCGGCTCTGGGACAGGCATTGGCGCTGCCTCCGGCTCTGGGACAGGCATTGGCTCTGCCTCCGGCTCTGGGACAGGCATTGGCGCTGCCTCCGGCTCTGGGACAGGCATTGGCGCTGCCTCCGGCTCTGGGACAGGCACTGGCGCTGCCTCCGGCTCTGGGACAGGCACTGGCGCTGCCTCCGGCTCTGGGACAGGCATTGGCTCTGGCTCCGGCTCTGGGACAGGCATTGGCTCTGCCTCCGGAACAGGCATTGGCTCTGGCTCCGGCTCTGGGACAGGCATTGGCTCTGGCTCCGGCTCTGGGACAGGCATTGGCGCTGCCTCCGGCTCTGGGACAGGCACTGGCGCTGCCTCCGGCTCTGGGACAGGCATTGGCTCTGGCTCCGGCTCTGGGACAGGCACTGGCGCTGCCTCCGGCTCTGGGACAGGCACTGGCGCTGCCTCCGGCTCTGGGACAGGCACTGGCGCTGCCTCCGGCTCTGGGACAGGCATTGGCTCTGGCTCCGGCTCTGGGACAGGCATTGGCTCTGGCTCCGGCTCTGGGACAGGCACTGGCGCTGCCTCCGGCTCTGGGACAGGCATTGGCTCTGGCTCCGGCTCTGGGACAGGCATTGGCTCTGCCTCCGGCTCTGGGACAGGCATTGGCGCTGCCTCCGGCTCTGGGACAGGCATTGGCGCTGCCTCCGGCTCTGGGACAGGCACTGGCGCTGCCTCCGGCTCTCGGACAGGCACTGGCGCTGCCTCCGGCTCTGGGACAGGCACTGGCGCTGCCTCCGGCTCTGGGACAGGCATTGGCTCTGCCTCCGGAACAGGCATTGGCTCTGCCTCCGGCTCTGGGACAGGCATTGGCTCTGCCTCCGGCTCTGGGACAGGCATTGGCTCTGCCTCCGGCTCTGGGACAGGCATTGGCTCCGGCTCTGGAACCTGGGACACCAAAGGTCTGAAGGGTCTTTCCAGGATCCGTGCCAGACACTCCAGATAGTTGCTGGGTATTCCCCCAGCTGCAAGAATGGTTTTCTCCTGATCTGTCTTTGGATCTGGAACATACACTGGCTCCGGCTCTGGAACAGCGAGCACAGGCATGTCCAGGATCTGAATCAGATGGTCCAAGTAGTCCATCCGTGCCCTCGCCGGCCACGCGAATGGGCATCTCCTGATCCGTCTCTGCCCGGGTAGATGTGGCGTGGACAGTCTCTGGCTGAGCAGACGTGCGTTTCCTCCCCCTTTTCCGTCCGTGATGGTGAGATGTTGGCTCTGAGCTGTCCCTCACTGGCCCAGAGTCGAAGGGGGGCCAGGGTTGAGATTGGTGTCGAACTTCTTCTCGACCACCTTCTCCTCCTCTGTGACCTCCCCGGGTCCCACGAAAAATACTAGGCGGGTTCCCTGAAAATAATATCTCCTCTCCCGCTCAGTGGCTGGGGAAGAGAAGTTAGAAAACATACCGCTGGATTAGGGTTTGACGGAGTCCTTCTGTCACGATCCACACACAGGAAACGTGTTTTATTTTTAAAGGGCAATCCAAATCCGAGTCAGCCAGGCAAGGGTCAATAATCAAGGCAGTCCAAAACAAGAAACAAACAAGCAGGAACTAGGAATTTAACATAGACATGAAGTGGTGTGACACAAAATACAAGGACTCCGTAAAACACACTGAAACAGACTGGGTTATATACACAGGGAATGATAATGGGATAATCAGTGATGAGGAACAGCTGAATCTAATGATAAGACAAGGATCATGGGAAATGTAGTTCATAAGTGAGTGACACTGTGGGGAAGGAGGACATGTAGTGGACAGCTGGGGAACACAAACCCAACACTGTGACAGACGATTTAGGCTACCTTATTTCCAGACAAACAATTAATTACATTAATTAATAAGAAGTTACCTGCAGGACAGCACTTTAAATAGCACCATGCTCTTTCTTTCCAGCTGGACTGTCACAGTCCAGAGACACTTTTTCCGAAAGGATAAATCAATCTCTATCTCTGTCTGCTTAAAATCTGCTAACACTTTATTTTGATACTACAGTCTACTAATACTCTAATGAGAGGCAGTTGGCATTGCAAAGTTATAGTGCATGTCTAAAGTGGACCATCGGAATAAAGTGTAGCCCAAATTATTCACACATTTCATCTATTCATTGTTGGAATGTAAATTATAAATTGTTCCAAAGCCTCAAATGGGTTTTGGCATAACCACACTGATAATGACAATTTATACAACATATCAGTTACAGGGGCAGAAAGGGCTGATAATCTTCCCACCTCTCCTCGTCTCATCAAAACACACTTACCTGTTCAGCTTGTGCCCAAGTCCTTCTGGGAGCAGAACTCAAGGGTAAATACGGCAGGTCTTTTGACTGCTCGAATAGATGATAAATGTAATCATATCTGCCAAAATCTGACATTTTGAAATTGTCTTTTCAATTAATCTGATCAATGAGGGGCTTGCTTACATCTTCAGGTTTCTAATCATTTATATTTCCAAGCAACTAATTTAAAACTTGAGTTCTCTGTAAAAAAAGAAATGCTCTTTAGGGCTATCAAAATATTACTCTGTTTTGTTGAGTGTCATCAAAACTTTAACCAGTGTGCCACTTTAAATACTATCCACCTTGACAATTGGCAGGTGTGTGCGAAACCTGTTTGGAAATAGTCACTATGAAAGGAATTACGTTTGTTCTCGCTGGTGGAACAGAAATTACTCACTGCAGCTTTAGTAAAAGTGAAGTAGTTCTGTAATTAAATTGTTATAATACAACATATAAGTCCTGTATTGTAACAATATTTATTTTCTTTCACCTAGGTTGTGTATGTGGGACGTAATGCCAAAGACAATGCCGTTTCCTATTTTCATTTTGATCGAATGAACATGGTGCAGCCTGACCCGGGAGACTGGAACAGCTTTATAGAGAAATTCATGAAAGGGAAAAGTAAGTCGATTGGGTGCAATCATTTATCATTTTAATACAACCCCTGAATTACGACCCCTACATTATCATGGAGGTTTTGTTTTAACATCAGTGATTTCCCGCCAGATGTGTTTGGGCCTTGGTATGATCATGTCAGCGGATGGTGGGAGAAAAAACAAACATATTCTAACCTACTCTACTTGTTCTATGAGGATTTGGTTGAAGTAAGTTCAATTCTCAACGTGACAGTTTTATCAAGCGTCAAGTCAGTCGTGTCTAAAGTGTCTATTTCCAGGACACTGGACGTGAGGTGGAACGTTTGAGCTCCTTCTTGGGTTTGTCCACCTCAGTCGAAGAAAGGGAGAAAATAACAAAAGGGGTTCAGTTTGATGCCATGAAACAAAACAACATCACCAACCATGTCAACATCCCTTTCATGGACTTCAAGATCTCACCCTTCATGAGGAAAGGTTAATTAATCGCTGAATCATCTAATTATCTCCTTCTGAGTTCTGGCCTTTAACTTGCTTTTCTCTTCCTGTTATTTGTGTTCCAAAAGGTAAAGTCGGAGACTGGAAAGGTCACTTCACAGTGGCACAAAATGAGCAGTTTGACGAGGTCTACAAACAGAAGATGGAGAAAACCACTGTCAGATTCCGCACCGAGATTTAATATTTCAGTATTTCCAGAATCGGGTCAATCGCTGCTCTTCTGTTTTTGCATATAGAGACATTAAAGATGTTAAGATTTAAGCCAAGGCAAGTTTATTTAGCACGCAATGGTAATTCAAAGTGCTTTACATAGAGGAAATTAAAATAATCAAAAGAAATAAGAATAATTAAAGCAGTTTAGAAAAAAAAAAAGATTCTGAGGCGGTTTCCCGGACAGAGATTAAGCCTATAGTCCTAGAATAAAATGGCCCTTTAAACCTGATTAACAAAAATCTGCTTTCTATGTCATGGCTTTAAATAGTCCTAAATTTAGTTTAGTCCAGAGTTTAATAAGCCGATTTCCAGGAGGAAGACTACAGTTACTCCAGGACTAAATTGAGTCTTAAATTAAACCTACCAGGAGGCAGGTTTAACTTTTTGTTTCAAAGAAGACAGCTTACTTGATACACACACAGACACACACACAGTACATATATTAATATCATTTAAACATTTAATTATGTTTTAACACCACGGTATCGGGTTTCTGGTTAAAATGTGATTAGTTCATGTTAAACTAACTTGAAATGGTCACTTCACTTTGACTTCACTTGATGTTTTAATTTTGAAATATGTTTCAATCTAGTAACCCAGTCATATATGACATTCACTTCCCATCATGCTTTGCACAGGGCTGAAATGTAAATTTTGAAATAAAGTGATATTTTACGCAATTATTTTAGTAAGATGAGAAAACGGAGAGAATGTTTAATGTTCTATTATTATGTTGTTATTTAAACGTTTATGTTATGTTAGTATTTTTGGGGGCACACAGAGTGGAACAGGTCAAAAATAAACTACTGTCTTTTGTGATGAAGCTCAATCAGATTCAAACTAAGGTCATACTTTCATTGTGATTGGCTGATAAGGGACCAATCAGTACTTATTTTATGAAAACCTAAAATCTTATTGATTTAAAACCAAAAACCAAGTCCCTCCTCTTCCGGTAGACCACCATGGGACCTTATTTCGGAAAAATATTGAATGGTAGTCAATGGCGAGAGACAACAAATATTTGATCTCGTTTTAATTATGCCCTGAATTACACATATGACGTTTGTCAATTTAAAAGATACATTTTAAAGTAAAGAAAGTCGCAGTTTGATGTAAAACCGTTGAGGTATAAGACTGTGAAAATACGTAATTACAAAGACTACAAACCCCAAAGGCGCACATTTTCTCTCATTGAATGAAGCTAACTTTACTGAGGCTAACGTCTGTCATTGTTTCTACAGTCTTACGTTATAATCGTAACGTTACGCCGTCCTACCTGAGTGTTTACCAGACTGCACCAGGGCCGTCACCAGAACAAAGCAAATGGGGGGGCATTTCATTTTCATAGGGGGCACACTTTTTTTTAATGATCTGAGACAGACCAAACAACAACCCATATTAAGCTTCAACTAAAATAGACCACAATAGTCTTGTTTTATTCATTTTATTTAAATAAAATACTTCACTGTATGATCTCAACATCTCTGTTTATTTTCTCTTAACATTTCCACATATAGCTTGCTAGCCTAGTAGCCTATATTTTTTGTTAATCTGCATAGTTCGTCACATAGACAACACAGTGTCATCTAGTGGCTTTCTTGAGTAAAAGGCGCAATCAACGTATAAGTCCAAACTAAGTAAAACTACGCCAAAACCAATTTGATTTATGACTCTCTACATAAAAATGAGTCACAAAAGCACCTGGTTTCCACCAACAATACAGCAATAATAAAAGCAATGCATAACATACTGCAATACAAATTTAGCAATGTAGCAGACAAATTCTCCATTCCTACCTTTCTTATAATGTCTGTTCCTATAATCTAATTAGCTCCAGAGTCGTTTTCACGCACGTTGATGTTGGTCAAAGTCGTCTTTGTCAATGACGAAACTTAACCACTTAGCATAAGCTTTGCTGAAGGCCTACAAAACCACCAGAATTTGATTCTCGCATCGCATGCACTGCGCAGCTGCGCAAAGGAATTACGTACTGTATGCTTAACTAAATAAATTGCATTGTTTATATTATTTATTTATCCTTAAACGCAAACTGCATATTGTAATTTGAAGAAATAAAAATACTAACACAAAAATAACAAATTGAAAGGTCTGCTGCTGGAGACTTGCCATTCTGTTGAATGTGAATAATTACTGAGGAAGGTCTTTGCAAGGTTTGGGTGCTGTTTTGGGATGTTTTACAGTCATTTATGAAAATAATTATATTTCAAGTTACGTTCTGTGTAATAATGCGTTGAATAATGAATTTCTAAATCATTTCTGAAGATAATGTATTATACATTCCTACCGTTGTAGAGCTTACCGTTCCAGTGAGATAAGTTATGGCGTGACTTATGAGTTTGCACATGGTTTGTCTTAAAGCATGTTTTAAAAAAAAACACACATAGACATACAAACAACAGTAAAAACTTGATTTTCACCAAAATGGGGGACTTTAATTTCGAGAGGACTTTTATTTTGACACGCCGATGTGACGCGCTTGCGCAGGCAGAGATCCTGTGATCACGCCTAGTGAACCGAGAGTCACACGATCATCTATATGATCACCGCTTTATTCTCCATTTAAAGCGCTTTTATTCCTGATATCACTAAACATTCACTCTTAAGAGGATGTTAAAAAACACCGAAAGCTTGTCGCTAAGGAATAAGGTAGATGAACGTGTTCTTTTCTCATCTGTCAGTGTGTTGGTTAGGCCTGTTTACAAACTATCATACACAGACAAGGAGGCTTACATTCAATAGAGGACAAATCGCACATTTATTAAGTTAAAACATAAGCGTAAAAATCCATAAAAGAGAGTTAACAGCTGTTAAATTCACAATGTCTCTGCTAATCAGAGAAGTCTCTTCACATGTATGTTAACGTTAGATTATAGGAATGACACCAGACCTTACATTAATATTCATATAACGGTAATAAAACCAAATTATGTTTATTTTGAGATTAAACATCACAACAGATATTTATCACCCAGTTTAGCTCTCCTTAATATGAATGTATTTAAATTAAATTAATGATAACATATATAGAAACACATGGATACATTATTTACGTGTATATTATATTAATGTATGGTAATAATTGATATCATATTTTTCAGTGGAGTTATATTATGCCATCATACCGCCTACGGGCACTACTAAAGTGCAGACAATATTGTATTTAAACAGGTGTTTTATGTTGAGATGTCACATTAATATATATTTTTTTATTGTTTGAGTAATGGAAAGGGTCTGGGGTGGCCGGTGCTGTCAGACAGGTGCAGCGTGACCTCAGAAGCAGTGGATCTCACACACACACACACACACACACCCGTCCATGGCCTCCATCTACGCGCCGTCATTAGAGGACTCGGCTGAGGTGAAGGAGGGCTTCTTGTGCCCGCTCTGTCTGAAAGACCTTCAGTCCTTCTACCAGCTGCAAGGCCATTATGAAGAGGAACACTCTGGAGACAACCGGCACGTCGGCGGTCAGCTGAAGAGTAAGTCTGAATTAAAAGCTCCCTGAAATTAAAATTGAAGTTTTTTTTAGCTGAAGAAGCTGAAATCTCCTGGCCAGATCCTGTCCTTTCTGGACCATACTGGACCGAGGTGGTCGCGTGTCTCACACACACACACAGATCTTTCACCATGAGGCGTCTCTATACAACGCTTTCGGTGAACTTACCCTTTAAAAGCCCAAAATAACAACACCGTAGAAGCCTAAAAGAGAAATCAAAATGATTATTTTTTAGCTCTTAGTATGAATGTTTTAGTCTTAGGTTGTGAATAAGCTGGTGTGCATCAAACCAATGACACCATTCACATTTAGGAGATAAGCTTTTAAAGGGGGGATATCTTCCAAAAGATTTTCGAATTTTGCCGTAATGTTTTCTCTATATAGTGTTGATACGGCAACTAGTAAATACACTAAGATTCGTCATCCTTGCATGTGTGGAAGTGTTTAAAACGAGTGTTACAACTAGCGTGCGTTAATAATAATACATTTTATTTATAATGCGCTTTTCTAAAACCCAAAGCGCTACAAACAATAAAAACAAGTAAAATACAAGTACAAAAGTAATACAAAAATAATCATTAGTTTGTTGATACTTTTAACACACATGTTAGTTTACATCCTAGTGAAGGAACTGATTCAGTTGTATTGGTCATTGTTTCTCAGGCCTGGTGCAAAAGGCAAAGAAAGCCAAAGACAAGCTGTTAAAGCGGGACGGAGATGAGCGGACAGACAGCGGCTACGAGTCGTTTTATTACGGAGGAGTGGACCCGTACATGTGGGAGCCGCAGGAGCTCGGTAAGACTCGCAACAAGTCTCTCTCACTGCTTTCAGTGCTATTCAGTTACATGTTAGTTGTGTTATTGTACATGCATTCAAGCTGTTCCTGGATCATTGGGTGTTGACCAGTCCTTCCAGAAAAAAAGTTTTTTTTGTGATTTTTTTTTTTTTTTTTTTGCGGGCAAAAATCCTTAATTATGCGGCCCGTTTTCTTTTAAAAAGCGGCGAAATTGCGGGAACTTGCAAAAACTGCGATTTGATGAAAAAGAGAAAAAAAAGTGATTCCCCCAACACGCTGTTCTCACTGGGCTTCTACCTTAATGTAAAGAGTCATATGTTTATGACTTCCTATGATATAAGCAAGCATACATCACAGACAGTGCTGGAATATTTCAGTTCTCATCTTGTTTTATTTTAAATCTTAATAAACACATCAAACTTACAAAACACTGATGAGTCAAACAAGTTCTGCAGCTTTACAAAAGGAATATGCTACGACTTACAGCTTTTCGATGATGTTCATGTCGCGCAATTACGTCACTTCGTAACATTCTCTTGGCAACAGGTTACGTCACTTCATAACGTTCCCATGGCGACAGGTTCTGTCACTTCATAACGTTTCCATGGCAACAGGTTATGTCACTTCATAACGTTCCCATGGCAACAGGTTACTTCACTTCATAACATTCCCATGGCAACAGGCTACATCACTTCTTAACATTCCCATGGCAACCAGTTACGACACTTCATAACGTTACAATGGCAACAGGTTACGTCACTTTATAACGTTCCCATGGCAACAGGTTCCATCACTTCATACCGTTTCCATGGCAACAGGTTAAGTCACTGCATAACGTTTCCATGGCAAGAGGTCACGTCACTTCATAACATTCCCATAGCAACAGGTTACATCACTTCATAACATTCCCATGGCAACAGGTTACGTCACTTCATAACATTCCCATAGCAACAGGTTACATCACTTCATAACATTCCCATGGCAACAGGTTACGTCACTTCATAACATTCCCATGGCAACAGGTTACGTCACTTTATAACGTTCCCATGGCAACAGGTTCCATCACTTCATACCGTTTCCATGGCAACAGGTTGCGTCACTTCATAACGTTTCCATGGCAAGAGGTCACGTCACTTCATAACATTCCCATAGCAACAGGTTACATCACTTCATAACATTCCCATGGCAACAGGTTACGTCACTTCATAGCTTTCCCATGGCAACAGGTTACGTCAATTTATAAAGTTCCGATGGCAACAGGTTACGTCACTTCATAACGTTCCCATGGCAACAGGTTTATATCACTTCATAACATTCCCATGGCAACAGGTTCTGTCACTTCATAAAGTTCCCATGGCAACCAGTTACGACACTTCATAACGTTACAATGGCAACAGGTTACGTCACTTTATAACGTTCCCATGGCAACAGGTTACATCACCTCATAACGTTCCCATGGCAACAGGTTACGTCGCTTCATAACATTCCCATGGCAACAGGTTACGTCGCTTCGTAACGTTTCCATGGCAACAGGTTACGTCATTTCGTAACGTTCCCATGGCAACAGGGGGAAACGGCTGCTCTCGAGTGAAGCACACGCAACATTTTTCAACTTTCTGCTAAGATATGTGTGACTTTTTTGCAACGAAAATGCGAGGATTATGAAGTCATGCAAGCCCCACATATTCTGCACGGAAATCAGCAATTTACACAGCGAAAGTGCGGCGTATTTGAATAAATGTGAATATGCAGACTTTGGCTGATTATGCACTGAATCACGTTATCGCATAATCATGTTTTTCCGGAGGGACTGGTTGACCACAGTCGGTTGTCATGGTCCGACTGTAATGTTTCTTCTGTTGAAATAGGAGCCACTCGCAGTCACCTGGATTCTTTCAAGAAGCAAAGAGCTGCCAGAATCGACCATTATGTTATTGAAGTCAATAAATGCATTATACGACTGGAAAAGGTGAATGTTTGAGCATTGCACTCTTAGTAATTTCATTATGCGTGATTGTTGATTTACTCTAGGCAAGTATTATACACGAATGCTTTCCCAGCACACATTGCATGTCCATGTGTAGAACATGCTTAAAGTGCCCCGGTTTTGTTTTAAAGTCTCCTACAATACGTTCACATACATAAGCAGATTTTACATGACTACTTTTGCTTTCCATTTCCAGCTCACCTCCTTTGACAGAACCAGCATGGATGGAGCGCAAATAAGATGTATGTGAACTAAATATCAAACATGTACTGTGTACCATTTTAGTAATAACTTTAAATGTGACTACTGTGCTTCCTTGTTTTTCCAGCTCTTGAGAAATCGGTGGTATCGTGGGTGAATGACCAGGATGTGCCGTTTTGTCCTGATTGTGGAGGGAAATTCAACATCCGCAACCGCCGCCACCATTGCCGGCTCTGTGGGTCCATCATGTGCAGGAAGTGCACTGAGTTTCTGCCTCTGCCAATGGCATGTGAGTTAAACGCGTTTAGATGTGTTAGTTAACCCTCTGGTGCTGCTCATTTAAGGGTTTACACTTATACGCCTCCGGGTCAAACGGGGCCGGACGCCTCAAATGTAGCTGTTTCCTCCCATTAACTTCAATGCAATATTGTCGTTCAATAATATTTTTTTTAATTAATATTTTGAGGAAATGTTATGGTACTGAGTAATATGCATGCAATAATTATGATGCATTTGCTTCCACAGTTTTGCGTCACAATTGTTTGTTTTTTTTAATCCTACATAATTTTCTGTTTTGAATTTTTTTAAAATCAAAGCTTCATCCGAATGTTATGAAAATTGGTGACATTTCTGGCATTAGGTATGTGAACACAGAAAAAATTGAGTTCATGATCCGAGCATGCTAAGTGGTCGCAAAAAAATTAGTCTCAATTTTGGTCTTTGATCAAAAATGACCCCCATAGGAAATGAATGGGAAATTGACAAAAATACAAAAAAAAATTATTTATTTATTTTTTTACCATTTTTTTAATAAGAAATAGTTTTTGATATTGTTTCAATTATATATTCAAATCCAAAAAAAATGTGTTCATAAACATCTGGGGAATTCACATGCCTCTCCATAAAGAGCTGTACATGCCATCTAGTGGTTACACCATGATTCTACGCTTTTTCTCTATACTGTAACCAGATGGTGCTAATTTTCTTCAAAAAATTTTTTTTTTTCTGAAGGCCTAGACTCTATATTAAACTAAAATACTGCATTAATAATAATAATAATAAAAAAAAAAATATATATATATATATATTTTTTTTTTTTTTTTGTTTTTTGTTTTTTCTCATGGCAAAAATAGACTACAAATATTGCATAAATATTAATAAAGTCAAACCTGAGCATGCAGGTTAGAGTTTCAGAACGTACTGTAATGTGCTTTTAGATAAATTAACCAGTGGATCCCGGGAGGCGCTGTGGGCTCCTGGCCAGACTGGCTCTCCAGGCCCGGTGACTCAGCAAACCCTTCGCCGCGGGTCCATAAACAGCATCTCGTCCGTCACCTCTGTGCTGGAGGAGAAAGATGAGGACCGCGTGCGCTGTTGCCATCACTGCATGGACGCGCTGCTCCGCTACCAGCGCAAACTGGAGGAGAAAGACCACGTGCCGGATATCGTCAAACTCTACGAGGTACAAACTTATAAGATGTAAAATAAGTCTCTGATGTCCCCAGAGTGTGTGTGTGTGAAGTTCTAGCTCGAAATATTTTTTTATAGCATGTTCAATTTGTCACTTTTTTGAGGGTGAGCAAAAACACACAGTTTTTGTGTGTCCCTTTAAATGCAAATGAGCTGCCGCTCCCGGCGCAGAGGGCGGAGCTTCAAGAGCTTGTGTGTCACACACACACTGAACATTTCAAAAACGTTTAGCCATTTATTGCTGTGATTGTATATGTTAACATTCAGCGTAGACGTCCCCACAGTACTGTGTGTGTTTGCTGTGCAGAGGTTAAGGACGTGCATGGAGAAAGTTGAAGCCAAGGCTCCAGAGTACACACGCATGGCCGAGTCGCTCAAGTAAGCCCACACACACACACAGCACTACTCGTGCGCATCAGTTCACTCTCTAATCATCTTATAATCGCACAGAGAACGCAGGAGTGGGGGGCACAAACTAACGCACGGCTAGCTGTAGCCCTCAAACCGTATTCACTTTATAGCCCTTAATCCTGTAATTGTGGACAAATGTGGGCACAGAGGACTCGGGTGTGATCCTAATTTTTATTTATTATAAATGTTATATCACTGTCTTCGATAAAGTTTTGTCTATCCATTTATGGTGGTTTGTTTTATTTTGGGGGTATTTTTGAATTTATTTACTTCAAAAAGTACCATATTTTCTATGTAAATTATGCTTAGTTTTATTTTTTAAAATTTTTTTTTAACTATATTAAAATATTCCAATAAGTTCTTCGAGCTAAAACCTAAAGATGAAGTGACTTTGCTGTCACCTGGTGGCTTATTTTAGAATGCTCTAAATTACAGTTTTTCCCATTCATTTCTATGGGTGCCCATTTTTGACCCAAATACAAGATTAAGGAGTTTTTTTCACCCATTTAACATTGTAGAATTGAGTCAAAAACAATTGTGTGTGTTCAGGAGGCAAACTTAGGAAAAGTAGCCAAGTCTTGAACCGCTCAGATCAAGGGAAGTATTTTAAAAAATAAATCAAAACTATTTTGCCCACATTTGTCCAGAATACGGTTTTAGGGTTAAACACTTCCACACATGCCGGTATGACGAAACTTGGTGTGTTTACTAGTTGCCGTATCGAAAATTAACTGCCAAAATTAAAAAGATATCACTGAATATTTATTAAACCATATGTAAATTTCTTAGTTGTGTTAATTTTTCATCTGTTTTTTGTGTTTATTTAACATGAGTCCAATCTGATCGTACTTTAATCTTATATCTGTTATTGAACAGTTTAATTGTTTAATGCTGATCTGACAGCAGAACACACTCGCCGGGTTTAAACCCCAGTTGCTCAGGCGGGGCATGTTGTCACAATGAGCCCCTAATAGAACTATGATCATATTCTATTCTTTTATCAATTCTATTGAGAGACCACGAGAGAAGGTGAATAAAGACTGAAAGGCGATGTTCATGAATTATTAATTATTACACGTTTTGAACTATAGCTGTTTTGCAGTGTGTTTGTTGTCAACTCAAAAATTAGTTTATTTTCAGTATTAAAAAATGGTATTATTTTTTATGAAAAAGTTAATAATGAAAAAATATTTTAGTTTGTCTTGTATTTTTTTTTTGATTCATTCATTTGATAAGGTCATGTTATAATGTACTATGGGGCATGTTGTCACACTTCCATTCAAAGTGAAACGAAACCACATGAGGGAAATGAATGTGGGAATGAATAAATACTCTGAAGCCCGAGTGAGTTAACACAAACTGAGGTGTGTACTTGGATATCATTGCTGTCCTCTTCCTCCGCACGCAGTGCTGGCGAGACGGCCTATAGTCTGGAGAACGCTGCCGGCCTGAGGATGGAGATCCAGAAATACTACGAGCTCATCGACGTCCTCAGGTAGACTGAACACACACTGTGCCATACGGCTGTCACTTTAGTGGAAAAATCCAGCTCGAATTGAGACGTAAATGTTCACTGAATCAATTTTCCATTTCTAAAGACGTTTCCATTTTCAACACCAAATACAGGCAAATCCTCGGACACCTAACAGGCATTAGGACGAGCGTAAAGAGGGCGTTTGAGACGCACAAGTCAGCAACATTTCTGAATTCTGATGATTTATTAGCGTGTAGTTTCAGCACAATGACAAACAGGAGCGCAACATTCGGGGATTGAGATTAACACCCTCTAAAAATGAATTTTGGCGGGAAACGCTGTCGAATCACGAGCCAATCTGGCGTTTCTGTGTTCACTCACTTTTCTGGGGAAGACCGTGTAAGACGGATTTGGTGCAAACACGCAACTCGTGATCCTCATGATATATTAAACACAGCGTATCGCAGAATATGTGCATTTCTGGCTTACTTGAACACGCAACAAATAATGGCGCGCTTGTTCACTTGCATTGAAGTAATAGCGAATAGCTGTATTGATCTGTCCAACTAAAACACACTTTTGGTCCAAAAAAAAAAATCAATTCCCTATTTTGGTTTTCGAAACTTGTGTTGGTTGTAGGGATGGCTCGATACCACAATTTTTGGCTTCGATGCGATACCAGAACCTAATACCTCGGTATCGATACTAAATCGATACCACAGTCGGAAAAAAAAAAAGTCTAAATTTAAGTGAATTGAAACAATTTTATTAAACACTGCTTGAAACTCTCAACTACCATATGTGCAAAGAAAAGTATCCAAAAAAAAAAAAAAACATCAAAATTTTAAAATTAAACAAATTATGTGTAGGTAAAATTTTGATTTGGGAGGAAAAAAAACACTGATATTATACAATTAAAATAGGTTAATATCTATAATAATAGATTAACATAATAGAATAATGAAATGACGTAAACCATTAGCTGTCATGCATCAACAGAGAATTATCAACATTTATTGCATTTATTGTGTTTGGGTTCATATTATGCATATAATGCATTGCAAAAAGTAATGTTATGATGCTAAACATTTATTAGGATATTACATTTTTAGGGCATTTTATTACTGATTGATCTAGATTAATCAATGCTATATTGTTAGGCCAGGTTCCTTAGTGAATGTTGACAAATGTAGCTTAATTGTAGGCTAATATTATTAATATTTATATTACTACCATCTCTCTCTCTCTCTATGGGTCGCCACAGCGGCAGCAACGCCATTCATTTTACTATCACTTTTATGCTTTATTAATTCAAATTAAATGAATATATTTGTTTGAAACTGCAAAAATGATGAGATCATGAGACGTAAACTGAATTGGTTCTAGCGTGTCATGCAAGAAGATTTGAGATTCCGTGTTTACCGTATCATATTTAATTGATAAGCTTATTTATTGATAAAATTGATAAGCTAGCTTATTTATGTGCGCTGTTCGGTGTTCAATAAAAGTCTAAATTAAATCATTTGAATGATGAACTCACCAGTTGATCTCTTGAAGTCCGGATGAGCAACTGACGAGCGCTTCGGCAGATTTGATGTGTTGCATTCCATGGCAACACATTATTGAAAGCAAAGTTTGCAGAGTGGTGCATTGAGGTCTGTTTCTACACTACTCTCATTAATTTAGTAGGCAAAGTAATGCCTTGTTTCACTCATACTCTCTCTATTTATTAATTTCGGGCGTGTAGAAATCCGAATGAGCTTCATTTCCACCGTGTTCCTTCGTTTGCCAGTTTCGCGTGACTCGCGGCAGTTTCGGTAGCGCACTGCCGCCTAGTGGAGAACTTCGGAACAGCAGCTCATCAAATACCGAATTTAACAAAATGATGATATTGTACCGTTTGAAATTTATTATATACCGGTATTTTTGCAATAGCGGTATACCGCGCATCCCTAGTTGGTTGGTCCGATTATGATTTTTGCACGTAAAGTGACAGCCCTAGTGTACCATATGATGGATGTATCAGGGTTCTCAGAGTGCATTTGTGTGTGTTCCTGTTGGCATCAGTAAGAAGATCCTCACGCTGGGCCTGAAAGACGAGGTCCAGCCTCACCCGAAAGCCCTGCAGCTGCAGAGGATGGTGCGATACACAGCCACGCTCTTCATTCAGGTGCGCCATCAATAGAAGAGAAAACATTGTGAATAACCCAGGTCGACTGCCCCACGGTTTACAGATTTCCTGGGCGAGTACAAGACGTGGACATTCGCGTATAATAACAATTATTTAATGACATGAGTAAAAAAATATATAATAAATATGTGATATAATGATCAGCAAAATCTCCTCTCTTGCAATTTTTTCTATTCAATTAACATGCTATGGTCATTAAATGGCTTTCCTGAGCTAAATGTAACGTTATGTGACATAATTGTTTTCCTGCTGTCATATTGACCTCTTTCCATGGTTTAAAAACACTAATTGGTCGATATTATGTATACTTTCTAGCTGTAACGTTAACTTACCCTTGCCCGTTGCAATGTGAAAATGAGATAAATAATGGACACAAATGAAAAACATGAATTTGTTTATTTGATTTAATTCATTTATTGTTGCCAAATGGACAGATCTTTTTATAGTTTACTCGTTAGCAAACGTTAGCCTAGCTAGCTTGCCAAGCTATTTTCATAAATAATCTGTAAGATGGTTTGTACATCTGTGACTGGAGGCCACTGTCTAACATCATCAACCCAACTAGTCATTCTGCCTGGCTGTAGCTGTCATCGAGGGTGCGTTCGCGTTATCACCGAGGTTTGTTTACATACGGTGCATATGTCTGCCGGTGTAACAGCTCAGTAATGGCGTCGCCACAAGATGGCAGCCTACACAGAACGCTCGTCGGATTCGTCTATACAGACAGGAGAACAGTCACGACAAGTCAAACCACGAACGTCCTGCTGAGTGATCTGAGTGAGCGAACTTCTGAACTGTATGAACGGCATTCGTGGTTTGACTAGTCGAGACTATTTCCAAAGATGGCTCCTGTCTGTATACACGAAGTGAACGGTCTTTATAAAATATGTTCTTATTAAACGGTCTTTACACTTACACAGTTCTCAAACCCCAACGGAAACTCCACGTAAGACAAAGAAAATAAAACGTTTGTCTAGTTGCAGTTTCGCTTGTCGCCAGAGGGGGCGTAGTTCTGCAAAAACTCAGAGACTTGCGCAATGCACCTTTAAATTATATTCTACATTCATATTACAGTAACACTGCAGCAAACGCGCTCTCTCTTGATCTCCCTGTCTAGAGGTCATCAGTGTCCACACACACACACACTCACTATGAATATTATAATGCAGATAGAGCTTGAATCAAAGCTAATTTGTATAAATTTGATTATTTTGTCCTCTGTAAACACTTAGCTTAGCTTCTGTTAATAGCTTAGCTATGGGAGTACTGGAAAAAAAAAGTGATCCATCTTATATATTTTGAAATGTTAAACATTTAGGAACGAATGGGTGCAACTGGTAGAAGCTCATGTTCAACACTTGCATCCCATAGGAGAAACTGTTGGGTCTGACGTCCCTCCCCACCAAGGAGAAACACGAGGAGCTGAAAGAGAAGAGAAGAGCGGAGCTGGAGAAAAGAGCTCAGCAGGAGAGACAGGTGACGCAACATCTGATCATCTTAATCGCAGTTTGCTGATTTCATAAAATTGGTTGAGCTGCTCTATTGTTGTGTATTTCCGAGTGAAACGCTTCTGGAACAAGAACGAAATTGGGTGGGGCTTGAATTTGATTGGATGGCTGTGGTTTTCTATTGGCTGATCTCATGTGAGTGACAGGTTATAGCCCCGCCCACATCATCAGAGAGGAGAAGATATTCTGATTCAACATTACCAGGAATATTAATACAAATAGGATGTACATGGATGAATAATTTCGACTAGATCCTACAATATTCCATAAAAACGAGAAATGTCCATTTTGAAATAATGCACAAGTGAGACATTTAACCTTTTCAAATCACGTCCATGATTTCCTTTTTGTCTTCACACCACCTACACCAAGTTTCGCATCATTCCGATGAAATCAAAAATGACAGAAGAGAACCAGAGTTCACTTTAAAATGTAGATCCTGTCATCATTTACTCTTTCAAACCTGTATGAGTTTCTTTCTTCTACTGAACACAAAAGAAGATATTTTGAGGAATGTCGGCAACCAAACAGTTGATGCACCCCATTGACTTTCCTAGTATGAAAGTCAACGGAGTCCATCAACTCTTTGGTTGCTGACGTCATAGATATCAATAATGGAGGCTAGATGTCTTACGGCGGAGTCTCTATCGTCATCACCGGCGGCCATCTTGTCACAGGCAAGCTCTGTGGTTCCTGATGTAAGATGAGTGGTCAGCACGAACACAAGATCTCGCTGAAATCTTGGTTTCTTACAAACGTTATTAACGTGGCTATTATTCTGGAGGATTATTTATTGATACACTTATTATGCACAAGTGTGCAGTGTCATCACTACATCTGACGTTTCAACGCATTCTCATCCTTTAACGTCATATAGAACGCTATATGACAAAACGGCGCTATACTACGCACATGGCATCTGTTATCGTTAATATAACACGCGCTGTGATGGTTAGGTTTAGGTGTGGGGTAGGGTAGGGAAGTCTCATATTACGCTAAAGGATTTATGACGCCTTGGGTTCGCGTGAATATTAACGATAAAGGGTGCCATGTGCGTAATATAGCGTTCTATGTGATGCTAAAGGATGAGAACGGGCTGGACATTTATAACAAACCAAACCGGTAGAAAATTGAGCAAGTTATGGTTATTTAAAAAGTACATGCACCATTAAAACACAACGTTACGAGTGAGCGAGCTGCCTGTGGCAAGATGGCCGCCAGTGCGGATGTTGACTTCCATTGGCCAGACATCTAGCCATTATCATGTATATCTGTGGCCAACGTTCCTCAAAATATCTTCTAGATTGACATAAAAAATGCTAACATTTGGATGTTAAAATGTTGTTGATGTGACGTTTGGCGTAAAGCGGATTGTAACTCTGTTCTTGTCTCGCGTAACATAGGCAGGCTTAGAGGCACAGAAGCGTCGATTGGAAAACGAGAAGAACCGTCCGGCCCTCAGCACGAACGGTGATGTTCCCGGTCCACGCATGACCAAAGCTGCCGGCTGGCTCCCGCAGTCAGACACGCTACACACTCGCTCGGAGCTGGACGACCCGCTTCTGCAGCAGATCAACAACATCGAGTCGTTCTTACGCCAGGCTCGCTCCGCGAACCGCAGCGATGAGGTGGCCATGCTGGAGGAGAACCTCAGGCAACTTCAGGACGAGTTCGACTCTCAGCAGACCAGTCGAGCCATCAGACTCTCACAGAGACTGGCCGAGGAGACCGACCTCCAGCAGAGCCAGATCCAACATCTACAGCAGAGAGAGCTGGAGCACAGGACACACACTAAAACCTCCCCAGACTTCAGAGAACCGAACGAGGAAGACGAGCGCTCCGTCGGAAGCCCAAACCTGTTGGACACACACACACCAGCCAGAAACCCGTTCGAAGAGGTCGAGGAAGAACCTTCAAACTCTCAGACGGCCAACGGAAAGAAACAGTACAACCCATTTGAGAATGAGGATGATGATGATGCTGGGAAAGCAAAGTCGCCTAGAAATCCCTTTGAAGAAGATGGTGAAGATGGGAACCCTTTTAAAGAGGTTTCCGATGGGAACCCTTTTAAAGAGGTTTCCGACGAGATTCCAGCCGCGTCAAACAACCCGTTCTATGAAGATGATGATGACAATGACGACACGATCGAGGAAGAGCTGCTGCTGCAACAGATTGACAATATCCGAGCGTACATATTCGACGCTAAGCTGAGCGGACGTTCTGATGAGGTGGAGCTTCTGTCGGAGAACCTGAAGGAGCTTCAACACACACTACAACAGCAGAAGAGAAAACAGTAGCGGACCACGCAAAACCCAACAAAACGACTTTCGTTTTCAGTTACAAACACATGGTAGCTTGTTTACGACGCACAATAAAAAATAAAAAAGGTAATTGCGACTTTTTCCTCAATTCTGACGTTCTAACACACAATTCTGACTATATCACAATTCTGACGTTCTAACACAATTGTGAGTTTATATCTTGCAATTCTGACTTTCTATTACGCAATTGTGACTATAATAAGTCGCAATTTCGTGATATTAAGTCAGAATTGCGAGATATAAACTCACAATTGTGTGTTAGAAAGTCAATTTTGTGATATAGGCACATTTGCGTATTATAAAGTCAAAAATGCGAGATATAAACTCGCAATTGCGAGAAAAAGTATCAGAATTGCGAGATGTGAACTTGCAGTTACACAATATATAATTAAAAAAGTAATTGCGACTTTTTCCTCAATTCTGACTTTATAACTAGCAATTCTGACGGTCTAACACACAATTGTGAGTTTATATCTTGCAATTCTGACTTTATATTACGCAATTGTGACTATAATAAGTCGCAATTTCGTGATATTAAGTCAGAATTGCGAAATATAAACTCACAATTGTGTGTTAGAAAGTCAGAATTGCGATAAAAAGAAAACGTGTCAGAATTGCGAGATGTAAACTCACAATTGTGTGTTAGAAAGTCAGAATTGTGTGATATAGGCACATTTGCATATAATAAAGTAAAAATTGAAAGATATAAACTCGCAATTGTGGAAAAAAAGTGTCGAATTGCGAGATGTAAACTTAAGGAAATTGCGACTTTTTCCTCAATTCTGACTTTATAACTAGCAATTCTGACGTTCTAACACACAATTGCGAGTTTATATCTTGCAATTCTGACTTTATATTACGCAATTGTGACAAGTCGCATATTAGTCGCAATTTCGAGAATTGTGTTAGAGAGTCAGAATTGTGATGTAAACTCACAATTGTGTGTTAGAAAGTCAGAATTGTGTGATATAGGCACATTTGCGTATTATAAAGTCAAAATTGCGAGATATAAACTCGCAATTGCGAAAAAAAGTATCAGAATTGCGAGATGTAAACTTGTGGTTACACAATAAAAAATTAAAAAGGTAATTGCGACTTTTTCCTCAATTCTGACTTTATAACTTGCAATTCTGACGTTCTAACACACAATTGCGAGTTTATATCTTGCAATTCTGACTTTATATTACGCAATTGTGACAAGTTGCATATTAGTCGCAATTTCGTGATATAAACTCACAATTGTGTTAGAAAGTCAGAATTGTGTGATATAGGCACATTTGCGTATTATAAAGTCAAAATTGCGAGATATAAACTCGCAATTGTGAAAAAAAGTGTCGAATTGCGAGATGTAAACTTGCAGTTATCTTTTATAATGTTTTATTCTGTTTGCGGAAACAAGCTTCCATACAAACATGCTAATGATGCACTAGACAATATAAAACAAATGACAAGTTTCTGTGCAAGAGAAACACAAATGCATAGAATTGTAAACAAATCGCATCAACTGAAATTTGCAATTTAATAAGAGCATCGGTAAATATTCAAATTCATGTTTTTTGCGAACAAAACCTTAGTGTTATTTTCCATTTAATAGGTAGTTTCAAGTCATATAAATGGGTAGGTTTTTATGCCAAGTTGCTCGAAGTATCTAAAGTAACAGTTTTTCTGTTCAACAAAGTCAGTATTTTGTGCACAAAGCTACTTTTATTTCAGTTTTTCTTGAATACCTGCAACTTTGATCATCATTTTCTCATGTTATTGATCTAATGGATAAGCACTAAATAGAAATCCTGTGTTGTTATCCCAGTGACTTGATGGCAATTCTGTTTCTTTGACAAAATTTGATTTGTCTAATCAATGTCGGATATCTTGGATGTATGTAATTTAGATCTGTTTATAACTTTTTCTATTTATATACTGATTTCTGTTGCACCTAAATGATTTAGCACTTATACGGACACATCCAGAAAGCTAGTTTAGAGTCATCAGAGTTTCCTTCTCCTCCATTGATATGCTTAAATCTCCTGTTTTACTGCATGTTTTAATAATCCTTCATTGAATTGTTCACTCTACCCATCAACGCTGTCGTGAATAACAAACATTATCTCGTCAAGGCTTTCCTCTACAGAATATACACTGTATTTGAAGAGCTGAAGATTTATTTCTTTATATTTTCCACACTAGCATAGAGTTGCTGAATGAAATGCTTTTTGTGATTACTCATGTTTTTTTTTTTTGTCAACAGAGCAGCATATTTGTCAGTAATATTAACAACCTGTCCATTTGCTTTTGGATAATGTTGTGTGTTTACACCGAGCAATATCAGGAATCATATAAATGTAACACTAATAATTAATAAAACCGACTGAATGAAAATGTGGTCAGAAGGAATTATTTTTTTACTTGTTTAAGTCTGCTTTCCATAGTCCATCACAATTTAAACATTAAAGTGTAACTCTTGCATCAAATCAATCACTGCTGATTTTTCCCCAAGACAGATGCAGTTGTAACAACACTCACGTAAAGGATTATTAGGCACACCTGTTCACTTTCTCATTAATGCAGTTATCTAATCAACCAATCACATGGCAGTTGCTTCAATGCATTTAGGGGTGTGGTCCTGGTCAAGACAATCTCCTGAACTCCAAACTGAATGTCAGAATGGGAAAGAAATGGGATTTAAGTAGTTTTGAGCGTGGCATGGTTGTTGGTGTCTGAGTATTTCACAATCTGCTCAGTTACTGGGGTTTTCACACACAACCATTTCTAGGGTTTACAAAGAATGGAGTGAAAAGGGAAAAACATCCAGTATGGGTCAGTCCTGTGGGCCAAAACGCCTTGTTGATGCGAGAGGTCAGAGGAGAATGGGCCGACTGATTCAAGCTGATAGAAGAGCAACTTTGACTGAAATAACCACTCGTTACAACCGAGGTATCAGCAAAGCATTTGTGAAGAAGACACAACACACACAACCTTGAGGCGGATGGGCTACAACAGCAGAAGACCCCACCGGGTACCACTCATCTCCACTACAAATAGGAAAAAGAGGCGACAATCTGCAAGAGCTCACCAAAACTGGACAGTTGAAGACTGGAAAAATGTCGCCTGGTCTGATGAGTCTCGATTTCAGATGGTAGAGTCAGAATTTGGCGTAAACAGAATGAGAACATGGATCATCATGCCTTGTTCCCACTGTGCAGGCTGGTGGTGGTGGTGTAATGGTTTTCTTGGCACACTTTACCCCCTTAGTGCCAATTGGGCGTCGTTTAAACGCCACGGCCTACCTGAGCATTGTTTCTGACCATGTCCATCCCTTTATGGCCACCATGTCCCCATCCTCTGATGGCTACTTCCAGCAGGATAATGCACCATGTCTCAAAGCTGGAATCATGTCAAACTGGTTTCTTGAACATGTCAATGAGTTGACTGTACTAAAATGGCCGCCACAGTCACCAGATCTCAACCCAATAGAGCATCTTTGGGATGTGGTGGAACGGGAGCTTCATTCCACAAATCTCCATCAACTGCAAGATGCTATCCTATCAATATGGGCCGACATCTCTAAAGAATGCTTTCAGCACCTTGTTGGATCAATGCCACGGAGAATTAAGGCAGTTCTGAAGGCACAGTATTAGTATGGTGTTCCTAATAATCCTTTAGGCGAGTGTATATATATTTTTAGACTACATATTTTTATTTCGATTTTAACTTCTAAAATCATCGCTTGCCGTCTTTAACGATGTGTGTGATGTCATTGAAAAGGCAGAACTAGCAACTGACTTCCAGAGACCAGCGTAAACAAACTACAGCTAGAAAATGTGGTCAGAAAGTATTTATTTTAACATGTTTATAAATCAAGTCTGCTTTTCATAGTCCATCACAATCCGTTTCCCTAACGGGTTAAACTTACAAAATCACATTCACTCACCACAAACATATTAGTTTAATTAAGATTTTCCTTCTTGCGTTTGCCACTGTAACGGTTTTTAGTTGTCGGATGTCGCAGCCAGTTTGGCCCTGTATTTGCCAGTCATCTCTTTGGGAAGCGGGACAAGACCGGGATGAGGAACTTGACCGTCCACTTCACTCATACACTCCCGCAGGAAATATTTCTTGGGCCCGAAGTTAGCGGGGTTTGACAACTCCATCTTAGCCAGAGCTTCAGCTTCGAGAACTTGACTGTGGAAGACAGACAGCGGGTGAGCAGAGCACAGGCACATTATATCTCACTAGATCAGGAGATTTTGTGGTCAATGTGATCAGGGGTGTGTTTCCCAAAAGCATCGTTAGCCAATAGGGCTGGGTAATAAATAACGATTTCTCGATATTAATCGATTCCATTTTTACGAACCGATATCGATTCTTAAATCTCAAGAATCGATTAGTCATCCTGTTTCATTTGAATGAATGGGACGGTGTCTCGCGGCTGCGCGCATCTAAAAAACGCAATAATCTTTGTCCTTTGTTACTATTGATATGAAACAAAGTCTCAATTTTTAAATTACGTCCATTTTCTTTAGAAATTCAAAAACATAAATAGCGTTTTGGCGCTGTGGCGTGAGATCAAGAGAAGCAGCAGCGCTGATCTCTCTTCCGGCTTAATAATACCAGTCACAGCGCCAAATAAACATGAATGAGCATCTGAAAGTGTGTTAAAGATAGAGTACAACTTATCCAAATCCGGATCACGTCACATTGATTCAGTCAATCAGCGTTTCAACCGTGGAAAGACGTCAGTTAAACAGCTTGTAATCAATGTATCGTCATATTTACTTCAGAAAACCCACATGAACTCGTTAGTCAGCTAGAAAAAATAACTCTAGAGAGGAGCATTGTGCTAAATATATACACCATATTACATATGCATTATAATCTTAATGTTCTTCAATATTTAATGCATATTTGAATAAATCTGGCAAGTTTTTATGACAGCCACCATTTAAATGTTTATATTTCATATAATCTTCTTATTATAAAAATAAATAAAAGTGTAATTTAAGTGTTTGTATAGCTACAAAACAGTTCATTATTACCTTCATATTAGGCTAATGAAGCCTATAGGCCACAACTAGACTCCCATAGTTTACAGCATTAGTTCAGAGATTTGATTTCCTTGAGGAAATTTGCCATTTATTGTAACTGATATCCAAAATAATCGATATTGAATCGAATCGCAAGCTTGTGAATCGAAATTGAATCGAATTGTGAAATTTGTCTCAACACCCAGCCCTATTAGCCAACTATGTTCACAAGTTCTGTCGTTATCATCAGTTCAACGAGTCTGTGTTTCCCGAAACTGTCGTTACAACGAACATTCGCAAACAGCGTTGCAGAGGTGCGTGTGTGAGCGACAGATCTCGACCTGCGGTTAGAAGCAGTTTCTAGATTGCATGACATGTGGACTCAATAAATCCTGATCTTGAGCAAAATAAGCAAGCTGACATTCAGTGCAACTTCGAATACATACAAATGTCGTTTATGCATTTTAGTTTATCTCTAGTGTGAGATTTAATCTAGAAATACAGCAAAATAATCAAGAAAATGCATCCAAGTTATTTGACATAGGCATATTTTAACTTTTTTTTAAGTACTTTGGTAACACTTTACAATACGGGTGCACTAATATGCATTAATTCATGCTTAACTAATGCACAGATAATCATGAGTTCATGTATAACTAATGAAGAACTAAACCATTAATTAATGATTACTGCATCAGCAACTAATAAAGAGTCTATATGATTAATAGATTAAGTAATACATGAATTGCTATTAATTCAATGTGTCATTGTGTATTAATTCCTTAATAACATATTTTAATAACTAACAGTGTGAATTAATGTGTAATTACCACAATTAGTCAAAGCTATGCACTTCAACTTCCAGTTGTCTGCTTTAATTAATCACTAGCTAATGATTTGCAAAGGTATCATTATGTTATGACTTTACTTGTTGGGGCACGTCATTATTAACTAGTCATTTAGTAATTTGCACATGAATTTGCACTAACAATGAAGTAATTGATCATGTATTAATGCATATTAGTGTACCTGTCATATTATCTGTGAAAAAATGAGTTATTATGGAATTAATCCACAATTACATATTTAATTAATAACAATTAATGTATGAAATAATACATTAACCTTACAGACTCTTAATTAGTTCCTAATGTGGTAATCATTAATGAATAGCTTAGATAATCATTAGTTACACATTAATTCAGTATTATCTGTGCATTAGTTGAGCATGAATTAATGCTTATTAGTGCACCCGTATTGTAAAGTGTTACCGTTACTTTCCCTGGTATTTAGTGAAACACACCTAATGTGAAGTCAAGTGTGACGCGAGTTTGATCTCATGGGGACTTTACAGCCCATCATGCTCTGCTACTTACTCCGACTTGCCAAGGATCTTCTTCACATGGTGTGTGATATCTTGATGATGCTTTCCCTCCACATCCACCAGCACTTGCTCTCCATCATCTGAACACAGAGGCAGGAGTTATTAGAGGATCAAGCCGATCTGAGAACAGCCTGAGAGACAGTGAAACACTCACCGAGGTAAAACCGCAGGAAAGGGGACGGCGTCATGTTCTTAAACATCATTATCTGAACCCAGGGGTTTCTGTACTGGATTTGAGGAATGTTGAAGAACACAAACTTCCTGTCAAATACATACAAATTATCCTTCACACACACACGAGTGACTTTGAAACATCATGTTTTTAACCTTCAATTCTCATATATTTAATCTTCTTCTGCCATTACACAACACAAAGTGTAGTATTTTATCCGACATATTGACTTTGAACACAATTAACAGATAAAGTCAGCTGTTGTTCTGACCTTGCGCCTTCACTCAGGTCTCCGTGCGTGTTGTAATTGACGGTCATAATCTGCACCGATTTTTTAAACACAATTTCTCCTTTCTGCAGATACTCCAGCGTCCTCCGGATGGGGAATCTTCCCTTCATCGGCATGATTATCAGATTTATTTGAGTAACACCGATGATCCACAGACGTGATACCAACACATCGGCTCATGCTGCTCCAGCCTCGCGCCTGCTGATGACGTCAGACACACGCGCCGCCTAGAGGACTGGAGGAGCGAACAATCACGCGGATCTTTACAGACTAAATGAAACCATTCACAAGCAATTACATTATTAAATACGTCATGATTTTTTGCGATAAACAAAATAGTATTGAGGATAAATTATTTAATGCGTGAAATTCACCTTGAAATAAAGTGCAGCAGAGACAGCACAAACTAATTTAATACAATCATACATGAAATAACTATGGCAGCTTGTTTCCGCACTGAGTAATGATAAAAATAATGATAATTGCCACTTTTTATCTTTTGCCGAACTCTTTCTTCTCCCTTTTCCCAACACATATGTAAAGATGTATGTAAAACCTAACATTAAGACCTCTAGCGTTATATTTTGCCAATGTGCTAAAATTGAAACCATGATATTTCACAAGATGTAAACAACACTGGCCCAGAAGCACTTCCTGTTTCAGTTTGTAACTGTTTTCTTTATTTCACATGTAAAAAAAACATCTTAAAGATGTTTGTTTAACTTTTTGATTCAGTTTTAAATGTTCTGTTGGTTGTATTTTATCCCAGCTTTTATGTAGTGTTAAAAAACTGAAACAGGAAGTGCTTTTGGACCAGTGTTGTTTACATCTTGTGAAATGGTCTATAATAACTGACATTAGAATAGCATCCAGTTTGTGCTGCGTAATTACTTTGCTCAAGCGATCATCATGGTCTGGTGTTTTCTCCTAAATAAAAGCCCAAAGGGTTTATTTCTTGCAAGTGAAGAAATTAGGACAAAAGTATTTTAATTTTTCTATATTATAGTGTAATGCAGGTTAAAATATACTTTTGAAATACTCATTTACATAGTAGGCCTACATTTATAGGCTATAAATGGATTTTACAGTACAGGAATAATTATAAATCATTATTACATTATTATAATAAATGTTTGGCATCCTAAAACACCATTGATAATGTAATGTAGACTGAGGCTCTCATAACTAAAAAGATGTTTGAGCCCTATTTATTCTGCTCTAAAAGGGCAAAGTTGCAGTAACACATTTGGTCAAAAATGAGTTAAGACTTGTAATGGGCTTTATGACATGTGTTCTGTCTTGTGAAAAAATATCTGGGTTAAATTATGTCCCGTTTCGGAGATGCATTACCACATAATCTATCTCATGTTTGACTGGCTGGCATAAAAACTTTTTCTCCGTTTCTTTGTTTGCGTAGTTACTGCACTTTGCCTTTGTAGGGCAGTATTGTCCCGGTACAAATTAATACTTTTTCTTTGTTCAACGAGCAGTTCATGGGTTGAAGCTCTTAATTGTGATCTCTCAGATTGAGATTGATGCATTTAACCTTAAAATGTCCAACATTTTCTTACGGGGGAGCATGCCCCCCGAACCCCCCTAGAGGCACAGAGTCCCCCCAACATAGTTTCAGAAATTACTATGGGAAAGAACGACCATTTATTAACTTTAGTACAACAAAGTTCCTTTTAAATCAATAAAACTGTAAATGCTATCGGCTATTAAAATCGTTCCGGCGACGAGGGCCGGTGGTCTACGAAAGTTGAAAATGCTGTGGAAACAAAGACACCTACATCTTGGATGCCTTTGAGGTAAGATAAAACATATCAGAAATTAATTTCAAAGTGAACTATCCCTTCTAGTCAGGTTTGAGAATGTAATAGGCCTCTGAAGACTTTAATTAGCTGCTTCAGGTGTGTTTTATAGCTGTCTCTATAACTCTGATCAAACCATTTGAAAGATTATCCAGAGAAATGTGATACAACTGAGATCAATTTTCAAATGTCATAGCAAAGGGTCTGACTCTTTTAAAGTCCCCCTTGTAGTGTCCATTAAAACTCATCTTTGATCACCAGCATGACATATTTAAAAAAAAAAATTCTCTTTGAATAAAAATCCATGCCTTGAAATATCTTCTGACCGTAACTCGACACCCTCGCCTCATTTAGTATACGCGGTTCAACGAATATGCAAATGAGCCCCGCCTCCACACACTCACTCAGAGATCCACTGGTTGACGATCACACGTTGATCTGATTGGTTACAAGGTGGTTCGTGACGTCAGAAACACCAAAGCGTGTTTTTGAGACTGTCTTTGGTTCACTGCAGTTTTAAGGAGGAAATACTCAGTCCACTTATGAATTTACACATTGTGTGTGTTAAAGCGTATTAAAAACACCACATACACACATAAAGAACATTAAAAGCTGGATTTACACCAGAGGGGGACTTTATAAAAACAGCAAAGTTATCACAAATCTGGGTTTTAGCTGTCACTTGTTACGAGGGATGAATTAAAAACATTTAAGGTTGCAGCATGGCAAAATGTAAGAAATTAAAATAAAAACGTCTTCATTCTTTCTAAATGCACTGTAAATATCATCCCCCCCTTCAAGCAACAACATTTAAACTCCACATCTGTATAGAATTTAATAAAATTCATGAGCTAGTTCATGCACAGCTTGAAACGGACAGATGAAAACAGAGAATTACAACATGGCATTATTTACAACACCTAAAAACCAGTCACTGATGGTTAAACCTTTAGGCATCTTAACATACATACACAGTTTTGTTTAAAACAATAGTCTGCCAGTGCTAAACGCATATAAAAAAACGGGTCATGCTTATCAAACAATAAATATTTTTATCTTGTGGACATAATCAGTGAGACCAAGTAACGATGATATGAGAAACAGGCTCCTGTTATAGAGGTCAGAACTGAGAAATTGCTATAAAGATTCATTTTGACATTACTAATGATTAAAGTTGATATCAATGTTTGTATTCTCATTTACAAAGTGAACACTCTCTATTATAATTATATACCTGTCAATGGACATCAGAAGGTCAAAGTATACTTCATTTTTTATGCGAACGCGAACGTGCAGAGCCACGAATTTCATCATTAGGGGTTTCATTTATATGTGTTATTAATAAATATATATGGATAAGTTGTGGTTTATTAAACAATCTTGACGGGAGAATGTGCGTCTGTAAGTGAACTCTGATCACGTTTGAGACGTTTGGCGACACCGATGGAGATCTGAGGAACTGATGAAGGAAAACATCTGTAATATTCATCATAAATACAGTGCATGTTCACAATAACAGCGTAAATAAATAAAAGAAGGATTTAAACTGTTTTACATCTGATACACATATTTAGATTAAATATCCCAGCCTCATTAATGGAGTTGAGCTCTTAAATTACGTGATATCATTACCGAGAAGTTAATTATATTCTAATAAATATAAATATTTGGAGTGGATGTGATGCTTTTGAACACTTTTCCTGTGGCATGCCGTGTTTTAACTACACAAATAATGATCAGTAAAGGCCTATCTGTTTCCATTTAAAATATAAAGCAATTAAAAATACTATTTGGCCAGTGGAACATGTATGAATTTAAGAAATGTATTTTATACTATTTCATTTATTTATTCAAAAACACGGCAAATATCGGCTACTAAATGATTTTTAGCAACGTAAAGTGACGCACATCCATATCTCTTATTTACCTAATGTCTTGTACCGTTAAACATGACGAATATGCATATGCAAATAAGGATATGCATAGTAAAACAAGACTTAATCTTCCTGAGACTGGGATTATAAAGGGAATTTTTCATAGGTTTTGGCGTACGTGTGGTTTTATACATCTGAATATTTTTAGCCGTACGCCATTTTTGGCGACAATAGAGGCACACATTGACGAGAGATTGTGCCAAGTCCTTATATGTACATGAAATAACACAAAGATATTTACATGGGTTGTAACTCGAGGTGAGAGATTGCGTACGCGTAAAAAACGAAGTATACTTTCTGCTTTATTCAACAGCAATCACTTTATAGTAGGGATGCACCGATATGAAAATTTTGGCCGATACCGATAATTCTTTATATTTGAAAGCCGATAACCGATATATCGGCCGATAAACTTAAATCCAAATTTTTATCTAATTTTGAGAGCCTGATTACAAAAACAAAAGTCTCACAATTAAATCCATGTCCCAAGCGCACAATTATAACGATGTTCTCATTATAGTGTTGTATAACCGATATGACAGATTTGCGCGGCACATGTCGTACCGAACCATATTTTCATTTTTTTTAAAGAGATTTCAATAATATTTCAAGAAAATCAAAAACATAAACAGTGCTCAACAAGTGTCTCAGCTGAAGGGAATAATACATTATTTATCGGCTTTAATATATCGGCCACATTTTCTTACCAGGCCGATAACGATAACATTAAAAACTAGAATGTACATTTCCAGAAGAAAATGTGAAGTGGTGCTTGCAGTGGCAAAACTCACCACCCGGTTGCTAGGGTGTTCTGGGTGGTTGCTAGGGTGTTGCTATGCGGTTGCTAGGGTATTCTGGGTGTTTGCAAGGGTGTTGGTAGGTGGTTGCTAGGGTGTTCGCTAGGAGGTTGCTAGGATTTTCTGGGTGGTTGCTAGGGTGTTGCTAGGCGGTTGCTAGGGTGTTCTGGGTGGTTGCTAGGGTGTTGCTATGCGGTTGCTAGGGTATTCTGGGTGGTTGCAAGGGTGTTGGTAGGTGGTTGCTAGGGTGTTCGCTAGGTGGTTGCTAGGATTTTCTGGGTGGTTGCTAGGGTGTTGCTAGGCGGTTGCTAGGGTGTTCTGGGTGGTTGCTAGGCGGTTGCTAGGGTGTTCTGGGTGGTTGCTAGTGTGTTGCTAGGTGGTTGCTAGGGTGTTTTGGGTGATTGTTATGGTGTTTCTAGGTGGTTGCCTAGAAATGAACTTATATCGGCCGATACCGATATGCTGGCCGATATATCGTGCATCCCTACTTTATAGTAATGTTTTTTGTACTTGATTGACCTCAAACGTGTTCAGAGTTCAGCCCAAAATGGTCTTGCTGCATAAGCAAAGCATGCATAGGCAAAACCAGCAGTTTAGCAAGTTAGGATTTCAAATACACAAAGCACATTTTGGGCAGATCACAAGAATATGGAGTTAATGGTTAAATATATACTGACCACAGTTACAGTGGGAGTGTGTGGTTTATCATAAAAAACAATGTGGCTAACCAATCTGGAAGTTCAAGTACATTTACTTTTTCTTTCTTAAACCCAAAATGAATATAGCCTAGGTGAATATAGTTCTGTTTCAGAAAAAAATCCTGTTAAATAAGTGCATTTTAATCGCTTTAAACCGCTTTAAGATCTGCAAATTAAAGCATGTTAGTAATCTAATTGCATTAAACCATCATGGTTGTGCATATATTACACCCGAAAGGAAGCAGCGGTCGAATGCTATAAAGATGTGCCATTTAATAACACAGATGATTTCTGAAATCATCTACATTTGTATGGACTTTAGAGTTGGACTCAGTGAAATAATAAATAAAGGATATCGAGGAGAAGCTGATTGTCATGACGGCAGTACAGAGCAATAATGAGCGGTGGGAAACACAATATTCCCATTCATATTAATAACTGCATTATGATAACTGTAAAATGTGACCTAGATTCAGGGATCCAGAGAAGCGTCTTGATATCGACGGTTACATTCAATCGAGGATCGCGTCTTCCATGGGAAAGGATCGTTCAACAGTCCATTGCTGTAGATATTATTTTCATAAGTCATAAAAAAAAAAAAATATCTTGGATTGTATCCATTGGAATCATCATGAAGTGCTCAACTGTTTGTTTTTTTAAATTATGCTTTAAAAAAAGAAAGGCATTTGTTTAATTTTTGAGGCAAACGTCCAGTCCCAGAATGCACCTTTCTGTAAACTACAACACAACATTTGTAGGGTCACACACACTGAAAGGCTTTCACTGTCGCAGCTCCTCTTGAGGTAGAGCTTGTTGGTCGGTTCAGTATGATGTGATATATATGTGAGGGATGATGGGAGTTGTGTGTGAGATCACACAGCGAGGCCTGTCGATTGGCTGTTGTAGTCCGCAGTGTCCATTTTAAGGATATATGGGATGATACTGTCGATCGGTACGTTGCCAATAAGGCCTGTAAAAAACAGCTCCTCCGTTATATTGGAACTCATCGACCGCAACGCTGGCAAACGCAACAGGATTCGGGCCAACCTGCCACACCAATCAGCAGTTAATGAACAGGTAACACACACCTGAGGCTAACAAAACACAGATATTCATCCCGATACATCTCAAAATTAACTCTCTTTTTTGCCAAAGACAGAAAATATAAGTCATTTTTTAAAGATAAGTAAAATGACTTTAGAAATGAAATGTTGTTTCCTAAAAAAAATCTAAATTAAGCACA